>NC_064645.1:538416541-539059353 GCF_023864345.2 Schistocerca serialis cubense
CTTTTCGGTAGTTACAGGGGAACATTGTGGACGATTTACTGGGATGGCCTTCTAACGTTATGCAACACAGGCTTTCTGTGCTGGTTCTACAAACGGCGTAAATCAGGAAGAACATACGGCTATTATTTTCTCCCCAAGTTTATGCAGCTCTAGTATGTCTTAATGATTATGTCATCCTCTTAAGTAAACTGTTCCTGACATAAAAATGTCACTCATACGGCTCTGGGGTTTTTAGTAGAGAGGCAGGTGGGGGACTACTTGGGAGAATTTCCTGATTACCAAAAACAAAAGAGGCAATCTACAGGTTGGAGCGCAGATCACTTAATCGGGTAGGAGTGCTAGGTAATTTAAAATGGGGTACGGATAGGATGAAGTTAGATGTAGTGGGAGTAAATGAAGTTTGGCCACAGAACAAACAGAATATTTTGGGCAGTTGAGTACAGGGTTATAAATATAAAATCACACAGGGTTAACGCGAAAGTAGGTCTAATAACAAATAAGAAAACAGGAATGGTGTAAGCAATAGTGAAAAGAAAAAGAACAGTGTGTTTGCAAAAAGACAGAACATTCTCGTAGACAAGACTGATGGCTCTGAGCACTATGGGACTCAACTGCTGTGGTCATAAGTCCCCTAGAACTTAGAACTACTTAAACCTAACTAACCTAAGGACATCACACACATCCATGCCCGAGGCAGGATTCGAACCTGCGACCGTAGCGAGACAAGACTGATGTAAAGACATTACTCAACAAAGTAACACAAGTTTATATGTCAACTTGCTCTCCGGATGGTACAGAGATTGAAAAACTGTATGATGTGATGAAATACATTATTTTGACAGTTGTAGGAGAAGAAAATAAATTCTGACGGGGACCTGGAATTAGGCTGTATGCAAAGGAGAAATAAGGAAAATTAATGGGAGAATGTGAGTTGGGGGCGAAACAAGTGTAGGAGGAAGCCGCTGGGTAGAATTTTTCACAGAGCGTTAATCATCGTAATTCTCGGTTTAAGAATAATGAAAAAAGACTGTGTACGTGAAAGCCACCTGGAGATACTGCAAGGTTTGAAATTGATTATGTAACTGTCAAACAGGAATTTATGAAACAGATAGTAAATTCTAAGACAATAATTTATTGATTAGGAAATTAAGGACGTGGTTTCTGGATCAATTGGAAGAATTAAAGAGTGTAGGGATTTTAAGAGGGAGCTTAAGGTAACGATGGAGTGAAATAAGGGGTAGCAACACAACAGAAGACGATTGGATGGAGTTGAGATGAAGTAGTGAAGCTAGCGGAGGATCAGATAGGGACTGGTAAAAATTCTTGGACAACACAGGAGATACTGAATTTGATTCATAGAAGGAGAACATATAAAAATGCAGCAAATGAAGCAGGCAAAAGGAAGTATAGATGTCTACAAATGGGGTTTAACAGAAAATGCAAATGGCCAGGTAAGAATAGCTAGAATACAAAAGGAAGGCTGTAGAAACATTTATGACTCGGCGAAAGATAGATTCCATCTTTAAGGGAATTAAGCAATTTTTTGGAGGAAAGAGATGCAACAAATTGTCAGTTGCAGTCCGGTACTAAGCGAAGTAGAGAAATCTGAAAACTAGAAGAAATTTGTAACGGGTCTTTGTAAGGGAAACAGACTTGGGGACCACGTAATAGAAAGGTAAGAGGAGTAAATTGAAGATGAGATGAGTGATATGATATTGCACGGAGAATTTGCCAGAGGACTGTGAGGCCTAAGTGGAAACGAAGTCCCTGCAGTAGACGTCAATTTTGAGAATAACTGAGGTCTTTAGGTAGTCAGTAATGACAAAACTCTTCCATATGGTTTGCAACATGTATGAGGCAGGGGAAATACCTTCAGACTTAGAAAGGAACATAATTCCAAAGAAGGCAGCTGCCTGTAAAATATTGACACTAATTACTTGCAGATGAATGGAATAACGGGTAGAAGCTGACTTGAGGGAAAACAGTTTGAAGAAAGATGGGTTGAAGAAAGGCAAACCTTCGTTAATAGTATTTGTACATTCAGAGGAAACTTTTGACAATACTGATTTTACTACTCTACAGGGATGAAATACAGAGAGCTAAATGTTGTTTACAGCTTGTACAAAAACCATGCTATAGGCACAAGAATAGTAAAATATCAAAGAGAGGCAGTGGTTAAGATAACTTTGAGACTTGGTTTTAACTTGTTCTCGACGTTGTTTTAAGACGTCTACAGTTTCAGAAAGATATGACAAACTGATATAGTTTCGAAAAGAGGTAACAATTTTAGTTATCTGAAATCAAATGCACCGTTATTACCAATGCTTACTCCCGTGCGTGCAGTATCGGCCGATCGGGATTTGAATTAAAGGAACCCCTGATTTGAACTAGCGCAACAGAAACGGTCTCTGTGATCGAACCCGACTGCATGTGGAGGTGGCTTGGATTGTACAGCGACAGATCAAAAATTTCAGCACGAAAACATAATTAACGTAGAATACGGAAATATCGGGAATATATTTGTGTAGGTAAAATATTTAAGTGATTAATATTCCAACACGTGAGGCAATACTGACCCTACGACTCACCTTAGAAGAAAGTTTAAGGAAAGGGACACCTACGTTTCTAGCATTTGTAGACTTAGAGAAAGCAGTTCACAACGTTGGCTGGAATACTCTCTTTCAAATTGTGAAGGTGACAGGGATAAAATACAGGGAGCGAAAGGTTATTTACAATTTGTACAGAAAACAGATGGCAGTTATAAGAGTCGTGGGGTATGAAATGGAAGCAGTGGTTGGAAAGGGAGTGAGACAGGGTTGTAGCCTCTCCCCGATGTTATTCAATCTGTATATTGGGCAAGCAGTAAAGGAAACAAAAGAAAAATTCGGAGTAGGTATTAAAGTCCATGGAGAAGAAATAAAAACTTTGAGGTTCGCCGATGTCATTGTAATTCTGTCAGAGACAGCAAAGGACTTGGAAGAGCAGTTGAACGGAATGGACAGTATCTTGAAAGGAGGATATAAGATGAACATCAACAGAAGCAAAACGAGGATAATGGATGTAGTCAAATTAAATCGGGTGAAGCTGAGGGAATTAGATTAGAAAATGAGACACTTAAAGTAGTAAATGAGTTTTGCTATTTGGGGAGAAAAATAACTGATGATGGTCGAAGTAGAGAGGATATAAAATGTAGACTGGCAAGGGCAAGGAAAGCGTTTCTGAAGAAGAGGAATTTGTTAACATCGAGTATAGATTTAAGTGTCAGGACGTCGTTTCTGAAAGTATTTGTATGGAGTATAGCCGTGTATGGAAGTGAAACGTGGACGATAAATAGTTTGGACAAGAAGAGAATAGAAGTTTTCGAAATGTGGTGCTACAGAAGAATGCTGAAGATTAGATGGGGAGATCACATAACTAATGAGGAGGTATTGAATAGGATTGGGGAGAAGGGGAGTTTGTGGCACAATTTGACTAGATGAAGGGATCGGTTGGTAGGACATGTTCTGAGGCGCCAAGGGATCACCAATTTAGTATTTGAGGGCAGAGTGGAGGGTGAAAATCGTAGAGGGAGACCAACAGATGAATACACTAAGCAGATTCAGAAGGATGTAGGTTGCAGTAGGTACTGGGAGATGAAGAAGTTTGTACAGGATAGAGTAGCATGGAGAGCTGCATCAAACCAGTCTCAGGACTGAAGACCACAACAACAACAATATTCTAAGATCACAGGTTAATGTAATTGCAAGGTATGTCATTGCAAATCTTAAATGCTGGTACATTTATAACCCGTGTAATCCTCATAATGTTGAATGCAAGCACGCAAACGAGCATGCATTGTGTTTTAGAGGTGCTGGATGCCAGTCTGTCAGAAGGAGTCCCATGCCTGTGGCACTTGGTCGATCAGTACAGGGACGTTTAATGCTGTACATAGATGTCACTGGAGTTTTCGGCCGATCGCGTTTAGCATATGCTCGACTGGAAATCTGTCCTAATGTCAGTTAAAAATTTTTGCAGTTGAGGAATGTGGCGTTGCACGCCCAGACTTACTGATACTGATGGTCAACTTCTCTTTTTTCATAAATCAGTGTTAGACAATGTCCTTTTAACACACCTGCACAATACCTTATTATTTAAATACAAAATATTTAGGCATTCCTGCCTGTCTTTCTTTGTATTAACCATTATGTTTTACTAAGAATACGTAATTTGACAAAATATACGTGCATGTAAATTGTTCCATTCTATTTATGGCGTTATACGCCAAACTTTATAAAAAAAGGTCCTCGGAAACCTAACACTTAGCTTTGTACGCCCTTATCTAAAAATGTCTTAGTTTTACACGTACGTTTGTATGTTCTTTACTACCACAGTATACGTCGCCTTTGTATGTTACTTTAGGATCTAGACCATTCCAGGGTGTCCTGAACATGGAATACGCGTGCGCTACTTATGAGTAATGCTAAACCGCATTAGCGACACGTTAAAATATACTCATTGTAAGAGCGGCTTACAGTCTGCATTTAACGTTTGACTAAAATCGGTCTGTATGTTATTAGTACCTTGGGATTGTACACCCACCCATGTCACCATCAGCTGTTAAGGTTTTTGCTAACACTTACCATGTGAAACGTTCTCCTTTATCCCACTGGTTAGATATTAATTATCTATCACTTGTAGCCAGTCTGGATACTTGTATCCAATCTAGAATATAACTGTGGGGTAATACCCATTCATCATGCCATTAGGAGTTAAATAATCGTAATAAGACAATATTCTTCGTCTCGTTCATAGGAAAAAATGTATATTTAAGTGAACAACCGTAACCGTGACTTTTAGTTATGGCTGTGGCGTTGCACGCCCAATCACACTGTTATTAAATGTTATTCGTAAGCAGAAACGCATGTTTAAACGCCTAAATGCAAATCTGAGCTAATGTCAGTGAAAAAAAATTTATATAATTGATGACTTACTGATACTGATGGTTAACTTCTGTTTTTTCTTTAATCAGTGTTAGACAATGTCGGTTTAACACACCTACACACTAACTTATTTTTAAGTACAAAATATTTAGGCACTGCTGCCTTTCTTTCTCTTAACCGTTATGGTTTACTAAGAACATGTAATTCGACACAATATACGTGCATGTACAGTGTTTCATTGTATTTATGGCGTTATACGCCAACTTTATAAAAAAAAAAAAGAGGTCCAAGGAAATCATACTTGGGTTTATACTTTTTTAGTACCACGACTAACGTGTTACTCCATGTTAGGTTACTACCTGATGTTCTGCCAGGCCTACCCAGTTTCTAACTACCCTACGCAATTTTTGTTAATACTACCTTCATTCAAATTCAAGTTTTAGGCGCTGTGCCTTTATTGATGCTTAGTCATACTGATGTACTCTCCACGGTATTACAGCTCATGCCTGTAAATAGCCACACATATGATTATTAAATAACCAGATAAAGTTTGAGCAGTGTATTCAATATTGAGAAATAATTTTGCCGAGTAATAGCTATTTCTTCTCACGGGCTCCGAATCTGTTATAGGCGTATCGGTCTCCTCAGAAGTAATTTCTTTTATACATTACGCCATTAAAGATTTTAATGATTATATTAATCCGATTCCTAATGTAATGGTAGCTTCTGGTATGTATCTATATTTCCACGCGCTCATGCGCATGACTATCAGCAGTGCTCGATACACAGCTTCTCGTCACGTTTAGTTCCGGTGCAGCTCTCGCGGCCGACCGACCTCGTCCGCGCAGTGGGTCCTGCTGTTTCTAATCTAGATTATGACTAGTTACTACGGTGCTACAATTTTATACAAGACATGGCCAAACTCTGGCATGCAGTAGTTTAGTGTCACTCGCTTCTGAAGAAGGCCAAATTATTTTGGCTGAAACCTGGGTAACGCTTGGTTTCTATTTGCAGCTGAGGTTGACGTGTTACATGATCAATTATCGCAGTTGCTGACAGGGCTACACAATGTTGAAATTCGGGAACAGATACGGTGATCGAGCAGGCCAAGGTAACGTCGACACCCTGTAGAGTATGTTGCGTTACGGAAGCAGTATGTGAGCTGTGCTGGCGTACAACTTCGCCAGCACACCGGTCGGCACTAGGACACTGAACTAAGCGCGCCTATCACAAAAGAAGACAAAGACACGACCCCAGGCTACGCGCCGATAACGCCACCTGGGCAGCGTGCATATAAGCCGCCGCCAATTGTGATGGCTCAGTCTTCCAATCTCAGTACCTCAGTATGTCGCATCGGCACTCTGTTCCCGTTGCACCTCAATACGTCGCACTGTAGTCTTCCACAGTGATAGTCCTCGCCTCGCACATTAACTAGCTGTGAGGGAATGCTAGTCATTGTATATAGCTGTGATATAGATACGGTCAAGATTCAAGAATTAGTACCTGCTGTCAACCACAGAACTTCCTATATCATGGAACTTAAGTATTCAATTGGTTCCTGTAATAAAGTGCACTTTAATCACGTGTGCTTTTTGCGGTATAGGGAGAGAAAACCGGCCACGTACCTATCATACCACCCTCTCCTCCTCCAGCCGGGAACCGCAAAACGTTACTATGGGGCACAGCCACAAATGGGTGGGCTTCATCGTGTTGGAAAACTCACTCTGGAATGCTGTTCATGTATGACCATACAACAGGCCGAATCAACAGAGTGACGTGCAAATTAGCAGTCAAGGTGCGTGGGATAACCACGAGAGTTCTCTTGCTATCATACGAAATCACAGTCCAGCCCATAACTCCTGGTGCAGGCCCATTGTATCTAGCATGCAGACAGGTTGGATGCAGGCCCTCATCTGGCCTCCATCTAACCAAAACACGGCCGTCACTGGCACCGAGGCGGAACCAGCTGTCACAGGAAAACACAACAGACCTCTACCTTGCCCTCCAATGAACTCTCTCTTGTCGCCACTGAAGTGTCAAATGGCGCTAGTTTGGGGTCAGTGTAATGCACGCTACAAGGGTCCTGGCTCGGAGCTGTCCTTGAAGTAACTGATTTGTAACTGATCTTTGTATCGCTGTGGTCCTAACTGCCGCTCAGATTGCTGCTGCAGATGCTATATGATGCACCAGAGCCACAACTCCTTCTTTATGTAGCGATTTTTTCCCGTCGGTGTTTGAATGTAAAATCATCACTATTGCAATTGCCTTTCACTAGCCTTTCCATTACTTTTTTATGAGAAATAAGTTTGAGGAGGAACAAAGGAAGTCCCTTAAGGTAGAATTACTCTTATCAAACGGGCTTGATTAATTCTCAATGTTAATTACTGGGTACAACATCCTACTTTAAATGAACAAGATGACACTGAACACCTAAACAAAATAACAGTACATTACTGATAGTAAATTCTGGAGTGGAGACATATTGCAAGGGAAGAAACCAGCTAATGAATCTTATGAAGGAGTTAGGAGAGAGATGGGTAAACTCACGGAATATGGAGGCCAATCCTTTGTTAATACCCAGCCTGATTCACTCACGACTCCACACAGACATGAAACACGATATTCCGCCACCAAAGAAACTACTTGGGTGCCATGAGGAGTTCACAAACTATGAATCACTGGTTTTCCCATTAAAACTGTTAACATTCATGTCGATAAAATCAGTAAGGGGTGTTTCTGGAAGTGGGGTTCTCCGAAATGATATTCGTTTTGTATTGCATTTAGAATTCTACATAATGAATCTGTCTGTCCAACTAAACTCATGTTTTCATATACACGTCCTTGTGAGGTTGCACACACAGTCATGCTTCAAGTACGAAGCACATTTCCAAACTTCACGAACCTAATCACGTAACAATATTATCTGAAGTCGAGTTATCACTGAAAACTATGAACTAGCATGGGTAACCGTACACAGATTCATGTCGTTCATATGAGCAAACTGAAGGTTGGTCAAAAGCAACTGAAAAATGGTAGATAAGGATACAACTTCCGGCAAATTTAATCTGACGCTCCTTAATCAACTGTACGCGGCCTGTGGCTATTCTGATGAGAAAATGGTTCAAATGGCCCTGAGCACTATGGGACTTAACTTCTGAGGTCATCAGTCCCCTGCAACTTAGAACTACTTAAGCCTAACTAACCTAAGGACATCACACACGTCCATGCCCAAGGCAGGATTCGAACCTGCGACCGTAGCGGCCGCTCGGCCACTTCGGCTGGCTATTCTGATGAGAGATCAGTGCTGAGTGCACATGGTTGTTGCCTCCTTCGTGAACCTAGCGAAGTGATTTTCATATACTTCTCTCCGAAAATGAATCGATTCACTCACATGAGACAAGCACTCCAGTATGTTTTAAATCCTTGTCAAGTAACAGTCGACCATACTAATCAAACCAAGATCATCTTAATCTATGTTCCGGAGGACCTCTGAACTATTTAAGATGGCCAATGGAGGTGATAGGGGACGGAGCACGTCTTTTCTACGGAGGACGTTGCTAGACGGCTAAAGATTCCTATTGTTAGATAGCGGTAAGCACCTTGATTGTCTGAGAAAGAACTCATTCGAATCTTCTAGTAAAAGCTGCCACTATCGAAGAGCGGGAAGTGCTCTGATACGTGGATAAAGAAAGCTATGAGACTCCTCTGAAGAAGCTAACAGAATCGATACTTTAAGACGGATCGCATAGGAATACCTTTGCTTCCATCACCAGTCGACTCCTAACAGTGATCTCTATACAACCTGGATGTAGACGTCTGGTCTCTGAATATAGAACTGCAGCGTGTCTGCAAATACACGTGCTTTGCATCGTCCGTCATATTGTAGTTTGGCACACAAATTTCCATGCGTCTGCATGTGACAAGGAATTGCAGACTGATATCTTGTTTTGAACTTTATGTCAACATATGAAGTAATAGGCTTATGAGGGGGAGGAATTGAAAAGTATTTTCTTTTCGTGTTGTAGTGACATTTCCTAGCAGCCATGTCGTAGTTTGGCAAGAAACGAAATATGAGCATCTATGGCTGGCACGATAGAATGGCTGAAGTTCAACATCCAGGTAGCATAGTGATCACTGAGTCCAAAACAAAGTCTCACAGATTCCAACCAAACAGAGATTGTCTGTGGAACTGGAGAGGCGGGGGAAGAGGAAGCTGGTCGATACAGAAAACAAATATCCACTCTCGCTCGGTGCATTCACTTAACGTGAAGACAGAAAAATAATTCCTGCTATTTGTGTTGAATTTTAATATCAATTAATCACTAATGAATGCCAGTTTCCATACTCCCATTTCATTATTTAATCTGCACACTGTGAAAGTAGTGAAGGTACAAAGGAAAAATATGGAAAGGGAATTAAAGTTCAGATAGAAGAAATAAAAACTTAGAAATTTGGCGATGACATTGTACTTCTGTCAGAGACGGCAAATGTCTTGGAAGAACAATTGAATGGAATGGATATGTCTTAAAAAGACTTCATAAGATGAACGTCAAATAAAGTATCTGCATAATAGAACGTAATCGAATTAAATCAGGCGATGCTGAGGAAATTAGATTACGAAATAAGTTACAAAAAGTAGTAGATGAGTTTTGCTAAGTGGGCAGCAAATGAACCGATGACAGCCGGAGTAGAGACTAGCAATAGCAAGAAAAGGTTTTCTGAAATAAAGAGATTTGTTAATATCTAATACATATTAAAGTATTAGGAAGTTTTCACTAAATGAATATGTCTGGATAGGAGCTTTTTAAGCAAGTTAGGCTTGACGATAAGCAGTACAGTCAAGATGACAGTAGAAGCTTCTGAAATGTGGTGCTGTGGAAGATTGTTGAAGACTTGACGGTAGATCGAATAACTAATGAGGAGATACTGAATCCAAATTGGAGAACGAGATATTTATGGCACAAATTTACTAAAAGGAGGGATCAGGCGAGGCATCAACAATTCGTCACTTCAGCACTGGAGGTAATTGTATGTGAGGGTGCTGGCCGGAGTGGCCGTGCGGTTCTTGGCGCTACTGTCTGGAGCCGAGCGACCGCTACGGTCGCAGGTTCGAATCCTGCCTCGGCCATGGATGTGTGTGATGTCCTTAGGTTAGTTAGGTTTAATTAGTACTAAGTTCTAGGCGACTGATGACCTCAGAAGTTAAGTTGCATGGTGCTCAGACCCATTTGAACCATTTTTTTTAATGTGAGGGTGGGTGATAGAAGACCCGTGGTCTAGGGGTAGCGTCTTTGATTCATAATCAAAACGTCTTCGGCCCCGGATTCGATCCCCGCCACTGCTTAAATTTTGATAAATAATCAGCATTGGTGGCCGAAGACTTCCGGCATAAGACGTCAGCCTCATTCTGCCAACGGCCTTGTCAAAGAGGGCGGAGGAGCGGATAGAGGTTCAGGGCACTATCTTGTCTTAGGGGTGGGAAATTGCCCCTAAAGGCGGAAGAATCAGCAATGATCAACGACATGAGGATGCTGAAGGCAATGGAAACCACTGCATTAAAGACACGTAACGTGTCTCCACAGGACATGTGGCCTGTAATTGAAGAAGTGTCATGATGATCTCTCCGTTGGCAAAAGATTCCGGAATAGTCCCCCATTCCGATCTCCGGGAGGGGACTGCCAAGGGGGAGGTTACCATGAGAAAAAGATTGAATAATCAACGAAAGGATAACGTTCTACGAGGCGTGGAATGTCAGAAGCTTAAACGTGGTAGGGAAACTAGAAAATCTGAAAAGGGAAATGCAAAGGCTCAATCTAGATATAGTAGGGGTCAGTGAAGTGAAGTGGAAGGAAGACAAGGATTTCTGGTCAGATGAGTATCGGGTAATATCAACAGCAGCAGAAAATGGTATAACAGGTGTAGGATTCGTTATGAATAGGAAGGTAGGGCAGAGGGTGTGTTACTGTGAACAGTTCAGTGACCGGGTTGTTCTAATCAGAATCGACAGCAGACCAACACCGATAACGATAGTTATACATGCCGACGTCGCAAGCTGAAAATGAACAGATAAAGTGTATGAGGATATTGAAAGGGTAATGCAGTATGTAAAGGGGGACGAAAATCTAATAGTCATGGGCGACTGGAATGCAGTTGTAGGGGAAGGAGTAGAAGAAAAGGTTACAGGAGAATATGGGCTTGGGACAAGGAATGAAAGACGAGAAAGACTAACTGAGTTCTGTAACAAGTTTCAGCTAGTAATAGCGAATACCCTGTTCAAGAATCGCAAGAGGAGGAGGTATACTTGGAAAAGGCCGGGAGATACGGGAAGATTTCAATTAGATTACATTATGGTCAGACAGAGATTGCGAAATCAGATACTGGATTGTAAGGCGTACCTAGGAGCAGATATAGATTCAGATCACAATATAGTAGTGATGAAGAGTAGGCTGAAGTTCAAGACATTAGTCAGGAAGAATCAATACGCAAAGAAGTGGGATACGGAAGTACTAAGGAATGACGAGATACGTTTGAAATTCTCTAGCGCTATAGATACAGCAATAAGGAATAACGCAGTAGGCAGTACAGTTGAAGAGGAATGGAAATCTCTAAAAAGGGCCATCACTGTAGTTGGGAAGGAAAACATAGGTACAAAGAAGGTAGCTGCGAAGAAACCATGGGTAACAGAAGAAATACTTCAGTTGATTGATGAAAGGAGGAAGTGCAAACATGTTCCGGGAAAATCAGGAATACAGAAATACAAGTCGCTGAGGAATGAAACAAATAGGAAGTGCAGGGAAGCTAAGACGAAATGGCTGCAGGAAAAATGTGAAGACATCGAAAAAGATATGATTGTCGGAAGGACAGACTCAGCATACAGGAAAGTCAAAACAACCTTTGGTGACATTAAAAGCAACGGTGGTAACATTAAGAGTGCAACGGGAATGTCACTGTTAAATGCAGAGGAGAGAGCAGATAGGTGGAAAGAATACATTGAAAGCCTCTATGAGGGTGAAGATTTGTCTGATGTGATAGAAGAAGAAACAGGAGTCGATTTAGATGAGATCGGGGATCCAGTATTAGAATCGGAATTTAAAAGAGCTTTGGAGGACTTACGGTCAAATAAGGCAGAAGGGATAGATAACATTCCATCAGAATTTCTAAAATCATTGGGGGAAGTGGCAACAAAACGACTATTCACGTTGGTGTGTAGAATATATGAGTCTGGCGACATACCATCTGACTTTCGGAAAAGCATCATCCACACAATTCCGAAGACGGCAAGAGCTGACAAGTGCGAGAATTATCGCACAATTAGCTTAACAGCTCATGCTTCGAAACTGCTTACAAGAATAATATACAGAAGAATGGAAAAGAAAAATGCGCTAGCTGACGATTAGTTTGGCTTTAGGAAAAGTAAAGGGACGAGAGAGGCAATTCTGACGTTACGGCTGATAACGGAAGTAAGGCTAAAGAAAAATCAAGACACTTTCATAGGTTTTGTCGACCTGGAAAAAGCGTTCGACAATATAAAATGGTGCAAGCTGTTCGAGATTCTGAAAAAAGTAGGGGTAAGCTATAGGGAGAGAC
Source organism: Schistocerca serialis cubense (assembly GCF_023864345.2). Classification (NCBI taxonomy): domain Eukaryota; kingdom Metazoa; phylum Arthropoda; class Insecta; order Orthoptera; family Acrididae; genus Schistocerca; species Schistocerca serialis. The sequence goes on from NC_064645.1 coordinate 538,429,048, forward strand.
GGGTCATATACAATATGTACAACAACCAAGAGGGAATAATAAGAGTGGACGATCAAGAACGAAGTGCTCGTATTAAGAAGGGTGTAAGACAAGGCTGTAGCCTTTCGCCCCTACTCTTCAATCTGTACATCGAGGAAGCAATGATGGAAATAAAAGAAAGGTTCAGGAGTGGAATTAAAATACAAGGTGAAAGGATATCAATGATACGATTCGCTGATGACATTGCTATCCTCAGTGAGAGTGAAGAAGAATTAAATGATCTGCTGAATGGAATAAACAGTCTAATGAGTACACAGTATGGTTTGAGAGTAAATCGGAGAAAGACGAAGGTAATGAGAAGTAGTAGAAATGAGAACAGCGAGATACTTAACATCAGGATTGATGGTCACGAAGTCAATGAAGTTAAGGAATTCTGCCACCTAGGCAGTAAAATAACCAATGGCGGACGGAGCAAGGAGGAAATTAAAAGCAGACTCGCTATGGCAAAAAAGGCATTTCTGGCCAAGAGAAGTCTACTAATATCAAATACCGGCCTTAATTTGAGGAAGAAATTTCTGAGGATGTACGTCTGGAATACAGCATTGTATGGTAGTGAAACATGGACTGTGGGAAAACCGGAACAGAAGAGAATCGAAGCATTTGAGATGTGGTGCTACAGACGAATGTTGAAAATTAGGTGGACTGATAAGGTAAGGAATGAGGAGGTTCTAAGCAGAATCGGAGAGGAAAGGAATATGTGGAAAACACTGATAAGGAGAAGGGACAGGATGATAGGACATCTGCTAAGACATGAGGGAATAACTTCCATGGTACCAGAGGGAGCTGTAGAGGGCAAAAACTGTAGAGGAAGACAGAGATTGGAATACGTCAAGAAAATAATTGTTGACGTAGGTTGCAAGTGCTACTCTGAGATGAAGAGGTTAGCACAGGTTAGCACAGGAAAGGAATTCGTGGCGGGCCGCATCAAACCAGTCAGTAGACTGATGACCAAAAAAAAAAAAAAAAAAAAAAAGGGTGTTAGTGGGGAGGGGGGGCGGTAATGCAGACAAATATCTGAGTATAAGTACAGTAAGCAGTTTCAAATGGATGCAGGCAGCAGTAGCTATTCAGAGGAGATGAAGAGGCTTCCGCAATAAACTAACGTAGGGAGTAATGACTTCAGATTGAAGACACAACGACGACAATAACGACGGTAACGACTGATCACTATTCTTCTCTATTCGCTGTTTAAATCGATTTTCTTTTGGCTTGTCATTAGTCATCTGACTAGTTTGAAGGGGCACACCACGAAATCTTCTCCTTTGCAAACTTTTTTGTCTCAGAGTAGCACTTTCAAACGACTTCCTCAATTACTTGTTGGTTGTATTACAATCTCTGTCTGCTTCATTTTTATTCCCTACAGATCTCTCTAGTGCCGTACAAGTGACTTTCTAATGTCTTGGTAGAAATCCTATCATCCTGTCCATTATTCATATCAATGTTTCCCATATATTCCTTTCCTCATTGGGTCTGCAGAGTGCCTCCACATTTCTTACCTTATCAGACCACATAATTTTCTGCATTCTTCTGTAACACCATACCTTAAATGCTTCCTCTTGTCTTCTCGTTTTCCCACACATCATGTTTCATTACCGTACAAGCTCTGCACCAACCGTACATTCTCAAAAATTTCATCCTCAAATTGAGCCTATTTTTCACATTAGTGGATTTCTCTTGTACTCATTGTGTATCACCCGTCTTTTCCAGTAGTGTAGTCCTGATTTTTCTCAGAATTTCGAATCTCCTGCACAATTTTACACTGCCATCTTTTTTTCTGCGTCGACAAATCCAATGGTCGTGTCTTAATTTTTCTTTAATCTTGTTTCCATTATCAATTGCAACGTTAGAACTGACTATCTGGTGCCTTTGCCTTCGCTAAAGACATTCTTCCACTCTTCCCTATATTATCCTTGTCAGTAACTTGTATGAATGAGCTGTTTAACAGACAGTCAATAATTCTCGCTCTTTTCGGCTCTCTTCGAAATTGTGTGGATGATCTTTTCCAAGATGGTACTCCAGAGGGGTGTACAAATAAATGTGCGCAACGGAAAATAATGAACGCTGAAATGAAGATTTGGCCCTGTCTGACTACCACCGAGGCAGATCTTAGGCTCTCTTAATGATGGTATCTTCTCCTTCTTCCTCTTTAACATATAAATTACAACATAAACATAAATGAATGATGAGGGAACCAGTAATTACAAAATCATAAGTGTTGTTTCTGCTTATACATTTATTTTAGATTAAAGCCCATTTATATATTACAAATTTTTATATATCAATGTCCAGTGGACATAAAGAGATACAAATGAATTTCTTAACTAATACGATTGATCAATTGCACAAATCTACCCCTTTTTTATGGCTACGCGATCTAATCTAAATAACCGGAGATGATTGATATAATCTACGTACCAAACACTAGAAGACACTACTCTCAAAGATGATCTACAGTGGTGTGCAACCTCAGTGGAAATAAAATTTACGGGATCACAACCGTTCAGCTTAATAGCCCAAATAAGCCGAAGCAATTAGCAATATCAACGTATGTACTGCGTCTGGTGCGTCGTAGTGATCGTTCTCGTACACGTCTGTGACGACGGAAGAACTCCAGCCACAAAATATATAAAGAAACCCTCATTCAAAAACTAGGACGGCAGAAGACGGTCCTCTGTCTACCGTAATCTAATACTGTCTTCCCCTCCCTGTGTTCTATAGACGAGAAACGCGAACTCCCAGCCACAAGGACGGAATTCAGAAAACGTCTCAACGTGAATATAGACAGAAGAAGTGCTCTTAATCACTGAACGCTGCGTAGTGAACGACGACTGTCTACCCGGAGGCGAAGTCCAGAATCGTATAAGTTCGCAACAGTACAGTGTCTAACCATTCTAACTATAAAATCTCCTGAGAGCAAATACAGAGACCACATTCTCTGAACCGCTGGCTTCCCAGCAAAGCTCGACTCCCCTCCCTCTTAATTCAGCAGGCGAATCATATTCTGGAAACCACGGAATATTCTCCCTCTCTACAGATTCTTGCGAACGCCGACCAACCATATTTTAGTCTTTTGTCGTCCAGCGCGGAAAGTTTGCGAGGAAATACCTATACTCATACAATGGTACGCTTCTCAGAGTAAAAAATGCTCGGAAATAACGCAGCCTGCGATTTCCGAGGTAACGCTTCCTCGTTCCTGTCTGCTGCGTCCAAGATTTTCAGAGTTTCCGAAGTATTGTCCGGTTATCCTTCCGGCCCTACTACAATACTGGCCAGCTGCCGCTGTGTTATTCAGCTGCGCTCTGATGCCCAGATCGTCCGTCTTAGCACTTCCTGTGTGAAGTAGGACCAACACATCGGTGTGGGCTTTTCCACCCATGGCTTGAGTTACGCATTCCGTTTCATTTACACTGGCGTTCCAGCCTCTACTAGTATAGGCAATCATTCATTACGCCGTTTTGATAATAAAGACACTCCGTCACCTTTCATGCAACAAGCGTTAACAACCATTTACAAGGTGTACGTGACAGTGTCTGTCTTCTTTAAATATTCATAAATACGATATACAGCATATTAAATGATACCTAATTGCGGTTGTAAATCACGGCAAAGTATGTACATGAGTGCTTGTAAGGTGCGAAATTATAGCCACCTAACAGTTTTTCCGAAAGTGTGATGGAATGTCGCCACTCTAACGCATTCTAAACACCATCATGGATAGTCATTTAGTTGGCTCTTCCCCGAATGGTTTTAGAAATTCTGATGGAATGTTAGCATTACCTTGTATCTTATTTGATCTTGAGTCTTCCAAAGCCCTTTTAAATTCTCATTCTTTTACTGGATTCTTTGTCTCTTCCCTGTCGAGTCATGTTGCTTCTTCCATCACATCAAGAGAGAAGACCTCCCTCTCATAGTGCCCTTCAGTGCACCATTTCCCCATATCCACTCTCTTCTCTGCATTTAGCAGTGAAAATTTTATTGAGCCCTTGCTTTTAATTTCACACAAACTGTATAGGTCCTTCCGAAGGTCATTTAATTTTCGATTTTTTTATAGCTTTCAAGCAGCCATTTCACCTTAGCTTCCCTTCACTTCACTTCCTGTTTGTTTCGTCCCTATGTGACTTCTATGTAAATAGTTCTGAAGTTTCCTGAATATTTCTTTACTTCCTTCTTTGATCGGTTAGCGACCGGCCGGAGTGGCCGAGCGGTTAAAGGCGCTACAGTCTGGAACCGCACGACCACTACGGTCGCAGGTTCGAATCCTGCCTCGGGCATGGATGTGTGTGATGTCCTTAGGTTAGTTAGGTTTAAGTAGTTCTAAGTTCTAGGGGACTTATGACCACAGCAGTTGAGTCCCATTATGCTCAGAGCCATTTTTTTATTTGATCGGTTAGCTGAAGTATATCTAGTGTTACCTGCAGTTCCTTCGTAGTTACCTTCCTCGTACCTACGTTTTTTCTTTGAAACTTCTGCCATTGACCTTTTCAGAGACGTCCATTCTTCTGGAACTGAAATGCCTACTGAGATATTCATTATCGCATTATCAATGTAGCCTCAGAAACCTTATGCACATCTCTTCTTTCCTTAGTACTCCAATATCTCTCTCTCTTGAACACCGATTCTTCAGACTCTAAAACTTAAGACTACTCTCCATCATTACTAAATTGTGATCAGAGTCTATATCTGCTCCTGGGTATATCTTACAATCCAATAACTGCTGTCGGACTCTCTGCCTGACCATGAAGTAATCTAATGGGGGTCTTCCCATATCTTCCAACGTTATCTAAATATACCTCCTCGTCTTGTGATTCCTGAACAGAATATTCGCTGTTACCACATGAAATTTACTCTCGTAGAATAAAATTTTTCTCTCATTCCTACTACCAAACAAGAATTCTCCAATATCCATTTCGTCTACTCTTTCCCCTAGAACCATATTCCAATCCCCCATGACTATTAGATTTTTGTCTCCATTTACGCTCTTTCCCATAGAACCGTATTCTAATCCCCCATGACTATTAGATTTTTGTCTCCATTTACGTTCTGAACTATCCGCTCAGTATCCTCAGATACTTTTTCTATCTCTTCATGTTCGGCTTGCGACGTCAATGTGTGAACCTGGTCTATTGTTGTCGTTGTTAGTTTGCTGTCGATCACTGAACCGTGCACAATAAATCACTCACTGCCCTACCTTTCTATTCATAACGAGTCCTACTCCCGTTATACCATTTCCTACTGCTCCTAATATTACACTGTACTCGTCAGACCGGAAATCCTTTCCGTTTCACTTCACTAATCACGCTTTGCACTTTATTTTCACAAATTCTAGCGTACATACCACTTTACACCTTCTGACAGTCGTCGCACAAACGCATAGAACGTTACCATTCGTTGCTTATCCAATCTTTTTCGCATGGTTACCTCCTTCTTGGCAAACTTGTCGCGGAGATACGAATGGGAGGCTAGTCCGGAATATTTTGCCAGCGGAGAGATCATCACTACACTTTTTCAATTACAGACTGCTATGATGACGACGAACGAATCGTCGCCAATGTGGATGACTGGTGGCCAATGCTAAATAGAAACATAGAAACCTCCTCTTGGCATATACACCAGGTCTGTCAGTGAAGTCGGCAAGGAGCTGGCAGCATGATCATGGTCTACAACGACTAAAATAATTAGAAGTCGTAGGTAAAAAATAATATATTGTACTTAACTGGTGGTGTAGGAGTCTTCATAGTCATGACGAATATAATTACAAACAGAGATCTATAGAGGCATCATAAAGGCGTTATTTTAACTAAGCGCCTTGTTAGAGGTTGCTTCCTATCAGCTGAAGGCTATGCTACCTTCCTACTTGACGTCCCGAGCAAGAGTGGCCGAGCGCACACTAGAGACTTGTTGCAAGCCGCGGAGCGGCGCTAGAGGTGCAAGTCTCGACTCGCGGGTCCAGCGATACTATTACTGACCACGGTCGATAACGCAACCCCTAACAAGTGTGGTATCGAACGTTGATACCACATAGACCACATGTCCTGTAGATACACCTTATCTTTCTTTAACGCAGTGGTTTCCATTGCCTTCTACATTCTAATGCCGCTGATCACTGAGAATCTTTCCACATTTTAGGGGCAGTTTCCCACCCCAAGGACAAGGGAGTACACTGAAACTCAGTCCGCTCCTCTGCCCTCTTTGACAAGCAGTTGGCAGAAGTAGGCTGACTGCTTAGGCCGGAAATCTTCGGCCACTGTTGCTGATGATTTTTGTTAAAAAGCTAAAAAGTGCCGAGGTTCGACCCTGCCACTAGCCATGGGTCACTTCCTCGAGCATGTGAGTTTTTGCAGGCGTGCTTAACCTTTTTAGGCTTGAGACCTACTTCGCATAGTTTAGCCTATTTAGAGACCTTCCAGTGAATTAAAAATTCGTAAAGCAAAAAACTAAGCTGTTGCCAAAATTAATCAATATAATTACACAAAATTCCATAAAGATAAATTTCTCTTCATCAAAAGTTGTAGGCCTCCTACAGAACTTCAAAGATATTACGCATGCGAAAAAATCGACACCATCGTAGTCGTCCAAGAAAGTGCAGTGACATACTTGACTTTGCATATCATTAACAAGTTTACTATTATCTGGTGAATAATTTGAAAGGACCAACCATACGTAGTGTGAAAGATGAGCATCAGTCAATTCATTTCTAGACTTAGATTTCTCTACATTACATACATAAGTTGAGCCAAAAAACATACGATGCCACTTTCACAATGTGAAGGTAGGTTTTCATACTCACTAATTTCCAAAACTTATCTTCATTGTATTCTGATTTTAAGGAAATATCATTATGGTGAAAGGGTACAGTACCGCCCGACATTGAAAATAGGTACAAAATTCTTCATCATTCGTGTCAGAACAACATATTTTTTCCAATAGTAACTCAATTTCACGTAATACACCGATGCCGGATACCAATGTAGGAAAGAATGACAATTTATTTATTTAATTGATCACATGTGCACTCCCACAAAATAAATCCCTACATCCATTTGTGTGAGATCTGTGAAATGAATGAATGTATGGTCGTCTGCTAACTGCAGATAGTGAATGTGAATATATGATCATCTTTGAGACGGCCTTTTGGTCACCTTTGGTGGAACCAAAGAGATGAAATTTACCGGAGCTTTGAGCACCTGAAATGTGTCTGACCAATACGGTAGCAAGGAGCTCCCCCACTTTGGCAGAGGTGCGAGATGACCTGAAGAATGGCCATGTTTTCAGCACTCGGCCACTGGATCTTGTGTTGCTAAGACCTGTCTTAGGTGTGCTCCGTAAAGACAAAAAGATTGGAGAGAATGGTATGTATGTGGAATATTTAAGAGTAGATTGCAATAATAATTTCTCTATTTCAGGAACTTTTGTGGGGAGAATTAAATGTCAGGCAGGTAATATTAAGGGGATCGTAGTAATCTTCGGAAGTGACCAACGGTCACAATGAAACGACGTGTAGCAATAAGTTGAAACACTTCCGAGTGCATAAGTTAAGCTGAATTACTGGCATGTGTACTATAAGTTGGAAATATTTTAGAAATGGCGTGTGCAGGACTAGAAATTAGAGACGAGTACTTCCACGTGGTGAGTACTGTGTGAGTTTCAATCTGTATATGCGACAAAGGATAAGGAGAAGTACTCGTCCACGGTATCAGTTGAGGACTCGCATGAGTGATGAATATGTTCTTAATATTACTTTGCGTGTTATGTTTCCGTGTGACGCTTGATTCTAACTATAATACTCTGAGAGTGAAGCAAGGTGAGTCAGCCGTCTATCCAGCAACGCCACTAGAATTGCATTGCACAGGAAGACGTGCATATATCCTCCAGAGTTCGTAGTAGGAAAGAAAAGTTACGAAGTGGTGCAGTGTCGTGTGAAACTGGGATGAATACTAATTGAAGTGGGAAAGCTGAAAGTGATGTGATTATAACGTTGTGACTATTCTTTGTATTGTATGTTGCTAGTGTGATGTATTCCATGAAATTTAAGTGTGTGTGGTTTGCGTGGGAGAGTAGCAAGATAGGTACAGAGGTAGTGGGTTATGCATGTTCCTTTTTGTACCGCTCGGTCTGGAGGAAATTTTCGTGATGATGGGTGTGAGAGTCGAAGTGTGAGATATAGCAAAAGATCCACCATCCTATCCAGAAAGTGCACTGTAGTGTTAAATCATTAAGAGACCATAAGATAGAGAATCACCAATGTAAAGCCGTGCCCACTGGGCGGAATTTCTCATGTGTTATTGTTGTAGGCTATAGAATTTGTGTGTTTAGGTTATAGAATTTATCGGAATTTATAATGTGTGCGCGATTCATATTCCGTGCGATGACCACGTGTTGATCAAAGCCGTTGGGTAAGAAAGAAAATGTGGTATTGCCAGTGCGTAGTGAACAGTCAGAGTTGTGTAAATTATTAATAGTCAGACGTGCGTTATCCGTTGCGGAATATTCAAACAGGAGAATAATTTGTAACTTAATTGTGAGTACTAGAGCTCATGTTACTTGATAAATAAGAATGAATCCATTCGCTTGGCAGACCACTCATCTTGCAGGCCTGACTGCTTGATGCCACAGTATGAGCAAGGCATGTGGGCACCTCTCATAATTTCGACCCTGCCAGGATTGTGCTGTTGGGGTTTGCTGTTAAGATTTTTTTTGATGGGATATATTGTGATAGCGCTAAAAAGTAAAATTTCTTGTTTGCAATTTCTTTCTGTATTGGTGAGGATCTTTCGTTTTTTTTTATGTAATTCATTTTTATGTCGTCCAGGCTGGAAGATCGTTGCATAAATTTTTTTTATGCGTAATGTCCGTAGTAACTAGGTCGCAGTCGAAAAGCGCAGTCACCATGGAGGAGAGTGATTCTGGGGTGAACGTAGCAGGCGGCATAGTGGAGCAAGAAGTAGTTGTCGACCTTGGGTTAATGAACGAGAATTCAGAAGGGGCTGAATTGGTTAGCGGACCGCGGCGAGGTGATCCTTTAGTTGGCGGGCTTTGTCCACAAACGGGGGCTTTTCCCGACGACGCGGGCGAGCCGGGACTAGGTCAGGTTTGCAGCGAAAGTGTAGCTACCCTTAGCGAAGCTACGGTTTCTCAGGCGAACGAGGTGAGAACACCGAAAGTAGCAAATGACAATGCGCTACTGCAGTTTTTACGGAGGATGGATAGAGATAGTAAGGAAAGATTGGAAGCGATGGATAGAGATAATAAGGAAAGGTTGGAAGCGATGGATAAAGATAATAAGGAGAGAGATAGGGAGACTAAGGAAAGATTGGAAGCGTATAAGGAAAGATTTCAAGCGAATAAGGAAAGATTGGAGGCAATGGATAAGGGAAATAAACAGGCATTGAAGAAGCTACACACAGATATCGTTGAGCGTCTGTCTGCAGTATTAATCAGGTTGATGAGGGGGGAAAAGAGTCTGGGTGCGTTGAAGCAAGTATGTGACACCGTGAAAGAAAAAGCCAATAATTTGGAGGTAGGAATAATTGCAATAGAGAGTGATATTAAAGACCCTAGGGACGTGTTGCCGAATGAGCGAATCAAAGAAGTAGTGGAGGACTTAATTGCAGATAAACAAGGGGCATTAGACAGCGTGGAAACTCAAGTCACCCGGCAGAAAGTGTCGCTGAATAGACACAGGGATGAAATTGCGGAGGTAGCGGTCAGAAAGAATTAGATTAGTGCAGATGTAGAAAAGATCAGTATAAGAGGCGAGAGAGGTTCTGACAGTACGCAGCGAGAGGTTTATGCCGACCAGGGGGAGACACAATCACTATTACAGTTTAAAGATGCACAATTAGAAATAAATAGGAAATATAGGGAAGAACTAGCACAGTTGCAATTAGCGTGCAGTAGCGAAGGTGACACACCACCAGGTAGATTGCAGATGGAGAGTGAGATAAACGAAAATAGGCAGAAAGAGGAAGACGAATTCAGAGATTCAGAAGAACGGTTGTGTCGGATAAAACAGGAGGCAAACCCAACTGGGTATAGTCCAAGGCTGTCTCAATTTCAAGATTCATTACCTTCATCGTGGGGACCGCTCCTCAAAATGAAGTTTGTGTGTAATCATTTGAGGGACGAGGCTAGAGCGAAAATGCAGGAAGTTATTGAAGACTGTAGTAGCTGCAAATATTTTGTGACAAGTTTTTAAATGAATTCTGGTCGAAAAGTAAGCAGGACCAGGTTATGCAAAGCGTATTGATAATGCCAAATTGTAACGAAGGTGGTATAAGAGATCCAGTGGCGTGCTATCAGGAAATGCTGAGACGAAATAGGTATTTGGATGTGCCATACGAACCTGGGGAGCTCATTCGGATCTGAATAACGAAGTTGCCAGTGAAATTGCGCAGAGATATAGCGATAGCAGGCAGAGGCTTAGACGATTCTGCGTCATTTCAGCACTTGTTACAAGAATTGGGTAATGAGAGCAACATCGTGAACGGAGGCACGACTCATAGGTCAGACAGAGTCGAGGGTAGGAACGGCAGAAACTTCAGAATGACAGGAGAGCATGGAATCCTGGCATATCATTCTTGTCATAATGGATTGAAGGATAGGAGAAACTAATCCAACATATCAGCCCTTAGCATGTTGCCTTAAAACACTTGCCGCTAGCACTGAAAATTGTCTATGTAGCAGACATACCCTACTAATATGTAGGAATGCAAATACCTTACTTCTGATCATAGAATAAAACACCAGTAATGACATCTGTTAGGCTGGCCTCTCAGAACAAAATTTGCAAATTTTTATTGGGAACACTAAAGTAAAAGGACTGTTTCCTCAAAAAAAAAAAAAAAAAAAAAAAAAACAGTTGCAAAAAAAATGTAATGTAAAAATGCCAATGAGTCCAGTTTAATTAGTGCGATTTGACTATTGCAGGTACTTAACACGTAATGTAAAAAAGTCAACATTGTGATCTGTATGGCATGGGATACATTTACACTGCTGTTACAGGTAACACCAGCAATGTGATCGAAGCTTTTAGTTTAGCTGTCATCTGATTTATAGTATTGCATTGTTGTGGTGACAGTTATAATGAAGTGCTGCATATGGTTGTTCGGAATCTGGTGTTAGGGAAAGAAGCCACTAGCACCAAAGTTTCTAACACTTGTGCTGTACCTTTCTCCCAGCTTGTATATTCTCTGCACACATTTAATTTTCATGTAAGCACAGATTCCTAATTAGCAAATTCTTTACTGCGTACAGTGAACCATTCAAAGTGAGGCGGATTGTCCATGAAAATGCTGTACTGATTGAGACGATCAAGGGAAAACAATCTCGTGGGCTTCATCACATTTCTAACATCAAATTATGGAAAAGTTAAGGATAGATCGAAAGTAGGCAAGTTATGGTAGATAGTCAGTGTATTTATTTGTGGTGTGTAACGTTGTGCACGGTCAAATCGAACATAAGAGCTTTTAGGCTTGGTTCAAATGGCTCGGAGCACTATGGGACTCAACTGCTGAGGTCATTAGTCCCCTAGAACTTAGAACTAGTTAAACCTAACTAACCTAAGGACATCACAAACATCCATGCCCGAGGCAGGATTCGAACCTGCGACCGTAGCGGTCTTGCGGTTCCAGACTGCAGCGCCTTTAACCGCACGGCCACTTCGGCCGGCTAAGAGCTTTTAGGCGGGATGTCAGGAAGTATGACGGAATAGACTGGTCGAATGAGTCATGAACAGTAGTCGACAGATTGGTGTATGTACGTATTTTTTGTCATATGAATAAGGATCAAGCAGAAACGACGTGATAATTAAGGAGTGGATAAAGATGGTAGATAGAGAGAGAAGCGACGTGATAAGTAGTAGTTGATAAAGGTGATATTTAAGGAGAGAAGCGACGTGAAGCAGTGTGATTAATAAAGAGAGATTCGACGTGATGAAACAGTCGTATATAAAGGTGAGTAGAATTAATAATGTGGAGATGCCTTAGATGTATGTTACAGAGAGGCCTGTGTATGCTGCAATCGAGATTGGTGCCAGTGGCGAAGGAAGACCAGGAAACGATGGAATAATGGACGGACGGAGAGCCGAAATATGAATGAAGAAAGGAGAACTGCACAACGTGAAAAGACATAAGGGGAGTATGAGATCCAGATGGTGAACGTTGTGGAATACTGACGTAAGATGTAGTATAAGTGTAAATCTAATTCTTACCATAACATTTGCAATATGGCAAAAATATTATTTTTTGTTGTTGTTGAAACCTGGTACCAGTATAACTAATCAAAACGACACTAAGAATGTGTACAGTTATTTTGCAGAATGAATAATTTGTGTATTTTTTGTTCTTAGATGAAATGTCGCAATTCTAAGTTGATATTTAGCAGGATGAATAATCGGTAAAGTGAATGCAGAGGTAAGCCAATGGAGAGAGGTGCCAGAGTGAAAGGAAGAATTTTGAGACTGGAATGCTATCTCCGAAACAATTCCATGTGTTAGGTGGTTGAGTATAAGGGAGCATAGGTATGGATTGTTGACGTGAGAGTGGTGGTGTTAAGGTTAGCTGACTTCTAGACCTATTCTGTTGGTGTATTAATGGATTGAATGAGAAGGAAAATGTGATGTCTGATGAGTGAGAGTCGTAGAGTAGTGTGATCAATGCGCACACTCCTGTAAAGGGGATGCTACCGATCCATAACTAAAACATTATTGTGCTTTATTGTTTGATTTGGATGAACCTCGATGGCAGGTCACGATATGACGTCATGTGGATGGTACATACATGTCCTAGAAATGTTGTAATGTATAATAAAAGGTAAAATATGTAAAGAGATACTAATTTCTGTCTGTCACAAGCACAAAGGTGCATTGCATGTTGTAGATTTAAAGTAATCAGTTTCTAAAATGTTTATTGTATTAGGATGTTAAAGTAGTTTACTATTTAACATTATGTGGTAGGTAATCGTGAGCTGCATAGATTGTTTCTTATTTTTTTGTTAGAACACTTTCAAGGGGTATTAATTTCAGTCTGTCACAAGCACAAAGGTGCGTTCTATATTGTAGTTTTAGAAACAACAGTTTATAATATGTTCACTTTGATAGGATATTAAAGTAGTTTACTATTTGATATTGTAATTATGAGCTGCATAGATTGTTTCTTATTCCTTTTTTTGAACACTTTCATGTTTTGTATGAGGGACGACAGGTACAATCAATAGCACAAGCGTGGGCTGTATATAGAAAAGGGATAAATGTTGATGTTGTATGTGTAGAAAACTAGGGTGTATGATTTTATGTTTTTAGAACAAAGATTCTTTTATTACCGATGTATCTAACAGATCATACAGGTATTCAATGAGTATTTAAGTACTGTATGAATATCCTTTTGTCTGTAATGTTGCGAGATGCACGGAAGGGTCTGACTGAGTGGGTGTCATAGCGCTGAGGTGCCCACGCAGAAAGCGCCCATACCTACATTAAAATGAAGGAGGCCAAGCTGACGTCGCCACGGGAAAGGCGACAGAGCCGCGGCGCTCCCCACTCCACTGTCGGTCGGCGTACAATCCATGCGCCCACTACAGCAGGTCAACGGCCTGGGGCGCCATTCATAAGTTGCGCCACCATTATGACTGGAGACAGTATCCCGCAGAGGCTACAGCGGGTGGTTTCTTCTGCTCAACGGCTCGCATGGCGGCGGTGCGATGGCAGAATGAACTACGCATGGCAGAATCCGACGGACATTTTTTAACAGCAAATATTAACTAGTACTGGACTGTGGAGCCGTGAAACAAGATGACTGCTCGTATGTCTCAATAAAGTGGAAAGGGAAGGACTGGTGTTTCCACATTGTGAGTGGTGGAAAAGATATTGTCCTTAGCAGACAGGACGATTGTTTTGTTTTGTCTTGACCACTGAACTGTCGGATCCATAAACTTTTGGCAGTGACTTGTTAAGTGTGCTTTGTAAATTGCATGTGGGACACTTGGTATAATTAAAGAGGTCAGTTGTCATTTGGTGACTAGTTATTGTATGAACGCAAGAAACTAAAGTGGGACATTGACATTTGCATTTGTTGTAGGAGACATTTCTTTAATTGGTGCGGGAATAAGTGCTGTTTGATGGAACTTACGACTTAATTACACCATGAAATGAAAGGACAGAAGCGTAGATAATAGTAGTTGCAGGGCCATTTCTGGACGCCCAGATTCGTGTGGATGGTACTCTGAGAGTGACTATGACATTTGTGTTTAATGTGAGATACACTTTACTATTCAGTGTGTGTTCGAAATGCCGATTTGAGTGACCTTAAGACTTCCGTCTGGGTAACCATGGGAGAGCTTTGACACTGAGACAGTGTTTCTAGGAAAACTATCAGCAACTTTTTGACCCCAAGAAAATCACGGAATGAAATGATTCCGTGTGATTCGCAAGACAGGAAATAATGTATTTGTATTTGTAACTGTGTACATTTTTTACATGTTTAATACCTGAAGGGACAGCAAGTATAACTGTATTTCATTAACGTATGTGTTTAGAATAGTCAGTGTGTTTTTTTGTTTGTACTGGGTTATCAAGTTCATGTGGCATGTTTATTAGATTATTTGGTACAAGGATGCTTTAATTATTAGCCAGTGGCGCAATACTAACATAGCGGCTCTTGTTGCATTGGTCAGTAAGGTTGTCACAGGGGACAAGAATTTGCATTGTACAACAAATATCGGATTTAACTGATGCATTTTGATGTCGTGGACAGTAATAATCTTGTTGGTGTGTTGACTGAAGCCACTTATTTTCATTATCACAGTGGTGATATTTCACATTGAAGTGTAACGCACGCTAGTCGAAATGCCAGTTCTTGTCGTCTAAATGTGTAACAACAGAGAAATGAGCAGTAGAGTAAAATACGAGAGCTACTGGTGGATTCAAGCACTTATTGCTATTTATCCTTTTACAAGGATAAGGTTAACTCACAGTCGAGTAGTGGTGGTAATTGCTTAAGTGATGATAGTTAATGAGGTATGACATGATGTCTTAGACAGACTATATTACATAACCAGTATGTAACTTGTGGCATATTTCATTATTTTCTTCTCAGTTTAATTTCTCAGTAGGTTTGACATACATTTTAGAGTAATGATATGGAGCCTGACATTCTACATGTAACTAGTGAATTCAATTATTTTCTTTTGTTCATTTTGTTTTGTATTTAGACATTGCCGTGTAAAGATTATTACAACGCAATTTATGAATGTCAGATTACTTGCTCTGTGTTTGGACGGTGAGCTACTTAAAATTTTATGAGTACAATTAGTATTTTTTTATTTGTTATAGAATTAGTGTAGTTTGGATTACTCCTAAAAATAACGGAGATCCCGATAACTAAGCATATTTTTATCTCACCATTATTTTTTATTTGTATGATATAATGTTTTATTTGTCATTTGGATTGTTGTAAATTTGTATGTGTAGGTTACTCAGGATTGTGGAGAGTACAATAATGCAACAACTGTGTCAATAATTTAGTAAAGTAACAGCATTTGGTAGTCAATTTGAGGTCACCAGGGGCTAAGGTATCCTCCTGGTTATTATGATGACTTGCTACGTTTGTTCGAATACAGTTTTCTTAAAAAATGTTCGGAACTACCCTCGCATTGCAAGGATAGTACCGTGCCATTTTTTTCTGCATGGGTAGCCGGTGGTGAAAGGGTACAGTACCGCCCGACATTGAAAATAGATACAACATTTTTCGTTATTCATGTCAGAACAACATATTTCTTGTAGTAACAACTCAATTTCACTTAATACACCAAAGCTGGATACCAGTGTAGGAAAGAATGACAATTTATTTGTTTAATTGTTCACATGTGCACTCCCACAAAATAAATCCCTACATCCAATTGTGTGAGATCTGTGAAATGAATGAATGTATGGTCGTCTGCTAACTGCAGATAGTGAATGCGAATATATGATCATCTTTGAGACGGCCTTTTGGTCACCTTTGGTGGAACCAAAGAGATGAAATTTACCGGAGCTTTGAGCACCTGAAATGTGTCTGACCAATACGGTAGCAAGGTACTCCCCCACTTCGGCAGAGCTGCGAGATGACCTGTAGAAAGGCCATGGTTTCAGCACTCAGCCGCTGGATCTTGTGTTGGTAAGACCTGTCTTAGGTGTGCTCCGTAAAGACAAAAAGATTGGAGAGAATGGTATGCATGTGGAATATTTAAGAGTAGATTGCAATAATAATTTCTCTATTTCAGGAACTTTTGTGGGGAGAATTAAATGTCAGGCAGGTAATATTAAGGGGATCGTAGTAATCTTCGGAAGTGACCAACGGTCACAATGAAACGACGTGTAGCAATAAGTTGAAACACTTCCGAGTGCATAAGTTAAGCTGAATTACTGGCATGTGTACTATAAGTTGGAAATATTTTAGAAATGGCGTGTGCAGGACTAGAAATTAGAGACGAGTACTTCCACGTGGTGAGTACTGTGTGAGTTTCAATCTGTATATGCGACAAAGGATAAGGAGAAGTACTCATCCGTGGTATCAGTTGAGGACTCGCATGAGTGATGAATATGTTCTTAATATTACTTTGCGTGTTATGTTTCCGTGTGACGCTTGATTCTAACTATAATACTCTGAGAGTGAAGCAAGGTGAGTCAGCCGTCTATCCAGCAACGCCACTAGAATTGCATTGCACAGGAAGACGTGCATATATCCTCCAGAGTTCGTAGTAGGAAAGAAAAGTTACGAAGTGGTGCAGTGTCGTGTGAAACTGGGATGAATACTAATTGAAGTGGGAAAGCTGAAAGTGATGTGATTATAACGTTGTGACTATTCATTGTATTGTATGTTGCTAGTGTGATGTATTTCATGAAATTTAAGTATGTGTGGTTTGCGTGGGAGAGTAGCAAGATAGCTAAAGAGGCAGTGGGTTATGCATGTTCCTGTTTGTACCGCTCGGTCTGGAGGAAATTTTCGTGATGATGGGTGTGAGAGTCGAAGTGTGAGATATAGCAAAAGATCCACCATCGTATCCAGAAAGTACACTGTAATGTTAAATAATTACGAGACCATAAGGTAGAGAATCACCAATGTAAAGCCATACCCACTGGGCGGAATTTCTCATGTGTTATTGTTGCAGGTTATAGAATTTGTGTGTTTAGGTTAAAGAATTTATCGGAATAAGTAAGATAGTGAAAAGAAAAAGATTGGTGGCCTTTTCCTTCGAATAGTATGTTGTCATGATGCCCAGAATTTATAATGTGTGCGCCATTCATATTCAGTGCGATGGCCACGTGTTGATCAAAGCCGTTGGGTAAGAAAGAAAATGTGATATTGCCAATGCGTAGTGAACAGTCAGAGTTGTGTAAATTACTAATAGTCAGATGTCCGTTATCCGTTGCGTAATATTCAAACAGGAGAATAATTTGTAATGTAAGTGAGTACTAGAGCTCATGTTACTTGATAAATAAGAATGAATCCACTCGCTTGGCAGACCACTCATCTTACAGTCCTGACTGCTTGATGCTACAGTATGAGCAAGGCATGTGGGTGCCCCTCGTAATTTCGACCCTGCCAGGATTGTGCTGTTGGGGTTTGCTGTTAAGATTTTTTTTGATGGGATATATTGTGATAGCGCTAAAAAGTAAAATTTCTTGTTTGCAATTTCTTTCTGTATTGGTGAGGATCTTTTATTTTTAATGTAATTCATAGCTACGTCGTCCAAGGCTGGAAGATCGTTGTATAATTTTTTTTATGTGTAATGTCCGTAGTAACTAGGTCGCAGCCGAAAATCGTAGCCACCATGGAGGAGAGTGATTCTGGGGTGAACGTAGCCGGCGGCATAGTGGAGCAGGAAGTAGTTGTAGACTGTGAGTGTGAGCGAATTGAATACACAATTTTGTGAAAATGCTTGCTGATTCACGATACAATTATACTTGAAGAAAGAAAGAAAAGACTCGTTGTTAGGGCACAGAGTAACAAATGGTTTGTGTTTATCTACCATGCAAGGCGCTCCATCAGCAGTAATAGACGCAGGTTTCTGAACTGGCAAACCATATTCAAAAATGAAGAGACTGAACGCACTGTAAAAATCTTCTCTTCGCGTTGTGTCTTTCAAGGTCAAAACTGTAAGATATCTTCTTTTACACTGATAACCGAAAATATCAGTCTTACAAATATCGTAACTTGATGTGAACCGACAGCATCTACTGAATCGCCTAACTGCAGTGAGAAACACAAACAAGTATGCAAACCTGTTGTCAGTTGACCCTACATATTTTCCACTGTTAGCCCCAATTTTCATGGTATAGTAGATCTTTAAAGAGGAATGTTTCCGATGGCCGATTTTATCTCTGACTTCTTATAGTTGTGGAAAACGTTTTGCATATTTCATCAGCTTTTCCATTGCACGAAATGATGCTACGTTTGATAAAAGATTCCTCTGTACAAGTTTTACAAAAACCGATTGCTCTGACAGTAATTTACTTTCTAGACTATAAATTTTCTTTCTCCTCAACTTACTACTAACAATTGCTTCTGATTAGATGGCTTTATGAACTGTTCTAAAATGGCTTTCAGCATTTCGATTTTTATGTATGGTTTAAGCAACATTGCATATCAAAAATGTATTCTTACCTTGAGGCACTGTAACAAAAAACTGCTATTCCCACTCACCATGCCGGCCGCGGTGGCTGAGAGGTTCTAGGCGCTTCAGTCCGGAACCGCGTGATGCTACAGTCGCAGGTTCGAATCCTGCCTCGGGCATGGATCTGTGTGATGTCCTTAGGTTAGTTAGGTTTAAGTAGTTCTAAGTTCTATGGGACTGATGACCTCAGAAGTTAAGTCCCATAGTGCTCATTGTGAACCACTCACCATGGAAGTGGTATATTTTCCCGTGTTCCGTTTCACTCGTTTCTCACAAACACATTTCTAACTGAGAATTATAGCTAGGGGCTTGGAATCCCTAGTTCTGGTCTGTAGCATTCGGCAGCGGTCGGGTGACTTCGAGTCGTTGTGGTTAGGTGATGTTCGTTGCCAACTGTGCAGAATACAACTCACCGGTGTTGAGTGCATTGTAGCTAATTTTAGATGTCAGTACAAACAACAATGTCAATTTCGATAACACAATGAATTTAAGTGATCATTACCTCCATCACGCATACCGTTGTTTTGTGGAAACCCGAAAACCAAACCCAGAGTGCTCTCTCCGTGTACTGCCTCCCCATTCATAATACACCAAGCTACAGTTCACGAGCAGGAAAGACTGTTGCTTGGCGCGAGCGTTAAAGGTGGTAATGTGCAGGTTGAGACGAAAGAGGCAGAGATAGTGTGGTCAGATTTATCTGCCTAGAAATACCGTGCGAAACACTCATTGTGAACAAACTGATATTTTATAAAAACAGCTCGTCTAAACAGATTTCGGACAAAGGTTTTGAAAGTTAAACTCATAAATCCATGGGTATCGTCTAATCAGTCACGATCGACTGATTGAGCACTTCTGGTCTATTTTATTTCAACTATGTACCTGAACCCTGTCGGAATACTTAAAATATTTTCTGTGTTAAAAATTACGAAAAAAGAAAGGAACGAATCACTTGTGCTCTGACATTATATTTGATTCGGCAGAACATAAACCAAAAGTCTTCCGGCGATATGTACATGATACTTTTGTAACGTGGCCCCACGGTGAACAATTGTCACGCCTTTTGCAGCATCTGAATTGTAGCCGCGAAAATATCAAATTTACGATGGAAGCGGAGAAAGGCACCTGTCTACTATTCTGCCTTGGTCAGTCGGAAGGTGGATGGACCATTGGGGTATACCTTTTACCGTAACCCCACACACAGCTGCCACCACCCATTACAAACTATGAGCATACTTCGAACATTGGTGCACCGGGCGCATGTTGTGTCTGACGGGGACAGCTTTTCAGAGCAGCTGGAAAACCTCTGGCAACGGCCTTGCTGCAGTGGATACACCGGTTCCCGTGAGATCACCGAAGTTAAGCGCTGTCGGGCGTGGTCGGCACTTGGATGGGTAACCATCCAGGCCGCCATGCGCTGTTCCCATTTTTCGGGGTGCACTCAGCCTCGTGATGCCAATTGAGGAGCTACCCGACCGAATAGTAGCGGCTTCGGTCAAGAATACCATCATAACGACCGGGAGAGCGGTATGCTGACCCCACGCCCCTCCTATCCGCATCCTCCTCTGAGAATGACACGGCGGTCGGATAGTCCCGGTAGGTCACTAGTGGCCTGAAGTCGGAGTGCTTTTTTTGGAAAACCTCTAATCAGTTTTCGGGGCTAATGGATGTTCTCCACATCAGATCAGCCTTGCACAAGACCAAGAGGAGAAGGAGTGGTTTAAGTACAGGGCGTTCCTCCGGTACGTTTGCAATGTTCCACCGAAATTAGGCGGAATCTTAAGGAAGCATCATGTCAAAGTAATCTTCCGCCCCACCTGTAAATATCTGAGCTCTTCTCAGTTCGGCAACGGATGATCTGGAATTGCGGAAGACTGGAGTTTACAGAATACTTTGACAGTCAGGCAAAGCATACATTCGCCAGACAATGCGCACAGTGCTTAAAAGATGCGTTGAACATGGTCGCCATACTAGGCTTTTGCTGTCGTAGCCGAGCGTTGTATATTCACAGGACATTCCATGGATTACTCTTCCACGGAAATCTTAGATTCGATGAGATCCTTCTGGGATTTAATATTTAAGAAACCGGGGAACTACGTTTAGCGCAAGATCTAAATAATCGTGACGGTGGCTTTCAAGTGGATGAGGCGTGGGCAGATGATTTCTTTAATTTATCCGGAAAGGAAACATGTTATGACCAACGACGCATCTCATGGCTTTCAGCGGTTATTAATTTTTGAAATCTGAATTTGAACTCCGCTAGTGCGCATTCCGAGAGAGCGCGCCCATAGTTGCACACTTCGCACGCGCCTCCGCGTCATAGATGGAGCAATATTTGAAGAGGGCGCGAAACTCGACAGAGGTAGCTCATGTAGCCGCTGCATTTGCGCATGCGTCTCTGCTCCAGTTTTTAGTATAAAGTTAACGGTGCGCACTCTCAATTTTCAGTGTAAAACATTCGACTGAAAATGTCTGAATGGTTGTTAGCCGAAATATCATTGCAAGAAGTCGACGTTATCCGGCTGCAATCCCGAATCTTCGTGGAGTAATCTTCACACAGATAAAGATTCCAGAATCATATCGGCTACCTCTTCGTGGAGGGGATGGCGTCACACATTCTGAGGTAGGGTGAGTTACGTAATAAGCGAGCGAGATTTTTTAGTCCCTTGATTTTTTTTTTTAATTGATGTGTAGAGATAGTGGTGTCATTCCGAAGTTAGCTAGAGCGACATATTTTATCATGACCGCCACTGTGAAGTTCATCATGCATAAAGGAAGCTTAGCACTAGTGAAGGAAAGGAGTCGCTCTACTCGTAAACTGGATGTCACTTCAAAACATCTGTTCCGTCTGCACATGACGACTGCCTCCAAACTCCCATCTCTCTCAAGTGAATGTGTCGGCGGAATGACATGGGCCAAGTCGGGCCGTGTTGACAAGGAGGCTACTTGAAGACCATCAACGGAGTTTGACCACCTGTCAGTAACGTTCCGCAAGAAGATGATTTTCAACGCTCCGTGGTCAATTTTACGGATGTGGATTCGGACAACGTAATGTCAGTGCTTGGGAAAGGCTTGAATTTCGCGCCCACCCCTAGTTTTGTTTTGGTCATCAGTCTACTGACTGGTTTGATGCGGCCCGCCACGAATTCCTTTCCTGTGCTAACCTCTTCATCACAGAGTAGCACTTGCAACCTACGTCCTCAATTATTTGCTTGACGTATTCCGGTCAATGGTTTCCTCTACAGTTTTTGCCCTCTACAGCTCCCTCTAGTACCATGGAAGTCATTCCCTCATGTCTTAGCAGATGTCCTATCATCCTGTCCCATCTCCTTATCAGTGTTTTCCACATATTCCGTTCCTCTCCGATTCTGCGTAGAACCTCCTCATTCCTTACCTTATCAGTCCACCTAATTTTCAACATTTGTCTATAGCACCACATCTCAAATGCGTCGATTCTCTTCTGTTCCGGTTTTCCCACAGTCCATGTTTCACTACCATACAATGCTGTACTCCAGACGTACATCCTCAGAAATTTCTTCCTCAAACTAAGGACGGTATTTGATATTAGTAGACTTCTCTTGGCCTGAAATGCCTTTTTTGCCATACCGAGTCTGCTTTTGATGTCCTCCTTCCTCCGTCCGTCATTGGTTATTTTACTGCCTAGGTAGCAGAATTCCTTAACTTCATTGACTTCATGACCATCAATCCTGATGTTAAGTTTCTCGCTGTTCTCATTTCTACTACTTCTCATTACCTTCGTCTTTCTCCGATTTACTCTCAAACCATACTGTGTACTCATTAGACTGTTCATTCCGTTCAGCAGATCATTTAATTCTTCTTCACTTTCACTCAGGATAGCAATGTCATCAGCGAATAGTATTATTGATATCCTTTCACCTTGTATTTTAATTCCACTCCTGAACCTTTCTTTTATTTCCATCATTGCTTCCTCGATGTACAGATTGAAGAGTAGGGGCGAAAGGCTACAGCCTTGTCTTACACCCTTCTTAATACGAGCACTTCGTTCTTGATCGTCCACTCTTATTATTCCCTCTTGGTTGTTGTACATATTGTATATGACCCATCTTTCCCTATAGCTTACCCCTACTTTTTTCAGAATCTCGAACAGATTGCACCATTTTATATTGTCGAACGCTTTTTCCAGGTCGACAAATCCTATGAAAGTGTCTTGATTTTTCTTTAGCCTTGCTTCCATTATGAGCCGTAACGCCAGAATTGCCTCTCTCGTCCCTTTACTTTTCCTAAAGCCAAACTGATCATCACCTAGCGCATTTTCAGTTTTCTTTTCCATTCTTCTGCATATTATTCTTGTAAGCAGCTTCGATGCATGAGCTGTTAAGCTGATTGTGCGATAATTCTCGCACTTGTCAACTCTTGCTGTCTTCGGAATTGTGTGGATGATGCTTTTCCGAAAGTCAGATGGTATGTCGCCAGACTCATATATTCTACACACCAACGTGAATAGTAGTTTTGTTGCCACTTCCCCCAATAATTTTAGAAATTCTGATGGAATGTTATCTATCCCTTCTGCCTTATTTGACCGTAAGTCCTCCAAAGCTCTTTTAAATTCCGATTCTAATACTGGATCCCCTATCTCTTCTAAATCGACTCCTGTTTCTTCTTCTATCACATCAGACAAATCTTCACCCTCATAGAGGCTTTCAATGTATTCTTTCCACCTATCTGATCTCCCCTCTGCATTTAACAGTGGAATTCCCGTTGCACTCTTAACGTTACCACCGTTACCTTTAATGTTACTAAAGGTTGTTTTGACTTTCCTGTATGCTGAATTTGTCCTTCCGACAATCATATCTTTTTCGATGTCTTCACATTTTTCCAGCAGCCATTTCCTCTTAGGTTCCCTGCACTCCCTGTTTATTTCATTCCTCAGCGACTTGTATTTCTGTATTCCTGATTTTCCCGGAACATGTTTGTACTCCCTTCTTTCATTATTCAACTGAAGTATTTCTTCTGTTACCCATGGTTTCTTCGCAGCTACCTTCTTTGTACCTATGTTTTCCTTCCCAACTTCTGTGATGGCCCTTTTTAGAGATGTCCATTCCTCTTCAACTGTACTGCCTACTGCGCTATTCCTTATTGCTATATATATAGCGTTAGAGAACTTCAAACGTATCTCGTCATTCCTTAGTACTTCCGTATCCCACTTCTTTGCGTATTGATTCTTCCTGACTAATGTCTTGAACTTCAGCCTACTCTTCATCACTACTATATTGTGATCTGAATCTATATCTGCTCCTGGGTACGCCTTACAATCCAGTATCTGATTTCGGAATCACTGTCTGACCATGATGTAATCTAATTGAAATCTTCCCGTATCTCCCGGCCTTTCCCAAGTATACCTCCTCCTCTTGTGATTCTTGAACAGGGTATTCGCTATTACTAGCTGAAACTTGTTACAGAACTCAATTAGTCTTTCTCCTCTTTCATTCCTTGTCCCAATCCCATATTCTCCTGTAACCTTTTCTTCTACTCCTTCCCCTGCAACTGCATTCCAGACGCCCATGACTATTAGATTTTCGTCCCCCTTTACATACTGAATTACCCTTTCAATATCCTCATACACTTTCTCTATCTGTTCATCTTCAGCTTGCGACGTCGGCATGTATACCTGAATTATCGTTGTCGGTGTTGGTCTGCTGTCGATTCTGATTAGAACAACCCGGTCACTGAACTGTTCACAGTAACACACCCTCTGCCCTACCTTCCTATTCATAACGAATCCTACACCTGTTATACCATTTTCTGCTGCTGTTGATATTACCCGATACTCATCTGACCAGAAATCCTTGTCTTCCTTCCACTTCACTTCACTGACCCCTACTATATCTAGATTGAGCCTTTGCATTTCCCTTTTCAGATTATCTAGTTTCCCTACGACGTTAAAGCTTCTGACAATCCACGCCCCGACTCGTAGAACGTTATCCTTTCGTTGATTATTCAATCTTTTTCTCATGGTAACCTCCCCCTTGGCAGTCCCCTCCCGGAGATCCGAATGGGGGACTATTCTGGAATCCTTTGCCACTGGAGATATCAACATGACACTTCTTCAGTTACAGGCCACATGTCCTGTGTCTTTAATGCAGTGTTTTCCATTGCCTCCTGCATCCTCATGTCGTTGATCATTGCTGATTCTTCCACCTTTAGGGGTAGTTTCCCACCCCCTGAACCTCTGTCCGCTCCTCCGCCCTCTTTGACAAGGCCGTTGGCAGAATGAGGCTGACATCTTATGCCGGAAGTCTTCGGCTGCTAATGAGTATTTATCGAAATTTAGGCAGTGGCGGGGATCGAACCCGGGACCGAAGACGTTTTGATCATGAATCAAAGACGCTACCCCCACACCACGGTACTTTCGTTTCCAGCCCTAGTACTTGGCCTTCAATTGATTCTGTTAGTGCTGTTGAAGTAGCTGTTAGTCCTCTTTCCAGTGACGGCGCAGAAAAAGTAAGACGTGAGACATGTTGCTCACTTACGAGGGCTCCATCTGAGAAGAGTAATGTTTACTACATGGAAAGGGCCGCGCTACACAAACTACGCAAACTCACGCGATCCTCCTTCCAGAGGAAAAGAGAGAAGCCACTGTAGTGTTGCTACATGAGGTATGTTAGCAGAAGAATTATAGCTCGTTGTGGAAACCAAAGTTCCGGAAAATTGATAAAGAACCCACTGGGAGGCTAGAAAATAAAATGTTCCTCTAGAAGTTGCGAAAAGATTAAGACCTCAAAGCTCTGTTCCTCTACTGTTAAATGGTCTTCCTAAAATACCGGTACATGAAGAAGGTCTTTTATTATATCCTATTGCGTGCAGTACTGGCACTCCAACGTATGACTTAGACAGATATCTTGCTTCTTTATTGAGACCTTTCGTGGGATAGTGCTCACATATTCGCAACTCTGGGACTTTATTAATGTAATGATTTACCTCGAATCAACAAGTCGGTGTGGTTAATAAGCTTCGATGTCATCTTGCTCTTCACTAGGCTTCCTCTCATGAATTCACTGTCACACATCAGCAGTATGTTCGAAGCTAATATAACAGCACTATTTTATCATGCTCTTCCCTCAGCCTACTTTTTATTCAAATGTGAATATTTTGAACAAGTTGACGGGACTGTCATGGGTAGTCCTCTCTCCCTTCCGATGCCAAACTTCTTCATGGAAGTCTTTGAGGAGAGGGCACTTGAGTCAGAAGAACGAAAACCATAAAGTCTTCATGCGATTTGTGAATGATAGTTTTGTAGTATGGCTCCACGGTGAATAAGAACTGTCAATATCAAATTTACGATGGAAGTGGAGAATGGTGGCTGTCCTGCCATTTGTGGACGTCTCGGTCAGTCGGAAGGTAGATCATTAGGGCATTCCGTTAATCGCAACCTTACACATACAGACCTGAAATGGCAGGCGTTCAGCTGCCATCATTCAACACAATCTATCGGCGTACCTCAGACGTTGGTGCACAGGGCGCATGTTGTATCTGATGGAGAGAGCTTTGCATAGCAGCTGGAATAGCTCTTCAGTTTTCAAAGATAATGGATATTCTCCCCAAAAAATCAGCTACCCACAAGACGAAAAGGAGCAGGAGTGCTTCAGGTCCAGGGCGTTCCTCCAGTTCGTTGGCTATATTTTGTCGAAATTAGGCAGCACCATAAGGAAGTTTAATGCCACAGTAGTCTTCCGCCCATCTGTTAGGGTCTTTGGGCTGCTTGGTTCGTCGGAGGACGATCTAGGTTTTCGGAAGGCTGAAATCTGCATAACACATTGACGGTCGGGAAAGGCCTGTATTGGCCAGACAATGCGCACAATGCGTGAAAGATGCTTTGAATATGATTGCCACAACCAAAGCCGACCATTGTATCTCCACAGAACATTGCATAGATTATTCTGCCACGGACGTCTTTGCGTCGAAGAAATTCTCCTGGGATTCAATAATTAAGGAATCGGTGGAAATACGTTTAGCGCAAGGTCTTACTAAGGGGAAATTGCATGTCCTACGCCGCCAGTGTGAAATTATCGAATTTTGTGACCCATTGTCTTCGAAACGTTTTAAGACACCAACTTACAATTTTCCATAATAATTGAATTCACGTTTCTAGATACACTGAAGTAGAACTATTTCTAAAATTGTATTGTTTGGCATCTTATATTTTTTTCAAACACTTAACTTTTTAATAGAATTTTGTAAATAAATGAACATAAAAACAAAACAACTCAGGATATTTTAATTATTCTAGTTCCATGCGTGTTGAATCTCACACTTGGCGCACAGTGAAAATTTCAAGTCTCTACCATCAGTACTTTTTTAAAAACGGGTCATTTATTGCAAGAAATGTATTACAGAGATATTGAGGTTTAAAATTTTTTTTATTACAAATTTTTATACAGACTTACATTTCTGTGTCTTTTAGCACTGGAATTGCCCTGGTCCATAGTCTATGTCTTCTTCAGTGCCACAACAGCCCAGTGCTTGCCTCCTTCTTTACTTTCTTGCTTCTTTTGTCATATGCTGAACAGTTAACTCTGCTTCACGTACACGAAGCTCATCCAGTTCCCGCAGTCCTTTAGCTGTATTCTGTCCAAATCTTAGCCCTAACTTCTCCAGGACTTTAAGTCTTTCATAGTTCCCACCATTAAAAGTTATTACAGCATCAGACTGTAGAGTCATAAGGCCAACGAATTCATTTTTTGGCACGCAGCACCACACGACATTATTGACGGACTCATTCACATTGTTTATTACAGACCAGTTGTCAGTAAGTAAAATCAAGCTACGAAAAAGTATTACAAAAAATCAGTCACAAGTTAAATATATTTTGATAGGGAAACTATTTGAAAGTAACACAAATTTCCATGCACTAGGGGGCTTGTTCACTTCACAAACATGATCGTGGTTTACTTCACTGCTAGAACACGTGTTTTCAAGAACTTCAGAAGAAAATGCAGGTCCCACATATCTGTTACAACCAAATTTGCGTTTCTTGAAGTTACTTTTACGCTTAGTCATTTTATTTATGTATAAAAAGCAATAGAAGTAGCTTACTACAAAATAGCCGATAATCATACTACTTTCAACGGAAACTAGTACCAGAAAGTACTGACTTCTTTATTCGTAATGCCAACTTCTGAGACGTAGCAGTAGGCACAAAACAAAGCAATTCACAGCATTCTAGACTGTGTAGTTCCAAAGATATGACTGCTCAACTGTGGCAGTATATGCGTAGCCACGAAGATTGACATCCACACATCAACATTCAAAATATTATTTGAAGCTCTCACAATTGTCTGATTTTAATGTATTATATATCAAAATGTTCAGGAAAGTCCAAAATACATTATGGAGTACAAAACAGAAGATGTCAAATTTCAACGAATTTCACTTACAATGTCCCCTTAATCGTGATGGCGTTTTTCAATGGTATAAGGCGTGGGCAGGTAATTTCTTTAATTTCTTCAGAAGGAAAACTTTTTATGAGCAAGGCACGTTCCACGGCATTTTACTTTATCAATTTTTGACATCTGAAATTTAGCTCAGCGAGTGCGCATTCCGGTTTCGTATTTCGCATGCTCCTGAGCGTCATAGGTGGGGCAATATTTGAAGAGGCCGCGAAACTCGACAGAAGTAGCTCATGTAGCCGCTGCCTTTGCGCATGCGTCTCTGCTCTTGATTCTGGTGTAAAGCTAACGCTGTGAACTAGCAATTTCCAGTGTAAAACACTCATCTGAAAATGGCTGAATGGTTGTTAACCGAAATATCGTGGCAAGAAGTCTACGTTATCCAGCTGCAATTCGGAATTTTCATGGAATAATCTTTACGCCGGGAACGGTTCTAGAATCATATCAGCTACCGCTTCGTGGAGAAAAATGCATCACACATCCAGGAGCGAGACAACTTACAGAATAAGTGAGCGAGATTTTTTAACTGCGTTTTTTTATTGAAGGATTGAGATAATGGCCCCATTCCGAAGTTTGCCAGAGCGACACATTTTATCAACACCCCCTTTGCGAAGTTCATCACGCGCAAGGGAAGCCTAGCACTGTTGAAGGGGAGAATTCGCTTTACTCGTCGTGAACTGGACGCCATTTCAAAACTGCTGTTCTATCTGCCTCCAATGGCCCATCTCTCTCATTGGAATGTGTCGATGGAACGACTTGGGCCAAGTCGGACTGGGTTAAGAAGGAGTCTACTTCAAGACAATCATGCGAGTTTGTCCTGCTGTCAGCAACGTTCCGTAAGAAGATGGCTTTCGACGCTCCGTGGTGAATTTCATGGGTAAGGTTTCGGACAACGTAACGTCAGTGCTCGGAAAAGGCTTGAACTTCGGGCCTAAACCTAGAACTTTGCCGTTAACTAATTCTATTATTGCTGTTGAAGTACCTGTTAGTCATCTTTCCAGTGAAGGTGCAGAACAAGTAAAACGTGAAACATGTCACTCACGTAAGAGCACTCCACCTCGGAAGACTAACGTTCGCTCCATGGAAAGGGCGGGGCTACGCAAACTGTGACATGGTCCTCCCGTGGTCGTCCTTACAGGGAATAAGAGGAAAGCCACTGTGGTGTTGCCACATGAGGTCTATGACCAGAAGAATAATAGAATCATTAATTTTTGACATCAGAACTTTAACTCCGAGAGTGCACAGCCTGACAGTGAGCGAGCGTGTTGATTCACATTATGGATTTCGCAGCGTGCCATAACACTGTTCAAAGAGGGTGCGAAACTCGATAGAGGTAACTTATGTAGCAATTACCTTTGCACATGTGTCTCTGCACCAATTGAACTAGCAATCTCCGTGCAAAACACTCACCTGAATTTAGCTGAATGGTTGTCAGCCGTATTATCGTGGTAAGAAGTCGACGTTGTCCGGCTGTAATCCCCAAACTTAATGGAAGACTATCAAACCATCACCAGAGGAGATCTCTCAGTTGTCTGCTCCACTGCAACCAGATGTATGCAGGTACGTGACTCAGTTGCGGCTTGTTTCATTTTCTCTGATGTTACGCATTCTCACTACTTGTTACGGCTTCTGCAGTACTTGTTATCAGCGGACACAGTGGCTGCCCCAAAGACGGAGACGGCGTGGAGTTTTACAGTTATTTATTGAACTTTCTTTACAATTTCTCCCTGGCCATCGCTGCCCAGCCCTGAGAATTCCTCCGCCTTGCTGCTGCTGTGTAGATTCTCCGACAATGCGCGCCACGTACTCCACTGATCGCACTCGGAGCCTCAGGCCACCAGTGAAGGATGCCCTGCGGTTGAGATGAACTCGTCGCCGTGAGGTCAGCTGCCAACGCCTGCTGCACCGGCGGCTGGGAAGCCGTCAGTCGCGATGTCCGCAAGGTCCCATCATGGACGGACTACGCGCCGTGGGGTCAGGTTGCTGTGAACTCCGGGCATCCGTCCCCGGCAGCGCCCATATCCAAGACCGCCCTGCGGCCAGTCCTGCTGGAAGTTCTCGCTGTAGTTAATCAGCCATGGTGCCGACTGAACTCGGCCCGACCTCCAGAGCTGAAGTTGACATCAGGTGGCGAATGGATGACTCCTGCGAGCTGGAACAGACTTCTGGAATCGTCACCTACGAAGACTGAACATTCGGACACGGACCACGTCCGTCCTCAGATCCGAACTGCTTCCTAAAGGCTTCTGTACGTTGCTGCCTGCGGTCCACTATTTATATCCGGCAGCAGGACGTTTTTTACCCTCGGTGGTAGCTTTTTATTATTACTCCCGCAGTATATTGCAGTGTAACTTAGCGTGCTGCCCTCACTTCCCTTACTCAGCACTCTCCAGGCTTGGCTCGGCTCTCGGTCTGAGTGCGCCCTTGCATCAGCTTGTTGATAGACTGCTACTGTCAGCAAGGCTATCTGTGCCGCGCTTACTTCGCAACACCTCGGTCACAACAGTGCCTCTGTTTTGCCATTCTCCACTGCAGGAAGCTATGCTTACTACACGTGGCCGCAACACTGTACTTGAGGTCCGTCATATAGTGGGGTTGTGGGGTTGGGTTGTTTGGGGGAGGAGACCAGACAGTGAGGTCATCGGTCTCATCGGATTAGGGGAAGGACGGGGAAGGAAGCGGGCCGTGCCATTTCAAAGGAACCATCCCGGCATTTGCCTAGAGCGATTTAGGGAAATCACGAAAAACCTAAATCAGTATGGCCAGATGCGGGATTGAACCGTCGTCCAGAGTGCTAGCCACTGCACTACCTCGCTCAGTCTCATATAGTGCTATGCTGTTATAGCGATGAGGCTTTTTGGTTGTGAAGCTATTCAGACTATCTCACTGTACACAACAGTTGAAAATATCAATGTGATTTTGATTTCTGGCAAATGTAGCTTAACCGTCTAAGTAGACGTGCAGCGGTAATTTCAAAGGTAGGCTCATCATGCCAAGGTACCACGATCTGTTTCTGCAAATACAAATTTTGTTTCAAGGAACTGAAACATGAAGGATGAGCTATTGTTTTAGCAGTGGTACAACGCAATCCACAAGTCACTAAGAGGTTGGTCTAATGTGCCAGTAGGATCTGAGGACTGTTTTGAGATTTTCGCATTCCATCTTTTCTTTTCCAGTTTTCACTCCATCAACTGCCTCATGGAACTCACTTTCACAGTCGATTACAGTCCATCGAATGGTGTCTGCGAAAACTGCAAAGCGAAGTGTCGTTTCTACGAGAGATTGTAATCATGCACGAAGCATCCTTTACAAAGCATAGGCGAAAATATCTTCGTAATAAGCACTGCAGTTGCGTTTGAAATCCACGTTGGCTGAGAGAAGCGAATAGTCAAAGATCTTGATACCAAACGTGTAACTTAGGTTTTTCAAGAATCGTATCAATGATTCTTGTTTTATTTGTTGCAGCAGAAGCACCCGCAAGTGTCTACACTTCCGGGCAGAAACATTAGGGGCTTCCATTTCGCTCAAGATTTATCGTTGCAACAGTGCACGTGGAGTACTTGAAATGATTACACTTACAGATCAGTAGCATAGCAGTTGAGAGGTACCTAGTATAAAAACGCAAGCTGAAACACCCAAATTAGTACGTGGTGCAGCCTCCACAGGTGGCAATGCAGGTGTTGCCTCTGGCATCCACTTCATAGTACAGAGGGCGAATACTGTCCAGGGGTACGCTATGCCACGCCTACTAGACCTGTTCACGTAGTTCTGTAAGAGTTGTTGATTGATGAGTCACATGTCCCATACGTGCTCGATTCAAGACAAGTCCAGAGATCATGCTGGCCAGGGAAGCTGCTGCACATCTTGCAGAGCCCGTTGAGTTTCACAGATAGTGTGCGGGCGAGCATTAGTCTGTTGGAACAACACATCACCTTCTTGTTTCAAGAACGACAAAAGAACGGGTTTAACAATATTCTGGACGTACCGAGCGCTGGTTAGTGTCCATTCCGGAAGCACCAAAGGGGAACGAGATTCGTAGTTTATCGCGCCCCAGACCATAAGGTCTGGTATGAGGTCAATGTGTGAGACCTGGTAGTCAAGAAAGGCAGGATTCGTTTACGATTGTGGACGGGGCCGTAATCAGTTACTATTGGTTGGCTTTTATTTTAATCATACACAATTTATTTAAAATCAACAACAGATTAAAGTAATGAAAATAATTTAAGAATTGTTCACGGCTGAACGGCTTAATGGGAATAAGTTAAGGATTGTTTAAAACTGTAGCTTACAATTGCTGTTATTAAAATATAAAAGACAAGTGACCAAAGGTCTTAAAAAGCACTCCGTCTTAAGACCACGAGTGGGCTACCGGGACCATCCGACCGCCATGTCATCCTCATGGGGGATGCGGATAGGAGGGGTGTGGGGTCAGCGCACCGCTCTCCCAGTTGTTATGATGGTATTCTTGACCGAAGCCGCTACTATTCGCTCGAGTAGCTCCTAAATTGGCATCACAAGGCTGAGTGCACCCCGAAAAATGGCAGCAGCGCATGGCGGCCTGGATGGTCACCCATCCAAGTGCCGACCTCGCCCGACAGCGCTTAACTTCGGTGATCTCACGGGAACCGGTGTATCCACTGCAGCAACACCGTTTCCAAAGGTCTTAAAGCTCACTGCAAAAATAAAATTGCCAAATTAGAACTTTAAGACAAGTAACGACACTCACAGCAAAAGGACTTAATGGCAATAAATTAAGAATTGTTTCACGGCTGAAGGCCTCAAATGCTAAGAATGGCAATTATTTAAAAAATTTAACAGCATACAACAAAACAATAAATTTAATAACAAAGGTTAATTCAAAAGGACAAGCAACTAATCACCAAACAGGTGAGAAATGATGGTAACTTGGTGATACAAAATAAAATAATAACACACAGCCACAGACGCTGCTCCAGGAATCGGCCTCTGAGTGGGTCAGGCCAAAAACACTCGCGAGCGATGAGGAAGGCAGCCAAGAATTGCATTCACACCACAAGATGGTAACTCAGACTAGTGGCAGGCTAACGAGTGACTAATGATAATCTTGGTGAGACTACCTGCGTCCAATAAAAAAAAATGCAAAGATGTAAAAATACGCCAAAGCTGGAACCGGCGGTCTAGACTCAACCTGCAGATTACTGTGCTTAGAGAGCCCGGAACAGGAAAGGATTCACCACCACCCAGGTAGAAGAATCGCCAACCAACCTACAATCAAGAAAACTGTCAAACTTACACTCCTCACCAGAAAGCAGCGGCAAGGCGGGGAACGTACACTGCTGTTACATAGACTAACCCCCAGGGCAGGTAACTGGGGCATTAGCGGCCACCAGACAGGAAAATACCGCTGGCTGAACTTAACAATTGTAACAAGCTGAAGGTAGTAAATAGTAATCAGAAGCCCAGGGAAGCTAATCAGATCCGCCTTCCGCAAGCACTCCACTCACTGCTCTTTGCTTCAGCGATACTACGAGCAGCAACACAAATCCAAGTCACTGGACAATCGCGAGATGTCACAGTAGTGGAGGTTTCTCTACTCGAATTAAAATGCACTCAAAACTTGCAGGATCCGGTTTCGATGAGGTCGTGCACCTACGTGACCACAGCCCTTCGACCCGGCAGTCCATGCACGTCACCAGCGGTCCCGGCGTGTCCGCACTCTCAGCGGACCTGGTTCCTCCTGCGTCCCCAACACAGACGCTCACTCGCACGACACGGCAGAACAACGACGTCACCCCAAAGATAGGGCCACAGTTACTACATATCGATAACGCCGCTGCTGCCACTAGCGGACAGGCAGCGTTTGCGAAATCAGGTGGTGCCAGTCAACACAAGAAGAAGACAAACAATCGCAACCATATCAACTAAACGATACAGTCTGGCCTCCAACAGAGGATGGAAACCTACAACAGCACCAACGGGAGCCGGAGCACGACTCAGTGTGTCTTGGACGAATGCAATCTACCAGACAGTGCTCCCCAGGCCTAAGTCGTATACGCAAACGATCATCAGTTGCATGCAACAGAATCTGCTTTCATCGCTGAAGATCACGGCGCATCCTTCAATCGCCTGAGTGATCCTCTGACGTCACCTGTCACGCAGTCTACGTCGATGCTGTGGCGTAAGTGGAAGGTGGGCTAGAGGTGTGCATGCCCATAGTTCCACAGCTAATAACTAGTGTGAAACAGTTTGTGTTGACACATCTGGGCTCTTAAGCCCTTTTGTTTGTGTAGTGGTAGCTTTACCACTGCAATACTACGATCCTGGTGGGCATCCGTGCTGCCTGGACGTCAAAAACCTCATCTACAGGTGTGAGAAAATTCACTTGTCCACTGATACCAGCATCGTTGCCCCTACTTACGCATCACGCCCAGTTTGTATGGCCGTTCCCCAAAAGGACGATCCCGTCACTCGAAAGGGCTTACCTGACCCCATCCAAACTCACTCAGTTGGCTGTAACAAGCACGAGTGCGTCTCTGTAACACGGTTGCCTGCTTGCTTCACACTTTCGCACCACACTGAGCACTTTCGCTGTGAGCGTTCCCTACTAAAGGGTAGCCAAGACGGCGCCCTAGTAGTTACGTCACTACGCTTCCTGTTGGCGGACGACTTTGAAACCTTTGTTAATACATATACTATCCCACAGGCGGCATATGCCATCATCGGATCAAAATCGACATCGTCTTTCTGAGGTGTACTAATTTCGTTTTCCGGCTGTAAATAATTACCAGCATACATTCTGTTGTAGTGATAGGAAGGAATCCTACTGAGCATCCGTGTGATACAATATGACAAATTTGCACCTCATTCCACACTGAGCTTTTTCACAAAATATTCGGGGAAACACAAAGGACCCCGAAAATCACCATACTTATCGTCTCTGCATTTTTCTACAGCATGGTCAGAAACAGTCTGAAAAGCTTCTAAGGGTAGGTTGTTGGTCAAAACGATTTTATGAGTGAACAATATTTCACTCTGTTCTTCTTAACGAAACGTGCAAAATACATTGTAACAGATACGATGTGTTCCCATAGGGAAGACTTGCCTAAATTGTACCTCTTTTGCAGTCTTATTTATTATATTCTAAACAGTGATCTTCATAATTATTTAAGCAATGTTATCCTCAGCTGTAGGATGCTGTTCTTGGTATCTTATTTAAAGAAACCTGGCATTAAATCCAAAGAGATTCTGGTCATATGTGAAGTGTGTTAGCGGCAAGAAACAATCAATGCTTTCTCTGCGTGACAGCAATGGAGATACTATCGAAGACAGTGCTGACAAAGCAGAGTTACTAAACACAGCCTTCCGAAATGCCTTCACAAAAGAAGACGAAGTAAATATTCCAGAATTCGAATCGAGAACAGCTGCTAACATGAGTAACGTAGAAGTAAATATCCTCGGAGTAGTGAAGCAACTTAAATCACTTAATAAAAGCAAGTCTTCTGGTCCATATACGAATTAGTTCCTTTCGAAGTATGCTGATGCATTAGCTCCACACTTAAGAATCATATACAACCGTTCGCTCGACGAAAGATCCATACCCAAAGAATGGAAAGTAGCACATGTCACACCAATATGCAAGAAAGGTAGTAGGAGTAATCCATCAAATTATACGCCCATATCGTTAACGTCGATATGCAGCAGGATTTTGGAACTTACATTGTGTTCGAACATTACGAATTACCTCGAAGAAAATGATCTACTGACACACAGTCAACATGGGTTTAGAAAACATTTTTCTTGTGAAACACAACTAGCTCTTTATTCACATGAAGTGCGGAGTGCTATTGACAAGGGATTTCAGATCGATTCCGTACTTCTGGATTTCCGGAAGCCTTTTGATACTGTACCACACAAGCGGTTGGTATTGAAATCGCGTGCTTACGGAATATCGTCTCAGTTATGTGACTGGATTTGTGATTTCCTGTCAGAGAGGTCACAGTTCGAAGTAATTGACGGAAAGTCATCGAGTAAAACAGATATGATTTAAGGCGTTCCCCAAGGTAGTGTTATAGGCCCTTTGCTGTTCCTTATCTATATAAACAATTTGGGAGACAATCTGAGCAGCCGTCTTCGGTTGTTTGCAGAAGACTTTGTCGTTTATCGACTAATAAAGTCACCAGAAGTTCAAAACAAACTGCAAAACGATTTAGAAAAAATGTCTGAATGGTGCGAAAAGTGGCAGTTAGCCCCAAATAACGAAAAGTGTGAAGTCATCTACATGAGTGCTAAAAGAAACTCGTTAAACTTCGGTTACACGATAAATCAGTCTAATCTAAAAGCCGTAAATTCAACTAAATATCTAGGTATTAAAATCACAAACAACTTTAATAGGAAAGATCACATAGAAACTGTTATACGGAAGGCTAACTAAAGACTGCCTTTTATTGGCAGGACACTTAGAAAATGTAACAGACCTACTAAGGAGACTGCCTACACTACGTCTGTCAGTCCTCTTTTAGAATACTGCTGCGCTGTGTGGGATCCTTACCAGACAGGGCTGACGGAGTGCATCGAATAAGTTCAAAGAAAGCCAGTACGCTTTGTATTATCGGGTAAGTATGGGAGAGAGTGTCACAGAAATGATGCAGGATTTGGGCTGGACATCATTAAAAGAAAGGCGTTTTTCGTTGCGACGGAATCTTCTCACGAAATTCCAACAACATTTTGTTGATACCGACCAACATAGGGAGGAACGATCGCCATGATAAAATAAGGGAAATCAGAGCTCGTACGGAGAGATATAGGTGTTCATTCTTTCTGCGCGCTATCCGAGATTGGAATAATAGAGAATTGCGAAGGTGGTTCGATGAACCCTCTGCCAGGCATATAAATGTGATTTGCAAAGTATCCATTTCGATATAGAACGGAATCTACGAGATAAATCAAAGGTGCTACACTTCATTTTATAAACATCTGCAAGCAGTGCAAATTGGGAATATGGTTTCCTACTTTGTACCAGTGGGTACATAAACTGTACCACCGTCTTCCATATCCCAGATGTTGAAGATATGCGTAACCAAACGTCATCTCTTCAACTGTAAGAATGTGATCTCCTGCTTCAGTGTGACCAAAAAATTTTACATTAATTTCCACAAATAAAGCTAAACGTATTTTTAGAGCAAGTCTCATAAACTGTGCCCGTACAGTATTAGATATGTGTAACGGTACGTTGTAGGCAACGTCGTCATTTTCTCTTTGTCGGTTTCATACAAACGAATCACAGGCAATACAGAAACGCGAGTGTTCATAAAGTAAGGTTATTTCATGTATATTCATGCGTAAATAAAACAATATGTTTGTACCTAACAATAATTCTCTTCGGCACGAACGCAAAAAGTTACAAAGAAACTACAACGAATGGAAAGAGCGATCTGTTTTAGTTGGCAAAAAACTTTCTACATACAAGCTAAGATCACATAAATACTTCTTCATTTTCGACACCCTGTTTGGACAGAATTTGCTGTCATCTTCTAATCTTCAAAAATGTTTGTTACAAAACATGTTCACTGTGCGTTGGCACCTCATACCAAATTGTCGTATTGGTGAATAAAGTGTAGCTCTCTCTCTTCTCAGCGATCACAGGCCCTGTAGATCACGCGCTGCATCAACGATCTGCTTCCATTACCTTCTGTCTCTCTGAGCCTCTCTCCACCCTGCGGAAATTCCTAATGCCTCGATGTCCTTCTCTACGTCATCTTTCCACGTCGTACGGGAATGGCCCAATGGTCTTGTTGCCTGGAGAGTTCCTTCAAATGCTTTCTTGGTGATTCTGTTGTTTTCCATTCTAGCCACATGTCCAGCCCATTGCAGTCTTCTACTTTAAAATTTCTGGATGATAGTGGGTTGCTTCATTAACTGATAAATTTCATTGTGTTTCGGATTCTCCATACACCATTCTCCAACACATATCACCAGATTTTTCTCATTACTTTTCTTTAGAAAACATTCAGCTTTTCTCTTTCATTCTTTGTAAGTGTCCAGCTTTCTGAACTGTACAGTACAATGGGGTAGATGATAGTGTTGTATACCTTCATCTTTGTGGTGACTGACAGAGCTTTACTTTTAAGCGGGTTGCTTAGAGAGCACATGATGAAAGACCTGTCAGAAGAAAAACATCTACAATCAAAAAGCAGCTTTTGCACGTTGTCATGTCAGTATATGTAGCGCTCACAGATGATTGTTAGGTGTTAAGAATATCAATTGACGTGAAGCAAGCTTTAAGAGAAAAGTAAAGGGAGAAATCCAAAAATTGTTAATTCGTAATTAAATCACAGCAAAAAAAAAATTTCTTTTGTCATTTATTGTCCGACTGTCTGTCTGACTGTCTGTTAAGACCCCTGTTTCTCAGGAACTCACGTCGCATACAAATTTCTACGGTCCCTTGGTGGTGTAAAAGATAGAAGCTTCTAAGTCACTGTAATCAAAAGATACGTCCTTGTACGTCACATATTTGGATACTCGCAAACTCACTCATCAAAATATCTTCTTTTGCCATAGAATCGCAAAATTTGGCAAGGAACAAAGTTGTACAGTATAAGTAAAGTAAAAATTCTGAAACTTGTTAATTGTAATTATCTTACACGAAAAAACATTCATTTTTATCCGACTGTCTGCCTGTTCGTCTGTCTCTCAGAAACGTTTAGTCGTATGAAGTTAAAATTTACGTCACATGCTAAGGTCGATAGTCCCTTGGCGGTATAATAGATGTAAGCTTCTAGGTCAATGAAATCAAAAGATGCGGTCATTTACGTCCTTAGGGTAATTCCCATTGTCCTAGAATCATGAAATTTGGTAGAAAGCAAAATTTGACATTATTAGCAAAGAAAAATATTAGAAAATTGTTCATTTGTAGTTGAGTTGCACAAAAATATTTCTTTTGTTCTTTGTAATCCAGCTTTAAAATTAAAACAAACATTTTCGAAAGACTTGGAACTCCCAGGATCGATATCTTGCCAGTATCTGTATCAATGACAGACAAAAATCGTCGAGGTTCTCGATTCCTAAGTTGGATAAAGATTTTGAACAGATAATTAAGTTTGTACAGAACCGTCAGAGTGCTGGACCAAACCGCAGTTGACTGTTTTAAAAAAATTATTGTTAGTACTATTTGGTGACTGTATTTAATGTGTGACTATTTAATGTCTGACTGTATAGGTCTCAGTAAATTTTGAAAGTTACTTTGTTGGGTAACTATGTTCCGTCATTTAGGATGTCAGTCGGGTATGCACATTTAAGATAAAACATTTTAGTGTCAACTATGGCTAGATCACTACTCTGCAATTCAACCTAAAATTCCTCGGAGAGGATTCATCAAACCACTTGCACACTTTCTCACTAACAATGCGGGCGTCAACAAAATATTTTCACATTCGGCTGTATATTTTGGCTGTTACTTGCTGTTCATCTTCGGCTAGATATAAGTCAGAAGTGGATTTTCTTAAGTTCCTTAAATGAAGAGCATTCATATGTTCACGGCATAGTGAAATACGTTCAGTTGTCCTAATTATTTATTCAGATCACAACCGGTTTCGGGATTTTAATCCAGATAACCCTGACGTCCTTCTGGAAGGACGACGTAACTCACTGTTGAAATTATTTATTTTTGCGAATAACGCATTGTTGCAACAGACTATGACACATTGTTATATGAAGTAGGCAGCGTCAGTTGCGCGGTGCGACAGTCAATTTGACGCTGTCGTTCATAGTGAGTGAGAAACTGTGTCTCGAAAATAGGGCAGATTTTACCATGGACCAACTGACTGTCCTTGTCATCGATGGGTATGTATATTTTCTTTCGTATTGCATCAATAATTCTGAAACTTGTCATATAATATCTTAAAGAATTAACCTATAATATTCATGGGTTCATATTACGAGTGAAAGTTTTCGTCAGTTGTAATCCAATAATTTTTTCAACCGTCCTTCCAGAAGGACGTCAGGGTAATATGTTGTCATTTTGTATTCACAGAAAACGATACACACTTATGGAACTTCTGGGAATGTTAGAATCAAAAGATGAGGAAATACCTAATCCTGGTGTGAATGTAACATTACACTTCCTCTAAATTCAACTGATGACGTAACAGATGAAGATTCGGGTGCTGAATAAAATCCAAGTGTAGATAAATTACCAGCAAGTCAGCTCAATGCTACTGCGCTACATGACCTAAAAGAGAGGGGTGTGGAAGCAACAGGAACAATAAGAGGAAACAGAGTTAAGAGTTGTACTCTATCATCTGTAGATAAAATGATAAAAGAAAATAGAGGATCATATGAAATTTGTTCTGACTCACCATCCGGGATTTCCACTGTACGTTGGAATGACAACAATGTTGTTATTGCAGCCACCAACTTTGACAGAGTGCAACCCCTACGCTCTGTAGCAAGATTTTCCAGGGAACAAAAGAAAAGTATTAGCGTGCTTCAACCTAACTTATTACACTCCTACGATACTTATATGGGAGGCATAGATTGAGCTGACCAAAATGTATCCCTATATAGATGTTCTGTAAGAGAGAAAAAGTGGTATTTCCCGATCATTGCACATTTTATAGACATTGCAGAGCAAAATGCCTGGGATCTTTACAAGCACAACGAAGAACGCATAGATCATCTGACATTTCGTCGTCGAATTGTCACTGCAATTCTTGAAAGTAACAAAACAGTCACTACCAGCAGGAGACGTCCTAGTAAGAGGGCAAAACTAGATTTAGATTTGATAGAAGAGAACATTATGTTGCTGAATTACAAACGGACGAGATAACAAAAAAGAAGAATCAGCTGAAATACTACTATGTGCGTAATATGTGACGAACCACTTCATGTTCGTTGCTTTTTGTGTTATCATACTGGTGCATAAAATATGTGTATAGGTTATTTTCTTTGTTTTTTGTATTTATTAGCTGTTTTAGCCCATAATTCAAATTTATTTATGTTTATTTTAAAGTATAAAAACCAAAACATGTTAACTGTGCAATGTCATATACTTTAAAAACATGTTCTCTTATTTTCCTGACGTCCTTCTGGATGGACGCCCATTTTTGGAAATACTAAATAAAAATAAGTACTCAAAATTGTTTTTACTTTCTTCCTTACAACTTTGTGAATGAAAGTAGATAAGATACATATCAATTTAAAACAAAAAATTCAGGACTATCTGGGTTAAA
Source organism: Schistocerca serialis cubense (assembly GCF_023864345.2). Lineage (NCBI taxonomy): Eukaryota > Metazoa > Arthropoda > Insecta > Orthoptera > Acrididae > Schistocerca > Schistocerca serialis. The sequence goes on from NC_064645.1 coordinate 538,470,365, forward strand.
ATCCCATCTTCAGGAGTATGAAATTATTGTATTTGGTAACACATAACACGTGGCCGGGCCAGTTACTCTATGGGCTCCATATCACTGTGTCTTCGAAGAAACTGTCCACTGTCGGGCAGTTTTCATTTTATTTCTTTTATTGTGAGGCCCCCGTGTGCAAGTAAATTCAATTTTGTTAAATAAAAATAGAATTTTTTCAATTTACGAGGGGCGTTCAGAAAGTAAGCTCCGATCGGTCGCGAAATGGAAACGACTATGAAAATCCGATAAAGCTTTGCACAGATGTGTTGGGTAGTGTCTCTAGTATAACCCCAGTTAGCATCACGTCGCTCTTCTCATTTCTGAGCTCGCAGTGAGTGCGTAAAGATGTCTAGAAAATAGCGTCTGCCGCCAAGTACGAGGGCCTGGTGAGAAATTTCGCCTGAAGCTATGCAGCTAACATTACATAACTGTCGTGCTGTTTCGTCTTCACGACAATTCTCAGCCGCATTCTGCAGGGGCAATGAAGATGCTCCTGCATCGTTTTCAAATGGAAATGTTAGATTACCCACAATACAGTCCGCAATTGTCTCCCCCTGAGTTTCATCTCTGGTCACATGAACCGCTGTCTTTGAAGACAACATTTTGACACAGACAACGAGGTGTAGGCCAGCGTGGAGAATTGGCGGAAAGCACTGGCGGCTGCCTTCTATGATGAGGCTATTGAAAAGTTGGTACAACGCTATGACAAAAGTCTAAGTCAGAACGGTGACTACGTAGAGAAGTAGCTGAAAGGTGTAGCTAATTGTTACAAGTAAAACATTTCTGATGTTCACTGTGGTTTCAATTTGGCAATCAATCGGAGCTTACTTTCTGAACAGGCCTCGTATATCATGAATACTTACTATCCTACATTTTAATTTTATTTACAAATCTTCGTAAGTTTTGCAATTCTCATCAATTATTAGGAAACTTGGAAAAAATCTAGCGATTCTACAGCAAAGTTAGACGAAGGACGCAATATGAAGCGATGTGCAACACCAGCTCTTAGACATGTTTTGGAGACAACATTTATAGTAGGTTCCACATTTATCCGACCCTCTGCTACTTCGACCGCAACTTTTAATACTAATTTCATTAGTCAAAAGAAATTGGAGAGTTCACACACTAAAGCACAGGTTGATAAACGTAGACCTGACAAACCGTAATTCATGGAGCTCTTCGTCGATGGCTACGGTTGGCAAATATCATTGGTACGCTTAAGAAATATTTACCTAAAGATGTTCCGCCTTTACAACACAAAATAACACTATTATTTTCTGTGGCATGCCAGTCGTTCACCCAACATAAAAGAGTTTTCAGCTGTGCCGATACCGACATTAAACAGCTACATACGGTACCTACTTAAAACATCCAAAATGCAACATTCGGTTGTCAGTGAATTGTCCTTTGTCTCGAAGCAAGCAGTTTGAGGCAACTGAAACGACCTGGTAATTATTATTTAAAGCTTAAGCTCTGCATGAGAATCGCAGTACAACGATCGAAATCTGTAAACCGCATCGTGATAAATGGTATCCGTTCAAAACGTGTACTCAAACTTGGCAAACACTTGGCTGCAGTTATAATAACGTCATCAGCGCAGGAAGGAATAAGTCATAATAAAGAATATTTTCAAGGAATGAAGAAGGTGCTTATCAGAGATTATGAGTATAGCAAGGATGAGAAATTACAGTCGTCCTCCATCTAAGACTGTGGCCCACAACACAGCTCTCAAATGATATTTCACTGCAAGACACATGCTGGGAGCTTTGCCGAGGGTTATGACGAATCATAATTTTGGAATAAATAGACCTCCGTTAGTTGCACGTAATTATACTTTTCAACTGCAGATTATAAAATAGCGTAAATTTTCGAAAGAAAATTTTAACTACTATAACAGTATATTTAGCCCTATCAAAGAAAACGGAGAATTCCGTCGAAGACACAACTGTGAATTATACGAACATACAGAAGTCATTGTTACCAGCATGAGGAAGCGGAGAATGATGTTTTTTGGTCATCTGGAAAGAATAAACCCGCAAAGACTTACTCATCGCATACATTCATCAATTTCAAAAACAAAATCGTATTCAAAATGGGCAAGTCAAGTTAAAAAGGATTTACAGGAAGCTGAAATTTCATTTGATGATGTTCAGGATCGAGAAGTTTTCAGAGAAAAAGTCAAAATTACTAAAAACCTTATTTCGCTTACTACGCCAGTTCCACGTCCTGCCTGCAAATGGTCAAAACAGAGAAAAGAAGCACAGTCAGCGAAAATGAAAATCTACTGGCAAAAGAGGAAAACGCAACAAGGGAAGAGATAAAAATCTTCGTGGTCCATAACACGTCGAAACGATAGAAATATATATATATATATATATATATATATATATATATATATATATATATATATATATATACACTCCTGGAAATGGAAAAAAGAACAAATTGACACCGGTGTGTCAGACCCACCATACTTGCTCCGGACACTGCGAGAGGGCTGTACAAGCAATGATCACACGCACGGCACAGCGGACACACCAGGAACCGCGGTGTTGGCCGTCGAATGGCGCTAGCTGCGCAGCATTTGTGTACCGCCGCCGTCAGTGTCAGCCAGTTTGCCGTGGCATACGGAGCTCCATCGCAGTCTTTAACACTGGTAGCATGCCGAGACAGCGTGGACGTGAACCGTATGTGCAGTTGACGGACTTTGAGCGAGGGCGTATAGTGGGCATGCGGGAGGCCGGGTGGACGTACCGCCGAATTGCTCAACACGTGGGGCGTGAGGTCTCCACAGTACATCGATGTTGTCGCCAGTGGTCGGTGGAAGGTGCACGTGCCCGTCGACCTGGGACCGGACCGCAGCGACGCACGGATGCACGCCAAGACCGTAGGATCCTATGCAGTGCCGTATGGGACCGCACCGCCACTTCCCAGCAAATTAGGGACACTGTTGTTCCTGGGGTATCGGCGAGGACCATTCGCAACCGTCTCCATGAAGCTGGGCAGCGTTAGGCCGTCTTCCGCTCACGCCCCAACATCGTGCAGCCCGCCTCCAGTGGCGTCGCGACAGGCGCGAATAGAGGGACGAATGGAGACGTGTCGTCTTCAGCGATGAGAGTCGCTTCTGCCTTGGTGCCAATGATGGTCGTATGCGTGTTTGGCGCCGTGCAGGTGAGCGCCAAAATCAGGGCTGCATACGACCGAGGCACACAGGGCCAACACCCGGCATCATGGTGTGGGGAGCGATCTCCTACACTGGCCATACACCACTGGTGTTCGTCGAGGGGACACTGAATAGTGCACGGTACATCCAAACCGTCATCGAACCCATCGTTCTACCATTCCTAGACCGGCAAGGGAACTTGCTGTTCCAACAGGACAATGCACGTCCGCATGTATCCCGTGCCACCCAGCGTGCTCTAGAAGGTGTAAGTCAACTACCATGGCCAGCAAGATCTCCGGCTCTGTCCCCCATTGAGCATGTTTGGGACTGGATGAAGCGTCGTCTCACGCGGTCTGCACGTCCAGCACGAACGCTGGTCCAACTTGTAACCTCCCCCCTCACTTATCGACCTTAAAGACAGTGAAAAATTAAACCGCGTGTACCTAATGGAAATTTGGGAAAAAGCAATCGTCACCGAAGTTAATCTATCGGTAAAGAGGGAGGAAAGGGTTACATCTTAATGAAAGGAAAAATGTAAATGAAACTGGTGGAAATTAAATTTGAAAAGGGGTAAAGTTAATAAAGAAAGTAAATGTGCGGCCGTTACGTTAACAATTAACTAGCGGTAATTAGACATTTGAGATTTGGGGGAAATTCACGGTCGCCAGTCCTATGGACAATTACTATAATAACTGAAAAAGAAAGGTTATTATACATATAAATAGCACTAGAAGCGTGGCAACTGAAGGTTGACACGTGTAGTGTGAAAACTGAAAGTTTGTCAGAAGTAATAAATTTCGCTACACTTAATTTAGCAAAAGAATTAATGAAACCGGAAAATCGAAAGTTAATTTAGTGACTGAAGTTAATAGTGAGCTTTCTTTCTGAAGCACATCGAAATACAGTTAGTCTTGGACTACCTCAACAATCATTTCTAAAGCTACTTGAATCTACGCAATTTAGAAAGAAGAGATTTAACTTTGAACTTGAATTAAACGATTCTGAACAATTAACAATAGTAAAATTTAGTACGTACCAAGCTGAGCTGCAGTCACAGGTAAGCTAAAATATGCTAACAAAACTCGCACTCTAAATTTGTGCTCGTGTAACCTAAATATTGTAGCCAGCTACTGAACTTTGAAATTAAAGCAGTGAAATCTAATTATATTATTTTAATGCTGGCGTTTGAATTTCAACGACACTCGGGTTCATTTCGGAAAAGGAAGGGACCCTGCTTGGCAATGCAATCGGGACAATGAGCAACAAGGGTTCATGCTAAGTTGCTGTAATTTTGCGAGGCAAATGGAACAATTTGAAAAGCTGAGGTCTGCCATACAGTTCTGAAACTTTACGTGCTTTTAGTCTTCCTTGTTGGTTGATTGAAGGTTTGAAGCCGTCGATCGAGGAGGTGGCGACAGTCACTCATTGTCGGCCGTCGCTGTTGCAGAAGCTGGATGTTGGCGCGCCTTCTTCTCGACACGGTCACCAGGCGAAACGGGCTCTTGATGTGCGCCAGCTAATGCTTCCCGTCCGCGACACCATGTCAGAAACTATCATCGCGAGTCGAGCGCAATTACATGCTGCCAAACCCCGAAAGCGCGGCAACTCGCGGGAGCGTCACACAACACACCTGCTCCACTCGCTACTCCAGCCAGACCCTCACTGCCCGCGACTCACGCGGCAGAGTTAACACTACCAAAGATCCTACACACTTTGATTCTTCACACGACCCATCGATGTAATCGTTCGATAGCAGTTTTCCCTAGGCAAGACCCAGCGTAAAAATACAAATAATATTTACGAAACAAACCAGTTATACATCGACATGAGTGCATAAATATATATATACAAACAGTAAAATAATTACAATATATAAAGAGACAGAAATGTCATATCTTGAGGTAACAAAACAAGGAAAAAAAATAATAGTACAATAGATGGAAACAGGAGGATATGCATTTCCGGCGTTACACGTGCCCCACATTGTCTGAGGATGTTCGTGTAACGTAAACAGACTCAGAAAATGTCCCAAAAAAGAAACAGCGGAAATGCATATGCTCAACACATCAACAAAATTTAGCATTCGTCTAATTAACCATAAATCAATTTTTTAGACCATAATAATTGAGTGGAGACACTCCTAATCTTATTCCACTCTGTCATCTTGATCAAAATAAAACAGGTTGACAACATATTAAAATTCATAGAAAACATAGAAAATGGTTTAGCTATTCCAAAATCGTCAAAATCCGTAACACTATCATGAAATGGAATACTATTTACAAAATTAATCAGAGTACATGGTCATAAAAACAGGTAGATCAAAATACGCAAATTAATAATTAATTACATAGAATACACATTTTTACATAACCCCTTCATAATTAATATTCTCGTCATGGGAGTCCATTAAACGCTAAACAAGAAAATAACACACATCAGATCGAAAAAACATAAATATTGACAGTAGAATTCTTTCAGCTGTCCAGGAAGAAAAACAATTCCGCCTTCCGTACTCGCAAGTACAAAGAATGCCGACAGCGGCCCAAGAGCCAACAGCGGCACAAGAGCCGACAGCGGCTCGCCTCGCCAGTATTGTTGCGCCCGCGTGTGCGGCACGCTTGATCTCACTCGCCCTTGTGACGGCGTTTCCAGAACGTCCGTTTCACTGAATTCTTTAGGAAAAATTCACTCCCGAGTAATCTCAAGGAGTCCCTTAATACTATCACAGTGGATAACTCAACACTGTCCATCATCACACGCATGTACTAGCCTGAAACTTAAAACAGCGTCTAAGTACATCGGCAATGACTAGTAAAACACATATTCATGAAATCTTACAGCTATTTACAAAATCATATTTACATTCCGTAATCTACTGTGACTCAGCTGAAAACTTAAACTAGCAGCTTGGACTTTTCAGTTGATTAGATCATGATTAAATTGATTAAAATCAAATTGATTAATCAAAATTAATTACTTATTAATTACAACTTCTTTAATGACCTTGGTCAGTCAAAAGCATGGCAATCTAGCAAATCGTTAAAACTTACACTCTATTTTACATACTGTATAAATTACCCATTGTGTGGTATTAATCGATCCTAGGTCGGTACAATTTCAAGTCTATAATGTTCCGTAAGCATTTGTGTGAGGTATACCAATGACTTTATATGGTCCATTATAAACAAACTTAAATTTAGAGATTTCATGGTCTATCTCGCTCGATTTCTCATGAGCTTTTACAAGTACTAAGTCTCCGATTGCAAACTTAGGAAAACGCGCTTTAGCGTCATGACGACGTATGCGAGCATCGGCTTTTAGCTTCATTACTTCTCGCAAACGATCTTTTTTCACACCAATACTAATGTTAATCCGTGGAGGGAATTTGATTATCTCTTCCAATTCACTTTCTACACTTTTGTCAATGTTGAAATTCCTCATGTTATAGTAGTTCAAATTCATACCTACGTCAATACCATTCGGCCAGTTAACAATGTGTATAGGCTGGTATTGCCTATGCACACCGTCTCCTGCCTCGTCAAAACTAACTACTATTGTTTTATCTTGGGACGTACATGTCAACGTTTTGCTTTCGCAGTTAATCACTGCACGGTACTTTAACAGCCAATCTAACCCGATAATTACTTCCGTAGTTAAGTCTGGCACGACGACAAACTCTTGTTCAAATCGTGCCCCACATATCTCGAAGTTGACAAAATCTGTTTTGTGACCGGTTTACTGACCTTCCCAGTAGCACCGATAATTTTCACTCCTGTTACTGGCATAACTACGATGCCAGGTCTGTCTTTCAGTAACTCAAATATTTTCCCAGATACAGCACTCAATTCTGCACCGGTGTCAATCAACACGTTAAGTTGTAGGTCGTGCATATTAACAGACACTACTATCTGTCTACACTTGTCCTCGACGGTTTCTTTATTTTCCCACAGTAAATCCTCGTCTATATCCAGGTCATTCCAGAAAAAACCATCCGCCTTTGATCCCAAATCCGGTTTATCTGGCGGCTTTTTCAGCCTCTGTTCACATACAGTTTTAATTTCAACACGTCTGTCCTGAGGCTTAGTCTGTAGCGTCGCCTCCAATACCGAAACCTTTTCCTGTAACTCGTCAACTAGTGAGTGTTGCTTTGCTATCAATTCACTAATTGTCACCTTCGTTGATTCCTCTTTAGTCAGATTGATCTCATCTGCCAATCTACCTGGAGGAATGTGCCCAGTAGTATCTGCAATTACTTCCTCTAGATCTGCGCAACCCACACTGTTATCGTCTGACCGTATAACGTCAGCTCTAACCTCATACACTCTGTAATCTGCGTGCTTTTGTACCAATCGTGTCCGGCTATCACTAAAATTTTCATAATCTTTCTCCTTAATACTCTCGCAACGTTTAAACTGGAGGTTTGCGTCGGATGGGTCGGCTACTTCTATCACTATAACTTTCGGTAAAGTCTGCCGGTTAGGGCCAGAACTTTCCGTTACTACTTCACCATTCAACTCCTGCGGGACGAAACACGACGCATCTTGCTCGTGCTCCCCATTAACATCAACTATTTCTGGTAAAGTCTGCCGGTTAGGGCCAGCACTTTCCATGACTTCACAAATACTATCTTCCTGTGGGACGAGACGCGGCAAATTCTGCCCGCGCTCTCCATAAATACTTCTCCCGTACAGGCCCCTATAATCTCTTAGTTCGTCGTATAAGCGACCGAACTGCCTTAACCAGACCTCATCCCTCTCTGCATCCCCTCGCTCAATGACGGACGTTTTATCCGACATCTGATCTTCTCTCAACAATTGCGAATCATTCTTAAACTCAATCTCCAGTTCCGCTGTGGGTATTACAGCAGGCACCTTATAATCGATTTCCGGAACACTAATTAAATTGTTCTCACTGACAGTGAATGTATTTTCTACTGCCGTGTATACAGCTGATCTACTACTTGTGGGCGCACTCCTTTCTCTTAACACTGGCACACTCTCCCGCCGTTGATTATTCCATACGGAATTTTCGTAACGACGACACCTGAGTTTTCTACTGTTATTGGGCCGCCAAAATTTCTCCACGCCCGGTCGGCCCCTCACCGGCGCGGCTAATGGTTTCCCTGTCTCGTCCCAGCAGATACAGTCCCCGGATGCTGCTGAGGCGGCTGATCACACCCTCTGGCGTTATTACTATTCTGTGAAGCCCGTATCACGTTAGTATGATACTGGTTTCCGTCATTCCTGTTATTATTTGCATTGTACCGATTGTTATTACGGTCCGAACCATTATTGTTATTGCTGCCATGGATGCGGTATGCATTATTCCCGTGGTTATCGTTGTTGTGGTTGCTGTGGTACCCGTTGTTGTTACCACGGCCTCTGCCACTGTCGCGATTATTGCGCCAATTGTCCTCGTCCTCCACTCATTCCAGGAAATCATTGATTGTCCTGTAATTGCTTCCTACGTATCGTTTTGTATCATCTGGAAGCTTCTTGTAGAGTTCCCAGACTATTTCGGATTCCGAGCGGCGGTCACGCAAATATTCCAACTTGCGGATCCAGCCCTCACAAAACTCCTTCATCGAACCGCGCGAATTCGCATCGAAAGGCCTCGATACGACAAATTCGCGCCAGACACTTTGCTGTTTTTGCTCTGACCAGTATTCAGCCAGAAACAAATTTTTAAATTCGTCAAAAGTCAGGTTCGTAATGTTGAGGTTTAAGCCCCAACGCTTGGCATCACCAGCCAACACATCAATAATCGCATTAATTTTTCTCTCATCAGTCCATGATCTGGGTAAAACTCTTTCACAATTTTTAATGAAATCCGTCGGGTGTATACCGCCTTTTTTCAAGGGGTCGAACCGCTCCTCTTTCGTCAACAACTCCGAACTATGTGCACAGATTGGCACATAGCTCTGTTTTTCGTCAAGTTTCCTTTCTAATTCCGACACCCTCGTAATCACTTGGCAAGTGGTTGTCGCAAGCGTTTCCACTTCCCTCTTTTTCTCTTGGCAGGTATTAGCCTGCTTCGTCACTTTGGTATCTACTTCGGATACTAAAGCCTTTAAAGTTTCCACCTTCTTTTGATCCTCTTTTTTCACTAATTGAATTTGTTCCGTCACCTTATTCTCGATGATCGGAGCAACTGATTCTCCTACACTTTTCTCGATTCTGCTAATTTCAGAATTAAAACGAGTATTTATGCTCGCAATTTCCGCCTGAACGCCTATCATTTCCTGTTTAAGATTACCGATTTCGGTATTAATTACAACAATATCTTCTTTGATTTTATCAACTTTTGTGTTAACAACTCCAACATTGTTGTTAACAACGTTAATAGCTTTGTTCTGATTGTCTAGCATCCGTTCAAATTTTTCAGACTGAGCTTCTTGCTTGACCGATTGACTCTTGATTTCGTTAATCAAAACGTTCAATAAATCAGTTAAATTCCCGGAAACTACCGGTTTTACTTCCGTAGCGGCTTCCTCTTTAATTGTCCCCCCGTATTCGTCATCAAGGGATTCAGATTTGATTTTCACTTCTGATTCCGAAACATTTTCTAAAGTTTGGAATTCCATTTCTGCTCTTTGTTGCGTTTCGCCGGTCGCGTCTTTCATGCTAGCCGCCTGCCCCTGAACAATGGGTACCGCGGTGCGCGTTTCCCACTGTTCGACCGATTGTTCCGTATCCAAGTCTACCAAATTTTGGCAGTTGTTGCCTTCACTCATTTTAATAATTTTCAATATAACTGCCAAATCTCAACTCTAATTAGGATTCCTCACACGAATATTCTCGCTGACGTATCGACCATTTCGTAACCAGTACTTTGTTACGAGGTTTGCACAATGCAAAATTCGTGTCCAGAACAACCTCAAATTTGAAGATTGTCCTGTCACGGTCGCCACGTGTAACCTCCCACCTCACTTATCGACCTTAAAGACAGTGAAAAATTAAACCGCGTGTACCTAATGGAAATTTGGGAAAAAGCAATCGTCACCGAAGTTAATCTATCGGTAAAGAGGGAGGAAAGGGTTACATCTTAATGAAAGGAAAAATGTAAATGAAACTGGTGGAAATTAATTTTGAAAAGGGGTAAAGTTAATAAAGAAAGTAAATGTGCGGCCGTTACGTTAACAATTAACTAGCGGTAATTAGATATTTGAGATTTGGGGGAAATTACGGTCGCCAGTCCTATGGACAATTACTATAATAACTGAAAAAGAAAGGTTATTATACATATAAATAGCACTAGAAGCGTGGCAACTGAAGGTTGACACGTGTAGTGTGAAAACTGAAAGTTTGTCAGAAGTAATAAATTTCGCTACACTTAATTTAGCAAAAGAATTAATGAAACCGGAAAATCGAAAGTTAATTTAGTGACTGAAGTTAATAGTGAGCTTTCTTTCTGAAGCACATCGAAATACAGTTAGTCTTGGACTACCTCAACAATCATTTCTAAAGCTACTTGAATCTACGCAATTTAGAAAGAAGAGATTTAACTTTGAACTTGAATTAAACGATTCTGAACAATTAACAATAGTAAAATTTAGTACGTACCAAGCTGAGCTGCAGTCACAGGTAAGCTAAAATATGCTAACAAAACTCGCACTCTAAATTTGTGCTCGTGTAACCTAAATATTGTAGCCAGCTACTGAACTTTGAAATTAAAGCAGTGAAATCTAATTATATTATTTTAATGCTGGCGTTTGAATTTCAACGACACTCGGGTTCATTTCGGAAAAGGAAGGGACCCTGCTTGGCAATGCAATCGGGACAATGAGCAACAAGGGTTCATGCTAAGTTGCTGTAATTTTGCGAGGCAAATGGAACAATTTGAAAAGCTGAGGTCTGCCATACAGTTCTGAAACTTTACGTGCTTTTAGTCTTCCTTGTTGGTTGAATGAAGGTTTGAAGCCGTCGATCGAGGAGGTGGCGACAGTCACTCATTGTCGGCCGTCGCTGTTGCAAAAGCTGGATGTTGGCGCGCCTTCTTCTCGACACGGTCACCAGGCGAAACGGGCTCTTGATGTGCGCCAGCTAATGCTTCCCGTCCGCGACACCATGTCAGAAACTATCATCGCGAGTCGAGCGCAATTACATGCTGCCAAACCCCGAAAGCGCGGCAACTCGCGGGAGCGTCACACAACACACCTGCTCCACTCGCTACTCCAGCCAGACCCTCACTGCCCGCGACTCACGCGGCAGAGTTAACACTACCAAAGATCCTACACACTTTGATTCTTCACACGACCCATCGATGTAATCGTTCGATAGCAGTTTTCCCTAGGCAAGACCCAGCGTAAAAATACAAATAATATTTACGAAACAAACCAGTTATACATCGACATGAGTGCATAAATATATATATACAAACAGTAAAATAATTACAATATATAAAGAGACAGAAATGTCATATCTTGAGGTAACAAAACAAGGAAAAAAAATAATAGTACAATAGATGGAAACAGGAGGATATGCATTTCCGGCGTTACAAACTGAGGCGCCAGGTGGAAATGGCATGGCAAGCCGTTCCACAGGACTACATCCAGCATCTCTACGATCGTCTCCATGGGAGAATAGCAGCCTGCATTGCTGCGAAAGGTGGATATACACTGTACTAGTGCCGACATTGTGCATGCTCTGCTGCCTGTGTCTATGTGCCTGTGGTTCTGTCAGTGTGATCATGTGATGTATCTGACCCCAGGAATGTGTCAATAAAGTTTCCCTTTCCTGGGACAATGAATTCACGGTGTTCTTATTTCAATATCCAGGAGTATATATATATATATATATATATATATATATATATATATATATATATAAAATAAACACCCTCCGGACAGACAATGAAGTCCCAGACGTACCGATCGACCGCCATGTCATCCTCAGCCCTTAGGCGTTATCGGATGCAGATGTGGAGGGCATTTGGTCAACACATTGCTCGACTGGCCATTGACAGTTTTCGTGGTCGGTGCCGCTATTTCTCAATTAAGTAGCTCTTCCATTGACCTCACAAGGATTGAGTGCATTCTCCTTGTCTATAGCACTGAGCAGATCTGGACAGTGGCCCATCCAATTGCTAGACAGGCCAGACAGCGCTTAATTTCGTTAACCTGACGGGAACCGGGGTCACCACTGTGGCAATATTGGCCTTATCAGATACATGCATCAATAAAATTCGTGCCGCGCCGAGAAGCCGCGTGGTTTGAGGCGCCATGTCACGGACTGCGCGGCCCCTCCCGCCGGAGGTTCGAGTCCTCCCTCTGGCATGGGTGTGTGTGTTGTTCTTAGCGTAAGTTAGTTTAAGTAGTGTGTAAGTCTAAGGACCGATGACTTCAGCAATTTGGTCCCTTAGGAAATCACACACATTTGAACATTTGAACACAGAATCCGTTATATACCTTAAAATGTTGCAAAACTTATTAAGCCATATAACTTTTCTTTATTTATTTATTCATTTTCTACTGCCTACAACATGTAAATGATATAGTTTGAAATTCGTGGTAATATGGGAAGCAATTATCACTGTTATTCTCCAAAAATAGGTAACTTCTATATTTTCACCTTAAACTTTGGCATCATTTTTAATTTCTGCTGGGACAAAGAATAATACAGTCACAGAATATTTCCAATGCCTTGCTACATATCAAGTGTTTCGGTAGGTTCCCGCAGGTTACTCTACGAATCCTCGAACTGGATACTACTTTCAACTGCTAACCACTTTGTTGTATTCCCAGTTTGGAAGATCTAGAACAGTCATCCCTGCTCACATGTCCTCACAGATAGAGAGAAAATAAAATAAAATCTAGTGCAATTGTGACAAAAGACTAACTATAACTACAGATACACATATCCTATTTCAAAAGATGTCCTCATCAAAAACCAGAAATATACACTCCTGGAAATGGAAAAAGAACACATTGACACCGGTGTGTCAGACCCACCATACTTGCTCCGGACACTGCGAGAGGGCTGTACAAGCAATGATCACACGCACGGCACAGCGGACACACCAGGAACCGCGGTGTTGGCCGTCGAATGGCGCTAGCTGCGCAGCATTTGTGCACCGCCGCCGTCAGTGTCAGCCAGTTTGCCGTGGCATACGGAGCTCCATCACATTCTTTAACACTGGTAGCATGCCGCGACAGCGTGGACGTGAACCGTATGTGCAGTTGACGGACTTTGAGCGAGGGCGTATAGTGGGCATGCGGGAGGCCGGGTGGACGTACCGCCGAATTGCTCAACACGTGGGGCGTGAGGTCTCCACAGTACATCGATGTTGTCGCCAGTGGTCGGCGGAAGGTGCACGTGCCCGTCGACCTGGGCCCGGACCGCAGCGACGCACGGATGCACGCCAAGACCGTAGGATCCTACGCAGTGCCGTAGGGGACCGCACCGCCACTTCCCAGCAAATTAGGGACACTGTTGCTCCTGGGGTATCGGCGAGGACCATTCGCAACCGTCTCCATGAAGCTGGGCTACGGTCCCGCACACCGTTAGGCCGTCTTCCGCTCACGCCCCAACATCGTGCAGCCCGCCTCCAATGGTGTCGCGACAGGCGTGAATGGAGGGACGAATGGAGACGTGTCGTCTTCAGCGATGAGAGTCGCTTCTGCCTTGGTGCTAATGATGGTCGTATGCGTGTTTGGCGCCGTGCAGGTGAGCGCCACAATCAGGACTGCATACGACCGAGGCACACAGGGCCAACACCCGGCATCATGGTGTGGGGAGCGATCTCCTACACTGGCCGTACACCACTGGTGATCGTCGAGGGGACACTGAATAGTGCACGGTACATCCAAACCGTCATCGAACCCATCGTTCTACCATTCCTAGACCGGCAAGGGAACTTGCTGTTCCAACAGGACAATGCACGTCCGCATGTATCCCGTGCCACCCAACGTGCTCTAGAAGGTGTAAGTCAACTACCCTGGCCAGCAATATCTCCGGATCTGTCCCCCATTGAGCATGTTTGGGACTGGATGAAGCGTCGTCTGACGCGGTCTGCACGTCCAGCACGAACGCTGGTCCAACTGAGGCGCCAGGTGGAAATGGCATGGCAAGCCGTTCCACAGGACTACATCCAGCATCTCTACGATCGTCTCCATGGGAGAATAGCAGCCTGCATTGCTGCGAAAGGTGGATATACACTGTACTAGTGGCGACATTGTGCATGCTCTGTTGCCTGTGTCTATGTGCTTGTGGTTCTGTCAGTGTGATCATGTGATGTATCTGACCCCAGGAATGTGTCAATAAAGTTTCCCCTTCCTGGGACAATGAATTCACGGTGTTCTTATTTCAATTTCCAGGAGTGTACTTACGTTTGTTCAGTAAAACCAATTATTCAGGTTTCTTTTGTAATATTCTTGGCCTTTGTCATCTGACAGTTTGATGCATCCCACCACTACCATCTATTCAGTGGCAACCTCTTCAACTGATCATAGCCCCTTACAGACTACTTGCTTATTTATTTGATTGATATATTTCTAAAACCATTGAGAAAAAGACAACAAAACGGCTATTAACGCTGGAGTGTAGAATATGTGATCCTGGCGACATATCGTTTGACTTTCGGGAAAATATCATTTACGCAATTCCGAAACGTGCAAGAGTTGATAAGTGCGAGAATTATCGGGCAGTCAGCTTAACAACTCATGCATCCATGTTCCTCACAAGAATAAGATACAGAAAAATGGAAAAGAAAGTTGACGATGTCTCAGATGACTATCAGTTTGATATTCTATCATCCTGTCCCTTCTCCTTGTCAGTATTTTCCACATATTCCTTTTCTCTCCGATTCTAACGATGCGGTTGATAATGGAAGCAAGACTAAAGAAAAATCAAGACACGTTCACATGACTTGTCGAGCTGAAAAAGAGTTCGACATTGTAAAATTGTACAAGATGTTCGAAATCCTGAGGAAAATAGGGGTAAGCGACAGGAACAGACGGGTAGTATGCAATAGGGGGCGACCAAGAAGGAAATGGTGAATGACACGGATGCAGTCATTTGCCACTACTGTTTAATCTGTACATCAAAGAATCAATAACAGAAATAAAAAAAAGGTTCAGGAGCGGAATTAAAATTCATGGAGAAGGGGTATCAATGACACAGTTCGCTGATGACGTTGCTATTCTCAGCGAAACTGAAGAAGAATTACTTCTTCTGCTGAATGGAATCAACGGTCTAATGAGTGCAGAATATGGATTGAGAGTAAATCGAAGAAAGACAAAAGTAATAAGAAGAAGCCGAAATAGAACAGCGAAAAACATAACATCTTGATTGATGGTCACGAAACGAAGCAAAATAACCAATGACGGATGGAGCAAGGATAACATGAAGAGCAGTCTAGCACTGGGAAAAATGGCATTGACAAGGAGAAGGGACAAGATGATAGAACATCTGTTCAGACATCAGGGAATAACTTCCATGGTAGTAGATGGAGCTGTAGAGGGTAAAATCTGTAGTGGAAGATAGCGATAGGAACGCATCCAGCTCATAGTTGAAGTCGTATGCTGCAAGTGCTACTCTGAGATGAAGAGTGTGGCACTGCTGCTCTGAGATGAAGCGGTTGGCACAGGAGAGGGATTCGTGGTGGGCGCAACAAACCAATCAGAAGACTGATGACCCAAAAAAAAAAAAAAAAAAAAAGAAAGATCAGTCTTTTTCTCAAATACTAGATAAACATATTCGATGTATGTACTCCATGTCAGTTACGCTGCCTCAAGATAAAGTCATAATTTCTAACTAATACTTGTTGTTACTTGTCTTATTTTATTAAACTTTTAATTTGATTGTAGCTTTTAATGAGTGGATCAGGACAGCAATTTAAATGTTTAAAATCGGTCAAAATTACGTGAAATACTGAAAGTCAAATACATTTTTCATTTTTCCCCTCTACAGTTTTCACCCTCTACAGGACCCTCAAGAACCAAGGAATTCCGTGATGCCTTACGAGATGTTCTACCATCCTGCCCCTTCTTCTTTTCCGTGTTTTCCATATTTTCCTTTCCTCGCCGATGCTGTGGAAAGCCTCCTCATTCCTTACCCTCTCAGTCCATCTATTTTCCCACTTTCTTCTGTAACACCACTTCTGAAATGTTTCGATTCTCTTCTTTTTTGGCTTTCCCACAGTCCATTTCTCACTACCATATAGTTCTGTGCTCCAGGCGTACATTCTCAGAAATTTATTTTCACTGAGGATAGCAATGTTATAAACGAATCTTATCATCGACATCCTTCCGTCTTCAAATTAATTCCATTCCTGAACCCCACTTTTATTTCCATCAATGTTTCTTCGATGTATGGATTGAAAAAGAAAGTGGTTCTGAGCACTGTGGGACTTAACATCTGTGGTCATCAGTCTCCTAGAACTTAGAACTACTTAAACCTAACTAACCTAAGGACATCATACACATCCATGTCCGAGGTAGGATTCGAACATGCGACCGTAGTGGTCGCGCGGTCCCGGACTGAAGCGCCTAGAACTGCTCGACCACACCGGCGGGCTATAGATTGAACAGTAGGGGCGAAAGACCAAAAGACTACATCATCCTTGTCCTACGCCCTGTTTAATCATAGCACTGCGATCTTCGTCTCCCACTCTTCGCTCTTGTTTCTTGTACGTATTGTGTGTTATTTGTCTTTACCACAGCTTACCCCTATTTTTCTCAGAAATTCGAACATCTTGCACCATTTGTCATTGTCGAACGCTTTTTCGAGGCCGACAAATCGTACGAACGTGTGTTGCTTCGCCAATTAACCTCAACGTTAAAATTTCCTCTCTTGTGCCTTTACTTTTCCTAAAACCGAACTGATCTTCATCTAACACATGACAGTTTCCTTTTACATTCTTCTGTATATTATTTTTGTCAGTATCTTGGGCGCATGAGCTGTTAAGCTGGTTATGCGATAATTCTTGCCCTTGTCGGCTCTTATAATATTCGTAAGAGTGTGGGCGATGTTTTTCCGAAAGTCTGATGGGACACATTCAACACACCAAAGTGCCTACAGGAGTCATTAGACAGGCAACTTGTGACTGGTACATCGTTCTGGGCTGCGGGACAGTCGCTTACAGTTATTAATATGGATAAGTCGAGTATCAACTCTAGGAGAAAATGAAATGAGCTTGTCGCATTGTTGGCCGGGAGGTCCCATCCCGGGAAGTTCGACCGCCGAGGGCAAGTCTTCTTACAGTCGACGCCACATTGGGCGACTAGCGTGCCGATGATGTGGACGAAATTATGATGAGGACAACACACTTCTACTCGACATATGTCAAAAGTGAAAGCAACCGCTGCGAATATTACAATTGAGTTTCTGTTCATCATTTTGCGGTACAGAAGGTAGGTGTCAGTGTATGATGCAGTCGTTAGAAGCGTATTTTCTTCAGTTAAAGAAGTGTGATTATTTGTAGTGCAGCAGTTGTGTGCTATAAAAGTACTGTGGTACCATGAGCCTATGACACCTTACAGTGCTACAAGCCCTGTAACTTAAACTCTTTTCAGAAGCTTGTTACGACTACTCGAGTTCACGTAAATTCTGTTTTCCTTTGCTGGATCTATTGTAAGTCGTTGCGCTAAGTAAGGACAAAGGCTATATATTCTGGAGTCATATTGCGTTACTGATTTGATTCGTGGGTCTTACCGTTGTATATGAGAGGAGATTTTTCAATTGAGTGCATTAACCTGAATTAGTTTAATAGGTAATCCGTTTTAGAAAACCTAGCAGGAGGCTTACACCTTGTACAAAGCGATACGTGTACCATTCCTTGGTCGCATACGTCGATTAAACCTTCTCATGACGTTATTGGCTGGCAAGAGCCAGAAATGTTACAACTCCCAGCTGGATTACTCAAGAGTTGAAAATGGGTGCAGTTCTTACTCTCCATCGACATCCCCCTTGTTAAAATTACAAGTACTCATTATTTGCTCCATCCTTGTTAGAGGTGTTGTGTGTGATATTTTTGACATACTATGTAGTGAAATTTCTGTCGTTGTGTGTCACTTGTCGGAGGAACTGCTGAGAATAGTAGATGCATCCGCACACAGTGTTCTATAGTCATTCATGAGGTCCCAAATGCTCTACAGACCATCTGTATGCAGTTGGTGATCGGGAACGGCCGAAGTGCTTTGATTTCTGGGACTGCGGCGTGTTCGAATGGAGCTGCGTGGAGACAGTGAATCTCCCACCGGACAATGACAGGTGTACATTTGCAGCCTGTGAAGTCAGAACTAGACCATTCTTTCTGTGTTTCTGTGTGTTGACTAAAGAGAGAGAGAGGGAGGGAGAGTCTGTCTCTCAGCTGATTACGGATTCGTCTGCACAAAGCCGTGATTGGGCGCCTCCAGCGCAGCGTGCAGTCTGTGTGTAGCACGCCGGCAGACGCCACAGTAGTAAATACAGAAGCGGCTGCTGCTGCTGCTACTGCAGCGTCGAGGCACATTTGTGGCAATCTGCAGGCCATTCAGGGCTCCCGGATAAAAGACGAGTGTTTGCGACTGGCCAATAAGCGCGGCCGTCCGCCTCTGTGAATTACTGGGCCAGGGGATTTCCCCTCGTGCGCGGGCCACGCGGGGTCCGGGTGGTGTGGGCGGCGGGGAGGGAGGAGAAGGCCTCGTGGTCCAGTGACCGGCCGGGCTCTGCGCGCTCACGCACACGCACTTAGCAACACACGCACACGCGTTCACACGCGAACCCAGCGACTGGAGACCACTGCGTCTGAATAGCGCTTGCCGAAGGGATTTTCCGCTGCGATGAACAGCGTACGTGCCGCGGCAACTGCTACGGAAGAGAGGAAGAGAGAGAGAGAGAGAGAGAGAACTCTGCCAGTTTTCTTCTGGTAGCCATTACGCGGGCTGAGTTGGTCTCAGCTTTGCTCCCCTGGCGAGACCACAATGGCCCCGGCTAGACGTTCACGTTCTCTCAGAAGAAGTATTTCTACAGAGCGAGCCAAGCTGGTAATCTGTTCACAAGCCTCGTTTAGGACTAACCACTGTACTTGTATTACTCTGCCCCACAATATCAGCATATAAGCTCTCAATCGATGTACTTCTTTAAAAACTTGTTTTGTCGAAAAAGTGGCGTTTAGTTACAAAATCAACAACATAGATAGATGATTTTGATGGGACAAACCGAGCGCGATGTAGGCTATAACCCTCAATAAAGGAGAGACATGTTAACAGCAGTTTTCTGGAAAAGCCTCGAGTAAAGACCCCTTCTAAAGTTCTCGATACGTGAAAAAAATACCAGTCAAAGGAAACTGGCGCATGGAGAACATCCTTTTATTTTCAACACACCACATACTGTGATAGAATCATTAGCTGTCCAGACTGAAAATCTTCGGCTGCTACAGGTCATGGACGGCATTTGTTTAAAAAATCAAAACGTTCAAAACAATGGCTCAGAGCACTACAGGACTTAACATCTATGGTCATCATTCCTCTAGAACTTAGAACTACTTAAACCTAACTAACCTAAGGACATTACACACATCCATGCCCGAGGCAGGATTCGAACCTGCGACCGTAGCGGTCGCGCGGTTCCAGACTGAAGCGCCTAGAACCGCTCGGCCACTCCGGCCGGCCAAAACGTTCATTATGTGCGCTGTATTAGTCTAATAGTATTTGAAGACTGACAATGTAGGCCGAAGCCAGTAATGTACATAAAATGAAGTTCTTATTCTACAGGGTGTCCCACCTACATTTAATGCACTCCATCTTCAGGCCACTTGACGCCTCGGGACCACCCGAAAGCCGTGTCATCCTCAGCTGAGGACGCGGATAGGAGGGGCGTGTGGTCAGCACACCGCTCTCCCTGTCGTTATGATGGTTTTCCTTGGCGGAGCCGCTACTATTCGGTCGAGTAGCTCCTCAATTGGCCCCGAAAAACTGCAACAGCGCATGACGGCCCTGATGGTCACCCATCTAAGTGCCGGCCACGCCCGACAGCGCTTAACTTCGGTTGCCTCCCACCTATATTTGCCACCTGATGCATTTCCAAAACAATATAGAATGTAAAAAATGAATTTGGCCAGGGATGCACCTATATCTTGGTCTCACATAATGAGTATGAATCTGTCCTCCCTACAGGTAAACAAATATCACTTTCACACAATTTTACGTTTTTTTTTTAAATTGCATGTGTATGTTTTTCTGCCGAAATGAAAAGGAAGGGTTCAGTTAGTGACGGCACACTTGATTTAACTGCTCTAAACCTTATTCCTTCTGGAATACTTAGACTTCAAATAATGGAAATGGTGCCACAGTTTCTAACGTGATGTGGGTTGCTTGAACTGTCCTGAAGCCGACTGTAGGCAGCCCTTACCTTTCGCGCTACGACGGTAACTGTGGCGCCGTTGACATCCTATAAAGCCTAGATATTTCAAAAGGTAAATGGTTTAGAACAGTGGAAACAATTCTGCCGTCACCACCTTTACCGGTAGTTTTCATTCCATAGAAAAAACATGCATGTGCCATTAAAAAAAGAACGTAACTTTGTCTTGAAAATAATGTTTACTTACAATTATAGGTTGTGCATTTCTGCCAATTGTGTGAGCCCCTGTCGCAGGTACATCCCCGGCAAATTTCACTTTTTCACATCTTGTCGTGTTTCGGAAATATGTAACCGAAGTGTATAAACGAAGGCATTTAGGACCTGACGCGCTATGAGATTGTTCACTGACAACGCTGCTGTCTACTGCAAAGTATCGACATTGAAGGATCATTAGGCAATGGTGATTCGGTGTACTGAATGAGAGTGTCCATTAACCCTTGACATAGTAGGAATAGGTCGTGAGTGTTGTTTACCAAGCTGGGGGTCTTCCGGGACCCATCTTTTTCCTTCAGTTCTCAATGTAGTGGCATAGAAATTTATTGAGATTAAGTTCTGTGATTGTATAGAAGTATACAGAAATTAAATAAGCATTGTTGATGTGTTACTTTATCGTCACACCTGACAAACTGAGAAGTGCGCAAATAGAGTCCCTGACATGGCAGCAATTAAAAGTGAGCGACGAATACTTTGTCCACGTTTCAGAAATTGATTTCTTTCGGCAGCGTAGAGCTCCAGCTGTCAATCTGTTCAGAGCAGCATTTGTATGGTAGTGCTGAACAACAAGTGACGCTTCAGAATTGGCGTAGTGGCATATAGTATCTACAAATTGGTCATCAAATTACATTTTGAGGGCTTTGGACATTGGGGCGTAAGATCACAAAGCTATATTGACGGCACCATATCACAGGGATACTGAACTTGTCCATTTTCGTCCTGGCATTGCAATAAACGCATATTCTTCATCGGAATCCCCATCAGAATTTTCACTGTAAATGTCACTTTTTTCTGAATTCCCTTCAAGTTAACTTTTAATTTTGACGCATCTTGCCCTGAAATAAAGCTCCAGACATCTGGGTCACTTGAGATCACATTTATCCACCATTCGAATAATATTATCATCTGAGATAAACGGAAAACAAATCCATCAAAATATGTAACGTATTATAGCAAGATCCTGTCACAACAACAAGTGCGTTTTTATTTTTCTTGTAGTTGTTTAACGATCGCACCATAGATACAAATATTAAACAAATGGAGGACACATATAATGATCAAGAACAAATTGGTTCTTGCAGTTGCAGCTCGCAAAAAGGGTTAAGGGTTAAAAGTGGGTAATGGCTGTAAAAAAAATCTCATCATATTAAGAATCGCTACGAGGCAGTTACCGTACAAGAATATGATAGATATGGAACAGCCAAGCGATTGCAACAAAATTTAGTTTTTAATAGGTTTCGACACCCACTATGGGTGTCTCCATCAAAAAATTCATGGTTACGTACAGCAAGTGAGTCATTCTATGTGATGAGAGCAGTACTGCTTTAAATTCATTCGTCAGTTACATAGTCTGTGTCTAAACCTGGTAAAAGTAAAATTAGTTGCATCTGGTTGTCTGTTTGATGGAAAATGCACGTGAGACAGAAATAGTATCTATTCTTAAATAGTTTCCTACTCTTTCGCAACTTTTTCAATTAGGATCGCAAAAACATCGGACGAGCCGAGTTTAGAGGCACATTCCCAGATTTTTCCGTGTATGTGTAGGTTAGCGTAGTGGAGACAGGCCTACTGGAGGAATTAAATGGAAAAAAAGTTACATTGTTCCTCCGGGAATCTGTTGAATAAACTTAGAGAACGTGTAGTCGGGGAAATGTGTAAGAGAAATTTGCTGCCATCATCGCAACCTCTCGTTGGAATAATGAGAATACGATGAGAAAGGTTAGGTTGCATAAAATCGATTTACACTCGCTTAATGAGCGAATAGAGTAGAAAACATTACTATGCAGTACCCTCTGCCATATACTTTACTGTAGCTGACTTGTTTGGTGGTTTGATGTGGCCCGCAACGAATTCGTCTGTCACATTACGTCAAATCCTTCAATTCACAGTAGCACTTAATACCCTACGTCCTCAATTATTTGTTGAAGGTATTCCAATATCTGTCGACTTCTACAGTTTCTGCGCTCTACAACTCCCTATCATGCAATGGAACCTATTTCCCGATGTAATAGGTCCTACTATCTGGTCCCATCTTCTTCTTAGTGTTCTCCGTACATTTTTTCTTTAATTATCCTGTAAAAATATCTTTTCTTACCAGTCCACCTGCTTTCCAAAAGTCCTCGATAATACTAGGTCTCAACACCACTATTCTCACCTTTTCCGGTTTTCGCACAACTTATTATTCACTTCTGCACTATGCTATGCTTCAAACGCATATTTTAAGAAAATTCTTCCCCAAATCAAGACTTATGTTTACTATCAGTAGACTCTTTCCGGCTGGGAATACCCTGTCCCTCTGTCCTAGTCTACATTTTACGCTCTCCTTGCTTCATCGTAATGTGTTATTTTGCATCCAATGCAGTAGAATCCTTTAATTTCGTCCACTTTGTGTTCACTAATCCTGCTGCTACGTTTGTCCCTATTCTCATTCTGTTACATCCCATTGCATTTGTCTTGGTACGGTTTACTGTCGATCCATATTCTTTACTCATTAGACAGTTTACTCCATCCAACAAATCCTGAAAAAAAAAATCTTCATTTTCACTGAGAAAATCAATTTTGTAAGCTAATCTTATCAATGATACTTCACTTGAGCTTTAATCACAACGTTGAACCTTTCTTTTCGTCGTTGGTTCTCCGATATATACATTGAACAGTAGGGACGGCCGGCCGCGGTGGCCGAGCGGTTCTAGGCGCTTCAGTCCGAATCCTCGCGCCTGCTACGGTCGCAGGTTCGAATCGTGCCTCAGGCATGGATGTGTGTGATTTCCTTAGGTTAGTTAGGTTCAAGTAGTTCTAAGTTCTAGGGGACTGATGACCTCAGATGTTAAGTCCCTTAGTGCTCAGAGCCATTTAAACCATTTTGAACAGTAGTGGCGGAAGACTGCATCCATGTCATCCACGTCTTACACCATTTTGACACCGAACATTTCGTTCCTGCACTTGCAGTTTATAGTGGACTCTTAATTCTTGAGCATGCTGTATATTTCCCATCTTTCTCTACAGTTTACTCGTAGTTTTCTCAGAATTTCGAACATCTTGCATTATTTAACACTGCCGAACACATTTTCTTGGTCGGCAAATCCTATGAGCGTCTTTTTTTTCTTTTTTTTTTTTAATCACAAATTTATAACTGCCTGTCTGGTGACTCTACCCTTTCCCCTTTCCAAAGCCAAACTCACTGTCGTCTAACAAATCCTAGATTTTAATTTAAATTCTTCTTTATATTATGCCTGTCAGCATCTTGGATGCATGAGCTGCCAAGCATATTCTGCGATAGTTTTCACACCCATCTGCCCTTGAAATCTTGTAAGTTGTACGGATGATATTTTCCCAAAAGTCTTGTTTGAGATCAAATAAATGGGTACACAATCAGATTTTCGAAAAAATAAAAATCTGCGATAGTTTTCACACGCATCTGCCCTTGAAATCTTCTAAATTGCACTGATGATATTTTTCCAAAAGTCTTATTTGAGATCAAACAGATGGGTAGATAACCAGATTTTAGAAAAAATATCATGCAAATGATTCAGAAGATTGCAAGATCAGTTCTTTTAAATTCTGACTCTGATACTGGGTTCCCTGCGTCGTCCATATCGACTCCAGTTTCTTGTTCTATCACGTCATCAACATTCTTAACAAGTTTCGAACGCTTTCTATCATTCCTCCTTGCTCAATTACCTTTTCTCCTCTCTCATTCCTACTACCAAGCCCATACTCTTAGGTAACTCTTTCTTCTGTTCCTTCCCTTACAACTGAGATCCAGTCCCTCATGATTATTAGATTTTCATTTCCCTACATAGGAGCTTACCCGTTCAGCAGCCTCATACACTGATAAACAAAAAATATTAGGATCATCTGCTTAATGGCTTGTTTGTCCGTATTTGGAACGAAATACATCACTGATTCTGCGTATCAGGCATCCAACAGTTTGTTGGTGGATTTGTGGGGGTATGTGGCATTAGATGTCTACTCACAAGTCATGTAATTCGCGTAAATAACGGACTGCCGGTTTGCGAACGAGGTGATGGCACCCGGTAGCGGCCAGATGAGTTCATCAGAATTTACGTGAGACGAATTTGGTCGCCGAGACATCATCGTGAGTTCATTATAATGCTCCTCAAACCACTGTAGCACCGTTCCGGCACCGAGACACGGACAGTTATACTATTGAAAGATGACATCGCCATTAGGGAATACATCAAACATGAAGGGATGCAGGTGGTTCGCAGAAGTCAGCGCGTCTTCGATTACTACCACAGGTCTCATGCAAGCGCAGGAGAATACTGCTCCAACCAGCCTGCGTCCTTGGCGCAGCTCGTATCGAGCCAACATTCACTTCGGTTGACGGCGTTTGTGGAGACGACCGACGGCCTAGTGTAGCAGAAATGTGATTCATCAGAAGAGCCTCCACGTTTCCATTGTTTGACGGTCCCGATGGACCTGTGGCCACTGACATCGTAGTCGACGATGTCGTTTGGTCAACATGTGAACACGAATGTGTGGTCTGCAGCGGAGCGCAATATTCAACAATGTACGATGAATGGTGTGGTCCGAAACACTTGTACGTGCACAAGCGTTGTGCCCTCTCGGCGGAGGTGACACAGATCACCATCTATCCTACTTTACAGAGCAGACAAGCCTCCGAATCCCACGTTTTATGAAGAGTCGTGGACGTCCAACCATTTAGCACCTAGTGGTAGTTTCACAGTCATACCTCTTAGCATAGATGGCGAATCTCCACATCATTGACAGACGAATGCTAGGTTGGAATGTGGAGTGAAAAAAAAAATCATCCAGCTGGAACTTTCACACACTTTAGCGCTAGACCAGCACACTACATGCAAAGTTGGTCTCGCCGTTGTCTCAAGTCACAGCTGCTGTCTCGAGTTACGGAGACTGTTCGCTACGTGGCAATGGCATCGTTTTCACAAGTTAACTTTAATTCATCAGAATTCAGACAATTTGTACGAAATATTTATAAATTGTACACAAAAGCTTTCCTCGGTGAATCAGTGTATCTACTAGTCAAAACCAGATCAGAATTCCTGTTGTAGTTCTTGAGATTAGTCTGTACACATAAATGGACAGAGAGATTTTATACAAATGTTTCAAAGGACGCGCAGTAAGATGTCCATGAAAGGGAGGAGGAGACTGATAAGGGGGAGAAGACTACGGGAAAAATATTGCAAAACAAACGAGAGGATAACTTTCAACGAGTCGGGGCGAAGAATGTCAGAAGTTCGAACGTGCTAAGGAACACAGAAAATCATGAAAGGGAACAACAAAGGCTCAGTCAAGTAAGGGGCAGTGAATAAAAACAGAAAGAAGGATTTATTGTCAGAGTAACATAGAATCATATCAACAACAATAGACAGTGGTATAATGGCAGTAGGATTCGTTAACAATACGAACATAGTGCAGAGAGTGAGATACTGTGAACAGTTAAGCGACAGAGCTGTTCTCACCAGAACTGATAGCAGTCCACGGCCAAGAGCAGTAGTTGAGGTAGACATGCTGACATCACAGCTAGAAGACAAAGAAATAGAGCAAGTATACCGAATGGGTAATTTATTATTTTAAGGGAGTTGCAAATAATCATGGGGGACTGAAACGCCATAGTAGGGGGAGAAAATAGGAGACAGAGTTACGGAGACTACGGGTTTTGCAGTAGGAATGAGAGTGGAGAAAAACTAATTCAGTTTAATTCACCTAATAATAAATTTGACGTAGTATTAGCGAACACTTTTCAAAACTCATGAGAGGAGAAGGTATATTTGCAAAATGCCTACAGGAACTTGAAAATTCCAACTGGCAAAATCATGAGGTAAAAAATCATAAATCAGGTATTTGATTGTAAGGTGTACCTGGAAAATATAAACTCGGACAACACTTTAGTAATGATAAAAAGTAGGCTGAAGATTAAGAGGATCGTCCAGAAGAGTCACTGCCCAAAGAAGTGGGATACTGAAGTACTAAGGACTCATGAAATGTGAAGTTCTCTGAGCCCATAGATACTGCGATAGTGAGTAATGCAGTAGGCAGTAGTTGAGGCTGTCTAGGAGAAGAAGGACTAGACTCAAGTAAGGGTTGAACAAAATTTGTACCCAAAATGTTTATTGAATAACGTATGCCCAAAAAAATTCAATCAAATCATTAAAAAAGATCTACTTCTAAGTTTTCAATGACATCGTTCATAACCAAAATATTTATTAACAAGTTACGCTTAGAAAGTTCAATCAAACCAATTAACAAAATTTTACATGAAAGCTTTCAAAAATTAATTAAGAACACACAGTACTGTTAAAAACATAGGAAACACAAAATGTTGTACATGGTGATGAAAATACCTATGTTTGAATACAACAAATGAGCTTCGTACTCGAATGTCACAGTCATGGCAAGCACAGTTATAACAACAGATACTTTCATCAACCCACATCACAGAGGCAAAGAAATATGTTACAGTTCCTTGAGAATCAATCAATTATCACTAAGTTTCAATAGCTGCAATAACGCACCTTGTAATTATTAGGACACAGAAAATCTTTTAGAACAAGCTTATGTGATAGAAGATTGCTTCGTATCACAGAATATTCCATATCATTACTAATCCAACCAATGAAAACTTTCTGAATTCTGTTCAGTTCCCAAAAAAAACATACATTTAAAAAACACATAATTTAAAAAAAAACAAAAGAAACATGACAGGTAGAATTTTACATCAAGCAACCCTTTTTCGCCCCCCTCTAGTACTGTTGATTAAGAGGCAGCACAACCTGCGACCTCAGAACTGAATCGGCTGCACCCGTGTAGTTACTCATCTTAAATCAGACACAGACACCTCCCGAATAATCGAGGCAATTTTGCACATGGCGCTAGCAACTACTATTAATACCAACAAAGGGGCAGAAACCAAGGCCTCCAGAATTAAGAGCTAAACAGTGGGATGCTTGTTACTGAACGCATACTTATACACTGCTGGCCACCCACCGTAAATGCAACACCAAGAAAGACAAGAGGTAGCACAACAAGATTTATTTTGTAGATAACATGTTGACCAAGTATCAAATGATTACGTTTACAGACGTCTGTGACATGTGGTTCCTGCCAGAACCTGTAGCCAGAGTAGCCGCCATTGTTGCAGATCACCGCTGCCACACGTCTCGGTATTGAGTCAAAGAGACGTTGGATTTGTTCCTGGGGTACAGCAGCCCAAGCAGCTTCCACACGTTGCCAAAGATCATCTGGTGTGGCAGCTGGGGATGTAATCTGGGTCACACGTTGAGCAACCATGGACCACATGTTTTCTATCGGCGAGAGATCCGGAGAGCGAGCCGGCCAGGGAAGCAATTCAATCTGGTTATTGACGAAGAACCTTTGGACAATGCGTGCTACGTGTGGTAACCCATTATCCTGTTGAAATATGGGTGTGGCCGAGCCCTGAAGGTTAGGAAGGACAACTGGCTCCAGCACCTCGGATATGTAGCGCCGGCTATTTAAAGTACCGGCAATGCGTACTAGAGGCGTGCGAGAGTAATATCCAATACCGCCCCATACCATAATACCCGGTGCAAGACCAGTGTAGCGGTGCATAATGCAGCTGTCCAGCATCCTCTCTCCACGGTGTCTCCACACTCAAATCCGACCATCGTGGTGCTGCAGACAGAAGCGTGCCTCGTCAGTAAAGACAACATCATTCCATTCTGCCGTCCACATCCGTCTGTCATCACACCATTGACGACGGAGACGTCTGTGGTTCTGCGTCAATGGTAGACGAAGCAATGGACGTCTTGCGGACAGACCACTCTGCTGTAAACGGCGTCGAATTGTACGCGCAGACACTGGATGATGCATTACAGACACAATGTGCTGTGCTATGGTTCGGGATGTCACTGAGCGATCCGTCACTGCCATGCGCACAATTTGCCTATCAGCACTTGCAGTGGTGCACCGAGGTGAATGCGATCGACCACGTCGGTCCGTCGTACCCTCCTGCATCCAACGGTCACGTATCCGCATTAAAGTTATTTGGTTTCGTCCAACACGACTAGCGATTTCTCTGTATGATAATCCACAATCTCGGTAAGCCACTATCCTTCCTCTGTCGAACTCGGATACTTGATCAAAAGATGTTCGCTGTTGTCTACGAGGCATAACTGATCGTCTTGTGAAACAACCACAAGGTAAACACACGTGCCGAACGTACACTCGTCGAAATCGCCAAGCCTTAAATGGCGCTATGAGGTGGCGCCACAGGCGCGCGTGATGTGCGTCTGCGCTGAAATTCTAATCAGTTGCATATCTCATCGCTGCAAACCCATGGTGTAAATTTCACTTGATTCGGATGCTTCCTTCAGGGTGTTGCATTTACGGTGGCCAGCAGTGTATCTCATCAAGGAGATAAGAAGATTCGCCCGCCGCCCGCAATTCAGTTTCAAAACAACACCCATTGATGTAACGATATCAGTGGGCCGAATGATTTTCTCCTAGCGTTAACAGGTTAACTAGCAAAGAATGAATCTCATAGCAATAAATGAGGTAACTTAAACCAACGTAGAAACACAGTATGTCTTAATCACAGAAAATTGCAAATTTACGCTGGTACAATAAGCAGTTGATACAAACACGCGCAGGCCTCTTGAACTCGCACCAACTTACCCACGACCGGGCCTATAGTAAGCAGGAATATGGAGCCGGTATGTTTACATTCTAATAGCCTTGAAGGTGGGAAAGGCGCATAAGCGGACGGCAACGCACAGGGAAAGACAACAGAAAGGAACATTTTGCAAACCTCGCGTGTCCCCAAATTGACTCAACAGAACTAAAGTACCTTACCATAGTTCTACGACGGCACACTTCCCTCTTAACCAAAGTGCCGCAACCACTGATTTCCGTAGTAGGAATAGCTTCGGCCTCCTCGTGTCCTCCAGAGCAGCCAGGATGGAAACTTATTCTGGAACACGCGACCCCAAGGGGAATATTGAAGTCCAGTCATCCGACAGAGAAATCGCACAGCTCACATCACGTGCCTGAAGATCCCTTCCTGCTGCGCTAACTGCCGCAATCCGATTCACTCCACACACTGACACCTGTTTACGTCGAAAACGCCGCGCTCTTTGCTAGAGGCAAAGATGGCATACGGAAGAACTACTGCAACCTACCGACATGGTACAACTCAGAAATGGTTACAGGAAAAATGCGAACAATTCGAAAAAAAGTCATCTTTGGAGTAACTAGTTCAGCGTATAGAGAAGAAATGTCCGCAGCTCGTGATCGTGCGGTAGCGTTCTCGCTTCCCGCGCCCGGGTTCCCGGGTTCGATTCCCGGCAGGGTCAGGGATTTTCTCTGCCTCGTGATGACTGGGTGTTGTGTGATGTCCTTAGGTTAGTTAGGTTTAATTAGTTCTAAGTTCTAGGGGACTGATGATCATCAGCCGGCCGGAGTGGCCGTGCGGTTCTGGGCGCTACAGTCTGGAGCCGAGCGACCGGTACGGTCGCAGGTTCGAATCCTGCCTCGGGCACGGATGTGTGTGATGTCTTTAGGTTGGTTAAGTTTAATTAGTTCTAAGTTCTAGGCGACTGATGACCTAAGAAGTTAAGTCGCATAGTGCTCAGAGCCATTTGAACCATTTTGAACTGATGATCATCGATGTTAAGTCCCATAGTGCTCAGAGCCATTTGAACCATTTGAAGAGAAGCAATGGTGACAACAATAAGAACGCAATAAAAATTCCACTGGTTAGCTGAAAGTGTACATTGAAGGCTCTACGAGGACTAGGACTTCTCTGATGTCGTGAAAAAAGAAGAAAATATGCAGGAACATTCTAATGAGAATACACTATGAACCCAGAATAAAGTACAGAAAAGCGAAAGCAACTTAAGCGGTACACTTAAAATCCGAATTGGAGACATGTTACAACACGAAGTGAAGGAATTATGTTTCCCTGGAAGCGGAATAATACTTAACGGACGAAGCAAAGCAATCTGATATGGGAAAAAGGGCATTGTTGACCTAAATAAATCTGCTAGTTTGAAACATAGACCATAATGTGAGGAAGAAATTTCTGAAAATGCACGTTTGGTACTCAGCATTTTATGTCAGTGAATCATGGACTGTGGGGAAACCGGAAAAAAAGAGAGTCGAATCGTCTTGTTTGTGGTTTTATAGAGGAATGTTGCAAATTTAGTGATCCGATACGATTAGGATTGAGGAAATTCCCAACAGAATAGGAGAGATACGGAACTTTTTGAAAAAATTGAAAGGAAGACGTGGTAGGATCTTAGGGCATGTGTTAAGACGTCAGGGAGTTACTCCCGTCGGACAAGAGGGAGGTGTGAAGGAAAAAATATGTAGTGGAAGAGATTGGAATGGCCGGCCGCGGTGGTCTTGCGGTTCTAGGCGCGCAGTCCGGAACCGTGCGACTGCTACGGTCGCAGGTTCGAATCCTGCCTTGGGCATGGATGTGTGTGATGTCCTTAGGTTAGTTAGGTTTAAGTAGTTCTAAGTTCTAGGGGACTGATGATCACAGCTGTTATGTCCCATAGTGCTCAGAGCCATTTGAACCATTTAGAGATTGGAATGCTTGAAACAAATATCTGAGGACGCTGGCTGTATGTGCTACTCTGAGATATATATCCATTAGTTGTAAAGTGAGAGGGGAAACAGAGCAAGTAGGGAAAAAATTTAATTATTACAGCCTCGTCGAATAAGGGGACGTTCATAAAATATCACACAATCACTTTGGAGGATGGCAACGATGTACGAACCGTTCCAGTCTGCGATCATTGATTACAACGAATGGGCGCAGAGATGCTCATCATCGAGAGAGCCCTGTCTTAAATTTTTATAATCTTCGAACATAGGAAGACATACAGAAGTTATACAAAGACATCTCTATTTTCGCGAAATTTTGCAGGATCAATTTTGACATCGAATGCATCTACCAGCAATTCACCCGCATTTTTTCTTATCGTGCAAAGACACCATGATAGTAAGTCGGGTATTGTTTCACAGCACGTGTCCTGAAAGTCATCGAAATTATTCTGTCTGCATATAAACAAATCAACTTTTATTTGTAATAGGCTTGGACTTTTTTTTCTGAAATACGTCGCCTCAGAATTAAATAAAAGGTACTTCCCATTCCTCGGTACTGACCAAAGTTTTCGTGTTGGTTGTAAGACAAGTGCCGGAACTGGAAACCTGTGCCTGTATTTTCCCAATTGGGATTCCCTTAGTGCCACCACGAACTCGTCTGGTATTTGGCTGAAAAGTCCTTGACACTGCAGCTGGCCATTACGTGAGGGCCGGTTCTATCTTCTAAATGAAAAATATACAAAAATGAAGTAAGAATGTGAGACAGATTAGGCTGAGTATTGGACAAGGCACGGAAAGACAATTTTCCTTCATTTCCTATTGGACGGAGAGAGAAAGAGAGACAGAGAAAGATAGAGAGATAGAGGCAGAGAGAGAATGGTGTGTGTGGGTGCGTATGTCTGAGAGAGAGAGAGAGGGAGAGAGAGAGAGAGGCAGTAGCGTGCACACAAAGTGATGCGGCCGCGCACTGTCTGCAGTTTAGTGGCACGGAAATCACACCTCTGAGTGAGAAAATTAAACTCAGAGAGAAATAAAAATAGCTGACGCGTATGGGCTGCGACAATTACACATACTTGTCGAATTTACGTGATGTAAAAGTGGAATGATCTAGCGCGCGGTATCGATATGAGAAGGGAAAACTGCTGCCCGTTGGGGTGCCCACGTTTTTGTCGCTGTCAGCATCGGCGTTCTTCTGAAAGCGGCCGGTGACGCACTTGCGTCGCTTTACAGTGGCTACGCTGCACGTAAAAACAAAGCCAACAACGGACATAACAGCGCGGACAAGTGTTCAGGCGTACGAGATGCACAAAGGAGGCTTTATCTCAATGCAGGCCGTCGGAATTATTAGCCTCGGTCTGCGCCTTTAGTTTCCATCCACAAATGATTCCAACACAAAAAGGGAAAAATGGAATTTGCGTTTACTCGCGACATTTCTGTCCCTCTTACATCAGCTTTGTAGTAACAAATGTTGATATTTTCTATACGTTCCCAGTGAAAAGCAACTTCTTTATTCCAAAAGTGAAACATGTAGTATGCGACGAATAACAGTCGTATCGATTTTTCCACATTGAAGACGAAAGGTTAGAGAAAGACCAGTGGCTACTCCTACGTAATTTCGACTTGAGCTCAGAGCGATGATAAATAGTGAAGTAGTAAACTTGGTAGTGTACATAACCGCAGTGATATTTTATACGCTTGAGTATTTACAATCGATAACTATGAAAATTTCGCAGTATCTTTCGAGATGCTTTAGACAGCAAACAGAACAAATAGGTAATTTTCTTTCGTATTTTGCGTAGCAATTTTATTAGATTTATTGCTTAGAAATCAACAAAGCACTTCCCCTGTAAATAGCAGACAGATTACAGTACCCGTTGGAATGTCGGTGAGTGGAATTCAGTGGTAAGGTTAAAAGAGGTGCCTTGCCCGTTACAAGGGATTGGGAATGGCAGGGCCTAGCCTTTCACTACATAACGTGGATTTTGCTCACAACTGCCCTATCAGTGTGACTTTCCCTTATCTAGAACGGAGGACTGGGGCTGAATTTCATACAGATCACCACATACAAGAGTCGTCGGCGCATCAGAAATGATTAGGGCCTGGCGCAAGGATCATCTATCTCACTGCATAAAAAATACTCACCACGATCAAACAAAAACTACTCATTCGATTTACGATCATTTTTATCATCGTAAGAGGAGCATTTTCAGTAAGGGGCCTTGCCATGCTAGAATTTCCTTGATATCTCTATAAACGAGGTTAACACTTTTCATTCAAAGTCGGATTAAAAGCACCACAATTTATTATAAATCGAAATTACACTTGTACAAACGAAGTATAATTATTGAGTATACATATCTTGTTACCTATGGACGTTAACACAAGACTGGGGGGGGGGGGGGGGCGGGGCGTAGGGGGATAGGGCCTAAATTCAGCGGAAACCCACAATACTAGTGTTCGAAATGGACAAGGAGAGGTGGGCGCTGCTATTCAGTAAGGAATTTACTCTAATAATTAGTGAAAAGTAAGAGACGGGATCCAACAGCTAATACGTAAATATAATGAAAGGCAAAACTACATGTGGATGCACGTTATTAAAACAGCCTCCCGTCCATAAACTAATAAAATTCATAAAACTCATTCTGCAACACCTTGATTTACAAATGTGAATAACAAGAAACGCGGGCCATGCTACGTCTGCTTCAATTTTGATTTCGTGTGCAGAACTACTCGCCACGTGTTCACACGAGGGGTACAAAGAAGGGAAATCTTAACACACAAAGGCCATTATGAAATGTTCACTAATATCACGCAGTATTGAAGAAGGAAAGACATTCGCTGAACGCTCTGACTCCAAGTCCAAAAACAAAATAGCAAAATGAGGACGAAATGAAGGCATTGAGGCGCAAATCCTCCCGAAATTAAATATCACCTAACACTTTAATATGTATTCGCAAGTCAATCCACTTCCGAACTAGCAACAGCACACATGCATACCAGCTTGCAACTGCCTTCTTCTGGATCTCGCCACCAGCTTCTCACGACTGCTAAACGCCTACCGGGCGTTGGTCGAGAGCCGTGCCTTTTGGGGATGGGAATCGGCGTATTTTTCGCCGGCTAATCAGGGGGTACGGGTCTGTCGCCGAACTACCTGTCGTTCAAGCAAGACACTCCCGACTTGGCGGAATGACACGTGACTGGATAGAATTTAGTCAGGGAGTCGTCAGGGAGGCCTCTTTACAGAGCCAAACGTGCAGGAGTAACTGAGTTTTAGGTTGGTACTACTACTTAGGAGAATAAGAAGAAGGGCTACTTTGGCTTCTCCAAGTCGTTCAGACTACCGGTCCACGCCTCCAAGCTAAAAGGTCAGAGCGGGAAAAGGAAATACAACATGGCTAACTCATGGAGACTGCTGAATATGGAAATGAAAATAAAAGTGCCTTCCTCCAATCCTCCCTCCAGTTTCATTATGCTGTCATACTGAAAAAATCAACAGAATAGCAGGCATGCTATTACCGTATTAGTAATGATAATAATATGACTACAATATCGTAAATCGTAAATAAGTGAAAGAAGTCCACGGTAGATGCACGTCTTTCAAGGTGTACCGTTCAGTAATGACACACTTGATCAGGAAGTGTGTGAAACCTAGGTATTTTCGCTCTTTGAATATCAGTATAGCGGTGGTACACTCTGGGTCGCGTAACATGATCATTAAAATGCCAGAGGACAGTAAGTAATATGCTCTCCTCCGCCCCCCCCCCCCCCCCCCCCCCCGCTAATCCCCCCTCCTTCGTGCCACATGAATGTGTATTTTGTCAAGACTGAACTTCTCTGGTACTTCTTACGTCTACTGTGAATAAAAAGCGTCACCAGAGGCACTGGCATTATTCAAGTCCACGAGTCCGTCAGATAATCATACTCTGGGGTAGGAGCATCCGAAAAGGAATTACTCACACCCAGCAGCCTTCCCTTCCCGGTATATTTTTCCTGACATGAGTTTGCGGGAAACAGTGTAAATAAACAGGAGGACAAGAAAACAAGTCTCGGATTATTTAGCATATAATAATAGATCCATCTCTTTAGCTTGTAAGGGCGCTAAGTCGGAAAGGCTGTAACGTAACTGTGGCTTCAATGATGGATGCAGAGTAGGGGAAAGTCTCCTAATTTGGGGAGATCGTTTTAAGCAGGTTATAGAAAATAATGAAGACCATTTATGTTAGCACAAGCACTAAATTAACTTTATTTAACACCGTACAATGGTGATGCATGTTCAGTTTCTCCTCTTGTTGTACATTTACATTTGATATAATGCAAAAAATTATGCTGCAAAACTGTCTCTCTTGAAAATGAATTCCTGAATTGAGGAGGTCTCATAACCATTGTACATAAAGGATGCAATCAGATACTGGGCAACTGAAACATCATTAACGATATCTGTCAAAAACGTATCTCTTGCTTGTAGAGCCAGCACATGCTATATGTGACTGTTTCATGCATTTTGAGCACCGAATCCAGTACTCGCCATTGTGATCGTCTGAGAAGAGCCCTGCACAGCAGATGCACTCCTCGTCTTCATTGTCATCGCTATCGTCACTTTCATCAGATAGTTCAATTTCATCTGCTTCGGACTTCGACGGAGATTCAATTCTCCTTCGTTTTTTGCCAGCAGCTTTGCCACGCCCAAGTGGCCGGTTTGATGCTCCGGGCTTACCACGTACTGCTTCCCAACTTGCTCCGGTGTTAACACCCCTTGTTTTGAGTCCACGAACTGATACTTGTAAGAAGTCGCATTGACCACCTGAGCAGAATCAGTGTTGGATCTTCTGGAACCTACAGGGCTATTACAAATGTTTGAAGCTATTTCATAAATTCACTGTAACTCCATTCATTGACATATGGTCACGACACACTACAGATACGTAGAAAAACTCATAAAGTTTTGTTCGGCTGAAGCCGCACTTCGGGTTTCTGCCGCCAGAGCGCTCGAGAGCGCAGTGAGACAAAATGGCGACAGGAGCCGAGAAAGCGTATGTCGTGCTTGAAATGCACTCACATCAGTCAGTCATAACAGTGCAACGACACTTCAGGACGAAGTTCAACAAAGATCCACCAACTGCTAACTCCATTCGGCTATGGTAGGCGCAGTTTAAAGCTTCTGGATGCCTCTGTAAGGGGAAATCAACGGGTCGGCCTGCAGTGAGCGAAGAAACGGTTGAACGCGTGCGGGCAAGTTTCACGCGTAGCCCGCGGAAGTCGACGAATAAAGCAAGCAGGGAGCTAAACGTACCACAGCCGACGGTTTGGAAAATCTTACGGAAAAGGCTAAAGCAGAAGCCTTACTGTTTACAATTGGTACAAGCCCTGACACCCGATGACAAAGTCAAACGCTTTGAATTTTCGGCGCGGTTGCAACAGCTCATGGAAGAGGATGCGTTCAGTGCGAAACTTGTTTTCCGTGATGAAGCAACATTTTTACTTAATGGTGAAGTGAACAGACACAATGTGCGAATCTGGGCGGTAGAGAATCGTCACGCATTCGTGCAGCAAATTCGCAATTCACCAAAAGTCAACGTGTTTTGTGCAATCTCACGGTTTAAAGTTTACGGCCCCTTTTTCTTCTGCTAGAAAAACGTTACAGGACACGTGTATCTGGACATGCTGGAAAATTGGCTCATGCCACAACTGGAGACCGACAACGCCGACTTCATCTTTCAACAGGATGGTGATCCACCGCACTTCCATCATGATGTTCGGCATTTCTTAAACAGGAGATTGGAAAACCGATGGATCGGTCGTGGTGGAGATCATGATCAGCAATTCATGTCATGGCCTCCACGCTCTCCTGACTTAACCCCATGCGATTTCTTTCTGTGGGGTTATGTGAAAGATTCAGTGTTTAAACCTCCTCTACCAAGAAACGTGCCAGAACTGCGAGCTCGCATCAACGATGCTTTCGAACTCATTGATGGGGACATGCTGCGCTGAGTGTGGGAGGAACTTGATTATCGGCTTGATGTCTGCCGAATCACTAAAGGGGCACTTATCGAACATTTGTGAATGCCTAAAAAAAGTTTTTGAGTTTTTGTATATGTGTGCAAAGCATTGTGAAAATATCTCAAATAATAAAGTTATTGTAGAGCTGTGAAATCGCTTCAATCATTTGTAATAACCCTGTATTTGGCTTCGAATTTCTGGTAGAGAGCTGACGTTAGTAGTCACGACAAATCTGGATCGTAGAGTTTGAGGAAGACTTCTTTCTTCAGTGTTTAATGAACGGCCTTTGTTTGAGATCCGCACGAAGTTCCTCCTTGTGGGCCCTATTTCACAGATGGACTGTTGTCAGGAGGATCAGCCAATTCTTCTAATACAGCAAATTCTTGAGGTCGGATATCCTGACCGTTGTATGAGAACAGGCCTGCTTTCCGGAAAATGTTTGCTGCTATTCCTGCTGTCGCTACCTGTGCGTAAGTTTTTCGAAAAATGTCCCTTACTTGGTATACAGTTACAACACGACCAACATTGCACTTGATTCAGCTCTCAATCTCATGAGCATAAAATGTATTCAGTGGCTCCATAAACTAAACGTCCAGTAGGTACATTTTATGGGTGATGTGAGACCACAGAGACGCACTGGAGATACTGTTATCCCTGGCCAAATTAATAACGTCAGTATTTCTGGCATGGATGATGTTTCCATCCTCTATGGGAACCGTAGGATCATCTTTCGTTGGTTTCAAATTGAGCAAGAAGCAGTGAAGCCATCGTATAAAAATGTCGTCCATGAAAGATATCATGCATAAATGGAACTTAGAACACCAACCACTAATTCCGTCTTCATATTCTTCGATGAGAACATCGTAAGAAACCGTATGCTTTGTCCCGAAGGGCTCGTGCATGTCACTACAGTAATGGGTACATCCCTTTCAGCAGCCTGTGGAGAAGTGATCTGCTTTATCCCCTTCAGTGCAACAGTTTTAGCGTGCTTATGCTGCAGAACTGTGACGCCATTTTCGTCACAGTTTAACATTCTGGTTAAGTTGCTCTTGACTGAAGCTAAGGTCGGCTAATAATGTCAAAAACTTGCTGACAATTTCGATGTGAAACCCTTACCTCTGGCGAATGAAAGTCCTGGGGGAGACCTAGTAGACAGTTCGGGACTCCTTTTTAGGAAGTTGCGTAACCATATATACTAACTTGTAGTTTTTCTTTCGAAAATGGGTTTTCAATGTTATATTTAATAACAAGGTGATAGGGAAATCTTCGGGCATCTTTTGTAGAGATACCATAGAATCGCTACTGCATTTGGATGCAATAATTCTTAAAGTACTCTCTCAGTCCTCCAGGAGAAATAGTTTCCCTCCTATTTTGGTGGTCTCCATAGATTCATCTGGGCACTTTTTGTCTTTAACATAGCGTCCCAATGTTGTCTGAGGAACACGAATGAAGCTAGTGCTTTATAGCTCCCCATTTATTTATTACACATAGCTAAAACGGCAGCATTCATTTGTTTTGTGATACCAAAGTTTTCCAGGTGCCATTTACAAAAGAAATGTAAACAATTCAGAGACTCTTTCTCTGTTTCTGTTAAAACGCTTTCTTTGGCATGCCTTTGAGCATGCAAACATTTTTACAGGTGTATAAGTAGGATTTATCTAAAATTAATTTTATAGAAAGCAGATGTGACTAAACATAAACATAGATGAACGTGAAGTTGGAACGAATAATGTAGGATCACAGTTTAGGACGCCTCATATTAGGAATCCCAGACTTCCCCGAACTGAGGCACCTTCTCGTGCTAATAAAACGTGTCCCATTAGCGTACTTCGCAATTAGTGAACAACGAAACGATTGATGTCATTGCAATCATATAGTGGGGCAGATTTAATGTATGTATAATGACGTGAGTACCTCTTATAACATATTCCTAGCTTTCTAACAACGGAAGAAACCTTCAGGAATGTGAACAATGCCCTCCCACCTGTCGCAACACAATACATGGCGCTCTATTAAAACGTGGGCTTCCAAGGCCAATCACATGCCTGTCCTCCAGTTCCAACGTCCACTGCATTATGGCACAATCTACCTGACTGAAATACGTGACCTCCATAGATTGAGGAACCTCCTTAAAGTAGGAGACTTTCCCTTGTTATTAAAAAAAATGAAAGGGAAGGCATAAGACTTTACCTCGAGCAATCTTGCTGAGACCAGGGTGGACGTGACTCATGTAATTCACTGTAGGTGGTTGGAAGTAGAGCCTTTATCGGCCGAAAGAAGAGATCTGCTAGACAAACGGAATAAATCAATAATGTCCACTTTGTCCAAGTAAGTGTCGTCGCTTCTTCGAAATTAAGAAGTTTTGGAGGTTATTGTCCAAACCCCTGAATCAACGCATATATGTATACTCCACCGGCTACGCTGCGATTTGTGGCGGAAGGTATTTCTACTACCGTTATTATTTCTCTCCCCCTTGCGTTTCCCGTTCGCGAATGGTACGTGAAAAGAGCGACTACTTGCAAGCCGCTGAATGATCGGCTTCGTTAATGGTCTTGTCGTGCTATTATGCGATACGTATGTTGCAGGAAGCAGTACGTTGCACGAGTCCTTCTGGAGCGTTCGCTCTAAGAACAGCAACAATGAACCTCTCCGTGATTCACAACACCTCTCATGAAGAGTCTGTCAGTGGAGTTAGATGCGCTTCTCCGTAGCCATCTCGTTTTACTACATATTCACAACACAATATTCAGCCCGCATCTCGTTGTCGTGCGGTAGCGTTCTCGCTTCCCACGTCCGGGTTCCCGGGTTCGATTCCCGGCGGGGTCAGGGATTTTCTCTGCCTCGTGATGGCTGGGTGTTGTGTGCTGTCCTTAGGTTAGTTAGGTTTAAGTAGTTCTAAGTTCTAGGGGACTTATGACCACAGCAGTTGAGTCCCATAGTGCTCAGAGCCATTTGAACCATTTTGAACACAATATTCTCTACCACTTCTATTAATATAGCCTGGTGGAGTATTCGAGAACCACTCTAACAAAAATTTTGTGAGCCATCTCCTTCGCTCGTGCACTATATTTTCTTCAAAACCTTTCGCTGAATCCCAGATTGCGATGTGAATTCTCTACAACAATTTTTATGTGGGTACTCCAGTTTAGGTCACTGAGGACGGCTACTCTTAACTACACTGTTTCCAGTGGTGTATCATCAATAGCCTACTGTAAACAAATAGTAATGGGTCCAAAGCTGTGTTCACTTGGCTTACAGTCACTCGTCATTGCCGGTTTCGACAATGAGAGATAGCCTCTGTGTAATAATAATCTAGCCTTTGTCAAAGCCGCTTGTCTCAGTTAATTTCCCTATTTGTAGCCCACCTTGAAATGGTATGGGTGGAATTTTGTGAAAAATGTTCATACGCAGGAGAATGCCTCCCATATAATGTCACATCCCCCACCAGCTTGCGTCCGTGGTGCGCTGAACGTTTCCATCAGCCGTTCACATTGATGATGGCGTTTGTGGAGACATCCATCGACCTAGTGTAGCAAACATGTAATTCACCCGAAGGACCGACAAGTTTTCATTGACCGACGATCAAATCCCGACGGTCCCGTTCCCCCTGCAAACGTAACTAACGATGTGATTGGATCAACATGTGAACAGGTGGGGGTGCTGTGCTGTGGAGCTCGTTCAACAATGAACGATGATCGGAGGGCTCCGAAACACTTGTGCGTGCGTCAGCATTGTGCTCTTTTGGCAGAGATGCCACAGATCACCATCAGTCCTACTTTACAGAGCAGACAAGTCTCCGAACTGAACGTTTTGTGTAAAGTCGTAGACATCGAACCATTTGCCGTCTGTTTGTAGTTTCCCTGTTCTTCTGCCTCTTTCCGTCGATGCTCACGACAGTAGCAGGAGAACATTCGAGTAGCTTCGCCGCTTTCGAGATTCTTGTTCGTCGACTCTGCGTAATAATAATCTAGCCTTTGTCAAAGCCGCTTATCTCAGTGGATTTTCCTATTTGTTGCCCATATCTTCACTAGGGTGATTCCCCGTTCGTTCTGCTCCGCTTATATACGCGTACTTTTCTTACGCGTCACGTGCCTGCAACGTCACCAGGCGGCATCCAACGTTGCCGTC
Source organism: Schistocerca serialis cubense (assembly GCF_023864345.2). NCBI lineage: Eukaryota > Metazoa > Arthropoda > Insecta > Orthoptera > Acrididae > Schistocerca > Schistocerca serialis. Next base: position 538,511,825 of record NC_064645.1, read on the forward strand.
GGCAGTGGCCTTAATGTTTTGGCTGATTGGTGTACTCTGTAAGACAATAAAAAGAGATGTTCCAGTAAGAAATTATGAGAAAGCGTAAAAAATCAGTGAATATTAAACGTGATGTATATGCGCAGATAAACGAGTAAATTATTGTTTCAGAATAATTGGGTGATTTATTCAAGAAAAAAAGGTTGCACAAATAAAACAACTCAGTAGCGCGTTGGTCCACCTCTGCCCCTCATGCAAACAGTTATTCGTATTGGCACTGCTTGGCAGAGTAGCTGGACACCCTGCTGCTGCTGAGATGTGTCGAGCCAAATTCTAGCTGACCCGTTAAATAGTCAAAATCCGGTATCCGGCGACCTCCCCTGCCTAGATAGGGCTCGGCAAACACAAGGCAAGGCATAGAAACAATCATTATATGCGGGCGAGCATTATCTTGGTGGAATGAAATCCCACAGTGGCTTTCTACGAAGGGCAGCAAAACGTGGCGCAGAGTATCGTCGACGGACTGCTGTGGTGTAAGGGTGTCGGAGATGACAACCAATGGGGTGCTACTATCAAAAGAAATGGCACCGCAGACCATCAATATTAGTTGTCGGGCCATATATTAGTTGTCGGGCCATATATTAGTTGTCGGGCCATATGGTGGGCATCAGTCAGGCTGATATCCCACCGATGTCCAGGGCGTTATCAGACGTCTTCGCTGGTCACTGCGGCTCATTTCGAAGTGAGGCTTTTCACTGAAGACAATTATACTCCAGTCAATGAGCTTCCAGGCGGAGGACGTGTCTAGAGACGCCCCGAACAGCGGTCAGATACTGCCACACAGTCTGACAATAAAGAGTAATGGTCTGGGTTGCCTTTCAGGACCCCGTCGGTTGTCATCCGAGGTACTCTTACGGCACAGCGACCGAGCGAGGTGGCGCAGTGGTTAGACACTGGACTCGCATTCGGGAGGACGACGGTTCAATCCCGCGTCCGGCCATCCTGATTTAGGTTTTCCGTGATTTCCCTAAATTACTCCAGGCAATTGCGGGGATGGTTCCATTGAAAGGGCACGGCCGACTTCCTTCCCCATCCTTCCGTAATCCGACGAGACCGATGACCTCGCTGTCTGGTCTCCTTACCCAAACAACCCCCCCAACGGCACAGCGGCACGTCGGCGATATTCTACGTCCAGTTTTTTTGTCCTTCATGAAAAGCCAGACATTTCAGCAAGATAAGGCCCATCTGCCCCGGCAACAGTTTCTACCGTTTGTGCTTGCCGAACCCTTAACTCGGTCAGCAAGTTTATCCAATCTCTCTCCCCAACTGAGAAAAATGGTTCAAATGGCTCTGAGAACTATGGGACTTAACTACTGTGGTCATCAGTCCCCTAGAACTTAGTACTGAAACCTAACTAACCTAAGGATATCACACACATCCATGCCCGAGGCAGGATTCGAACCTGCGACCGTAGCAGTCGCGCGGTTCCGGACTGCGCGCCTAGAACCGCTAGACCACCGCGGCCGGCCCCCAACTGAGAATGTTTATAGTTTTATGGGCAGGGTCCTCCAACCAATTTTGGCAATTTAACGCGTCAGTTGGACAGAATTCAGCACGACATCCCTCTGGAGGACAGCCAACAACTCTGTCCATCAAAGCAAAGCCAATAGCTGCTTACATAAGGGCAGATGTGGACCGACGCTTTGTTGACTTGCTCAATTTGCGAAGCTCTTACTCATGGGTCAAACATCCAGTTTTCCTGAAGGTGTAGTAAATTGTTTGTCAGTGCATGTACATCACGTCTAACGACTTCCGACGCATTGGGATAATTCATTCGTGGTGTGTCGCTTTTTGTATCTTAGAGGTTACGTGATAAGCGATAGCAGTACTGTAATACTCTCTTCAGAGGCCGCCAAAATTATCTCCACAGGTTCTGCGGGTAGCGACTGAGCGCAGTGGGTGCAGCCGGCTGCAAATCATGCCACGAATGATGGCAGCTGTCCGGTTATATTGCCCATTCTCTGTACCTAGAGGCGGCCGGCTGCTTTGATGAAGACAGATAACCTCGCTCGCGGGGTAGAAAAAGAACTGTCGTTTAACAGCGTTGTTCCTAATACCGGTCGTGACATTCTGGTTTGTGGCCTAGTGGAATGTTTACCCAGAGGCTCAGACGATTATGTGACGATATTAGATATTTCTCGACCTGCGCAATCGAGTCAAGAATTGCAGGACACACCATAATAGGACAGAGTTGGGCTATATGCAGGAAGACACGAGTGTCTCAACAGTTCATAGGCGAAGTAACATTGTTAAACTGTTCGCTTGGATCCTGTGTCCATTACACATGTTGTACAAATGGAGATGATATTTTAATTACTGACGACGCCTTTTGGCATAATTGTTTTATTATTCTCCAGTGCATGATGTAATTTTAGAAGTTTTACTTCTGATGAAGGTATATTTATATGTACCGAAACCTTGGTCAAGAATTTTAATAAAAAAAATTCTATCCTGCAACTGTTTTTGGCTGCCATCCTTTATTGTGAAGAATTTTAACAGTTGCTGCTGCAGCCATGTTTAAAATCTTGAAAAAGTAAAGAAACGTAGGAAAATATTTTTGCTTCACAAGAGGGACAAGAAACAGGTTTCAGATCAGCTCAGTGATCAACATGAAAAGTTAATGTCCACCAACGAAACTGATGAGTATCATTGAAGAAAGTTAAAGTGTATTTCACAGTTCGATTCTACAGAGAGTATGCGAAAGAACTTGCTCCTTTCTAGGCGCTGTCTACCATAGTTTGCTGGATAAGGGAAGCGTTCCTAGTGATGGGAAGAAATCATAGGTCATTCACGTTTTCAATAAGGGCTTTCAATCAGACACACAAAACTATAGGGTTATATCTGTAGTGCCATTATTATGCAGAATTAAAGAACATGAATTACGCTCGCATATAATGCCACTTCTAGAGGCCAAAAATCTCCCCTGTAGGAATCAGAGTGGGTTCTAAAACAACGATATTACTCTGTTCGCCTAGGATATCCAGAGACCAATAGGTACCGGAGGCCAGACCGAAGCCGTTTTCCTTGGTTTCCTGAATGGGTTCGATTCAACTCCGCTCTACTACACGAAGAACAAAATAAGCGTCTACGAAAAATCAGCCTCTAGCAAACAGATCTCAGCATGTCATTCTCAACGGCGCGAAGTCTTCAGACGTGAAAATAACTAACGGCGAACGCAAAGGATTGTTATATGAGTAGGGCCGTTACTTTTCACAGTTTACATAAATGACATAGAGGATAATGTCAGAAGTTCAAAGAAGCTTATTCGCAGATGATGATGTTATATACGGAGAAGTCGGAACGCTGGACGGTTGCAGCGAAATGCAAGAAGACCTGCACAGGATTGATTCTTGGTGCGTGGAATGGCGACTGACACTCAACATAAGCAAATGTATTGCGTATAAACAGATGCAGGAACTGTGTCTAATAAATAAGATTAATACGCTGAGATTCAAAAACCTAACTACCGAAACACTCAGTTAGAACAAAATAGTTCGTCCCTGATTATGAACTTGTAGTATGTCACAAAATCGGTTTACTTTCCGACGCAAACAAAAACGCGGGAACTGTGACTATTAGATATTAAATTAACACGCAGAAACTCAAGAAACTAAGCTATGAAAGCACACAGAGGATATTATACAAATAGCTCCTGGTTGTTGTTGTGGTCTTCAGTCCTGAGACTGATTTGATGCAGCTCTCCATGCTACTCTATCCTGTGCAAGCTTTTTCATCTCCCAGTACCTACTGCAACCTACATCCTTCTGAATCTGCTTAGTGTATTCATCTCTTGGTCTCCCTCTACGATTTTTACCCTCCACGCTGCCCTCCAATACCAAATTGGTGATTCCTTGATGCCTCAGAACATGTCCTACCAACCGATCCCTTCTTCTGGTCAAGTTGTGCCACAAACTTCTCTTCTCCCCAATCCTATTCAATACTTCCTCATTAGTTATGTGATCTATCCATCTAATCTTCAGCATTCTTCTGTAGCACCACATTTCGAAAGCTTCTATTCTCTTCTTGTCCAAACTATTTATCATCCATGTTTCACTTCCATACATGGCTACACTCCATACGAATACTTTCAGAAATGACTTCCTGACACTTAAATCAATACTGGATGTTAACAAATTTCTCTTCTTCAGAAACGCTTTCCTTGCCATTGCCAGCCTACATTTTATATCCTCTCTACTTCGACCATCATCAGTTAGTTTGCTCCCCAAATAGCAAAACTCCTTTACTACTTTAAGTGCCTCATTTCCTAATCTAATTCCCTCAGCATCACCCGACTTAATTAGACTACATTCCATTATCCTTGTTTTGCTTTTGTTGATGTTCATCTTATATCCTCCTTTCAAGACACTGTCCATTCCGTTCAACTGCTCTTCCAAGTCCTTTGCTGTCTCTGACAGAATTACAATGTCATCGGCTAACCTCAAAGTTTTTATTTCTTCTCCATGAATTTTAATACCTACTCCGAATTTTTCTTTTGTTTCCTTTACTGCTTGCTCAATATACAGATTGAACAACATCGGGGAGAGGCTACAACCCTGTCTTACTCCCTTCCCAACCACTGCTTCCCTTTCATGTCCCTCGACTCTTATAACTGCCATCTGGTTTCTGTACAAATTGTAAATAGGCTTTCGCTCCCTGTATTTTACCCCCGCCACCTTTAGAATTTGAAAGAGAGTATTCCAGTCAACATTGTCAAAAGCTTTCTCTAAGTCTACAAATGCTAGAAACGTAGGTTTGCCTTTCCTTAATCTTTCTTCTAAGATAAGTCGTAAGGTCAGTATTGCCTCACGTGTTCCAGTGTTTCTACGGAATCCAAACTGATCTTCCCCGAGGTTGGCTTCTACTAGTTTTTCCATTCGTCTGTAAAGAATTCGTGTTAGTATTTTGCAGCTGTGACTGGTTAGGAACTCGTAAAAGTCACAAAATCGGTTTCTTCCCTGTTGCTGCGTCTCTCTCGAACGGCTGCTGCTGCCTGACCATCTAAAACCAAGGAGCGGTCTGCTCCTGGGTACGCTTTACAATCCAGAATGTGATTTCGGAATCTCTGTCTGACCGTGATGTAATCGGAAATCTTCCTGAGTCACCGGGCCTTTTCCAAGTATACTGCCTCGTCGTGTGATTCTTGGACAGACTGTTCGTTATTACTAGCTGATATTTATTCTAGAATTCAATTAGTCTTTCCCCTCTCTCATTCCTTGTCCCAAGTCCATATTCTCCTGTAACCTTTTCTTCTACTCCTTCCCCTACAACAGAATTCCAGTCCCCCATGAGTATTAGATTTTCATCTCCATTTGAGCATTGTATTACACATTCAGTGTCCCCATATACTTTCTCTACCTCTACCTCTTAATCTTCAGCTCCTGATGTCGGCATGTATATCTGAACTATCGTTGTCGATGTTGGTTTGCTGTCGTTTCTGATAGAAATAACCCTATCAGTGAACTGTTCTCAGTAATACACTCTCTGCCTTACCTTCCTATTCATAATGAATCCTACTCCTGTTATACCATTTTCTGTTGCTGTTGATATTACTCTATACTCATCTGCCCAGAAATCCTTGTCTTCTTTCCGTTTCACTTCACTGACCCCTAGTAAATCTAGATTGAGCCTAAGCATTTGTAAGTGACGTTCACTTAAGTGGTTTTTATGGAATAAGTGGAACCCTGAGCTATATCGAGATGGCTAAAAGAGCCACACGCAAATGGAAATGCTATTTGACATTAAAATTAATATAAAAGATTGGGTCGTCACCAACTCTAACCGCACGACAAACACGAGCTTCGACTAAGTTGGGAAATTGATTAATTTAGTGATAAGAAGAAAACTCATAAAAGAACATTCATTGTAATGTCACTCATAACAAATGGGATGTAATTATTAATATGATTCAGGGATTGTTCTCATGAATCAAATGTTGAAAAATGTGAATACTGAGAATAAGAGCAGCTTGCAGCAACAGTTCCGAAAACAAGATCTATCCTAAAGAACTTTTTTAAATAAAAAGGTAACACTAATTATTGGACCTGTGCGCATGGAAACGCTATGGATGGGCTAACAAGGAAACTACAAGGTAAATGGCGTAAGTAAAGGAGAGATAACATTGATACACTGGATGAAACTTGAAGCAAAATTATTTATCTCTTAAGAAAAAAGTGGTTCAAATGGCTCTGAGCAGTATGGGACTTAACTGCTGAGGTCATCAGTCCCCTAGAGCTTAGAACTACTTAAACCTAACTAACCTACGGACATCACACACATCCATGCCCGAGGCAGGATTCCAACCTACGACCGTAGCGGTCGCGCGGTTCGAGACTGTAGCGCCTAGAACCGCGCGGCCACCCCGGCCGGCTATCTCTTAAGATATTGATATAAGACGTCTGTATAACTGCTGTTGCCTGGTAACTACGTACGATTCCTTGTGAAAGGCATACGATTCACAACAGAATCTCTTAATTAAGAATCGCGGTCGTAATTAGAAGGGGACAGGAAAGGTTTAAGACTCGCATTCAGACCCACATTCACGCAAAGAATAGCAAGGATGGCCCCAACACCAACATAAAACGAAGCTAGGAGCTTTGTTACGCTGTGTTGAGAAATGATTAAATAAAACAGTAAATCTGAACATCGCGGTTGCATTTGACGTTGAACCTCGGTTTGGAGAAACAGCCACTCATATGCACTTACGGGCTTTTGCATGAAATCACAAACCCCCAAATGGAGTTGTGTAATCCGGAGAGAATATATGTAATATTCCAAAATCAGAGCAATTGGTAAACTCGAGGACAGAGGCAGGAGGCCACAGGAAAGTGAGGTTCACAGTTAACTCGTGTGCGCACGTGGTTCGCGGGGACACAACTTCTACGTACCGTGGCCAAATTTTAGCAACATTAAACCACGCAGCTGCGAACAATTAACATTTTTGTAGAGGACACATTTGAATAGACAAAGGTCAGTGGCAGAGGGCTAACAAACTCTAATAGTAACCCACGGGGGTGATTTACAACGGACATACAGTAATGAAACAAAAAAAATTCACAAAAAGGCAAAAATTATCAAAATTCGGAAAAGATTAGAATGTCTACACACGCAGTCGCTGGCACACAAACATTCATACTGAACCGAGGGCGCACTTCCTACGTGAGATCGCTTCAACATGTGCACCATCTTTGTGCTACTTTCTTCTTACGGACCAAAGTCTGCATTAGGAATCAAACTGAAAGTCTGCAAAAGCCTTGCATTCCTTGCTGCGGCCCAGAAAAGCAATCTTTATAAGACAAAACGCGAGGCGAAAAACTAAAAGCTCTCCTCTCGCCGGCTGGTCCCGGCGGAGGTTCAAGTCCTCCCTCGGGCATGGGTGTGTGTGTTTGTCCTTAGGATAATTTAGGTTAAGTAGTGTGTAAGCTTAGGGACTGTTGACCATAGCAGTTAAGTCCCATAAGATTTCACACACATTTGAAAAGTGCAGAACTGTTGATGTAAAGCTCACTGCTCTTGGAAACTGTACATCAAAATCTATGTGACACTCTCCTTCAGTAATCCAACATAGCGTTCTTTACTCCCCTTCGGTAGTCACCTCAAATTTTAATTTCCACCGCTCGCAATATGCTCGATTAAATAAAAATGTTGAAGGTTTTTCAGGAAAAGACATTCAATATGTTTGCGTCATGCTGCCCATGGAATCATTTCTGATGTTTCTGGAGGGCTGAGAGAAAAGAGGCTCATCTTCCTCCCGTATTTGATGGTTCCAGTGTGTGGGGCTGCATTCACGAAACGGTGAATTATTTTTTAAGTCATCGGTCTTTCCACTGTGGTTCTGAGCTGCTCTGTCTTCTGCAGAGATTATAGTTTCTAGCTGCAATGTTCAACATCCCTTATAACCTACTTCATGTATTCTAGTGAACAGAATTCTGGACCTCTACTGCTATTTATAATACGAAGGCAATTATTCTTGGATGCCACAGCAGGGGACATGGTTGTCTGTACTGGGCAGCAATTTCACGTATACTTATTTTGGTGTTTATATTCAGTCTCTAACGTTTTAACAGTCTTGCGTAACACAACTGCTCAAATGTTTTCTAGTGACTCTAGAATTCCTATGCCCTTGTTTCGCCGTCATACAAAGGTGTGATTCAATACTTAGTAGCTGTAAGATTCCTCTTTGGAATATAATATTTTTCGTTAGCCCCGCTACAATTTCGAAAGATTCCTTGTTTCGGTCATCCAGTGTAATTTTGTTAATTACACCGGTAAAAGCTTTCACTGCCTCTACGAATGGGTAACTTCCAAATGTGGTGCTGTCTACTGTGTACTCAGCATCCCCTTCGTCTCGGGGACGAACGTCCTCTTGCATGTGCTGTTCGCTTCATAACGCCTTTTTGCTTCGTTCATAATGCGTCATTTAGCCAGCAAGGTAGACGAATTCCATCACTTCGTCCATTTCGTGGTCCCCAGGTTTGACATTAAGTTAAATTTGTCACTTCTATTTCTACCGCCATCTACTTACTACCATGTTCTTTGGTTCGCTTGAAGTTCATATTTTTTGCTGAGTTCATTGCTTCCTTTCATCTTTCTTTCCTTTACTTTCAATACATATTTGACGCTAATTACGTTGAATATTGCCTTTAATAGATACTGTTACTGTTTTTCGTTGTACTGAGGATAGCGAATCATTCCTTCGATATTCTTTCGCCCTTGATACGAGCAATCAATGTCTGCAGAGTCGAATATAGGTGACTAATAATTGTAGTAGCAAATTTCTAAATAAATATAATTTGCAGGATGACCCAAAAGTCTGCTAATATCTGAAAAGTCAACATTTAACGGAATGATGTAGGTACAATGATGTAGGTACAGAGGTAAAAATTGACACAACTGCTTAAAGTGATACGGGATTTTACAAGAACATAAAAATCCCACAGCATGGCCAACAGGTGTCGCTTAATACGGAACAAAAGCAATAATTAGAATAACTACTGATTTTTAGCAAAGACGATGTTCTGTCTAACAAATGCGAACATGTCGGCCGTCATACATCAAGAATACCTCTAGTCGAGGACCAATTTTGCGATCGGCACTGTATGTGTACGGTGAGGACTTGCCGTCGGATGTCGTCTTCAAGCATCTCTAATGAGGACGGAACATCGTGGAAAACCCGCGATTTCAGATAACCCCGTAACCAATAATCACACGGATTGAGGTCTGGGGATCTTGGAGGCCATCCCGCGACCGTCACCCAATGATGTGAACAAGAGATCTTTCACCCATGTAGCACTATGGAGTGGAACGCTATCCTGCATAAAAATCGTACCTTCCAGCACTTGTTTATCAGCCAGGGCTAATCTGACTCCCTCACTAACTACACTACTAGCCATTAAAATTGCTACACCACGAAGATGATGTGCTACAGGCGCGAAATTTAACCGACAGGAAGAAGATGCTGTGATATGCAAATGATTAGCTTTTCAGAGCATTCACACAAGATTGGCGCCGGTGGCGACGCCTACAACGTGCTGAATAGAGCTAAGTATCCAACCGATTTCTCATACACAAATAGCAGTTGACCGGCGTTGCCTGGTGAAACGTTGTTGTGATGCCTCGTGTAAGGAGGAGAAATGCGTACCATCACGGTTCCGACTTTGATGAATGTCGGATTGTAGCCTATCGCGATTGAGGATTATCGTATCGCAACATTGCTGCTCGCGTTGGTCGAGATCCAATGACTGTTAGCAGAATACGGAATCGGTGGGTTCAGGAGGGTAATACGGAACGCCGTGCTGGATCCCATTGGCCTCAAATCACTAGCAGTTGAGATGACAGGCATCTTATCCGCATGGCTGTAACGGATCGTGTAGCCACGTCTCGATCCCTGAGTCACCAGATGAAAACGTTTGCAAGACAACAACCATCTCCACGAACAGTTCGACGACGTTTGCAGCAGCGTGGACTATCAGCTCGGAGACCATGGCTGCGGTTACCCTTGACGCTGCATCACAGACAGGAGCGCCTGCGATTGTGTACTCAACGACGAACCTGGGTGCACGAATGGCAAAACGTCATTTTTTCGGATGAATCCAGGTTCTGTTTACAGCATCATGATGGTCGCATCCGTGTTTGGCGACATCGAGATGATCGCATATTTGAAGCGTGTATTCGGCGTGATGGTATGGGATGCCATTGGTTACACGTCTCGGTCACCTCTTGTTCGCATTGACGGCACTTTGAACAGTGGACATTACATTTCAGATGTGTTACGATCCGTGGTTCTACCCTTCATTCGATCCCTACGAAACCCTACATTTCAGCAGGATAATGCACGACCGCATGTTGCAGGTCCTGTACGGGCCTTTCTGGATACAGGAAATGTTCGAATGTTCCCCTGGCCAACATATTCTGCAGATCTCTCACCAACTGAAATTGTCCTATCAATGGTGGCCGAGCAACTGGCTTGTCACAATACGCCAGTCACTACTCTTGATAAACAGTGGTAACGTGTTGAAGCTGTATGGGCAGCTGTACCAGTTTGACTCAATGCCCAGACGTATAAAGGCCGTTATTATGGCCAGAGATCGCTGTTTTGGGTACTGATTTCTCAGGATCTATGCACCCAAATTGCATGAAAATGTAATCAGATGTCAGTTCTAGTATAATATATTTGTCTAATGAATACCCGTTTATCATCTGCATTTTCCTTTGTGTAGCAATTTTAATGGCCATTAGTGTATAACAAGGATTATCACTAGGGAGTATGATATATCTGCATTTGAGGTGTCTCTCGCACCGAGTGGACATTCATTTGAGGCAAACGAGTAGTCTAGTGTACAGCAAGGCCCAAAAAGAGCCAAGATACTGAAACATTGAGACTATCCCTGGGATGTACTGGGAAAAATCAAATGCTAGCTTGCATTTGCGCATAGCATATTGTGAGTAAACGAGCCTTGCCCTCTCATTTAAATATATGGCCGAAAGAGTCAGCCTAGAGGAACTGTGAAACAAACCCTGTCGTCCAGGACCGCTTGCCACGAAGTGCGCAGATTCACTATGAGATGGGGAAACTCACAGGCGTCTATTGTCTATTGAGGTCTAAATGCTGTAGTGTGCGAGTGAGACAGGCGAGAACCTATGTCATAGGGAAACCCAGTAGAATCCGTTTGTGGCGAAGGAGACGTAGCAGTGTTAAATGTGGTGGATGTAAGATTGGCCATAAAGGGAAACAGTTATGAAAACTATTTAATTCCGTAGTAATGCTGGGAATGAAGCCACAGTAATTTTAATCTAAAACCCTCCACAAATTTTCGTGGTGATTCCAACAAAACTTGAGTATTGATCATATCTATAATACACTCCTGGAAATTGAAATAAGAACACCGTGAATTCATTGTCCCAGGAAGGGGAAACTTTATTGACACATTCCTGGGGTCAGATACATCACATGATCACACTGACAGAACCACAGGCACATAGATACAGGCAACAGAGCATGCACAATGTCGGCACTAGTACAGTGTATATCCACCTCTCGCAGCAATGCAGGCTGCTATTCTCCCATGGAGACGATCGTAGAGATGCTGGATGTAGTCCTGTGGAACGGATTGCCATGCCATTTCCACCTGGCGCCTCAGCTGGACCAGCGTTCGTGCTGGACGTACAGACCGCGTGAGACGACGCTTCATCAAGTCCCAAACATGCTCAATGGGGGACAGATCCGGAGATCTTGCTGGCCAGGGTAGTTGACTTACACCTTCTAGAGCACGTTCGGTGGCACAGGATACATGCGGACGTGCATTGTCCTGTTGGAACAGCAAGTTCCCTTGCCGGTCTAGGAATGGTAGAACGATGGGTTCGATGACGGTTTGGATGTACCGTGCACTATTCAGTGTCCCCTCGACGATCACCAGTGGTGTACGGCCAGTGTAGGAGATCGCTCCCCACACCATGATGCCGGGTGTTGGCCCTGTGTGCCTCGGTCGTATGCAGTCTTGATTGTGGCGCTCACCTGCACGGCGCCAAACACGCATACGACCATCATTGGCACCAAGGCAGAAGCGACTCTCATCGCTGAAGACGACACGTCTCCAACGTCCCTCCATTCACGCCTGTCGTGACACCTCTGGAGGCGGGATGCACGATGTTGGGGCGTGAGCGGAAGACGGCCTAACGGTGTGCGGGACCGTAGCCCAGCTTCATGGAGACGGTTGCGAATGGTCCTCGCCGATACCCCAGGAGCAACAGTGTCCCTAAATTGCTGGGAAGTGGCGGTGCGGTCCCCTACGGCACTGCGTAGGATCCTACGGTCTTGGCGTGCATCCGTGCGTCGCTGCGGTCCGGTCCCAGGTCGACGGGCACGTGCAACTTCCGCCGACCACTGGCGACAACATCGATGTACTGTGGAGACCTCACGCCCCACGTGTTGAGCAATTCGGCGGTACGTCCACCCGGCCTCCCGCATGCCCACTATACGCCCTCGCTCAAAGTCCGTCAACTGCACATACGGTTCACATCCACGCTGTCGCGGCATGCTACCAGTGTTGAAGACTGCGATGGAGCTCCGTATGCCACGGCAAACTGGCTGACACTGACGGCGGCGGTGCACAAATGCTGCGCAGCTAGCGCCATTCGACGGCCAACACCGCGGTTCCTGGTGTGTCCGCTGTGCCGTGCGTGTGATCATTGCTTGTACAGCCCTCTCGCAGTGTCCGGAGCAAGTATGGTGGGTCTGACACACCGGTGTCAATGTGTTCTTTTTTCCATTTCCAGGAGTGTAGTTTAGGATTTACTGTTAAAATGAAGTTAACGAGTTTTGTAACAAAAACTTGAATGCTAAAATCGGAACGCTTTAGTCGATCTAAACGATCGACATTTCAAATAGAAGTGTATCATTAAAAATGACAAACGTTGTAAATGTCAACTCTGTAACTTTATTTGTTTAAAAGATACAGTAAATTTAAATTATCAGTATTTTCAGTTAAGCATCTGATCATCATTTCCTGCACACAAAACACATTGAACGATGATGGCATGACACCTTACTGAATCATTAGGTAATAGAATATTTGTTATAAAGTTTAGTGCATAATAGTTACTTTTGTTCTTTATTTATTTATCAGAAAGCACATTGGTGGAAGGCTGCTGGCAGTGGATTTCAAAGCTAAGAAGGAAATTATATTGGTTCTATGTAAAAGAATTTAACATTTATTATGTAATGGATATTACTTTATTTAGAACGTGAAAGTGGTCAAGCTTTGATTATTTAAATATGTTAAAGTGTAAAACAATGTAGAATAAGCTGGACCCAATCAGATGGACGACATCAGGAAAGGGAACTGCCCTAGTCAATTGATCGAGGATATTCGGCGCGCGGGAAACGTGTTTGGGGACGGGCAGAGGACAGGCTTGGGTCAGACGCGAAAGCGGGCAGTTCGGCTAGAGACACCAAAGGGTAGAGTTCGGAATGAGACACGAAAGCGGACAATCGCTCTTTAGGTAGCTAGGAAGTGAAACAACTTAGAAAATTTCTCGTTGTACGGTATCGCGGGACTTAGTCTCTGAGCGGTGAGCAGCCACGCACCTGGGGTGAACTCTAACTTTTCGCGTAGATAGCTTGTATTTCGCGATGAGATTGTGAATGATCCAACTGTGTGAAATGGGTATGCCCTCGAGTGTAAGAGTAACTCTAAGTACGACCACTTTCGCTATTAGTTTGCTTTTTGAATAAACATTATTCTAACCAAATCGCAACTGTGTGGCCTACATCATTTATGGATCGTTAATTTAGTTCCCGATATTATTATTAGTATTATTGTATGTTATGTGAACTTTAAATTTCGCAAACTTGACACCAGCCACACAATTTAACCAAAGGGTCAGAAGTGTCTAATTTAGGGAGTGTAATGCGACACGTGCGGTGCAGCCCGTAGACGAGTTTCAGCCAAGACATTCTAAGAGGTCCAAGCAGATGTAATTTCGATGTATTGCTCATGCGCTGCTTGCGATATGCAAGGTCTCTGACCAGAGATCAGTGTTGACTGCAGTAGGAACTGCGTAGCTGTAGCAGTAAGTTGTTGCTAGTCTGGAGTCTGCTCTGTTCTGGTATGGTGTATCGTGTTGGCTGGCCCGGTCGCGGTGCAGCGATGCCGGAGCCTGAGTATTATTGTATAAGGTAAAAAGCAGCCTCGCGCATATGTATTAATGTTATCTCAAGTCGCATTTAAATGTTTTAAAACTCTCGTAATAATAATCTTCCTCATAAAAAGTAACTTTTAACAACCATTCATTTCTATTTAAAGAATTTACTAATTTCTCCCATCCATGATCATCCTGATTATTGCAATAGAAAAATCAGTTTCTCCCTTTCATAAATGACAGATAGGTCGGCCAGCATTGCATAGAGCTGTGACGGAAAAATTTATTGTAAGAGCAGATATATCCGACGTCTTCATTGAGGTAAGAATTTTTTCGTTTTTTTATTCAGAATGATCTTTCAGGGCCATGACGCAGCACTGCTGTCGTCCAAAATTTACCAGGTTAAATTCACAGTGAATTATTGAAAAGTCATAATTGAGCGACAATTTAATTGAGAGGTTAGTTACATTATTTTATTACCAGGTTACTGAATTTATTTTTTTATTGGGACGTTACACTCAATGTGAACGACATAATTATAATTTTTACTGTTGAGAGGTTTAGGAATTTTTCTGTTTTCAGGTTACGCTGAATGTGAATGAATTTTGAGCTTAGATTAAATCAGAAAGAATTTGTGTGGAGGTTAATGTGAAAAGAATTTTGTAGGGAGGTTATAAATGTAAATGAATTTTGTGGGGAGATTAAATGTAAATGTATTTTTGTGGGGAGGTTACACTGTGAAAGAATTTTGTTTTGAGGTTACACTAAATTAGAATCATTATTCATATTATTTATTTACAAAATTTCGACGAAGAGGATCCGTATGTGAGGCCAAACATGTTTGGGATGTTAGCTCGCAATATCCTGTTCCAACTTGAAGCATATGTTTCGCTGTAGTTTACACGAAATTTTAGGCTGTCTAACATTATAACGGCAGATTTATATATAAATTTTCATTGTAGAAATATCCCCAACCATTTCCGGAGGCTTTTCCAGGTATTACACCTACTTGCAGTATAAGTCTTGAATATAATAGAAAGTTTGGATTTTCTTTTTGTCATTGGCGCGCGTAGCGGATTCCGCCTTATTGCTACTATGTTCCGTCGCTTTCATGAAATTTAAATTCATTCTAAATTTCGCTTGGAGACGCCATTATTTTCTTCTGTAAAATAGAACATATATTAAGAACACTTAAAGAAACAAAGTGCTGCTGCACTTTACAGCAGACGTACTGCTGGGTAGTAGCAGACATGTATATCCCACCCTCCACTGCGGTATTCCCTATCGGTTGCAGGCATTTATAAAACGGCGGCTGCATCGCAGCAGTGTGAGGTAAGTCGCGGTTAAGCGGGAACCGAGAGGCACCGATGTGGCCCTGGGGATCGCTTTGACTGAAAGATTCAGCAGCTGCTTCTCGCGCGCCGCACTTCAGGGATAATGCAGCTTCTGAAACCGCCGGCTTACAGGGAGCGTCTTGCGGGCCCGGATTCAATTCCTCGTCACTCTGCCAAACATAGGAACGTACTTACGCAGTAAGTCAGCGCCTCTCTGAGGTAGGCACCCAACCCCTGCAACCACTTCCATCACTTGCCTCTATTACGTCGTACGTTCTCACGGCCTGAGAAGGTATTGATGCGATTTTAGGAAATTTATCCTCTCGGGATAGTCTGAAACGGTTGTACAGATACCTTCAGCCGAGCACACCACAGTAGAAGTATTTATAATTCACAAACGGCTAATAATGGAAGGTATTGGTGAACTGTCTCTGTTCCCAATAAAAGAAAGAAAGAAAGTTGCTGTCCATTTACTTTAAGCTTCAGAATCACCTTGCGCTGTGGGATGATTACTTTACTCGACTCATATTATTCGGTTCAATTAATCACAAGCACAACAAAATTACTTATAAAAATTTATAAATATAAAAACAGAATTAATTAGAAAACGACCACAAAAATAAACATTTAGACACGGAAGTGTAAGGTGCTTAAAGACACCAACAAGATGCGAACCTTGACATCAAAATGTTTGTTATATGAAACATTTACAAAATTAATTAAAAATGGGAACTTATTGCAAGGCAGCATCCAACAAATGATTCTAGTTGCGTTGCCAATCGTCTACAGGTCCTCTCTGAATGCTAGTACTCGCCACGTGAAATCAGGTTTTCACAAGAGTTTATAGCAGTATGGACACGAATTTGTAATACACACGAATAAAATAAAACAGTTACCACACTCGAAATATTCCAATAAACCAGTGAGTTAACACAAAACACCCTTTCAAAGAAAACCCACCGGAGTTCGGGTTTGTATGTGACTTTTAAGTCACAAATGCATAGATAGATAACATCACTTACACGTGATAAAACACGGTGATCGTCTAAATGTACAGAGGTTACCACGAGGTTAAAAACATTTTCTATAAAACAAATGAAATTTTAATCCAGGTCGGCGTGTACAGCAATTAAAATTTAAAGGTTCAGATCTAAACTGTTAAACAGCTAAGCTAACAGTTAGCTGCTCTGTTCCAATCCGATTACGAATAGGCACATTTGTAAATTAAATGAGCCAGAATATGGTTCAAATTACTAACATACAAATGGCCCTCCCGGTTAGCCGAGCGGCTTAACGCACGGCTTTCCGGAGTGGGAAGGAGCGCCTGGTCCCCGGCAAGAATACGACCGGCGGACTTGTGTCGAGGTCCGGTGAGCCGGCCAGTCTGTGGATAGTTTTTATGTGGTTTTCCATCTGCCTCGGCGAACGCGGGCTGGTTCCCCTTATTCCGCCTCAGCTACACTATGTCGGCGATTGCTGCGCAAACAAGTTCTCCGCGTACGCGTTCACCACCATTACGCTACCACGCAAAAATAGGGGTTATACTCGTCTGGTGTGACATGTTCCCTGGGGGGGGGGGGGAGGGGGGCACCGAGGGCCGAACCGCACAATAACCCTGGAAGAGTGGTTCGGTGTGGGGCGGCGGAGGGGTGGAGTGGAGTGGGGCGGCGGTGGGGTGGAGTGGACTGCGGTAGTCGCCGTGGGGTTGCGGATCACTGCGGTTGCGGCGGGGACGGACTCCCTCCGTCGTTTCTTAACATAAAAAAGAACATAAAAATGACGCTACACATTGGCCGACAGTGCTACTTTACTTTATCAAAAGGAACATTGAAATTTTTCAAACGCAGGAACACTGTACGAGCAGCACGACAAAATGCCATAACATTACAGGGAGGCAAGTTCCCAACACCTAGTTATAATTAAAACGTAACACTGACAACGTTAAGGGAGAGCACCACTATCGTCCAGTTACCTCACGACGAAGGCAAGATATCATTTACGTGTAAACTAGCCGATGCTCAAAGTTTTCAAAATGCGCCACTGTAGCCTCCACAAACAAGTTCCGTGAGCGAGTTATCCATCCACTTTCAATACTCGACAACCGTGAGGATAGGTGTGCTGTGTGACTCCACCTTCCACGCAGTTGAATAATCCCCACCACTGTCCAAGCGGGCCACTTTCTGTCAGTCTGACGCTCCCTAGGGGCGTTTATCGCGACCACATACGTGCAGTGGCCTGGGAATGGGGTGTTCTCTCACATGCTACAGTACCAAACTAGCTGTAGTCTTGGCAGTTTCATGTTGTCGCGATCACGTTTCCCAAGCTGTGTGGTCGAGACAGTAGTAATTTATTCCTATGTTCGTCTGATAGACATGATATCACGGCATTATGGACAATGTAGTGCACATCTGTACTGTTTACTGTTCTGTTTACTAGCAACTGTCAGCTAAGTGTCTGTTCTGTTTTCCATTCGTGCTTCTCACTTTTCACTGTCTGAAGCGCTCAGTTGGCCTTTTGTTGTTTGTATATGCCCCTGTCCCACGCCGGCCGCTGTGGCCGAGCGGTTCTAGGCGCTTCAGTCTGGAACCGCGCTGTTGCTGCGGTCGCAGGTTCAAATCCTGCCTCGGGCATGGATGTGTGTGATGTCCACAGGTTAGTTAGGTTTAAATAGTTCTAAGTCTAGGGGACTGATGACCCCAGATGTTAAGTCCCATAGTGCTTAGAGCCATTTGAACCATTTTGAACCCTGTACCACGTGTTTCTTTAGTCGGGAAAGTTATGCATTGGCGGTGCGGTACGCGGCTGAAAGTGGAAGTGTTTTTGGATTTTTCTGTCCGCTGTCACATTGTTTATTATCTTATTTTGAATTGTGGAAGTACTGTTTAGCCTCGGTTAGGTTCTACCAGCGCCATATTCGATTTATTGCCAGTGTCTGGTTACACATATGCAATTGTCGTTGTGCTTTTCTAGCGAGAGTAAAAGCCTTACGGGTTCCTGGTTTTGTGTCGCGCGTTCGGAAATAGGACATAGGTTCATGGGGAGTAGTTCCACTGTGACGTGTGAACAACAATTAGGTACATTATGTGTCGGTTGCGCTTTGGTAGTGCAACGGTTAGAATTCTTCCTGAGGTTCGACACCCGCAACCTGTTGTCAGCCGGCCAGAGTGGCCATGTGGTTCTAGGCGCTACAGTCTGGAACCGAGCGACCTCTACGGTCGCAGGTTCGAATCCTGCCTCGGGCATGGATGTGTGTGATGTCCTTAGGTTAGTTAGGTTTAATTAGTTCTAAGTTCTAGGCGACTAATGACCTCAGAAGTTAAGTCGCAAGTTCTCAGAGCCATTTGAACAATTTTGAACCTGTTGTCAGAGTCAGTAGTAAATGGCAAGGGCATGTTCGTATATAATGATAACCCAGAACATTATGAACAACGACCTACTATCGATATAAACCCGTCCAGGCGATAGCAGCGTCACTTGGCGAGGAATGACTGCTCGTCTGACACACGCACGGTGCGTGTAGTAGCAGAGAGCGTGATGTCCGCGTGATCTGTCTGAGTTTGACGGAGGGCTGGTTGTGATGGTGTGGAAGCTCGTCACAAGCGTTTCGGAAGCTGCACGACTTGTCAGGTGTTCGAGGAGTGCTGCAGTAAGTGTCTTCAACACGTGGCGAAACCAAGGTGAAACCCCGTCCACATGTCGTGGGGTTGGGCGGCCACCCCTCCTTAGAGATGTCGGACGGCGTATGCTGCGCAGACTGGTGATACAGGACAGGCGGCGAACTGCGGAGGAACTAACTTTAATGCAGGGCAGAGTACAAGTGTGTCTGAACACACAGCGCACCGAACACTCCTGATGATGGGCCTCCGCAGCCGACAACCAACGCATGTGCCAAAGTTAATACCACGGCGTCGGCAACAACCACTCAAATAGGCACGTGACCATAGGCACAAGACGATGGAGCACTGGCAGAGACTTGAATGGTTTGATGAATACCGACAACTTCTTCATCATGCCGATTGGATGGATCGAATCTGTCGTCTTCCAGGGTAACAACTTGTACTGTAGGTCGGAGACAAGCTGGCGTCGGCTCCGTTATGCTCTGGGGAACATTCACGTGGGCACCCATGGGTCCAGAGGAGGTCAAGCAAGGCACCATGAGGGCCAAGGAGTATTGTACACTGGTTGCAGACCTCGTGTACTGCTCCATGACGATCATTATTTCCCGATGGCAGTGGCAAGACGATGAGCCATATCATAAGGCCAGGAGTACGATGGAGCGGTTCGAGGAACACAGTGGCGAGTTCTAATTGATGTGCAAGCCTCCCAACTCGCAGGTCTGAAAATGAGTGAGCACATCTGAGATGTGATTGAACGTGGCGTCAGGGCTCATCGCCCCCTCACCGGAATTTAGGGGAATAAAGTGATTTACACTGCTGGCCATTAAAATTGCTACACCAAGAAGAAACGCAGATGACAAACGGGTATTCATTGAACAAATATATTATACTAGAACTGACATGTGATTACATTTTCACGCAGTTTGGGTGCATAGATCCTGAGAAATCAGTACCCAGAACAACCACCCCTGGCCGTAATAACGGCCATGATACGCCTGGGCATTGAGTCAAACATAGCTTGGATGGCGTGTACAGGTACAGCTGCCCATGCAGCTTCAACACGATACCACAGTTCATCAAGATTAGTGACTGGCGTATTGTGACAAGCCAGTTGCTCTGCCACCATTGACCAGAAGTTTTCAGTTGGTGAGAGATCTGGAGAATGAGCTGGCCAGGGCAGCAGTCGAACATCTTCTGTATGCAGAAAGGCCCGTACAGGATATGCAACATGCGTTCGTGCATTATCCTGCTGAAATGTAGGGTTTCGCAGGGATCGAATGGAGGGTAGAGCCACGGGTCGTAACACACCTGAAACGTAACGTCCACTGTTCAAATTGCCGTCAATGCGAACAAGAGGTGACCGAGACGTGTAACCAATGGCACCCCATACCATCACGCCGAGTTGTGGGGCGGCGGATAAGTTTGTAGAAAATAAACTAAAATCTGATTGCTGGATAAATGCTTGCATGTTGAACCAGTTTCTGGCTTTTAGAATGTTGTTAATGCTGTCTTTCGCCGTTCTCAACACTGGCTCCCTATTTACTTTTTCGCACCCAGAAAGTGATTTAATAAAACATGGAACCAGTAATTAGAGATCCTAGTGCCCACTTTATCTGAGAATGTTATTATAGCTGCAGCTTATAGCTCTGAGGAATTAGGAGATTGTCCGGGATTTCTAATCAAAAACGGTTTTCCAAAATAGTTGAGTATATTCTGAAATTCACTGATAAAAAACACAAGTATCCCTACAACCTAACTAACAGAGCAGTTCAGAGTCTAATGCGCTGATGCAACTATAAATGTCCGAATTAAATGTTAAAAAGAATGCTCGCCATAATTTGATGAAAATACTTCATCAAACGCCACGCAAAATATTTGGTAGAATGTCTGTCCCGCGACGGCACGTGAAAATACGACAATACGCAAACTGAAGCTAGATAATGAAAATCATCCCACAATTAACACTTCACTTGAAATGTTTTCATGGTTCCGCATATCTCCAGTAACTTAATACGGCACCCGAGGCTGTTTGTAGCAGTGACACTGATGCGACGCGACTCCCGACACAGATGGCGTGTCATTCAGCGTCTGGAGAGAACTGGGGCCTTTCTTCCTCGCGCAGCGTTCTTATATATAAAGCCGCGGTGCGGACGCCTAAGGGAACGCCCGATCAAATCGGCTCTCTCGCCTAGCCGCTGGGCTAGTAACGCACCACTTCAAGTTACATATAAATTTATAGCTTCTTTTGCTGATGGCCGATGAAGCTCTTAATTTAAACGTGCATTCAGCACGCAGGTAAGTATTGATAATAAAATTTTGACGTGGCTAAGTTAAATATTTTGGGCGAGAGAATTAATTTAATTGCCCTGCACGCAGTAGATGAGCTCTGAACTGGCCCTTTTGAGATCCGCTATCGCTATAATTTAATAGGTATTCAAAAGAAACTTTTCACATCTTCATAGTCATAGCGGACCTCCAGCCTATTTAAATCTAAACATCCTAGCCTTATTTATTAGCCTACTTAATCTATCTTGCTTCCTTGTTTTGAGACGAAAACCAGAAAATCATGAATTTCCACTAAAATCTTAATTTGTGAAATCCAAAGTACTATTTTTATTAAATCATTATGAAAGATGAATCTAAATATAAATTTCGAAGTCTCTAGCTCTTTTCTGTTGCGCCAATGATTTTTTCAGAAAAACGTCCAAATTTCGAAAATGGCTGAAGTTATCGAACTGATATTTAACACACATTAATGTAGTATTATTCCTGACATGCTAGAAAAGTTTTAGGTCATTTGCTTGATTTTTAAGGTATTGCGCAACATTTATGACGTCAGAGCTAGTTACAGCAGACTGGCTGGCACACAATGGAAACTGATTTGAATTTACTACAGCGTGAGTAGGCTGCTTCCCTACATCACCCTCTACTTAAATTTTTTGTTTATGAATGTTAATGAATGAAAAAAATTAATTACAAAAAGGGAAGCAAGAGTACAGTTTAACTCCCTATGAAAATCAAAATTGAAATATAAACCTGTAGAAACATTAAAGAAAACTGATTACCTACATTAATTATTTAAATTGTGGGCATGTTCACTGCCTTTTAAACAATGTCATTATTCAAAATTTTAAGCAAAGTCAATGAAATATTTTGGCATACATATTGCCTTAGACAAACAAACACATACATGGGAGATATGATACTGCGTGAAGAGTTTGACAGAGCACTGAAAGACCTGAGTCGAAACAAGGCCCCCGGAGTAGACAATATTCCATTGGAACTACTGACGGCCTTGGGAGAGCCAGTCCTGACAAAACTCTACCATCTGGTGAGCAAGATGTATGAAACAGGCGAAATACCCTCAGACTTCAAGAAGAATATAATAATTCCAATCCCAAAGAAAGCAGGTGTTGACAGATGTGAAAATTACCGAACTATCAGCTTAATAAGTCACAGCTGCAAAATACTAACACGAATTCTTTACAGACGAATGGAAAAACTAGTAGAAGCCAACCTCGGGGAAGATCAGTTTGGATTCCGTAGAAACACTGGAACACGTGAGGCAATACTGACCTTACGACTTATCTTAGAAGAAAGATTAAGGAAAGGCAAACCTACGTTTCTAGCATTTGTAGACTTAGAAAAAGCTTTTGACAATGTTGACTGGAATACTCTCTTTCAAATTCTAAAGGTGGCAGGGGTAAAATACAGGGAGCGAAAGGCTATTTACAATTTGTACAGAAACCAGATGGCAGTTATAAGAGTCGAGGGACATGAAAGGGAAGCAGTGGTTGGGAAGGGAGTAAGACAGGGTTGTAGCCTCTCCCCGATGTTGTTCAATCTGTATATTGAGCAAGCAGTAAAGGAAACAAAAGAAAAATTTGGAGTAGGTATTAAAATTCATGGAGAAGAAATAAAAACTTTGAGGTTCGCCGATGACATTGTAATTCTGTCAGAGACAGCAAAGGACTTGGAAGAGCAGTTGAATGGAATGGACAGTGTCCTGATAGGAGGATATAAGATGAACATCAACAAAAGCAAAACAAGGATAATGGAATGTAGTCTAATTAAGTCGGGTGATGCTGAGGGAATTAGATTAGGAAATGAGACACTTAAAGTAGTAAAGGAGTTTTGCTATTTGGGGAGCAAAATAACTGATGACGGTCGAAGTAGAGAGGATATAAAATGTAGGCTGGCAATGGCAAGGAAAGCGTTTCTGAAGAAGAGAAATTTGTTAACATCCAGTATAGATTTAAGTGTCAGGAAGTCATTTCTGAAAGTATTCGTATGGAGTGTAGCCATGTATGGAAGTGAAACATGGACGATAAATAGTTTGGACAAGAAGAGAATAGAAGCTTTCGAAATGTGGTGCTACAGAAGAATGCTGAAGATTAGATGGGTAGATCACATAACTAATGAGGATGTATTGAATAGGATTGGGGAGAAGAGAAGTTTGTGGCACAACTTGACCAGAAGAAGGGATCGGTTGATAGTACATGTTCTGAGGCATCAAGGGATCACCAATTTAGTATTGGAGGGCAGCGTGGAGGGTAAAAATCGTAGAGGGAGACCAAGAGATGAATACACTAAGCAGATTCAGAAGGATGTAGGTTGCAGTAGGTACTGGGAGATGAAAAAGCTTGCACAGGATAGAGTAGCATGGAGAGCTGCATCAAACCAGTCTCAGGACTGAAGACCACAACACATTGCCTTAGACAAACAAACACATACAAATTGAAAAATTATGAAAATCTTAGATCCATTAAATACATTAAATACATTTTTACATACACATATTCAAAGAAAATAACATGATACATAAACAGATGAATATCTCTTAGCAGTCTTTTCTAAACCTGAAAGAAAAGTTCACAAATAATTTTTACACACGTGGTTGTAGCCGCTTTGGCTGGCGTCCTACAGTTCCATTCACAAGGGTAGAGGAGGCGAAGTTGCTATGGTGTGCGTCCTTCACGTTCTCTCTAAATTACATGGGGGAAAGGGGAGGGGTCACTGTGAGTTGTGTCCAAGTCACTCCACGCTTTCACGCAGCTACCAGGCTGCCATTATCTGGTTTGTCCTGTAGAACAAACAAAAAGAGTACCTCAGACTCTGTTCACTTAATATCTAAGGGAGGGTCACAATGAAATGGGGATATATACATTTTATCCTTCAGTATGTTGCTGGAACAAAGTTAACAGAATTTTCTTTTTTTTAATTCTACTCTCGTGGTTACTTAATTGTCATAAAATCGGTAAACAAATGTTTCAAAACGCCGTTAGTCACTTTAGAGAAAATTTATGCTCCTAAGGCATATAATCATAAATCATATTTAATCTGAATTTATTATTTCTGGGCCGGAACACTGAACCAATGATCGGTACATTCCTGATACATTTGCATTTTAAGCACTTAACTGACTCATCTTTGATTACGTTATTCTTAGAGATAGTATGAGTATGATTAGTGGTTGTTTTCTTAGCTTCTTTGTACATGTGAGTAACTTTTGGTAATAGTACAGTTGTGAGTGTTCAAAACACACTACGTTTAGTTGACTACTAAATCCACTTATTGGTCCTCTGCTGTTGTCAGTTCCACATTTGCAATTAGGTACTTACTTACTTTGAAGTGTATTTATGCTGAGCTAAAATAATGTTTCACGTCTGTCAGTATGTTATTTATTTATTTTGCTAGTGTATGTACTTATTTAATACTCACTCTATTAATATTTAAAGCATAGGATAGCACATTTATTTCATATTCATAGTGTATTGCAGCTGATTAGTTTGCTCACGTGGCAATCCATTTCCACTCGATTGGACGCTGAAACCTCAGGTAGTCTCTCTCAGACCTACCACTAAAGTGCATCAAGTAATTATGGACGAGCGTAATGCTAAATTCCTTAAACCTATAGGACACCATGAGCTGCTCTGTCTCATCTAACATAAGGGTACCTATGGTCGCATTCACGCCTCCAACTCATAACCTCAATACGTGTAGGTGTATCCTGTCACACACTACAGTAAAATAATGGCCAGCTCCAACCTTATAAATACTTCAGGGACGTGTCCTTCACGTCTCAACCACAAACACTGCTCAATTCTATTACACTACCTTTCCTTGCTATACCAGGTGAGTTTATCCTTACAACTTATCTGCATATTTTTCATAACACTAAGCAATCTCTTTTATTATTAATTAGTTAGCTCTACAGCATACACTAGGTTTCACTACCACTTCAGATCCTGCTTGTACATGAATTCATACATCTTTTTAAGTTACTGTTGGTGGACCATTTCCAATAAAACAACACTTTGTAGTTACTACATTACCAGGGTACTATACATAATTGTTACTCAAATACATTTGTATCTTAATTACTTCATACTTCTCTATTGTTTGTCACTATTAGGTTTGTCACATTAGGTATTTTTCTTCACTAATCGGTAGATAGAATGGTTACATAACTCATGGCTTGATAGCCATGACAGAAAATTTTCATGTCTGGAAAGAAGAGGTCGAAATTTTTGAGGACAGGAAAGAGGAAGAATGAGTGAGATCTGAAATGGGAAAGAAGATCTCACACAGCTGGGACTGCACAGCTGCCACACTGTGTAGAGGTTACAGAACAACCTCCTCCCTACATTCATTGGTTTAATGCTGTAAAGATAACCATACCGGAAAATTTAATGTATGAAAGAAGAGGTCGAAATTTTTGAGGACAGGAAAGATGAAGAATGAGTGAGACCTGAAATGGAAAGAAGATCTCACACAGCTGGGACTGCACAGCTGCCACACTGTGTAGAGGTTACAGAACAACCTCCTCCCTACAGTTTAACTCCCTATGAATTTCTTTAGGTCGATCACGTTCCTGAGACCTAATAGCTTCTTACTTTTAGGATACTCCAGCCTATATGCATTGGCATGTGGTTTTCCTATTATCCTGAAAAGTCCTTGGTATACGAACATGAATTTCTTTGTTTCAGCATTTACTTTCTTTGATCTTTCTTTGGTTTTAACAAGGACTAATTGACCTATTTCAAAGCTAGTAGGTACAGCTTTTGCGTCATGACGCTTCTTCCTTTCCAACGCTCTTTTTCTCATATTTACCCTAGCTTTTAGTTTCTTCTCGTCTGTGGATATTTGCGTTAGAATAGGGAATTCTACCATATCTGCAACCACATTGTGCGGTTCTTGGCCAAACATCAATTCGCAAGGTGCAAAACCAGTTGCATCATGTCTTCAGTTGTTAATTACATTCTCAAAATACTTAATGTGCTCTGCCCAACTTGAGTGTTCCCGAGCACAATAAGTTCTGCAAAGCCTATTCAATTCCCTCATAATACGTTCACTAATATTTCCTTGGGGGAAATACGCAGATATTTTCAGATGTTTCACGCCGGCCTTATCTAGACATTCCTTAAATCTATCAGAAGTAAATTGAGGTCCATTGTCTGACAGCAAATTCTGCGGAACGCCAACGTTCACGAAGAAATCTTTTTCCAACTTTTCAACCAATGTTTTTGCATTTGCTCTTTTAATTGGGGATAGCTTAACATATTTACTGAATCCAGCCACAATAACAAAAACATGGGTGCAACCACCTCTCGAAACAGGAAGAGGGCCAAACAAATCCCAAGCCAGTAATTCTAGGGTTTCAGTTGGCTCTACTGAATGCATATCTCCTTGTATTCTGGTGTTAGCAGCACGGACTTTCTGGCACACTACACAAGATGCTAGACGCTTGGCCACACGGCGGTACATGTTGTCAAACACAACCTTCTCTTTTAATTTAGCAATGCACTTCTTTGCACCGTAGTGCCCATACCTCAGGTGTACATAGTCGATTAGTAAGTCTACATGTTGTGAGGGAAAGCACAGCTTCCACTCAGAAACACCTATCTTTTTCCTCCTAAACAGAATACCTTTATGCAAACAATAGTATTGCGAAACCTTAGGATAGTTCGCATTTCCTAAATAGCTCTTCACTAATTTCAGTTGGTCATCTGCATTCTGCTCACGTCTCAACTTCTTAATCACTCTCTTTAATGCACTTTCTTCCTTTACTTCGTGCAATGCAAACATTCGAACTTCATTTGGGTCTGTTGCTGTAATTCCCGCGTCATCACAGAGCTCCGCACTTCTAGATAACCCATCAGCTACCAGATTGTCTTTCCCTTGAATATATCTAACCTCAAGGTCAAACTGCTGGAGATACAATGACCATCTTACCAAACGAGCATTCCTCAATTTACAGGTCTTTAAAAAGGTCAATGCCTTATGGTCACTGTAAACTATTATCTTGTGACCTAATAAATACTGCTCTAACTTCTGTACCCCAAATACAATTGCTAATGCTTCCAGTTCTGAGATGCCATAATTTCTCTCTGCTGCCTGTAAAGATCGACTGGCGAAAGCTACAGTCTTGTGCACTTCTTGTTCGTTCTCTATTTCTACTTGGAATATCTCCACAGCTATACCATACCCACTAGCATCAACAGACATACAGAATGGTTTCTCAAAGTCAGGATGATGCAAAATTGGACTATTAATTAAATACTGTTTAAGCACCTCAAACGCCTGTTGACATTCTGCTGTCCAAACCCAAGGGGTATTCTTTTTCAGCAGGAGGTGAAGACAGGGAGCATTAAAAGCCTGATCACTAACAAAACGCCTATAGAAGCCGAAAAGACCGAACATTGATCTCAACTGCTTCTTGTTTCTGGGAGCCTCAAATTTTTCAATGACTGCTAGCTTGCCTGGGTCAGGCAGAATACCTTTTCCACTTATCCTATATCCCAAGAAACCTATTTACTCTTTAACGCACTCTGTCTTTTCAATCTTTAGTTTCATGCCACCTCTCTCAATTGCCTCTAACACTTCCTCTAATAAGCCCGCATCTCGTGGTCGTGCGGTAGCGTTCTCGCTTCCCACGCCCGGGTTCCCGGGTTCGATTCCCGGCGGGGTCAGGGAATTTCTCTGCCTCGTGATGGCTGGGTGTTGTGTGCTGTCCTTAGGTTAGTTAGGTTTAAGTAGTTCTAAGTTCTAGGGGACTTATGACCACAGCAGTTGAGTCCCATAGTGCTCAGAGCCATTTGAACCATTTTTGAACTTCCTCTAATAAAGCTATGTGTTCTTCCCAGGTAGGAGTTGCTATTAACAGATCATCTACGTAGACAGTTATTTTATTACTTAAAGCTGGTCCTAAAACATGGCACATCACACGTACGAAGGCACAAACAGAGATATTAAGTCCGAAAGGTACCACACGGTATTGGTAACAAACTCCTTCGTACAAGAAAGCTGTGTACTTCCTTGAACTTTCCGCCAGTGGCAAATTCCAATATCCACACGTGATGTCCATAGAAGTTAAGAATTTTACTCCCCTGAACTTTTGCAATAACTCGTCCATGTTCTGCGGTCTATCACTTTCCCTAACCACTATTTCATTCAACCAACGAGCGTCCAAGACCAATCTGACACTCCCGTCTCTTTTTGGTACAACAACAAGAGGATTATTGTACTCACTGACCGCTTTTTCAATCACACTCCACTCTAGCATTCTCTGTATCTCCTTCCGAACTGCCTCCTTCCTAGCTACATGTATTTGGTATGGCTTCCTGAAAAACACTTGGCCAGGTTTCACCTTTAATTGACATTCATAACCTTTGACTATGCCAGGTCGATCTGAAAATACCTTATGATGCCTTTTTAAAACCTGTCTCAGTTCTTCCCTCTGATTAGCTGAAATTTTATCGATTTCCTGCAATTTAGCATCTATTTTGTCCAAAATAATTGCTTCTTCTTCTTCTGTGTTCAGCTTACTTGTACTAAGATTAACACCTTCGTCCCAATACCTCCTATTTTTCAGAACTCGTATAGGCAGCTCCCAAGTTCCATCATCAGTTACTACATGTTTGTCACTAAAAGGTACTATAATTACTCCGGTTATTGGCAAGACAATTTTTAACTGGCTTCTTTCAAAGTCAACAACACTCTGATATTTCGACAAGAAATCTATGCCAATTAAAACCTCAATACTGAGATTGTTTACAATTAAACATGGATGATCAATTAAATTACCATTAATGTTAAAGGGTAGTAAAGCTTCTTGCTTTACCGTTTTTGACACCTTGCCAGTAGCACCAATTATTCTTAGTCCTGATACCCTCATTACTGTAAGCTTGTTTTTAGCAGGTAATGCATCAAAGAAGGACTGAGATATCGCACTCACCTCACTTCCACTGTCTAAGAGACAACGTACATTGATACCCAACATATTCACTATTATTATAGGGTGGCTTATTCTAGGTTGTACAGGTGGTTCCTCACATTCATCTAGTAGTTCCTTTTGGATTTGTCTCCAACTAAAGTGATCGACATCTGTCTTCATTACATTTAGGTCACAGTGTGTAGGGGTTTCCTGAATTACATTTTCAGCTGCCTTTTCCAGTCGGTCTATTAATTTTAAATCGAAACACCGCACGACTTCATTACATTTAGTTTGCTGAACATAACCCAAATTACTGTAGTCTGAGCGATTCTGCGTCTCCAGACCGGGCATAACACTAGTTACAGCTAAACCACTTTTACCATTATCGTCGGTTTCCTTCTCAACTGACAACTGGTCACAGCTACTGGGTTCATCGACCCTCAACAGCCTACCCTCTACATTCTCACTTATCACCTGTCCTACATCTATTAGTACATTATCAACATCCTGCACAGGCACTTTAGATAAGAGCACATCATCTTCATCGTAAATATAAGCATGAATTTCTTCTGCTTCTTCACTTGTCAATTCAGTATTTTGTAGCTCGTCCCTATCGTTACACTGCTGCGCCTTCTCTTTCTCTTCCCACTTAGAAAGCGTCTCTAATACGGTATCTATCAAATACTGTGAGTGATCTAATATTTCTGTTGTATCCTTGGATGCTACCAACTCTTCATCCACATGTTCGGTTTGAGTATTCTGATCTGTCTTACCAATTCCCTTAACTACTGGCTTAGGAAAAGTAACCGCCTGGTGAGCGCCAGTGTCCTCATAGACGGGAACTAGTTTTCCTGCCTCGGCCTACTGCTGTTTCCTATATTTTCATTATAGTTGACTGGCACAGCATTACTTTCCGTACTGTTGTTTACATGCATATTTCTGTTTGGAACCAAATTATTATCCCTTGGACGCCATTGTAGGTTCTGATAACTATTTCCCCAATTCTTACCTCTCTTAGGATGGCGAACACCTACTGTTCTGATGTTTACATTGCCATTTTGCTCGTTCCTAAAATTACTATTATTGTTATTGGCAATTCGGTTATTACGTGCTAGCTCCTCATTGGCAGCAACACGTTCTACACGTTCCAAATACTCAATGAAACGATCCAGATTGTCTCTAGGGGCAGATATAATTCTATTTTGCCAATACCATGGCAGTTTGGCTTCAAGACCCAGTATTATCATTCCAGGTTTTAGCTTTTCGTCCAAATGTGACAAACGTGAAATCCATGACCTAGCAAACTCTTTAATTGATTCCTTGCCTGCATTGAAGCGTTTTCCACTCCAAAATTCTCTCAACACTTCATTTTGCTTATTGCTAGACCAATACTCATTAATGAAAGCTGTTTTAAATTCCGCCAATGTTTTACACTTTAACATAACATCAGCTGACCAACGCATGGCGTCACCTGCTAAATGGCTTCTAATAAACGAGATTTTCTCTCGCTCAGACCAAGTTGGTGGAATCACATCTTCAAAATCGTTCCAGAAATCTAGCGGATGGATATTTTTATCTGGATCGAACCGCAAGAACTGCCGACACCCGATAAAAGCGGCGTTTGCAGCTACAACTTGTTGTATACTACCATTACCAGAAGTTACTGAAGCTACTTTACTCTCAATGTTAGCAATGTTAGTACTTATATTTTCTACTTTCATTTCAACATTGTCTACTCTTTGTACAATATGAGTAGTGTCAGTTTTGATTGCTTCTACTTCTGCTTGACATATGTTTACTTTTATATTAACATCTTTAAATCTATCTGAGCACAGTTCAGATTCCGCCTCGATCTTTTCTGTTAACTTGTGCTCAAGCTTCGCATCTTCCATTTGGAAGTCTTTGTGAACCTCAGCAACTTCGGATTTAACTGTTTTATACATTTCAGAAAACTGTTGAGCAACCTTTTTCTTAATATCCTCATGCTTGTAATCAATTTTACAATTCAAACTGTCTAGATCCTCTTTCAACTTATTGCAACCAGCCTTGAAGGTATCGTCCATTACCTCCAATCGTTTATTAAAATTAGTTTGACTGGCCACAATCCTATTATTTACCTCAATTATATCAGATTTTAATTCAGCATTGCTGGCAGCTATTGCTTGTAATATAACAATAGCCCCAGCATCTTTGGGTTGCTCACGAGCTGGCTTTTTATCACACTCAGGTGACAAAAAACTAGCTCCAATACCAGAATCATCATAACTAAATGAAACTTCTGATTGATTAGTCATATCTAACTGCTCCTTCTTAAACTCTACCATCTCTGATGACTGTTTCATTTTTAATTCATCAGAGAAACTATCATCCAATAAATTTACAATTTCTACTTTCTGCTTTGCTACAGGGGTCTCTATTATTGAATCATTGCCCCTTCCCACACTACTGTCAGGAGACAATACTTCATATTTCACTTTAACATTAATACATTCATGCATATTTACACTTGAACCGTTGTCTGGATTTACAGTTCCCTCAACAGACATAGGTTCTAATTTACGTTTAAACTCCGTTTCTTTTGGCGGTTCCATCGCCGACAGTCTTTTAGTGCAGGTTAGTAAAATTTTTAACAGCTTTTCACTTAACTTAGTTCCTTCTGCACGACGTATGGCGTTGCCGGCGCGGCGTACCAGGATTCCTGATGCGACGTGGCACGTTGAACTGCAGACTGCTCTCCGACGGCTGTTGTGTGTTTGCGTGGCCCGCAATTGCAGGCGCTGCGCCGGCTGCTCCAGCGGACGACTGCGGTGCGGCGAGACTGGCTTCTCGCGATGCCGGCAGCACCGCTAAACCCAGTGCCAGCTCCGTTAATCCAGATGCGCTGTTAATCCAATTGCGTCGTCCACATGCACACGTAACACATCCACTGTTCTATACTCAGTTGCGTGTCGCATTTCACTCGCGAATCCGAATAGTTAAAAATCACTTTCACTTAGTTGATTTCCCGGCCGATGCACCATATGTGGGGCGGCGGATAAGTTTGTAGAAAATAAACTAAAATCTGATTGCTGGATAAATGCTTGCATGTTGAACCAGTTTCTGGCTTTTAGAATGTTGTTAATGCTGTCTTTCGCCGTTCTCAACACTGGCTCTCTATTTACTTTTTGGCACCCAGAAAGTGATTTAATAAAACATGGAACCAGTAATTAGAGATCCTAGTGCCCACTTTATCTGAGAATGTTATTATAGCTGCAGCTTATAGCTCTGAGGAATTAGGAGATTGTCCGGGATTTCTAATCAAAAACGGTTTTCCAAAATAGTTGAGTATATTCTGAAATTCACTGATAAAAAACACAAGTATCCCTACAACCTAACTAACAGAGCAGTTCAGAGTCTAATGCGCTGATGCAACTATAAATGTCCGAATTAAATGTTAAAAAGAATGCTCGCCATAATTTGATGAAAATACTTCATCAAACGCCACGCAAAATATTTGGTAGAATGTCTGTCCCGCGACGGCACGTGAAAATACGACAATACGCAAACTGAAGCTAGATAATGAAAATCATCCCACAATTAACACTTCACTTGAAATGTTTTCATGGTTCCGCATATCTCCAGTAACTTAATACGGCACCCGAGGCTGTTTGTAGCAGTGACACTGATGCGACGCGACTCCCGACACAGATGGCGTGTCATTCAGCGTCTGGAGAGAACTGGGGCCTTTCTTCCTCGCGCAGCGTTCTTATATATAAAGCCGCGGTGCGGACGCCTAAGGGAACGCCTGATCAAATCGGCTCTCCCGACTAGCCGCGGGGCTAGTAACACACCACTTCAAGTTACATATAAATTTATAGCTTCTTTTGCTGATGGCCGATGAAGCTCTTAATTTAAACGTGCATTCAGCACGCAGGTAAGTATTGATAATAAAATTTTGACGTGGCTAAGTTAAATATTTTGGGCGAGAGAATTAATTTAATTGCCCTGCACGCAGTAGATGAGCTCTGAACTGGCCCTTTTGAGATCCGCTATCGCTATAATTTAATAGGTATTCAAAAGAAACTTTTCACATCTTCATAGTCATAGCGGACCTCCAGCCTATTTAAATCTAAACATCCTAGCCTTATTTATTAGCCTACTTAATCTATCTTGCTTCCTTGTTTTGAGACGAAAACCAGAAAATCATGAATTTCCACTAAAATCTTAATTTGTGAAATCCAAAGTACTATTTTTATTAAATCATTATGAAAGATGAATCTAAATATAAATTTCGAA
This sequence comes from Schistocerca serialis cubense, assembly GCF_023864345.2. Classification (NCBI taxonomy): domain Eukaryota; kingdom Metazoa; phylum Arthropoda; class Insecta; order Orthoptera; family Acrididae; genus Schistocerca; species Schistocerca serialis. The sequence continues at coordinate 538,545,442 of NC_064645.1, forward strand.
GTCTCTAGCTCTTTTCTGTTGCGCCAATGATTTTTTCAGAAAAACGTCCAAATTTCGAAAATGGCTGAAGTTATCGAACTGATATTTAACACACATTAATGTAGTATTATTCCTGACATGCTAGAAAAGTTTTAGGTCATTTGCTTGATTTTTAAGGTATTGCGCAACATTTATGACGTCAGAGCTAGTTACAGCAGACTGGCTGGCACACAATGGAAACTGATGTGAATTTACTACAGCGTGAGTAGGCTGCTTCCCTACAGAGTGATACGCCAGTATGGCGATGACGAATACACGCTTCCAACGTGCGTTCACCGCGATGTCGCAAACACGGATGCGACCATCATGATGCTGTAAACAGAACCTGGATTCATCAGAAAAAAATTACGTTTTGCCATTCGTGCACTCAGGATCGTCGTTGACTACACCATTGCAGGCGCTCCTGTCTGTGATGCAGCGTGAAGGGTAACCGCAGCCATGGTCTCCGAATCGATAGTCCATGCTACTGCAAACGTCGTCGAACTGTTCGTGCAGACGGTTGTTGTCTTACAAACGTCCCCGTCTGTTGACTCGGGGATCGAGACGTGGCTGCACAATCCGTTACAGCCATGCGGATAAGATGCCAATCATCTCTACCGCTAGTGATACGAGGCCGTTGGGATCGTGCATGGCGTTCCTGTATGAACGTGTTTTGCTCTTCTTCATCGTATTTATGTTGCGGGCCTCTCCATAGTTATTTAGTTACTCTCGTGTAGTGCTAAGGAATAAAAGACGCGCATTTCTTGTCACTGTCCTCCACTTCTCTGAGTGGCGGTCCTTACTTTTGTTTTGTAAGGTCTTACACCAATAACAACACTCAGTTGATGGTACTGGAGTAGCCTAAGGTGCACCTTCTTATTACAGTGCATTTGATTTCAAGTTGTGGCAAGTCCTGTTTAGTTGTAAAGGGACTAGGTTCCCCGCCTTGAACTGTAGCCTATCCTATGTTACGGCTACTTCTGAAAGCGCATAAATTCCTACTGACATAGACCTAAGTGGCGCTAAGCTAATTGAGGTGTTACTTGTGAGTTCTCTGGTTTGAGTAAGCTTAGGTGTGGCTTAGAGCGGTCTCTGTTTGGTTGTTACGTGTACTAATTTAGATTACTAACTGGGCATGTAAGGAAACATTATTATTGGTGGTGAATGCTTGTTTTGTGTCCATTCTGCGTGTCTAATTTTAAATGTCCAAAATTTACTATGACTAGATTTTCATTAATGCATGTACAGTTTACTCTTATGGCATCGCCAAACAAAATGCACATCAACAAATATGAAGGCAGAACTTGATAGGGTCCTTCGATGAAATTGTATGGCAGTGCTTAATTAATGTTTTTCTCTTCGGCCATTTTTTTAATCTCGTCGAACAGTGATGTTGTGTCTTGTAGTTTGACATACTCACTTACTCAGTTCTTTGTTACACAGCAAGATAGTTGCGCTTTCTCTGCATCTTCCTCTTCAGGCAGCCGATGGCGTGCGTGCATTGTTGCGACCCACGCCGGATTAGTATTGCCGGTTCGAGTACTCGCTTCCGGCAACTGGATCAGTAAAGGGACATCGTGCGTCTAAATCGGAGCTTTTAGGAAAAAGAAAAGAAATAAAAATAAGGGTAGGGAAATTTTACCAGACAAATTAGTGGCAGCCGTGAATATCCTGGGTCCTAAACATCCAGCTCTCCACTCCCTATTCCCACGCTCTCTGCACGATTTGGCCAGCTGGCCAATTGTAGACGCCTCCGTTTATTCAGACTGAAACCATCAAACACGTTTTACTTTGGATCGTGAAAGCCACCGCACACCGCGGCTATAACGGCCAGCTAAATCTAAAGTTAAGTGTGGCAGTGGATACACAACACACCCTGCCCCAGTATAGGCCCCACATCACAACGGGCGTGCTATGGTTTCATCAACTCAAAACGAAAGCATTCAGGACTGTCTAAAACTTCAGCCAATGGCCAAAGCAGAGCATGGATGTAGACTCTCCGCGAGCCGGCCCGCGTACCAACTATCGATGGGGCGATTCGCCCGTCTCTTAGCAGTCAGCGGTACCATGCATCCACGAAGTGAAACCAAATCTTTGGAATCGACTGCGGACCGGTTCATAAAAAGCCGAATCGTTTACATAACTGCTATACACGAAGGGTTGATTATTTCTTCAGCATTACCACATGCACCCACAGGATCTTCTAATATTTGTTTTGTAAGTAATGAAGTAACTACACTAGCCGACGACAAAGTGAAGGACACAGAAGAGGGCGATGAAACGACGTGAAATCTCTCGGGTTGTAAGGTAATGTGATGTTTTTTCAGTGATTACAATACCGAGTCAAATTTACAAACAACTTGGAAATACAAGCCTCCTTATCAGTATGGCACAGCAGCCCTCTGTCAAGGATGGGAGTTGGAAGGGTGTAATAAAGCTGTTGCATTCTCTCGTGAGGCAAGCTATCTGACACCTGTTGTTACTGGTCCTTGATATCCTGGGTACTGGTACTGTGACGGAGTTGAAATCGAGGAGGTCCCACACACGTTTATCGGGGCAAATCTACTTCTACACATACATCTGAATGAATACTACGCTTATCACTTAAGCTTCTGGTAGAGTTTTCATCGAACCACCTTTACGATGATTCTCTATCATTCCGTTCTCGAACAGCGCGTGGAGTAAGCGAACTTCTATGCCTTTCCGTGCGCAACAGCCTTGCTGCAGTGGATACACCGGTTCCCGTCAGATCACCGAAGTTAAGCGCTTTCGGGCGTGGCCGGCACTTGGCTGGGTGCCCATCCGGGCCACCATGCGCTGTTGCCATTTTTCGGAGTGCACACAACCTCGTGATGCCAATTGAGGAGCTACTCTACCGAACAGTAGCACCTCCGGTCAAAGAAAACCATCGTAATGACCGGGAGAGCGGTGTGCTGACGACACCCCCCCCCCCCCCCTATCCGCATCCTTATCTGAGGATAACACGGCGGTCAGAGGGTCCCGATGGGCCACTTGTGGCCTGTAGTCGGAGTGCTTTATATCTTTCCGTGCGAGCTATGATTTCCTTCATTTTATTATGATGGTCTTTTCTCCCTATGTAGATCGGCGCCAACAAAATATTTTCGCATTCAGAGGGCAAAGTTGGTGGCTTAAATTTTTTGAGAAGATTCTGACCCAACGCAAAACACATTTGTTTTAATCGTGTCCACCCAAAATCCTGTATCATGTCAGTGACACTCCCTAACAATTTCACGATAATGCAAAATGTGCTGGTGTTCTTTAAACATTCTGGATGTACACCGCTAATCCTATCTGGTAAGGAACCCAGGCCATACAGCAGTACTCCGAAAGAGGACGGACAAGCGTAGTATCTGCAGTCTCTTCAGTAGATCTGTTACATTTCCTAAGTGTTCTGGCAATAAAACGCAGTCTTTGGTTTGCCTTCCCCACAAAATTTTCTATGTGTTTTTCCAAGCTGCAGCTGAGGCTTTTTCTGGCCATGGGACTGCCTCACTATCATGTGGACACGTGGAACGTGTATACGAACATTGTACTGCTGAAAAATGACACTGGAACCTGATTAGTAGGAGGTCAGAGAGCACAGAGGATAAGATTAAGGTTGTGAATGGGCCGTAAACAGTTACTGTGAGTTGCACAATGAAATATACAACTTTATTTTTCTAAGAATGACTAATTTATTCATTGGCTTGAAAGATCACAACCAAACAAAACGGCTGAAGGACTAGTTAAAAAAAATTAAACAAAAAAAAAAAAAAGCTTTATGGGCTGAAGGCCCAAACCCACACAGCAAACACAAAAACGGCTGAAAGCCTGGCTTAGAAATCAAAAGCAATTACAAGTAGAAGGTAAAAATTAAAAAAAAGAACATGTAGTGAAAACAATTAGCGGCTGAAGGTCTACACTACACGTCTGAAGGCCAAGTGTAATTAAAGCACATTAATAAACAATTTTTCTAACCAAGAAAGTTCCTTTTGAAATTATAACAGAACAGCCGGATCCTGATTAAGTAAATATTAACTTATTGCATGGCTGAAGGCCATAAACCAATCTGAAACAGCGGCTGAAGGCCTGGACAACAAGTCAGATAAATAATTTTGAATTGTTAAAAAAAAATTTCCTTTGAAGAATACACACAGCTGAAGGGGTTCACGCAAATCCTCGGCTGAAGGCCACACATAACACATGGAACACCTAACGGTTTAGGGCCTGGATTACAAACTATTTCAGATAGAACAATTTCTAAGAATAAATTTTTTTTTCTAAAACAACCGATGCTCAAAATTTTCATTTAATGCTGCTGAAGGCCATTATGTAAAATTAAAAAAGAAACTGAATTAATACACAGCCAAACGCCTTGCACAATACTTCAACTAACATGAAAATCACAAATTAAAACGAACAGAACAAGTGGTACTCAGTAGTGTTCCAAGGGTCGACTTGGGAAGGTAGCTCAAACGTAAGGTGAGGTGAGACCGGCAGCCAAGAGTTGAAGTTTGGTAATCGGATGGCAACCCAAATTAGGGGCGGCCCAAGGACTGACCAACAATTTAACCATTTCCCTTCCATCCGACCAACAGCACTATGCCTCCATAAATTGGAGTCTAAAAATAGACATGGGAACAATAACCACTCTAAGCAAATATGAACCAAACAACTTAAAGGCTGGAATGAGATTTTCACTCTGCAGCGGAGTGTGCGCTGATATGAAACTTCCTGGCAGATTAAAACTGTGTGCCCGACCGAGACACGAACTCGGGACCTTTGCCTTTCGCGGGCAAGTGCTCTACCAGAGTGAAAATCTCATTCTGGAAACATCCCCCAGGCTGTGGCTAAGCCATGTCTCCGCAATATCCTTTCTTTCAGGAGTGCTAGTTCTGCAAGGTTCGCAGGAGAGCTTCTGTAAAGTTTGGAAGGTAGGAGACGAGATACTGGCAGAAGTAAAACTGTGAGGACCGGCCGTGAGTCGTGCTTCGGTAGCCCAAGTGGTAGAGCACTTGCCCGCGAAAGGCAAAGGTCCCGAGTTCGTGTCTCGGTCGGGCACACAGTTTTAATCTGCCAGGAAGTTTCAACTTAAAGGCTGTCGAACTACATGCCATGCTGGACAACAACAACACGACAAGGGAAAGGCACACTGACTACAAACTGCACTAACGGCCAGGGCAGGTAACTGGAGCGTTAACAGCCACAGGGCAGAAAATACCACTGGTGCACATCACTGATACGTAACAGTCAATTTAATAATTAATCACAACATAGGAAGATGGCTGTAAGATTTAGCCGACTCCAACACTTCATACGATGCTGGTAGCCCGAACAGCCAAGGGGGCAACAAACCACAAATGGACTGAGAGATGTTACAGTAGTCGAGGTTTCATAGCAGATTAACTGATCGCTCAACTTCAGCGTCTAGGTTCAGTGGGCAACGAGGTTGTCGCTCTTGCACCTAGCGCCTCAACGCCCGACAGCGCGTTCGCTGCCAGTGGCCCCGGCCAGCGGAGACTTGCTTGCTGCTCCGTCCCAGCCGACACACTAGATGCGGCACGCAGACAGCATCAAAAATAGCTGCCCAGTCAAAATCACACAAGCTGCACACAGTTCCACGAAAACACTTCCACGAGCAACTCGAACAGTACTAAAATCAGTGACTGTGGAACAACAAGTCGACACACACGGAGAACCCAGAAGCAATAGGCAACCATATACACTTCGCCCGATGAGACGAGCAACCGAACCAACGATCGTCCCCACTCAAGTCTGCTTCCGTCGGACAGTGGATGTGTGTCGCCAGCAGTCGGGCGAGTATTGCCTGTCCAGACCTCACTGGAGCTCCATTCCGTCTGAACGCCCCGCACACCACGACCCGGAAATACTAGCGGTCGCTCAAAAGATAATACGACAGTGCTCTTATCGATAAGCGCTGCTGCTGCCACTCATGGGCAGCTAAGCGCGTAACTTAGTGACGCCAGTAAATCGAATAAGGAACGAGGTGACAGAACTGTAAAGACAAGAGGACAAGCAATAAACGGCATGAAAACAAGCCGCGCACAGCTCAGACACTTTGAAAACGACACCACGATGATGTAGCATGGGAGATGACACATGAGGACGCAGGATGTGCGTGACGTAACGTCAGAGCTCACTGAGTCAGTACGAACCATGACGTGACGTCGTACATCATGTCGTCAGGAGGAACACCAGTGTGCCTCTCAGAAACTTTGAAAGAACGGGGGCTTGCCCAAGGTCGCTGCATTATACTCACCGTTGGTGATCATCTGGGGTAGTGTGAAACCGTGATTCATCGCTGAATACAAGGCGATGCCTTTCGTCAGCAGTCCGTACTTCCTGCTCATGGCATCACCGCACACACGCAGCCTTTCGTGCTGTTAGCAACAGCATGTGACGGTAACTCTCTGGTCCTGTTGCTGCTAGTCTCCAGCCATTCGTGCGGAATAACACAGACTGTTGCAGTGAGTCCATTACTTGTCCTCGGATGGCAGGCGCAGGTGTGAGAGGATTACGAAGTGTTCGGTGCACAATATGGTGACCATCCGTTGTAGTTGTCAGGAGAGGTCGACCGAAAACACGCCGATGAGTATGCTTTCCCACACGTTCCTGTATATTCCTGCATCCGGTCATTGATAGGCACTACTGTAGACAAATTCGTAGCCTCTTGTTATCCTATAAGGCACTGTATACAACCAGTCAATCAGGTTTTGTGTGAGAGCTGCGTTTAAACTGCACTTTGTAGCTTCACGCAAAAAAAGAAAAACAAAAAACAAAAAAATATAAAAAAAGAAATGGCAGAGTCGCCTGTGCAGTTGATGAATGTCATGACACATTCTATACAACAGTTCAAAAGATAATGTAATGTATTGCTATATAATTCCAGTGATAAGTATCAGTGGATTACAGTTTCCGCAGATTTACGTCCGTCTTTAGTATCCTCGCGTCACCGAATACGCCACAATTCTGGATATTGCACGATTCGACAAGCTGGCCAACTCTATACCCACAATGAGTCCACTTTCAAACATTGTCATGTGCTGATAACACAGTCTCACACGAGTAAGCGTCATCTCCGTGTCCTCACAGTGATCACTCAAGATCCGGTGCTGTTCATGGCCGTGATATGTCCTACTGAGACTTGTAATAACTCGAAACATATCAATCTTTAGGCACTCTGGTTGCCGTCGTGCCTGTCGCAGAGAACTGCAACTCTAATCATTTGCATAAGCGCAGACAGTGTGTATCCGCACGAAACTGCAATTGACAATTGCCTAAGTCTTTTGAGTGCTTCACATTTAGTATCAGGTATTGTATAAATTGCAACACTCCTCTTACTGAATTGATACCTAAAGAAATATTTTATTAAGTAGCAGCACATGCAGTTAAGCACGTTTTATGGAACGCTGTAAACTGTAACTACAATCCATCCTGACAATAAAATAGATGGCATTATTTTTTCGCAGGTTTTCGGAATTAAAAGTAGAATTTAGTTTGGTTATCACTGTTAGCATTCAACCGCGATTCTTATACATATTTTAACAACGCGTTTCAAGAGACAATGCTCTCATCATCAGGTTGTAAAGTCTATGTCATGAAATTAAACGGACTAAAAAGACAAAACACCATCACAAATAGTTGGGAAATCCATACAGTAAAACATAATTAAAAGTATATTGGACTGTGGGCCCTCGTCTTACATTGAAGTTGTTGACACAAGTCAATGGCCGTCCCATAGCTACCAGATATGCTGTCGCACTGCGCCGGCTCCGGAACTGTTGTGGACTGACGTGCCTAGGTGTTGTGGCGTGGTTGCAGCCGTGTGCTTGACGGTAACGCTATGCTATTGGGCGCCTGATTTCCTTATTGCATTGGTCTGCCATCGTTAGCCTCTCGCAACTCCGTCAGTGATACGCTACAAGTTTAAAGTCGCATGCCAGCCCTAAAATAATTCTAAAAACCCGCTAAAAAATTTCATTTCTTTAAAATTATCTTGTACATTTAGGATATTGCTTTGTTTCTTTTCATGGATAGCTATCTCGAATTCCTCTAGTAAATCAAGTTTCCTCCCTTTCTTTTCTACATGCAATATTTCTACGTTGTCTTCTATGCTATTAAGGGGATGGCCTGTTTCATATATATGGTTCGCAACAGCTGATTTGTCATAATTTCCTAACCTGAACGCATCTTTATGTTCTTTATACCGGATCGCGAATGATCTTCCTGTCTGCCCTATATATTTTGCATCACAAGTTCTGCACTGAATCTTATAAACTCCCGATCTTTCAAACTTATTTCTCTTCTCGCCAATATCGTGCTTAAGGCTATACCTCACTAGGTTATTAGTCTGAAAAGCTATTTTGACATCGTATGGTTTAAAAATATTTGCTATCTTTTGTGAGACTTTTCCATAGGATGGCATCGTGATAATTTTCACTTTCTCTCCATCAGGTTTATTCTTTTTGCGCTTATTACTTTTCCGTAAAAGTTTTTTAACCATATCTATTCTGTAACCGTTATTCATCGCTATTCTCTTAACGGTATTAATTTCAGTCTCCCTGTCTTTTTCGCTCATAGGTATATTGACTGCCCTATGCACGAGACTACTGAAAGCAGCTTCTTTATAAGCCTGTGGATGGCATGAATCATTCGGGATCACGGCATCAGTCGTAGTTTGTTTTCTATAAACGGAGAACGCATGTTAGGTGCCCTGCTTTTTTATATTCAGGTCCAGGAACTGTAAACAATTGTCAGAATTTAGTCTGAACTGAAAAATCGACGAAATTTGCTTAGTGACACTCAACTATAATCACTGTTGTGCATTATTTCGGAATGGAGTCTACTACTATCAAACGTAGATTTTGAATTGAGATAACTATTTATCACAATTTATTTCTGGAAGAATGGATTGTTTGGAGAGAAGAAAACCAAAAACGAAGCGACTCGAGGGGTTTTAGATGTTTTCTTACAGAAAGATGCTGAAAATAAGTGGATTGAGAAAGCAATAAACGACGACTTGTCTGCCGAATCGCCTAGGAAACGAATGTATGGAATATGCAAAGGGGGATAATGGACCGGATGATAGATGAGAGAATGACACCCGTATTACCAGAGGAAGGCACAGATGGAAAGCGTTGAACGGTTAGGCAAAAATAAAAATGTATAGGGTGGATTTGGGGGGGGGGGGGAGATGCCTAATGGCGCGAGATGCCTAAAGTTGCCGACAGGTGGTGACAAATGGCGACATCATCATGTAGGGCACTCGCTGACTGTAGTGTGACGAGAAGGTAGCCGCGTATGTCGGTGTTTTATTGTTCCATCCCTTTTAAACCAACAAGTACAAGGTAAGACGTAAAGCGGATGGTTTCTTAGTAGTGCACAGCTATTTTCAATAGATATGTTGAGCATACTTGCTCCTTTGTAGTGTATGTTGCCATCGGTAGTTTCCATGTGGCTGACATACTGGCGGACATACTGTTCCAGTCACGGGATGCGGCATCTCACTGCGATCCTCTGGAGACATGGCACTGTTTTCTTGGGGATAACACGACGAATTTTATTTATCACTTATACAAACGTTTTTTTCATAGGAAATACCTGGAACGTAAGTAAGAAAATAAAATAGGGGTAAATGGTCTGCAGAATTCCGACAATTGGCTATGGAGCATGTAAGGACTGGTGCAATGAATTGTTTTAGAGCTTCCCAAGACTATAGAATCCCATACAGAACTATGAAACGACGACTGGCGTAAAACGACGAAAATAAGCCTGCCATGGACCCATAAAGTGAGCAGTATTGTGTTAATTGTAATGTTTTCCTTGATTAGACAGAAAAATGAGTATTGCTTTTTACCGTAATATTTTATTAAATCAAAAATTAACGATTGAAAGACAAAGATGTTCGACGTTAACTGTGGTGCTCTTTTCTTTTATCTCTAAAAATGCACGCCGAAGGAATGAAGTGGCCTTCAGCATTGCAACAAGCGATAACTGTTATGGTTTCTCCTTTTTCTCCAGAAGTTACTTGACACAACGCAGGAGAACCTCTTCCTTCTATAACTTTGTCTGTCATAGGATTCATCTGAAAGCCAATTTCGTCCGTATTTTACAGGCGCCCATGCTTATCCAGTAAAAAATTACTTTTAATACATCCAGAAGTCAAGAGAAAGAAGCTGCAAGTGCCTCCCTATTCGTTTCCATAGCTCTATCAATAGAGAGGTCGTTCAGCATTCTCGTAGCTGGAAGTGAGTATCGTTTCAGAAAGAACTGTAACCAATCCCAGTCAGCCGTTTGATTTTCTTTAGAAAATATGTGCCGAATTCCATTTCTTTTGCAGACAGGAGTACCAGCCTGCACAGAGTTTCTCCAGGAGGTGGAAATCCACACATCTACAATATCTTTTTGTAGGTGACCAATACTTTCTCGTTCTCTTCACCAAGAGTACCTACAAATAATAATAATAATAATAATAATAATAAACCCCGTGGAGGCCTGGGAAAAGAATAGGCCTCCGGTATGTTCTGCCAGTCGTAAAAGGCGACGAAAAGAACAAACCACTAATAGGGCTAACCCCCCTTTTAGTGTGATTAGTTGGTTCAGGACAGAACTAAAGAAGCCTCGGACAAGCGCCGTCATGGTCGGGGACGACGCTTGAACCCTATGCCCGCCCACAATGGTAACGACACTGCTAGCCAACTGGAAAATGATTTAAATCCAAATAGAGGTGTTTTGCAGGATATGCTTCCTGCAACCACCCTAGAAGGAAAACAAAGACAGAGGATGAGATGGTCAGATGAAGTTAATCGACACCCCATGTTCTGTTATTACCAAGCTACAAACCTAGGAACCAACACAACTGGATACAGATCACAAGTATACACAACATTTATTACCAGATACCCAGAATTAAAATTTTTAACAGAACAACGACTAGCTGATCAGATCCGTGTAATAATAAAAAATAACAGGATACCCCAGTCTGAATTAGAAAACATCAAACAACAAGTACAACAAATACTGGAACAAAATAATGTGCAATCAGGAGAAGAAGAAAATACAGTAATGGACTCAAACATCCCAGAGCAAACAAACAAAGAACAACACGCACCAATTAAACAATCAGAGGAAAACGAAATCTTAAGACAGCCACCAGAACAAGCACAAATAGAACACGAAGTGACACAGATGTTAGATATAGAAGAAAAATTTCAGCTAACATATATAGAATACAAAGACACAAATACAGACATTAGACCATTCTTGCATAGACCACCAAATAACCCACAAGTCGAAACAACAATAAAAACTATCAACACAATCATACACAACAAAATAAATGAAAACACAACTATGGAAGAGTTACAACTACTGGTTCACATAGGAGCACTCACTACACTAAATATACACACTAGGCAGAGATCAGAACCAACCAACACACAGAAGAAACCCACAAAACCAGCTTGGCAACACAGGCTACAGATCAAAATAGAAAAACAAGGAAAAGACATCGGACAGCTAACACAATTTATAAGAAATGAAATCTCGGGAAAAAACGAAAAAGGTTAGGTAAAATCTCACAACAAGAAGCGACAGAGCAATTAGACGAAAAGAAGCAGAAATTACAAGCATTAGCCAAACGACTCAGAAGATACAAAAAAAGTAAAAATAGAAGGAAACAAAACCAAACATTCAACACAAACCAAAAGAAATTTTACCAGACAATAAACAACACACACACTAAAGTAAACAATCCACCAAACATAACAGACATGGAACACTTCTGGAGCAACATATGGTCAAACCCGGTACAACGTAACAGGCATGCACGGTGGATACAAGCAGGAACAGACACATACAAGATGATACCACAAATGCCTGAAGTGATAATTTTGCAGCACGAAGTCACCCAAGCAATTAATTCTACTCACAATTGGAAAGCCCCTGGAAATGATAAAATAGCAAATTTCTGGTTAAAGAAGTTCACCTCAACACATTCACATCTAACTAAATTATTTAACAGTTACATTGCAGACCCATACACATTGCCTGATACACTTACACACGGAATAACATATCTGAAACCTAAAGATCAAGCAAACACAGCGAACCCAGCTAAATATCGCCCCATAACATGCCTACCAAGAATACACAAAATATTAACTTCACTCACTAAACAGAAATTAATGACACATACAACAGAGAACAAAATTATAAATGAAGAACAAAAAGGATGTTGCAAAGGAGCACGAGGATGTAAAGAGCAACTGATAATAGATGCAGAGGTGACATATCAAGCTAAAACTAAACAAAGGTCACTACACTACGCATACATTGATTACCAAAAAGCTTTTGATAGTGTACCCCACTCATGGTTACTACAAACATTGGAAATATACAAAGTAGATCCTAAATTGATACAGTTCCTAAACATAGTAATGAAAAATTGGAAAACCACACTTAATATCCAAACAAATTCAAATAATATCACATCACAGCCAATACAGATTAAGCGTGGAATATACCAAGGAGACTCATTATGTCCTTTCTGGTTCTGCCTTGCTCTGAACCCACTATCCAACATGCTAAATAATACAAATTATGGATACAATATTAGTGGAACATACCCACACAAAATCACACATTTGCCATACATGGATGATCTAAAACTACTGGCAGCAACAAATCAACAACTCAACCAATTACTAAAGATAACAGAAGGATTCAGCAATGATATAAGTATGTCTTTTGGAACAGACAAATGTAAGAAAAATAGCATAGTCAAGGGAAAACACACTAAACAAGAAGATTACATATTGGATAACCACAGCGACTGCATAGAAGCGATGGAAAAAACGGATGCCTATAAATATCTAGGATACAGACAAAAAATAGGAATAGATAATACAAATATTAAAGAAGAACTAAAAGAAAAATATAGACAAAGACTAACAAAAATACTGAAAACAAAATTGACAGCAAGAAACAAGACAAAAGCTATAAATACTTATGCCATACCAATATTGACCTACTCCTTTGGAGTAGTAAAATGGAGTAACACAGACCTAGAAGCACTCAATACACTTACACGATCACAATGCCACAAATATAGAATACATCACATACATTCAGCAACAGAAAGATTCACATTAAGCAGAAAGGAAGGAGGAAGGGTATTTATCGACATAAAAAACCTACATTATGGACAGGTAGACAATTTAAGAAAATTCTTTCTAGAACGAGCAGAAACTAGCAAAATACACAAGGCAATCACTCATATAAATACATCGGCTACACCACTGCAATTTCATAACCACTTCTACAACCCTTTAGATCACATAACATCAACAGATACGAAGAAAGTAAATTGGAAAAAGAAAACACTTCACGGCAAGCACCCATATCATCTAACACAGCCACACATCGATCAAGATGCATCCAACACGTGGCTAAGAAAAGGCAATATATACAGTGAGACAGAAGGATTCATGATTGCAATACAGGATCAAACAATAAACACCAGATATTACAGCAAGCATATTATTAAAGATCCCAATACCACAACGGATAAATGCAGACTTTGTAAACAACAAATAGAAACAGTAGATCACATCACAAGCGCATGTACAATACTAGCAAATACAGAATACCCCAGAAGACATGACAATGTCGCAAAAATAATACATCAACAGCTTGCCTTACAACATAAACTTTTAAAACAACACGTTCCTACACACAAGTATACACCACAAAATGTACTGGAGAATGATGAATACAAATTATACTGAAACAGAACCATTATAACAGATAAAACAACGCCACATAACAAACCTGACATCATACTCACCAATAAAAAGAAGAAATTAACACAACTAATCGAAATATCCATACCCAATACAACAAATATACAAAAGAAAACAGGAGAAAAAATTGAAAATTACATCCAACTGGCTGAGGAAGTCAAAGACATGTGGCATCAGGATAAAGTTGACATCATACCAATTATACTATCAACTACAGGAGTCATACCACACAATATCCACCAGTACATCAATGCAATACAGCTACATCCAAACATATATATACAACTACAGAAATCCGTAATTATTGATACATGTTCAATTACCCGAAAGTTCCTAAATGCAATATAACATATACCGTACAGTTAAAAGGAAGTAACGCCTGATCAAGGTCCGCGTCACTCCATTTTTAACTGGACTTAACGTCTGAGAAAGTGAAGCAAATAATAATAATAATAATAGAACCCGTGGAGGCCCGGGAAAAGAATAGGCCTCCGGTATGTTCTGCCAGTCATAAAAGGCAACGAAAAGAACAAACCACTAATAGGGCTAACCCCCCTTTTAGTGTGATTAGTTGGTTCAGGACAGAACTAAATAAGCCTCGGACAAGTGCCGTCATGGTTGGGGACGACGCTTGAACCCTATGCCTGCCCACAATGGTAACTACACTGCTAGCCAACTGGAAAATGATTTAAATCCAAATAGAGGTGTTTTCAGGATATGCTTCCTGCAACCACCCTAGAAGGAAAACAAAGACAGAGGATGAGATGGTCAGATGAAGTTAATCAACACCTCACGTTCTGTTATTACCAAGCAACAAACCTAGGAACCAACACAACTGGATACAGATCACAAGTATACACAACATTTATTACCAGATACCCAGAATTAAAATTTTTAACAGAACAACGACTAGCTGATCAGATCCGTGTAATAATAAAAAATAACAGGATACCCCAGTCTGAATTAGAAAACATCAAACAACAAGTACAACAAATACTGGAACAAAATAATGTGCAATCAGGAGAAGAAGAAAATACAGTAATGGACTCAAACATCCCAGAGCAAACAAACAAAGAACAACACGCACCAATTAAACAATCAGAGGAAAACGAAATCTTAAGACAGCCACCAGAACAAGCACAAATAGAACACGAAGTGACACAGATGTTAGATATAGAAGAAAAATTTCAGCTAACATATATAGAATACAAAGACACAAATACAGACATTAGACCATTCTTGCATAGACCACCAAATAACCCACAAGTCGAAACAACAATAAAAACTATCAACACAATCATACACAACAAAATAAATGAAAACACAACTATGGAAGAGTTACAACTACTGGTTTATATAGGAGCATTCACTACACTAAATATACACACTAGGCAGAGATCAGAACCAACCAACACACAGAAGAAACCCACAAAACCAGCATGGCAAAACAAGCTACAGATCAAAATAGAAAAACTGAGAAAAGACATCGGACAGCTAACACAATTTATAAGAAATGAAATCTCGGAAAAAAACGAAAAAGGTTAGGTAAAATCTCACAACAAGAAGCGACAGAGCAATTAGACGAAAAGAAGCAGAAATTACAAGCATTAGCCAAATGACTCAGAAGATACAAAAAAAGTAAAAATGGAAGGAAACAAAACCAAACATTCAACACAAACCAAACGAAATTTTACCAAACAATAGATAACACACACATTAAAATAAACAATCCACCAAACATAACATACATGGAACACTTCTGGAGCAACATATGGTCAAACCCAGTACAACGTAACAGGCATGCACGGTGGATACAAGCAGCAACAGACACATACAAGATGATACCACAAATGCCTGAAGTGATAATTTTGCAGCACGAAGTCACCCAAGCAATTAATTCTACTCACAATTGGAAAGCCCCTGGAAATGATAAAATAGCAAATTTCTGGTTAAAGAAGTTCACCTCAACACATTCACATCTAACTAAATTATTTAACAGTTACATTGCAGACCCATACACATTCCCTGATACACTTACACACGGAATAACATATCTGAAACCTAAAGATCAAGCAGACACAGCGAACCCAGCTAAATATCGCCCCATAACATGCCTACCAACAATATACAAAATATTAACTTCAGTCATTAAACAGAAATTAATGACACATACAACAGAGAACAAAACTATAAATGAAGAACAAAAAGGATGTTGCAAAGGAGCACGAAGATGTAAAGAGCAACTGTTAATAGATGCAGAGGTGACATATCAAGCTAAAACTAAACAAAGGTCGCTACACTACGCATACATTGATTACCAAAAAGCTTTTGATAGTGTACCCCACTCATGGTTACTACAAATATTGGAAATATACATAGTAGATCCTAAATTGATACAGTTCCTAAACATAGTAATGAAAAATTGGAAAACCACACTTAATATCCAAACAAATTCAAATAATATCACATCACAGCCAATACAGATTAAGCGTGGAATATACCAAGGAGACTCATTATGTCCTTTCTGGTTCTGCCTTGCTCTGAACCCACTATCCAACATGCTAAATAATACAAATTATGGATACAATATTAGTGGAACATACCCACACAAAATCACACATTTGCCATACATGGATGATCTAAAACTACTGGCAGCAACAAATCAACAACTCAACCAATTACTAAAGATAACAGAAGGATTCAGCAATGATATAAGTATGTCTTTTGGAACAGACAAATGTAAGAAAAATAGCATAGTCAAGGGAAAACACACTAAACAAGAAGATTACATATTGGATAACCACAGCGACTGCATAGAAGCGATGGAAAAAACGGATGCCTATAAATATCTAGGATACAGACAAAAAATAGGAATAGATAATACAAATATTAAAGAAGAACTAAAAGAAAAATATAGACAAAGACTAACAAAAATACTGAAAACAAAATTGACAGCAAGAAACAAGACAAAAGCTATAAATACTTATGCCATACCAATATTGACCTACTCCTTTGGAGTAGTAAAATGGAGTAACACAGACCTAGAAGCACTCAATACACTTACACGATCACAATGCCACAAATATAGAATACATCACATACATTCAGCAACAGAAAGATTCACATTAAGCAGAAAGGAAGGAGGAAGGGTATTTATCGACATAAAAAACCTACATTATGGACAGGTAGACAATTTAAGAAAATTCTTTCTAGAACGAGCAGAAACTAGCAAAATACACAAGGCAATCACTCATATAAATACATCGGCTACACCACTGCAATTTCATAACCACTTCTACAACCCTTTAGATCACATAACATCAACAGATACGAAGAAAGTAAATTGGAAAAAGAAAACACTTCACGGCAAGCACCCATATCATCTAACACAGCCACACATCGATCAAGATGCATCCAACACGTGGCTAAGAAAAGGCAATATATACAGTGAGACAGAAGGATTCATGATTGCAATACAGGATCAAACAATAAACACCAGATATTACAGCAAGCATATTATTAAAGATCCCAATACCACAACGGATAAATGCAGACTTTGTAAACAACAAATAGAAACAGTAGATCACATCACAAGCGCATGTACAATACTAGCAAATACAGAATACCCCAGAAGACATGACAATGTCGCAAAAATAATACATCAACAGCTTGCCTTACAACATAAACTTTTAAAACAACACGTTCCTACATACAAGTATACACCACAAAATGTACTGGAGAATGATGAATACAAATTATACTGGAACAGAACCATTATAACAGATAAAACAACGCCACATAACAAACCTGACATCATACTCACCAATAAAAAGAAGAAATTAACACAACTAATCGAAATATCCATACCCAATACAACAAATATACAAAAGAAAACAGGAGAAAAAATTGAAAATTACATCCAACTGGCTGAGGAAGTCAAAGACATGTGGCATCAGGATAAAGTTGACATCATACCAATTATACTATCAACTACAGGAGTCATACCACACAATATCCACCAGTACATCAATGCAATACAGCTACATCCAAACATATATATACAACTACAGAAATCCGTAATTATTGATACATGTTCAATTACCCGAAAGTTCCTAAATGCAATATAACATATACTGTACAGTTAAAAGGAAGTGACGCTTGATCAAGGTCCGCGTCACTCCATTTTTAACCGGACTTAACGTCTGAGAAAGTGAAGGAAATAATAATAGTAATAATAATAACGTGATAGTTAGTCGATAGTCCTTTTAGCTAACAGTAATAACCAAATGAGAAATTTCCAGTGTCTGCTAACATTTCTTATTATCGAACAACTATCACGTTATTATGGGAGGGTGAACGTTCGAAAGGCTCATTTTTATGAGTGGGAAATCGGTATATGTCCACTGTGATACATTAATAAGATAGGTGGAAGACCACTTTTGTCCCAGAAAACAACAAGGAAAAGATGTGAAGGTTCCCGATGGCCATAGGTCACAGTCTACTGATCCTGACAAGCTACAGCTTCAAATCACTGAAACAAGCTCTTTACAGGGCAATGCGCAACTAGACATTGTCTCTTGTTGGACGTAAGGCCTCAAGACCATAGTTCCCGCTCTTTCTCAGTGAAGGAATCTGCAGTTCCATCCAGTGTTCAATCTGCGTTGGGAAATTATGGTTTGTACCCCTCAAGGCAAATTAGGACCATAAATTAAAAAAAAAGATATTGTTTAGTTGCAACATTCTAGTAATCGATTTAGCAAAACCTGGAAAAATTAGAGAGAATAATTTTCCATATTATAGCCGATTGTCTTCTTATCAGTTGGAGAAATTAAGTTATTGCTTTTGTTGGACCCTTGGCCTGGGCGTAATGACGACGAGAAGAATTTTTTTTTGTATTTAAGTCTTATGGGACTTAACTGCTAAGGTCATCAGTCCCTAAACTTACACACTACTTAATCTAAATTATCCTAAGGACAAAGACACACACCCATGCCCGAGGCAGGACTCGAACCTCCGCCGGGACCAGCCGCACAGTCCATGACTGCAGCGCCCTTGACCGCTCGGCTAATCCCGCGCAGAAGATTGTTAACATAATTTGTATTCCACTCAGTAATAATAGTGTGACTCCGCATCTCGATAACGGAAAGCTTCCACAGTGCAATCACTTTTTTAGAAAATTGTCGGACAAACATAATTTTCTACAATTTTTTTACCGTCAGTCATTTGTGCGTTGTCAGTCTGCATCACCATGTTTCACTAATTTCATCAAGTATGCTTGTTGCGCAGAAATATGTGCATGCCAACTCTTCATGAATTACACTAATACTTACAGTCATGTGGCTGAATGCGTTAATTTTTCTTTTATTGGTTGTGCCTGATTTGGGGAAAATATCTTTATCATACAATAGACGCGTCGCATTTTTGTGGCAACTGCGGGGAACAAAAAAGGATCTGTTTCGTTGTTGGTAAAATATATAATATTGAAAAATTATCATAAGAAATGTGCTACAGGAATTGTAATAAAATGTTTCATGTCAACAAATTAAAGTCCCTATTGATGGACGTAGTCTGTAATGTAACATCATACACTGCCTTGATTTTCTAGTCACTTTTTTATCAACTACATTTGCAAACAGTTTAGCTGTCGATAACAACAGACTTACGGAAACAATTAATGAAATGAGACAATTTTTGGTGTAGTTTAAGTACTTAAAGTTCCGGCGTGGGTTCTTAGGACATTGCGGTGCGCGGCGTTTCATAACAGTAACTGCTCCGCCTGCTTATACGCCGAATCGCGCTCGACGTAGGAAGGGCTGTACAAAATGCTTTTGTAAGCGGCATTTCATGCGGCAGAAATAAGTAAATTTAACAATTTTTTAAATAATTGCAGCTAAAATTTTGCAATACGTTTCTTTCGATTTATTCCTTCTGTGAGAAAAATTTCAGGCTAGGTTTCATCATGTCGGACTAAAACCTTCCATGTTAGTTCGTTGAACTTCTGTCCAACATGCACAACAGACCGCCTTTCAAATGGTTCAAATGGCTTTGAGCACTATGGGACTTAAATATTGTGGTCATCAGTCCCCTAGAACTTAGAACTACTTAAACCTAACTAACCTAAGGACATCACACACATCCATGCCCGAGGCAGGATTCGAACCTGCGACCGTAGCAGTCGCGCGGTTCCGGACTGCGCGCCTAGAACCGACCGCCTTTCCTCTTCATGTAATCTCTAACCACAAGTACCTTATGATTAAGGAATTTGAAACCTTGATCGGTCATTCTGGAGTTCTCTAATTAAAATTTCGTTCAAAAGAAGGGCAGAACGTTTTGTCTTGTCGCAAAATAGGGGAGAGAGTGTCACTGACATGATACGGGATTTGGGTTGGACATAATTAGGAAAAAGGCATTTTTCGTTGTTGTGAAACCTTCTCACGAAATTTCAATCACCATCATTCTCCTCTGAATGCGAAAATATTTTGTTGACGTCAACATAAACAGGTAGAATCGATAGTCATAATAAAATAAGGGAAATCAGAGCTCGCACGGAAAGGTATAGGTGTTCGTTTCTTCCGCGCGGTGTTCCAAATTGGAATAATAGGTAATTATTGTGAATGTGGTTCGATGAACCCTCTATCAAGCACTTAAATGTGATTTACAGAGTCTCTATGCACATGTAGATGCAGATGTGCTGTTTTCTCTTTAGGAAAAAGTCTAGGGCTAATAAGAAAGTTCATGGAACTTCAGACGATTTGACCCTCAGGGCCCGGAATACAATGTTAAGCTTCGTATTTGTGCAAGAGATAGCGCTCCGCTACCCAGAGTCCCTGTCATAAGGCAATTTTTGACGTGTGTAGTTGTTACTGGGAAAGAAAGGCATTGGAAGAGGAAAGTAAACCTTGGCGGGCGGTGACAGCAAACCACTCACAACATGTGAGGGCTGATTAGCTCCTGAAATATCACAAGGTAAGTTTGTTATAATTATAAACTGACAATAAGTTAAAATACATTTCGACACCTCATTACCCTTTAAGGCCTTAGAGGATATTTATATGGCATGGACAATAAGATTTATTCTGCAGTTAAAATGGCCTTCTAAGTAGTGCAACATTTAAGTACAGCGTAGAACATGCAAAAATGTATTTATAGGAACATTGCGTTTCAACACATTATCTCAGGCAGCGAGTACTGAGATTTCACTTTCATCTGCAACGGGTAACAGTAGTTATCCT
This sequence comes from Schistocerca serialis cubense, assembly GCF_023864345.2. NCBI lineage: Eukaryota > Metazoa > Arthropoda > Insecta > Orthoptera > Acrididae > Schistocerca > Schistocerca serialis. The sequence goes on from NC_064645.1 coordinate 538,566,515, forward strand.
ACACTGTTGTTCATCAATAACGTTTCACCGGTTTCGCGAAAATATAAGATCGAACGACATTTTTACAATTTTTTTTTTTAAATCTTCTTATTGACCAGCTATGATCAGGTACCAACTTCATTTCCACTCTTCCCTTGTTATTATTTCCTCTTTTCCTTTCCTTTGTCCCTAGTCTTCCAGATTTCTTAAGCCTTCTAAATTTAATATTTGATTCTTTAAAAGGTTTCTATCTGTTATTTCCGATTCTTTGATGTCGTTTCTTTCTAGTTCTTTTCTTACGTCTGTAATCCATGCTATTGACGATTTTTTCTTTCAGAAATGCAGCAATATTTGTTTCGCTAGTCTGTTGTCATTCATTCGGACAGGTGTTCAAAACAGGTTAATCTTCTGTAACCATTACTTCCGATTTTTTTCTCCAGGTTTTTGTAGATAGCGAGATTTCTTCTCATCTTCAAGCAATCTTAAGTCTGTGTTACACCCATTATTTTTTTCTAATAATTCATCTTTCAGATACCTCTATTCTATCCAGTTTGTAATTCATCGTTAGGAATTTACATTCACATAAATATTCCGGTAATACCACTGTGGTACAGAATTTTAGTTTTGCTTCTCTAGATACGCATTTCCTGTTGTAAATATTCTTTGCCAAACCACATGCACACTCCATTTTGTTAACTCTTACATTTACTCCGAATTTTTCTAGTCCGTTCTGGTTTTATAGGTCCTCCAAGACACTTAAACTTATTTCCTCGCTCTCTTTTAAATATTTGAATTTAAGTGAATTTATGTGCATGTTTATATTCATGAATTTTATTTTTTTGGCTGAAATTTTGAGACCAGTTGTATTTGCTATTTTCTTCAGAACATTTATTTGAATAACTGGGCCTGTCAGATTATTGGTATATCGTCTGCAAAGACCAGGCAGTTTACCTTTATTCCAGTTGTTTCTTTTCGTAGAATTATTGGTCGAATTTTCAGATTTTTAGCTCTAAATTCCAGATACTTCCAATTTTTTCTAGAATGTAGTTAAACAGTACAGGTGATAAATCTTTCCCTTGTCTAAGACCAGTCTTTACCCAGATGTCTGAGACACTTTTCCTTAAAATTTAACTTTATATATCGTATGTGCTTGAGTTTCATGAATTACGTTAGCTAATTTTGCTTTAATACAAAATTCTCTAACGATTTTATCTATCGTTCTAAATTTACCGAATCAAATGCTTTCCCGAAATAAATTAATGATACTGTTATAGGTTTACGGCTTAACATACTGTGGCGAATTACAGTTTATTATAAAATGAAATGCCATACTACGTGTTGACTACCTTTGTCGCAAATTTCTAAACGTTCTGTGTACGTACGTGTGTGAGCCATTTTAGTGTTATTTTCTGATGCTTGGTTGTACCGATAACCCAAAATATTATGACCACTGCCCATAGCAAACCGAAATGCCGCCTGGTTGCGTTGCGAGCACACGACGCGGTAAGGAAAGAATATGAGCGGAGCATAGGCGAATCGAGAATCTTGTAATGGTTATGCGAGTCACAAATGGGAAAATGCTCTCACGTAAGCGGCTAATACAAGGGGCAAGTTGTTATAGACCATCGTCTGAAATCAACCATCTCAGAAAAAGCGAAGCAGGCTGACAGTTCTCGTATTACCTATCGTGAGCAACCACGAGTATGACACAAGGCGTTAGACGCCCAAGATTCACCACAGAAAGTAGGGATTTGAGGCTTGTCCACTCTGTAAAGAGGGATGCTAAGCGATCTGTTGCGGAATTGATAAGAGAGAACAATGCAACAGCGTGTACAAGTGTCTCGGAGCACACAGTTGAGCTCAGAGGCCCAAGAGCAGATGAAATGTGCGGGTTCCTATGTTTGCCCACAGACGTCATCAAATATGGCTACAATGGACCCGGGATCATCGAGACTGGTCCGTGAGTGAGTGCAAACTTGTCCACTAGTCGGATGGTTCTCATTTCATGTTATACTGGGTCGATGGTCGTTTGCGGATACGCCAGCACCCAGGCGAACAGCCGCACGAAACACGCATTGCGTCACGGACGCATTCTGGTGGGGGTAGTACTACGCTGTGTGAGATATCCAATCACGTAATTATCGAAGGTATCATCAAATATGTCAACAACATTAACGTTATTGTGAGACACTAGCATCCCTTGATGTCTGATGTCGTTCCCCGACGGCGATAAGATCTTGCAACAGGATAACTGTACGTATCACTAGGCCAGAATCGTGCTGCTATGGTTGAGAAGCGCGATAGTGTACAAGTATTAATGTTTTGTTTACCAAATTCGCCTGATCTAACGGGATGGAAGACACCTGAGAAGCTATCGGGTGCTAGCACAGCACGCAACAAACACCTTACAGCAGTTTATGGAAGTTGCTTTACCTGTGCGTTGACATTTGGTGCCACATACCTCAGGGAATCTGCCACCGACTTGTCAAGTCCGTGATGTGCAGGACCACTATTCCGTTGCACTCAAAAAGTGATCCAATAAGTTAATAAACAGATGTTTGTAATGTTTTGGCTCAACATTGTAGTTATTATAGAATTTGTTATGGGTATAAGTGCAGATATTGTGATCATTGGGTTCCTTAATAGGTACCCACTTCAGTGTGCTAGTTGTTTATTGCCGGCCGCGGGGCCGAGCGGCTCTAGGCGCTTCAGTCCGGTAATGCGCGACTGCTACGGTCGCAGGTTCGAATCCTGCGTCGGGCATGGATGTGTGTGGTTTAGTTAGGTTTAAGTAGTTCTACGTTCTAGGGGACTGGTGACCTTAGATGTTAAGTCCCATACTGCTCAGAGCCATTTCAACCATTTTTTTGAGTTGTTTATCATCTGTGACTAACAGTATTCCCGCAAACACATCACATAATTTACAATTTTCTTTTTTGACATGGTTTCACAGAAATACTACCACCTTGTGCCTGGACTTCCTAGGATAAAGGTGGAGTAGTAATTTTGTCTTTATTTCCTCCTGAGAAGGGTATTGGGCACTAGGTACTTTTACCCTCCTAAGGCAATGGTTACTTTACTACATTTCATTTAATGTTGCATACTGTCCCAGTTAACTTAACATTCCTGTCACATAAATTTATATTATTTTTCCTCCTTTTTTGTTTATAAATATACATTACTTTCAGTACTTTAAACATAGCTGCGCTACAGCAACGGTTCCACGTAAATCAGACTAAGGTTAGGTTAGGTTAGTGTTGTTTTAACGTCCCGTCGACAACGAGGTCATTAGAGACGGAGCGCAAGCTCGGGTTAGGGAAGGATGGGGAAGGAAATCGGCCGTGCCCTTTCAAAGGAACCATCCCGGCATTTGCCTGAAACGATTTAGGGAAATCACGGAAAACCTAAATCAGGATGGCTGGAGACGGGATTGAACCGCCGTCCTCCCGAATGCGAGTCCAGTGTGCTAACCACTGCGCCACCTCGCTCGGTAATCAGACTAAGAGCAGCCGACCAGTTGCAAAGGATAAAGTAATCTTTACCTAGGTTTCAATAGATATAAATCTATCTTCTTCAGAAGACGGCAGTATTATAACAACATGAAGTGATATGTCCTTATCGTTTAGGCAAACATCTGCATAGTTACATTAATTATATAAAATATAGCCCTGAAAACAGGGCTATATTTTATATAATTAATGTAACTATGCAGATGTTTGCCTAAACGATAAGGACATATCACTTCATGTTGTTATAATACTGCTGTCTTCTGAAGAAGATAGATTTATATCTATTGAAACCTAGGTAAAGATTACTTTATCCTTTGCAACTGGTCGGCTGCTCTTAGTCTGATATACATTACTTTGTTGTGTCATTGGGGTGCCTCAGTGATGGCAAGGGGAACTCTCATGCGATGCCTCCTCTGAGGGGCGACAGACACCACATAATGGAAATGTCTTGTAGTGGGCCTTAGAGTTTCAGAGACACCGTACTTTTTTCGCGTGGATGACACGAATACTTCCCTTATGGTATCCATGTTCAGTTCGTGATGGAGATACCTATCCTTGCTCATCTAGGTGCTCCATGATTAGGCATCGGTTTCGTAAGGTTTGCAGAGGGGGGGGGGGGGGGGGGGGAGCATGCATACAAGTTACCGGCGTGATCGTTGTTCAGTAGAGGCGTAGTTTCACTCTCACGTTCAATTGTTGACTCGAGAACAGTGGGTATCATTAGTGAAAACAAGTGTATGATGTTGTTTTCACTGAACATGGTCTTTGAACAGGAGCTTCCGGTCCAGTATCGCACCTGGGTATTTCACCTGATTAGTCCGATGGAGGGCGATGTTGTGCAGTGTGAGACGGTCTGTGACTTCGGGCTGACGCCGAGTAAACATAGTGGCCTGCGTATTCTCTGCATACAGCATAATGCGGTTTGCTGCTGTCCGCAACTGAATTAGTGTAAGCTGACAATGGAAGTGTAATATCGCTGCATCGACTCTGTGGGTGCTGGTAACGATCGCTGTATCGTCTGAAAATTGCACGACCTGTGGAAGTAATTGCAGGTCATTCATGCACGAGAGGAATAGAATCGGGGACAGAACAGAGTCTTGAGAGAGGCCCTCCAGCAGTTGTTGAATGCTAAACCGCAGATCATCAGTTCGGACAAAGCAGTGCCTGTCTTGAAGATAATCTGTCAGTAATCTTCAAGCAGTAGTTCGGGGTAATGTAGATGTCATGCAGTTTGGTGAGCAGCGTGTTTTTCCGTACTTAATCATACGCCTTTTCAGCATCGAGAAAGGCTGCTTCTGTGTACATCCCACGGTTCGTATTATGTGCTATATACTCCGTAACATGGAAGAGCTCGAGTTCAGCAGATCTGGGTGTATGATCCGTTCCAGTACTTTGGAGTGTGTTGGCTTTGATGTTCTCTGCACGGTTGTAACTGCACTACTAAGTGGATTACGCCTGTCAATATAAACTAACCGGTTTGTGCCCCCGCATCCACACGTCAACACCCGACCGATTGTTCGGGGGAAAAGAAGCAATAACGGCTTGCTCTTGCCATATGTACTTGCAGGTGCTAACGAACCTAAGAAGAAACTACACTAATAACTATAATTATTAGTCTGCAAAAGTAAATACTGATGTAATAGTATCCAGTACACTGTCGTCAGTCCCTATAAAAATATTGGCACTTATACCCCTAACATGCTGTATACTGGGCAGCTATGGTAAGATTTCTTAAGACAAAGAAACAGGGAAACGTAAGTAAGTATAGTACTGTATACGAAGTGTTGTGTGAGCGATGTAGGCGTCCCAGTGCGTGCTGGCTTGTACAGTTGAATACAACGATTGAGAAAAAGCAGGCCGATGTTCGCAATACACTTTACCTCACAATACGGCTTAATGCAGACTATACGTCATTACACATTAAAAAAGGTTATATTCTGAAATTGAGAAGGACTTGCAACGTTGGACGTGATTATACGAAGCAGCATTCGGCAGGAGACTAATGAAGACTGACTACAGAGATAAAGTCAATACTGACTGCTAACGCAAAAATAGTGTTTACATAGAAAGTGAATAGGCGGTTGCCTGAGAATTTGAAACCCACACTACTGTAGTGAATGCCAAGTGAACTCATATCCCCGTTTAAAAATTTATCTTAAACCAACTGACTGAGAAAGCTGAGAAATCGCTGTGGTAAGAGTCACATTTCATTAGATGTTTATGTTGTCAAATGAACTGGCGGTGAGTTTGCCTGCAAATGACGGAATTTCACACAGGCGTCAAATATTCATCATATGTGTCATGCAGTGGAACAATGTAAGACGCTCACGTATGTAGTACAAAAGAAGAAGCTCCACGGCATTGTTAAGTGGCTCGCACTTTGAGCAAATGTTCCAACCTTGTAAACTTAGCATATTCGAAATAAAATGCCAATATTTAACTATTCTTTAAGTGCTTACCATTGGTGTTTCTCAAGCATTTGGGTGTTTCGTTAATTAAATAAACCCAGAATCATTTGCACAGCTATTAAATAAGCCCAGGATGATTTGTACAGCTCTGACTTACCTCCCTCGTTCAGCTGCATGAACCTAACGTGGTAAGTGTTAGAGAAAAATGGACAACAATTGTTTGAACGAGTGATCTGTACTTGACACCCAATAACGTGATTCAGCAAAACTGTCTCCCTTTTCTTTCTCATGTGGTTTATACACCATACAATAAGCACTCGTTTGATAACTCAATGAATTTGTCACGATACTAGTCTCGTATTATGATCACATGAATGAATTTGTCGATTTCTCTCATTATGTAGGAGATGTGATTAATTGTCATTCGGTTAACCAAATTTAATTTTCCTAAACCGATTTTGGCGAATACTGGTTTAATTCCGTTCACTCGTACGTGACCTATTTCCTTGCAAATCCTAGTCTAGTCACCGACGAAACACTAAGCGCTGATTTCGCTCGTTCCATCGTCATTCTGAATGTAATTTAGTATTACAGATGCATTAAAATTTACTTCCCTATAATCTGTACAAAGGATATCCCTTACGATTATTACTACTTGAACTACCTGGAGGTAATACTTTAAATAAATGTTACTTTATTCCGATGTAGAAAATAAATCTAATCTTTGAAAATGAGGCTTTGTCTCTAATGTGCAGGTTCAGTGTTATAAGAGAGAACAATAAGTGAAAATAATTCTGGAAACTGATTCCAAGAGATTGCATAGAAAGCATAGCTCGTTATCAATTCTGCCAATAAGCGTTTTAAGCATTTATACTAGGTGTGTTAAAAAGTAACGGGAATATACGCTTTTCTTAAGGAATCTTAATTATTCGTTAACAATTTTGTCTCCTTCAAAGTAATCCCTCCTTCCAATACCCCTCAGAAGTCAAATCAGAAGCTAGCTAAGAAGCGTGTCATCTCGTAGTACAAATTTTTTCTACGTTGAAGTCAGCAAGCAGTAAGGAATACCGCATGAAATCCTAAATTACTACACGGAAGTACTATCTCTGGCCAGCAGGTAATGACCAACAAATGTAAAACCTGCGTAAATTAAGTGTGCCAAAAACGAAACACTACAGTCTTTAAAGGAACTACGAAATTTACAGTCATACTTCATCTCACACCAATTACCTACAGCCGTCAACGTGCTTGAAAACCCATTGACTACAGACAAGCCCAATTTTAATAACTCCGTTATTCAAAATATTGTGCTAAACATTAATGAACGAAACACAGAGAGAACAGGAAACTCATTTCAGACGCCGTGATAGGATTACTATAAAATTTGAAGTCTTAATCATCAGTGCAAGTCAGTTGGAACTGTGTTCATTCCTTGTACTTTCTGAAAACGAAATGTCGGTATTCCTGCAATTTTGTGGGTTAATACTAGTGAAATTCAAGAATGAAGCTAAATTTTCATTCTAACAAGTATATTTTTACAACAGCGCGTCATAACTTTATGAATGACCAATAAATGTAAAAGTATACTAGCAAGTGAATTTATGTTTGTTACACAGGCATGTTTTGCTGAAGTTTTAGCATCATCAGTGTGCTTCTGTTTTCTTTCTTGTTACCACAAGCAAGAATCATTTGCTCTTGTAATACTATGTAAAACATTGGATTGTGAAGACTTATTTAGACGGGTCAAACCCTTGTTATCGGCAGAGATGAAACTAGCTATCATAGGCAAACGTCTTTTTTCGTTACGACAAATTATTTCGTTTCTGTACTAGAGAATAAGTTTCTAAGTGTGCTATCCAACCGTGGTGAAGTGATGGAGAAGGAATAGAAACAAGACAGCTACTAGTCACTGAACGTGTACTCTCAATGATGTTTTGTATATCCTTATTGATTTGGTATAATTGTTTTTGTCTAAAAACTCATGAGACCGTAACATTATCCATCTATAATGAACATGTAGTTGTTTAATACAACTACACATTTATTTTCTATCAGCCACATTGAATGAAAGTACTATAGTATTTTGATAGATCGTTATAGGAGGAATTGATTTTTTTCAAGTCAGTGATGTTGCGGGAAAATGATGACAACATATTGTGGGAATACAAGAAACATACAACTTTTGAGGTATTAGCTGTACGCATGAGAAAATAAATAGGGAATGTAAAAATTAACACATTAGTTACTCTGGCAAAGCTACAGCCAGTAATGAGTTAATGAAAGTTTTAGAGGAGAGAGAGTAGACGATACTCCGACACATTACATTTTCATAGCACAGAAGCGTCTTGTAAGAATATGTATGGCGTTGGTCCTAACGATTACTGTAATGGACCTCATTAAAGAGTCTGGTATTTGTTAATTATTTCACAGTACATACAGACCTAATCACTAAAATAATTTGTTATTACTAGAATTACTCTTACGCCATGAGGTCGGAAACAGTTTATTCAAAATTTTATAGGGTTTACATTTTCATAGAAACAAACGATATACATGCGCTTACACAAACGCTGGACGCACTGTATATCTAGAAGCGGTTTGCGAACGAAATCATAAACGTTCATGAACATTGCTAAAACTTTGAGTTGTATCTTTGTAAGTTTTGGTTCTAATATCATGCTTATGTTCTTTTTTAACATCGTTTTGCAAAAACATAATGTCTGATGGGATAACCGCAATTAGTGGTTTTACAATGTTACTTATAACCCGTCTTGACTGCATAAAATTTTTATTCACGTGACCCGTTTCGGTTCCTCTAGAACCATCTTCAGATCTGCAATTTCGGTTACAGGAGTAACCGCTGCGTGTGACGCAGCATGTGAAGGTTGCTTTGTGTGGATGGGTTACTCCTGTAACCGAAATTGCAGATCTGACGATGGTTCCAGAGGAACCTAAACCGGTCACGTGAATAAAAATTTTATGCAATCAAGACGGATTATAAGTAACCTCTATTAACATCATTGCTTCACAGAACTTCGAGTCTTTTAAACTGTATCAAAATAAAATGCATGTCTTTGATATGGTCGAGATATATCCTCATAAAATATGTGTAATATTATTCAGGTAACGAGATTTAGCAACACAGAATCGATAGAAGAATTTCACCAATACTAGAATCAGGTGGAGGGAGAAATAACAGCCACAATTATTTAAAACAACGAGGGTACGTTTTATATAACCACGAGTCCAATTTTAGGCTGTGTATTTCCACTGAAGCACCCTTAAACAATTAGTTGGTGCACAGACAGCCAAACACAGCTCGCCTTTTGCAACGCCACTGTTTTGCAATTGCGGCACTCCACCAAGCCGTGTATTTATCGGGAACATCAATACGTGCTAATGAGATGTATGAAATACGGTGCTCCACATTCAAATCACATTTGTCTCTGCAAATGAAAGCAACGTTACGTTGCTGTGACACATGGCAGCGATCTCTATGCAGAAATCCAATTACGTGTTATCATCCTGAAATACAAACGGGCAAATGCAAATGCATCGACAGCGGTAACGAGCATTAATTTGCTGTAGTTAGGACTTTCAATAATGGCATGAAGGTACCTAGGGAGACGGAAAGTAGACAGACGACATAATTAAAATGGGATGCACAACACCGGGAGTGTAGCTGCACAATAACGTTGTTTCAGAGGGCGACAGTGAACTTACCTACATTGTGCAAACACGAAGCAGATATTTATACACAGATTTTTCTTGTAAAGGTCTTCCTATTATTTGTAAAGTTACGGAAACAGAGAATTTTTCTCCTTTCGTTACGAAAGTAATTTACAGATCACAAAAACTGATATCTACATCCGTCTACATAAGATATTTGTTTCGTCAGATTTTATAGATATTTTTAATGAGGAATAAATGCACGTTTGAGATACAGGGCCAACAATATCCTTTCACTAAGTAACGACCCTCTGCTTCGTTCACACAGAGTGCAAGGTCTGTTCATATTTTTTTTTTTTGTTTCCTTTAATCGAATTTTTATGTTTTTCACAAGCAGCAAGATCTTTCAAACTTTTCATGCCAATTAAAGCCATAGAAACAAGGTATTTTCCGCATGTACTTCTGAACGGAATTTCTTGCAGCTGGAGTTGGGAATCTTCGTTAATACAGCCTCTTGAGCTCTTGTGCTGATATATCCATATGAACTTCCACTCCTAACACACATTGCTTTAGAGGTCGAGTATCCATTGTCATAGATTTACCTATAAACATTTTAATATAACTAAATATTTTTATAAAAACGTCGTTCCCTTATTTACCCCCCTTAGGGGTTGAATTTCCGAAAAATCTGAAACGCGTTGCTTTTTCGTTGTAACCGAGAAGTTAAATACCAATTTTCGTAGATATGTACTTAAAAACGCTCTAGCAGTTCATTAATAACAATTTATCTTCAAAAACAGCTTTCACCTACGATTTTAGCTCCCAAGGGGCTGAATTTCCAACAATGGTGAAACACTTATTTCTTTATTTCTGACCGAGAAACTAAATACCAGTTTTCCTACTTCTAACTTGGAAATTGCCTTAATAGTAACATATTTTCCGAAAATATCTCAACCTCTATTTCACCAATTTAGGGATGAAATTTAAAAAAAAAATCCCCTCTTAAACGATGCATACACTATAAGATCAACTCCCTTCCCAGATTTCAAGTATCTATCCATACACGTTTTGGCTGGACGATGATGAGTCAGTCAGTCAGTCAGTCACGATATTTGGATATAGAGACTATAGCGTTTCAAAGCATTACAGTAGATAAAACACTCGAAACTTGAAGAAACGAGAAGTCAATATTTCTTGTATCAGAAATGCGATTCGCGGGTATTTGTAAGGCACATCGAGTTACTGGCGTGTTGTGAGTCAGACTGACAACTTGATTCTGAAGAAAAGTCACACACTGATTCGGACTAATAGCTACAAAGATAAAAATATATCCAGTAACTGGGGAGGAAATCAAGCTGATAACCGACGCACACCAAAAGGGCAGGAAATAAGACCGGAAATCACCTTTTGTGGTACGTATGGGATATAGCAACTACCATACAGGTACAATGAAACTAAAAAAAGAATAAGTAAATGAATAAAAAAAATCAGCTCGAGGGAATTACCAGAAAGGGGGATACATGGAAGAAAATACAGTTTCAGAAAGAAAGAACAAATAATTTCTTGAAGCGAAAGAGCTTTACAAACTGAACAAGTCAATAACGCGTTGATCCACCTCTGGCTGTAATGCAAGCAGTTATTCGGCTTGGCGTTGTCTCACAGAGTTGCTGCATGTCCTCCTGAGGGATAGCGTGTGAAATGCTATCCAGTTGTCACATTAATTCCGGGCTGGTTGCACGACCTTGCCCGTAATACTCTAAACGTTCTCAATGGGGGAGAGATCTGGTGACTTTGGTGGCCAAAGTATGCTTCGGCCAGCACGAGGAGAAACAGCAGAAACTCCTGCCGTCTGCGGGTGAGCATTGTCTTGCTGAAATGTAAGCCCAGAATAGCTTGGCGTGAAGGGCGACAAAAAGGGAGTACAGAGTATCGACGTACAGCTGTGCTGTAAGGGGTGACAACCAAAGAGGTTCTGCTATGAAAAGAAATGGGACCCCACGAAACCGCTCCTGCTTTTCTGGCTTTCTGGAGGGTGATAGTCAGGTTGTTAACCCATCACTGTCTAGGGTGTGTCCAGATACATCTTCGCTGTTTATCGTTGTTCATCCATAAAGAGAATTCTACTCCAGTCCGTGAGAATTCAGGTCATATTTGGTGACCTCTGCATCAATACTTTCATTATCTTGCTCCCCAATTCACTGTAGCATGATTTTGGACTCGCAATACGGACGGTTATCCTGCTGGAAGATGCCATCCCCACAGGGAAAGACATGAAGGATGAAGTGATGCAGGTAGACCGTAATAATGTTGACGTAGAGTCCAGCTGTCATGGAGCCTTCGGTTATTACGACATGTCACTCGGAAGCCTAGGTGAATATCCCCATAGCACAATGCTGCCACATCAGCATGTTTCGAGCAGTTTTTCGCCTGGGTGACGTCGTATCCTGAGATCGAGATACTTTAAAAAGTAACGTTAGTCTTCCCCCACACGAGTTAAGTGCCGGCAACACCAGTCAATATCGCGGTGGACACTGGTCATAATGTTTCGGTTCATCAGTGTAGGTATTCGCCATAGGACGAGCAGTTTACGTTACATACAACACTCTTTGACGCGAAATTATCGCCACTGTAATCAGCGTAGTGCTTTTTACTCACGATTCAAGATTTGAGACAAGTTCTAAAGTATTATGTCTTTAAATGCTTTTGTATACAAACGCTGTGCGTGTATGTATTTTTATTGTATTATATATACGATTAAATGCAAAATTCACTTTGAACCGTGTTAGTACTCAATTATTTAGAAAATCAAAACTTAAAATCTCACCACAGGTATTTACGGGAATTAGGAAGTCAGGGATCACTAGTGATCGACAAGCTTGTGATTGTTTCACAATTTTAATTTGACTCAAAACAGACATTATTATAAACTACCATTCGGACATTTGATCTCTTACTGATGCAATATACAAATCTCCACTTTAATAAAATTACATAAACATGGGTTAAGAATCAAATTTTGCATCGGCAACCAAAATCATAGATAGTAGGCACGGTGAAATAATAAATCATAAACAATCGTCCTTGTTTAACCATATCTCAAGAGACTAGTAACACTATACACTTCCAACCCAAAGCTACACAGCCTATTAATACCACAACTTCCTTCAAAAACAAAGATCTTAAAGCTTAATAAAACTGAACTGCCCACATAAAGGTCCACAGTGAAACATGCTTATACTAAAAATGCAAAGTGGATCAACCAAGGTCGCAAAACTGGCACAAAGGAAAAATTAAAATTACACATTCATTAAAGATACACAACTGATTAACATAAATGTTAAATAAGAATGGCTAATAATAACTCAACCAGCAAAATTTCTTACAGAAACGCTAATATTAACAAAGAGGCCTCACTTCAATAACGGACATAATGACTCAGAATGATTCCCAAATTGCACTTAACTTAAGAGAACAGCGTTAAGGTCCACAGCAGTATTTGGAAGCAATAACACTACGGCCAGCAGGCAATACGGGCGTTCACTCCTCACAGATTTTGCACAGGCTCACTAGTAGGCTATACATATTTATATATAGTGCGACCGGCCTCACAATGAGCACTCCTGACAAGAATCCATAACCGCACCGACGCCAGGAAACGAGCAGACTTAACAAATGGCCAAATCTTGCCATGACAAATCATTAAACCATTAACTCTATGGCTGCTGGGCGCGTACACAACCACAACCAGCCCCAAAGTTGTCAATATGTCTACAATTTTGCACATCAAGGCGCCCAATGATCGGCATCGTACATCCGGCGCGACAAAAGACAAGGGCGGTAAGCATGGGGAGGCCGATGCACCACGGTTGGAGACGCAGGATTGTTTTCAACACAAGTTGGCTCGTTGGACGCCGACCGGAGACATTCTCGTCACACGTTCACCCGGAAAAACCGGGGGCAGCACTCGCCACAGCTCACACTTACTGAGAAGTGCTATGACTAACAGGCTGAAAACTCGTAATTGTGCCTTTGACGAACAGGAAGAGACAGTTGACGAGGGGAGTTTGACAGCAGAGACATAGCACTTTGGTAGCACAGAATGACTGTGTTTTGTGGAGGGAAAGTTGTGCTTTTGTGGTATCGGTCAGCTCGTAAAGTGTGAAGAGAAGAGTCGACATATTGAGAGAGTGGGAGGCAGTTTTAGAAGGTCAGTTACTTGTGGATCTAAGAAGTTGAGTAATGGCATCATTGCTACAATGAGTCGCTGAAAACGCACAAAGAAATATTGAGGTTTTAAAGATGCGACGAATAAGATGGCCTGACGGTCGGGAAGATGTGAGAAAGAATACAGAAGAATTTACAGTTATCGACGTAAAATGCTTTTCTACAGATTAGACGAGGATCATCAGCATGAACGAAGAATTCACTACACAAGAACTACAATAACTGTGAGGCTTCACTCAAAGAAGTGTAAGTTTACATAGAACACAATGAACATTTATTTTCACTGTGTTAATATAGAAATAGTGAACTACAGCAGAGGAGTGGACTGTGAAAACCGAAGCGATTAGTATATAATCTTTATGCCAGGGAAGGCGATCTTCAAAGAGTGTAATCGTTATCAGAGCATCTACTGTGACGGCCAAGCACCGACTGACTTTGAAAGCGATAGCTTAAATAAATTGACGCCACGTTTCAAAACAAATTATTGCGTGATTGTCCATTGTTGTGAATATAAACACTTTGTATTTGTGAATCAACCCAGTGGATTCCATTCAGATATTCAATCCCATGCATTTAACGGATTTTTCAGTAGCACAGTGATGTGTCGAAGCAGCAGTTTAAGCCATCAAACACTTTTCAATTATTTTGATTGTTTGCGAAATAGATCGTCGCTATGTTGTCAGATTCCCACTCCAATGAAACATATACCGAGCTGTGGACCAGCGATCTCCTTCAGCTGTCACCACGGCTACAGTCCCAAATGAGGAGAAAAACAAATGGTGCACCTTTGTGCAGCCATTGTCAATACAACGCGCAGATGAGTGTGTATACATGAATTTAGTAACATTCCACTGACAATATTAGAATGTAGGTTACACTGAAGTAAGTCAGATTGTGTTTATTATTCCCAAAGCTAACAATAAAAATAAATACGTTCTGTTAAGTGCATCACAATGCATTTCTTGTAACTGAATACTTGATATTACTGTATTATACAATTAAGGAATCCCAGTTGTTTTCAACGAGAAGTGTTGATTCGCTTCTAAACAGCTTTTATTTCTATGATAACTCAGTTGCAACAAAGGATTAATATGTTAGAAAAGATCGCACTTGCCTTATATGATTAGATTCAAAATGATAGGAAAATCGTTACAGCTCTATATTTTAGATGAATGGGAGCATCGGTCGTAAAGAGTGAAATCCTTGATTTTATAGATCGATTTCTGTCATTGTGTGACCTTCTTCAATGCAGATTATTCGAACCTTGTTGCCCCATATCATCATAAAACTCAACATTTTATTTGAGATGTAACATGGAGTGTGATAATTGCTTCCAACAGTTTTATTCACTTTTACTGCATACAACAGTTTTGAAATTACAGAAGAAACTGTGTTGTAACCTTATCAGTTGCGATCAGTTGCGGATCCAACATGCAATGTTATTATGATATGGACCCATAAGGTTCAAATAGTTTGCACTGAAGATGGGCGCACAGTGAGCGAAATCGATCTGTAAGCATTTCAGGTCAGATATATATATATATATAAGACTTTGGTGAAGAGATCTAACACTCCGTGGCTTTCCTGAGACGAGGTGGCCCATTTTACCTAATAAAATACTAAAGATTATTGTAAAGTTTTAATAATTCTGTTTGTGTATGACTGTGCCTGTGCGAGTGCGCGCGCTCGTGCTGGTTTGTGTGTGTGTATGTGTGTGTGTGTGTGTGTGTGTGTGTGTGTGTGTGTTTGTGTTTTTGTGTTTGTGTAATGACAAAGGTTTATTTTATTTCCAAATGTAGAGGTGAGATGGCACTACGTATTGTTTCAGTGTAGGCATCTATTCGGTTTTGTTTTATTTCGATAAAACAGTCACCTGTGAGGAGACAACCTCATATTTTAATGAAGAAAAGCTACAGTTAGCGGTCCGTCACACATTCAGAACAACGTTAACAGGAGTGACCTTCGTGTTTTGGCATCAGGAATCATAAAGTTATTTTGAAGTATATTAACACAAGAGTTAGAAAAGGAATGGTAATCTGATGGAGAAGGGCATGGTTGAAAAATGCGTAAGGTCGGGTTGCAGCCTTTCTCAGCTGCTTTTAAAATGCGCACTGATAAGCCGAAACATTATGACCACTGTCTACCACAATACTGAATGCCACCTGGTGGCGTTGTGGGCACATGACGCAGTAACAAAACTGTAAGTGGAGCAGCACGGGCGGGGGATCACCCTAGAAAAGATATAGTCTGGAAATAGGGAAATCCACTGAGATAATCGACCTTGGCAATGGATAGATTATTATTACACGAATATCTTGAAAACGGGTAAGCAGGTAGAATAATCACGTGCCACTGTCGTGAGCATCTACGGAAAGAGGTAGTAGGACACTTAAACTACCGCTAGACGGTAAATGGTTGGACGCCCACGATTCTTCACGGAATGGGGTTCGGAGGCTTGTCTGCTCTGTAAAGTAAGATAGATGATGATCTACGCCATCTCTCCCGAAAGAGCACAATGCTGGTACATGCACAAGTGTTTCTGAGCACACCATTCGTCGTATATTGTTGAACATGGGGCTCCGTAGCAGACCACCCCTGCGTGTTCACATGTTGACCCAACGACATCGTCAGTTACGACTGCAATGCGCAAGGGACCATAGGGCCTTGATTGTCGATCAATGGAAACGTGTCGGCGCTTCGGATGGATCATATATTTACTGCTTTAGATTGATGGTCGTCTCCACAAATGCCATCGTCGAGGTGAACGGCACCTCGAAACGTGCAGCGCACCAGGGACGGAGGTTGGTAGGAGAAGTATCAAGCTATAGGAGACATTCTGATGTGCTTTCCTGCGACCTGTATTAGTAATCAAAGACACGATGACTGCTGCGAACCACTTCAATCCCTTCAGACTTGATGTCCTACCCGATGACGATATCATATCTCAGCAGTATTATTGACTATGTCTCGGAGCCAGAACCGTGCATCAGTGGTTTGAGGAGCATTATAGTGAACACACTTTGATATTTGGCACGAAAATTCGCCTAATGTAAGTCCTAAGGAACCCACCTGTGTCGCTATCTGATGCCATGACCATGTACGCATATCAGCGGCCCGTTATTTAAGCGAGGTACATTACCCGTGTGAACATCAAAATAGCTTAGCATATAAAAAAAAATAAAGGAAAACTAACTGCATGATGTACTAATTAACCAGCCTACACATCATCAATCCATACTCATTCAAGATGTAAAAGAACCGTTATAAAACGAAGTAAATTAATGTGTCACAGATATATTGTAATTTCTTCTGTAAAGTACTGAAAAAGAAGAAAAAAACTATTTAAATGTTCATTTTGCATTATTCATGTAAATGTTCAAATGTAAAGGTTATAGTAAATTTAGATAAAGAAACTTTTAAGTAGTAGTATTAAGCAAAAGTCATTGTAAAACAAATGAAACAAAGAAGGCACTCAACACAATGTCACTACAATTGTCTGGAGAAGGGAGCCAAGCTGACAGAAGAAGCAGAAAGTCGACGGGTAGCTATGGGCTGAGTGTGAGAGTTTATACGATTGCCCAATAAGGCATTGGCGACAGACCGAAGTAAGGAATTCACTGTCTTACGCTTATTATTAGCATGGAGAACGAGCCAAGTGTATTTTGAAGAATATTGTCCCAAGCCTCACCCCACTAGCGAGAGGATGGGAAAATCCATTAGTAGCGAGGGACACGTAAGCTGCACACCAGAGAGGAAGATCTAAGCGAACTCATTCGCAGTGCCAAACAATAGCAAACCGTCTGCCACAGCTCATTAGTACAACTGCTCGGTAAATAAACTCAGAATATTTCTCTCAAGGTTCCAGCTAGAGAAGATGATAACTAAAGCAGATATATCGCTTGAAATAACCTACTCAGACTTGACGATATCTCATAACAACATTACTGGTAGTCCTTCTGAATACTTTCCCTAAGTAGCATATTCCACGCCGATGCCCTAGAAGTTGCAAGTTCCAAGAAAGAAGACATAAAGACACAACAAGTAATCAAGAGAAGAAAGGCTCCCAAGTTGAAGGCAAAAGACAGCAATATTCCTTTCTAAATTCTATCCCTTAAACCAGTATGAGATTTGGCAGAATCAACAGAAAGCAATATTCAGCACAACCATGGCAGTTATTTCTATCTACCTATCAAACCAACGAAAGAGGATGTATAATGGGATATCAAGATGCAGCAATCATCAACCTCAGTGGCAACAAAGCCAATAAAGGACTATTTCACCTGTGTTGTCACAACTAAGTATTACCTTTGGACGAGCAGTTTGTCGTAAAAACATGGAATCGACCATGCAACGGTATTCGTGCTTGAACAATCAGAACTGTAAATCTCGATAATCTTCATCAACATCATGCAGAGTCTACAACAGACTAGCAGCATCAACCACCGCTGATCAATAACAGCATTGGGATTCAAACCCAGACCTGATTTCAAAGTGTAAAGTGCATTAAGAAAGCGAGGGATGCATGAGACAAATTCATAGTAATAGTTTAAAGAGTGTAAAAGATAATCACTTCAGCAAGGAGTTGAGATGCCTGTAAATATTCAGTCACACCTGTGCCACTGAGAATTTGTAATCTATGTGTTTCATTTGAATTTTGTATCTTGATTTTTAAATTGTTGAAGTCTACTCATAAATGTACCATGTTTTATATTTTGTATTTCATGTTTAATTTGCAAATGTACCCCCAATCTAAATATATCCTAATAAGAATCCGTGTATCGTAGATCTTTTCAAAACACGTCTTTTAATGGTAAATAATCTCAATGAGTATAAAGTTTGTGTTTGTGTACAGAAATACGCAAAAATATTAACTATTTTACATATATATATATAATGTTCGCTTATGTACATACATGTATGTTTAGGATGATAATTTACAATATTGATGTTGCATTTAAGTGTTGAGATTAGATATAAGAGAAACGAACATTTCCTTAACTTCATTCATCTTTCACAATCATCAATATCATGAATGCTTGAGAATTAAGGAAAGCCTGATGTTACTGTAAAGAGAGGATCTAAAGAGTGGACAAACTATTTTGATAGAATTTAACCATAAGTACTAGAGGAAAATGTGGTAAGATTAGCTGAATAACTGTCTGTAATGGACTGTAAAGCCACATAATAATCATCTAGATAGAAAATGAGTTGTAATCCAATACGTTTCAAATATATATATATATAATGTTAAAACGAGATCATCTAGCATTAGATAGAGAAGTAGCTGGACAATGATTACATTATTTGAAATTTTAACATTGCATTGCAATAAGCAATGACTCAACCATTGATCACAGCACTGCAAAATTAATCCGGAAGGGATGGCAAGTGTAAGGCATCCAGATTTAACGGACCTTACATAAACTTTATCCAAAACGGCAGTATCATGCAGTATGGGATCCTCAGAAAATAATAATTACATTATATCAACAAAAGGCAATTGCAGTTAACCTCGTGTACCTGAAAACTAACAGAACAATCTCTACCAATATATGGACAGTGCCATGAAACAAACAAGTGAAAGTGAAATGCATTTTGGAGATGAAACGAGCACGTGGCTAATGATATCGTAAAAATCCCATTACCAAGAGTACGGTGAGCTTCAACGCAGAACGCGAAAAGGCCAGAACAATACATCATTCCTTTTAGCAATAATAAGGCCAGGACAGAGAGTAAGTGCCTGTAGGTCATTAACAGGGCTAGGCTTTGACCCGGAAAGAAAAATAAAAATGTTTATTCACCTCTAGCGAGACGGTGATTGGCTAAAGCCATTCTTGCCGACATAGACTTGACACAGCGGCGTGATCCCCATTATATAAAAGCATTTTGAGACCAAAAATTAAGGCTCTCTCTCTCTCTCTCTCTCTCTCTCTCTCTCTCGTCTTGCGGCAGACCCCACAAGTGTGTGGAAATGAGCGAAGGCGTTGAGAATTTGTTTTCTGCGAAGTGAGGACGATACACTTCACATATCATAGCGACAGATAGCAAAGAGGTAGTTAAATATTCCTGCGGGAATTTTTGTGGGCAAAGGAATTGTGCAAGTCGCTCCAACCCATAGCGAGTGTACAATAGCCATTATTTCGACCAGGGAAAGATTAACATTCTACAGAATGTAGGAAAGCAGATGCCACTTAGTAAAGTACCATCACAAATTAGGCCACAGTAAACATTGAGTTTAGGTTTTGCTCACTCCAACTTGCGTACACTTTGACCATTGAATATCAAAAGCTAGGATACTAACCAACCCTCACATTGTGTACATGAAAGTTTTTCATTGGTTTAAAAAGTAAATTCATTCTCCACCAACTCAGTGCATTGACCAGCTACGACGACGTAGATTTAAATGAGCTGATGAGGATTTTTAATATTCATTCTTCCCTGTGATAAAAAAATCTTCATGTGTAGAGATAACAATTTTAATAATCGTCATTTCAATATGTACAAGAATTAAATATTTGGTTATTGATTATCAAAAGTAATTGAACATGGTATTTTTTATCACTTGACCCTTGAAGGCAACAGTTAATAAATTGTATGTGGAATAAAAAAGGGAATAGCTTTTTTGTCTTTCTAGAATAGACCCCAAACTTTCACTTTTATTAATTCATGCATTCTAGGTATTTGGCAGCATCATTTCTAATGATTTTTGTTATGATCTGCCTCTGAAATTTGCTGCCTTACAGGCCCAGGTTCATATTTATTTACAATGTCCGTTTGACACCCTGGGCTAGAGAAGACAGTTCAGAGATTTTGTCCATTTGTGCACTAAGTGGTAAGCTAAGTTTGCACACGTTAGTACACTCACTGTGCAGATACAAAGGTTGGATGTATGACATTACTAATTCCTGTCCCTATATTGATGCCTTCGATAAGGTTAGGCTTGTTTGTAGCTACAAGATATAAAATATTTCCAGTGCGCGTGAGCTGTCTAATAGTTGCTCAATAGAGTTTTTGGGAATTGCGTTCAGAACTACTTCACAAGACTATCAGTCTGTACCCCCTGCATCAAATCCATAGATGTGCCAGTCTATAATCGATCGGTCAAAGTCGCCTCCAGCTAAAATTGCACGATCTAGGTATCTCTGTGCTAACTGATCGTAGAATTTCATTGAACGACTCTAAAACTCTCACAGCTTAATCAGGTAGTGGGTAGAAACATTCAAAAAATAGCTTCGCAATCTGTGACATTGTTGTCAACAGAACAGTGACTCTAAAATTGAATGAATTTGCTTTACTTTAGGTCTATGGTCATAAATTTTTTGTCATCAGACTGCCGGTTTCTGTCAATAATGACCGTCTTGTTTTTATAAAACAGATCTGAAGATAGTCATTATAGACCGAAACCGGTAGTCTGATGACAAAGAATTTGTGAGCATATATAACATTCCTCTACTATGACGTGCAATTTGTCTTCCCGATATACATGATGAATATCTCAGAGCTTTCTGCTCCGGGTTTCAGCCAGCTCTCGGTCCCAAGATTAATTTGAGGGCAGTAAATTAGGGTACTTTGTTATGTATACTTAAATAATTTACTGATAAAATTTTGACAATCGAATTGTCTCTACTCTGAACGCTTTCTGATTTGACCGTCTGCGTGTCGACTGGCAGTGATCATCAGAGAACCTCAAACTCTGAAGAATCTCCGTATGCGCTCCACAAATGCTCTATTAAACGAGTGCTGTTTCCCTTATGTAGAATACACGTGACCTATCAAACGAAGTCCTACAATTCTTCACCGGATAACCCAAGATGGGAGATCACACATACAACAAACTATAGACCTAACAGAGGGGAAAGATACAGGAAGGCAAAGGAAAATGTGGTTTTTCTGAAGACGTTACAGACTATCAGCCTGCTTGAAGTGATGAAGTAAGACGAATTCAGTGGTTTTACACGCATTCAGAGGAAAAGTAAATATATGGAAGATCCGCTAGAAGAAGGGGCAGTATGGTAGGCCACGTGTTAAAACAACTTCCATAATATTAGAAGGGTTTTAAAGGGTGAAAACCCTACAAGGGAACACAGAGACTTGAATACTTCGACAAACAGTTGAAAACGTGTATAGCCAGTACTCTGAGAGGAAAAGACTGGTATAAGTGGAAAACAGGAACAACACTCTGCCTCATACTGGATGCCATTAAGCCAGATTTGGTATCACACTATCTTCACCAATTCGTCAGTATTAACTGGCATTATACCCTCACACATGTGACTTATTGCTAACGTAACAGTATTACAGCACTAGGATATTGCATGGATTCCTTTTGTTCTATACTACTGAGAGAATATCACATTAATCTTCTGTTGCAAATGTTTTGAAGTGTCTAGAGT
Organism: Schistocerca serialis cubense; assembly: GCF_023864345.2. NCBI lineage: Eukaryota > Metazoa > Arthropoda > Insecta > Orthoptera > Acrididae > Schistocerca > Schistocerca serialis. Next base: position 538,588,697 of record NC_064645.1, read on the forward strand.
TGTTGTTGCTTTCCTTATTCATAGTAACAGTGGTACTTCCCACCAGGACTACAACCACAGAAGATGTACTTATCCGAGTTTTAGACATGGCTGTTACTCAGCAACCGTATACTGGTTTCAGCATCAGATTATACAGCCAATCGTTTGCAGATGACTGGTAGGTACATTGACCTAGCTTTTGACACTTTCTAGAGGTGTCTTCATCAGAAAGAAAATTTGAGAAATCGTAAAATTGCATTGCTAAAAAGCAATGCTCAGAATTCAGAGCAGTTAAAAGTGAAATAAAACGTTCTAGCTTATGAGCAGGCATTGTCCTGAAACACAATGATGCCGTTTGTTGCCATATCTGGGCGTTTGGACTAGACGGCGCGGTTCAGTTTTTGCAAAGTGCTCACATACCGCTATGCGTCAATATCGTGGCACCGTGTTCCAGAGAGACAATGAGCAGCGGTTCCTTGTTGTCAGACGAAAAGTTTCGACTACGCTGCGGAAGTTTCGCTTGGAAGTCCTCACACACCATCCATACAGTCCCTATCGCTCCTCATACAATTTCCATATTTTTGTAGGCCTGGCCATGGAATTGGTTTGGACGAAGAGTTGCACGCTTAGTTGCAATCATGGTGCCGAAGCACTCCATCTTCAGGCCACAAGTGGCCCATCGGGACCATCCGACCGCCGTGTCATCCTCAATTGAGGATGCAGATAGGAGGGGCGTGTGGTCAGCACACCGCTCTCCCGGTCGGTATGATGGTTTTCTTTGGCCGGAGCCGCTAGTACTCGGTAGAGTAGCACCTCAATTGGCATCACGAAGCTGAGTACACCCCGAAAAATGACAACAGCGCATGGCTGCTGGATGGTCACCCATCCAAGGACCGGCCACGCCCGACAGCGCTTAACTTCGGTGATCTGACGGGAACAGGTGTATTCACTGCGGCAATGCCGTTGCACATGGTGCCGAAGATAACGGAAAAACAGTTTTTCGTAACAACGCGATAAATTTATTGTGTTATTGTGATTATTTTTTAAACAATAAAGAGTTTACATACTTTTTTCCATCTGTTTCGTTTTCGTTTGACTGCCCCTTATATAACTGCAACCATGGTCGCTGCATCTCTTGTCACTTTTGTGCAATACATTTCCACAAATCCTCGGCTTTATCTATACACATAACGTTACCTATCCGCGTACCTTACATGTTGCGTTTAAAATTCAAGAAAAAGTTTAGTCTCCGACTTTTTCCCCGTAGAAGCATGTTTGCACTCGGATGTTGTTGCAGTTCAACGTACAAGGTTTCCTATGTTCTGACATTTTCGGAATGAGGAGTATCTCACTCTGAGAAAAAAAAAACAAATTTTCATTGTCTGACGTTTTTGCAGTTTGTTGCTGCTGCTAAGTGTGCGTGTCAGTGAATGTGTGTACAAACACGAGCGCGTGCAACCGAATCTATTTTTAAGCCTATTTGCTTTTCAGGCTGTTACTCTTCGACAGAGGCGCTTTTTGCGCAGCGCTGTGTTGTTTCTGTTGTTCTCGGCGCCGTTTCTTGTTGCTGCAGCTGTTAATCGTTGCTTCCGAAAACAAAGGCGAGCTCGCGCCGGCACACAATGCCTCTGAGCGGATGGATATCGCGGTGCGCCGCGTTTATGCGAACGCTCGCAGCTGCTCCCCATACGGCTTCGTCTAACTGTAATCACGCAGAAATCTGCGCATCATGCACCTGTGACTTTAAAATATAAACAAATAAATGAAGCATGTAACACACGACAGACTTTTGATTTTATTAGAATAAACCCGTGCAAATTCCCCAAAATTAAACCACCAACTGTACACCACACACATACATCCCCTCGTTTCTCCATATACAGAGTGTTTCAAAAATGACCGGTATATTTGAAAAGGCAATAAAAACTAAACGAGCAGCGATAGAAACACACCGTTTGTTGCAATATGCTTGGGACAACAGTACATTTTCAGGCAGACAAACTTTCGAAATTACAGTAGTTACAATTTTCAACAACAGATGGCGCTGCAAGTGATGTGAAAGATATAGAAGACAACGCAGTCTGTGGGTGCGCCATTCTGTACGTCGTCTTTCTGCTGTAAGCGTGTGCTGTTCACAACGTGCAAGTGTGCTGTAGACAACATGGTTTATTCCTTAGAACAGAGGATTTTTCTGGTGTTGGAATTCCACCGCCTAGAACACAGTGTTGTTGCAACAAGACGAAGTTTTCAACGGAGGTTTAATGTAACCAAAGGACCGAAAAGCGATACAATAAAGGATCTGTTTGAAAAATTTCAACGGACTGGGAACGTGACGGATACACGTGCTGGAAAGGTAGGGTGACCGCGTATGGCAACCACAGAGGGCAACGCGCAGCTAGTGCAGCAGGTGATCCAACAGCGGCCTCGGGTTTCTGTTCGCCGTGTTGCAGCTGCGGTCCAAATGACGCCAACGTGCACGTATCGTCTCATGCGCCAGAGTTTACACCTCTATCCATACAAAATTCAAACGCGGCAACCCCTCAGCGCCGCTACCATTGCTGCACGAGAGACATTCGCTAACGATATAGTGCACAGGATTGATGACGGCGATATGCATGTGGGCAGCATTTGGTTTACTGATGAAGCTTATTTTTACCTGGATGGCTTCGTCAATAAACAGAACTGGCGCATATGGGGAACCGAAAAGCCCCATGTTGCAGTCCCATCGTCCCTGCATCCTCAAAAAGTACTGGTCTGGGCCGCCAGTTCTTCCAAAGGAATCATTGGCCCATTTTTCAGATCCGAAACGATTACTGCATCACGCTATCTGGACATTCTTCGTGAATTTGTGGCGGTACAAACTGCCTTAGACGACACTGCGAACACCTCGTGGTTTATGCAAGATGGTGCCTGGCCACATCGCACGGCCGACGTCTTTAATTTCCTGAATGAATATTTCGATGATCGTGTGATTGCTTCGGGCTATCCGAAACATACAGGAGGCGGCGTGGATTGGCCTCCCTATTCGCCAGACATGAACCCCTGTGACATCTTTCTGTGGGGACACTTGAAAGACCAGGTGTACCGCCAGAATCCAGAAACAATTGAACATCTGAAGCAGTACATCTCATCTTCATGTGAAGCCATTCTGCCAGACACGTTGTCAAAGGTTTCGGGTAATTTCATTCAGAGACTACGCCATATTATTGCTACGCATGGTGGCTATGTGGAAAATATCGTACTATAGAGTTTCCCAGACCGCAGCGCCACCTGTTGTTGAAAATTGTAACTACTGTAATTTCGAAAGTTTGTCTGCTTGAAAATGTACTGTTGTCCCAAGCATATTGCAACAAACGGTGTATTTCTATCGCTGCTCGTTTAGTTTTTATTGCCGTTTCAAATATACCGGTCATCTTTGAAACACCCTGTACATCGCTACCAGTTTTTGATCCATTTTCAAAAAGGGGTTGGGCTACAAAAGTTCGTGTAGTTTTGATTTCCAGGTATGTTGTTTGTTTTACTTCTTTCGTGAAAAATCCAAGTTGTAGAAGTTTTTCCCCTTGTCTGTTATCCATCCTCTTGAATTGCATTTTAGGCAAAAAAAAGTGCCGTATCAATTTTACAGTGTTAAATTTCTTGCCAGATTCATATGTAACATTATGGAAAAATCGGGACAGTTACTGAGATACGAGGCTATGAAAATCTGGAAACATGTCAAGAAATCGCAAAAAGTTGTATACGTCTGTGGTTACACCTTAACAGCATTTCTAGTGCAATTATGTGCACAATGCAAGATAACCAGTATTTAGATGATCTAATTTCCTTTAAGATTCATACAAAATATTTGTAATTACTTCCTATACGCACCGAGGAAGGTGAAACATCCCCTTACAAAAATTTATGAATGACTGTGCTGGTAAACTTCTACGTTATTTGATACAAAGGCAGCTGAGTAAAAATGAACGTACTCAGACATTTCTCTCTTTACTTATTCTGATCGACACTAAACTGACAGAAAATATTTTTAGCGCAACGCAATCTTTCAATAATCTCTACAAAAGAATGACCCTGACTAACAATAACCTATACCTTTCACAAATCGCTTACGTCACAAAAATCTTCGTTACTCGAACTACGGAAATACAGTGAGCGCCAATACTGGCAGCTAAATAAAAGGTTCTAACTACTGAGGGCACTAACTACTGATAGGCATATTTATCAAATGAAAGATTTTGATGGAGAACAAACAATGTATTTACCTTAATAGTGTTCAAAAGTCATAATCAGTTCATGACATCCGGTCTTACAAATTTCGTTTTTCTGACAGACACACGCCCAGATCGTCCGCTCTCAAAATTCTGGCATCTCTCTCCCCACAGCCACCACTGCTGACGGCTCACCTCCAACTGCGCAACGCTACTCGCTGTTCACATCCAACTGCCCAACACTACAATAGCGAATATTCCAACAATGCCAACACCCACAGACTGCACACAGCACAGTCAGTGATTTTCATCCAGAGCGCTACATGGCGTTACCAACATAAAAACCTAAACAGCCTACTTACAAAGGTTGCATTAACAATTTTAGTGAATGTGGACTTGGAACTGAAAATACCATCGCCGGTCAAAAATAGTACTCCTGAGTGTAATATCATCTGTAAGCTATTATGTACGCAATCTGTTCATGTAGTTCATGAGATACATGTAGTTTCTGGGGAACGCATTCGCAAAGGGACGAAGTCCTTATTTTACTCTACCTTCATGCCCTTACCAACTGACTATGAAATGGAAAAGAGCAACGCTGACGTAGTAAATGGTACCTACCTCGTAAGCAGGAATCACTGGAACCGGAGCGAACGTTTTCCTCGTATTTTTAAAAGCTTTCTAACCTATGTACAGCGTCCGCCTGCTTAGCTGGGTGATAACGTGCTCGCCTCCCATGCAAGCAGGCCTGGGTTCGATTCCCAGCTGGGGTGGAGATATTCTCCGCTCGGGGACTGCGTGTTTTGTTGTCGTCATCATCATTTCATCCTCATCACCGGCGCGGAAGTCGCCCAATGTGGCGTCGAATGAAATAAGACATGCACTTGGTGGCTTAACCTCCACAAATAGGGGCCTCCCGGCCAACGATGCCATAGGTTCATTTCATTTACCTATGTACAGCGACATCACGGTCAAAATGCTGTGATAGTCTTCGATGGGTACTCCACAGAGGAAAATACAAGGAGCACAAAAAGCTCTGAAAGAGTTCGTCGTTCCCGGCTTACAATCTTGTGTAGAAGTTCTCTTTGATGTTACTAAGCTTCCACTGATGGGCACAAAATTGTTATCGAATGAAAGGAAAAACTCCGCTTCATCTCATTGCTTCAGGAAGTGTTTTAGTAGGCACAAATGGTTACCAAGTAGGCAATAAAAGGTAGAGATGATACAGAGTTGCTAATCGTGAAAACTGACATTTCCTTGTCTTCTGAACACGATTCTATTGTTGTAATTGGAGAGGAGACTGATCTTTTAGTTCTGGTGACGCCTTTAAACGCCAGGCAGTGTGTTCTTTTGAAGATCTGGAAGGGGTAACATAGGAGATGCGCTGTATTTCAAAACATCTTTCAGATTTAAAGATATTGTGGAAAACCTATTTCTCCACGCGGTAAGTGGTCGCGATACCACCTCCGGTCTGTTTGGACGGGGAAAAACTAAATTCTGCACTAAAAGCGAAGGTGATGCTTCCCACAATAAAAGGGTTTCCATTTTAGATTATACAGCTGCAGAAAACGAGAAGATTTCGGAAGCAACTGAAAATACACCTTATGAAGGTGTCTCGGACACTTCTACAGATAATATCTTCGCTTCTCTAAAGCTCCTACAAACATCAAATTCGATTTGGCACGCCTAGCTCGAATAAAGAATGCAGTTTAGTCTCATTCATATAGAACTTATTACCAAAATCAGAGGTGGGTGTCGTATGAAAAAGTAGACCAGGAAGACGGTTATTGGTGGTCTTACTCCAGTGCCTATGAGTAAAAACCTGCTCTACAGGCATTGCTGAATAAAATTTATAGTCAGTTCATAAAGACTTGTAGCAACCAATGCAGCTTCAAAAAAGTAAGACTTCGATCCTCCTTTGGGAGTGTTCATTGTGGATTTGAATCACGTGTTAATTCAACAGAGGTTGAAGTCAATATGGAGGAAGACAAGCTAGGTGATTCACTGCATAATCTTAGAAGTGGTGAATTGTACATGTTAACCACACCTAGCCAAAACAACAGAAACTGATACATTTTTAATTTAAAATTTTGTGTGTATCATTAAAATTAACACCCATTTTTAAACTGTATTTTGGTGAAATATATGTATATGTAAAAGTGTTGAAAACTCGTTGTTTTATTCTTATTCAAAAATACTTATTCCCCAGAAATCACAAGATCTTCAGGAACTACACGAATATCATCCATCATCAGTTATCTGCTATATTAGCAGGTCCTTTGCCTCTCCATTTTCTGCGATCCATTGCTTCCTTCTTATGGCTGCTGTATGTTGTACCGTCCATCATGTCATCGAGTAACTGGAATCTCTTCCTTCCTCGCTTCCTTTTCCCTTCTACATAACCTTCTAAAACTGTTTTTATCAGTCCGTCATTCTTTCTTAATATATGCCCAATCCAATTTCTTTTTCTTCTCTTTATTACATCTAGTAACTGCCTTTCCTCTCCCACTCTTCTCAGTCCTCTTCATTTTTTACTCTGTCCATCCAACTTATTCTTTCCATCTTCCGCCATGTCCAGATCTCAAAAGCCTCCAGCCTTTCTCTGTCTTTTTTCCTCATATTTCATGTTTCAGCGCCATATAGAAGAACACTCCATACAAGACATTTTATGAGTCTCTTTCTGAGTTCTCTGTCCATACCGCTGCAGAAGATTCTCCTTTTCTTATAAAACGCCTCTTTGGCATTGCTATCCTTGTTTTAATTTCTGTGGTGCACTTCCAGTCGGTGTCTATCCTGCTTCCAAGATACTTAAAATTTTACACCTGTTCTAGTGTTTCTCCATTCAGCACAATTTTTATTTCCTTATTTCCTCCTATTGCCAATACTTTTGTTTTATTTGTGTTAATTTTCATTCCATATTTTTTTCCGTTAGTTGCAATGGTGTCCACCAAATCCTGTAATTCTTTTTCCCCTGTGGCTAGAAGGACCATGTCATCAGCAAATCTCAAGCACCCTACTCTTCTTCCTCCAATTTCTACTCCTTTGTCATCTAATGAGCATTGGTCAATCATATTTTCCAAGTACAGGTTGAAAAGAGTAGGTGATAAACAGCATCCTTGTCTTACTCCTTTCCCTAGTCTGATCCAGTTTGTACTTTCTCCTCTCATATATTGCATACATAATTGCATAAAGATGATATTACATCCTGGAATGAAAGGAAAAATTCCGCTTCATCTCATTGCTTCAAAAGGTGTTTTAGTAAGCACAAATGGTTACCAAGTAGGCAATAAAAGGTACAGATGATACAGACTTGCTAATTGTGAAAACTGACATTTCCTTGTCTTCTGAACACGATTCTATTGTTGTAATTGGAGAGGAGACTGATCTTTTAGTTCTGGTGACGCCTTTAAACACCAGGCAGTGTGTTCTTTTGAAGATCTGGAAGGGGTAACATAGGGGATGCGCCGTATTTCAAAACATCTTTCAGATTTAAAGATTTTGCATGCTATTTTAAGTTTACATTCCCCTTTCGCTTCAAAGTTTCTCGGCGTGTGTAAGAAGAAATTACAAGTCATACGCATGGATCTTGAAGAAAATCGATTCCTGTATAACACTGATTATTAATCGTTATACCCAAAACTGCACTAATAGCAACCATTCCACCATTCTCATAACTACATTTTCTTAACATATATTCAAATTTACACAGCCTCGTATCTTAGCAGCTACTCCACATATATTAAAAAAAATTATGCAGTATAAGAGTCCAACGAATTGATATTGTAGTGAGCGGCATATACTGGCTGCGAGAATTGGACTTCCGTGCTACGAACGCATCTCTGCGTTCTGCCGAACCAAAGATTATGTTTTGTGGACTCTCTGGGAAGGAAATGGAGAAATCGGACGTGTGAGAGGAGGACAGAGATTGTATTGTTGTGAGAAGCCTTTACGGTGTATAGCAAACGTTCAAAAAGTTTTTTGCACAAAATAAAATCCAATAACCAATATCAAGTATTCAAGATGTGTATATCTCCATACCGAAATTAGTGAATTATCACGGCACAGATATTACGAGAAGTGGATCGCTCGGAAGTGAAGTTTGGAACGATACTGCGAATCTGCATTTTCCACGGTCAGAATTCGTCGAGAGATCCAAATTAATAAACTTTAAATTCCTAAACTGTTGGACCTATCATCCAGATTCATCAAACAATATAGAAGTAGCACAAAGTCGTGACAAACGATCTGCGTAGCCAGTAAATGATTTAGAGATTTCAGGCGGAACAGATAACGACGCAGCTGCGGAATACACACACCTCTTGCTCTCCTGTGGTATTTAAAAGGAATTATTTATATTTTCCAGGTTTTCAGGAGAGTGAAGATAAAAGCAAATAAAGAACTAAGCTAAACCAACTAAATCGATTAACTAAACTATTAATTGAAATGAAAGGACATATGAAGAATATTTATTAATAATAATAAATAAATAAATAACATTTTCAACTAAGTAACCAAAAATAACAACAGGAGGGGGGGATTCGACTTAAAACAGAAGGGTAATCTAAACAAAATATCTGAAATCAAAATTTGCTCCACCTTTTGCAGTTGTTGTTGGGTTACGTTGCTTATGTTGCGTTCAACTCCTGATGCGCTCTTGTGAATTGCCTTACTCTGTACTTAGCCGTGTGACATTATCGATTAGGCTATTCTATGATCGATCCATCATTTCGCAGTTATCAAAGACATGAACTGTGAGGTGGGTATATACAGGGTGTCTCTCCTAAGAGTCTTCAGGAGCATTATCTCTGGTATTTGATCAGTTGTTTGCAGTTTCGTTTTTGTAGTGTCTAGCTGAAGTCAGCCCAAACAAATTAGAGCTAGTCACGTCTCTCATGCCACGCCCAAGTCGACGGAAAGCGTCGGTTTGTTTCCCGTCGCAAACCAAGGGATTTTACGTCGTCATTGGCCAGAGTGCTCCCAGATTAGTTTCGTGGAAGGCCGTTCAAGGAACCGCTCTATGAAGCAGGGTGATCCTGGTGTTCGCTCCCGGGGGGAAGCAGGGAGCACTTGACTGTTCGCTTGACAGTGACAGCCAGGCGGCGCTGTGTAAAGCTGGCTCATTATTCTTTTATGGTATACTGTCGTAAATAGAAGACAGCATCTGAAATTGTTTAGTCACAAGTAAATCAATAATCGGGAGATCAATTTGGGATATGCATACCAAAGGAACCGTAAAAACGAACGACAATTCTGATTACATTTCGCCGACCGTTGTGGCCGAGCGGTCGTAGGCGCTTCAGTCCGGAACCTCGCTGCTGCTACGGTCGCAGGTTCGAATCCTGCCTCGGGCATGGATGTGTGTGATGTCCTGAGGTTGGTTAGGTTTTATTAGATCTAAATCTAATTGACTGATGACCTCAGATGTTAAGTCCCATAGTGCTTAGAGCTATTTGAACCATCTAATTACATTTAATGAAGCGCTTATTATAGTAGTTTTAATTACAAACAGATTATCGATTTCAAGAAAACATTGAAAGTAAATAAAAAAGGAACAAATGAATGTGAATACATATGAAATACGAAAGTTAATGGATGGTGACAAACTGGTTTGTTGGTTGGTTTGGGGAAGGAGACCAGACAGCGTGGTCATCGGTCTCATCGGAATAGGGAAGGATGGGGAAGGAAGTCGGCCGTGCCCTTTCAGAGGAACCATCCCGGCATTTGCCTGGAGTGATTTAGGGAAATCACGGAAAACCTAAATCAGGATGGCCGGACGCGGGATTGAATCGTCGTCCTTCCGAATGCGAGTCCAGTGTCTAACCACTGCGCCACCTCGCTCAACAAACTGGAAGACAAAGCAGGAAAACTAAACAATAGAGAAAATTTACGAAATTAATCCAACTCAGAATTCTAGAACTGCTTTCTACATCTACTTACTTTTCTTTCCGTAAGAGCTTCAATGTTCGGAGTGATTGTTTCAGCACAGCTCACTCTCAAAAAACATTTCAGATGGTAATATGGTATGGAGCATCTTAGTCTTGTTTTACGTAATTTCAGTAGATAAAAGAACTGCTCACAATTGTACGTTGATCCGAACAGACTACGTACCCGTGCTGCATGTCTATGGAGTATCCGGTACCGCTTCTGTGACAAATGTTTGTGAAAACCTCTTAAAATCTTTCTGCTCTGATGCTTGTCTTTCAATTCTGAATCGCAATGAAGATCTACGATTTCCATCTGATGAGGGTGGCTTACAGAATCGACATCCACAGAATACGGAGTAGAAAAATCTCGAAGCGCGGAATATCAGCGAATCTTCAAATTCAGTACGTAGTTTTCTTAAAAGGTCTGAGTACTCTCCAGAATCTGCATTAATGGCAAAGTTTGTTAATGCTGACAGTTTCGTAAAGTGAGAGATTTTTCTAGCCATCAGTTGCCTTTCACAGAGCAGCATCTTGAATGCCTTTATTTTTTCACAGATATGGATGATGAGAATATCGTTCCCTTGAAGTAACACACACAAGCCGCGAAGACGCCCTATCACATCAGCTAAAAAGGCGAAATCACGAATCCATATACCGTCTGTTAAGGTACACTTCCTCCCTCTATCTCCATGAATAGCGATATTGCTTGGGCAGTTCCATGAAGCTCCAGAACTGAAGTACAACTGAGAAGTCGAAACTCACAAGGATAACGTAAATCTCCGTGTTCAAACCCGACATCGTCCAGAAATGCTTTGAGCGAGCAATGATTGAATCATTTTGCTCGAGTAGAATTAGTGATTTTCCCACCCGAGTTCATTACATAATTGAGTTTTACGCTTTTGGAACACAAATGTTATTGATGGATCATGCAATGTATAGGGATAAACAGGAGATCATGATTCTACTTTTTATCTGGACGCGCACTAGTGAGCCACTGATTTTGCCAGTCATAGCTGGAGCACCGTCTGTTGCTATGGAAGTTGGAACGGTAATTCCCACGACAGTCCATACTTTTCCATAACAGCTTCAGTTCCATCGAACATGTCTTGACGTGTTGTTGTGTCCTTCAATAGGATGATATCTAACATCTCCTCGCGAACTTCCAGCATTTTGCTTACTGTCCTAATGAAAATGACCGGATTTGGTGTGACTTACAAGTGAAGAGTGTTCTGGCGTAACCACAAACGCCGGAACCAAGATGCGAAACGTAAGAAGGCAGTGAGGAAACGGCGGCCAATGGTATACGGAATCGGACCGCGCCACCCCATGCGCGCTTCCTGCAACAAATCCATATAAACGACGCTCCTGCTAGCCTCGACCGCTCAAATCGGCCCGAGTCTGCAACGTGATTAGTGCTACGCTGTCAGATTGTCGTGTTCTGTATCAAGTGTTTCCTTGGACTCTATGTGTAGCACGATGTACTGTTTTCATACTGCCTCTCGTTAGCGACATTTCCTATAGTCAATTATTGTCAGTTTGCTTTCCCTAAATAAAACCACTGATGTTATTTGTTTGAGCTGGTGTATAGCATTCCTAGAGCTGCACATCCCGTAGGCATCCTGTTAGCGACGATTGGACAAGACCCCACATAAAGAATCATCCAAAGACAGAGAAAATGCGACACTTTTCTTAATATTCATTGTCAGCTGAGCCTCCAGATCTTCTCCTAATTCCCCACTTCGTCGCATTTCAGAGGCTCGAGGAACTGACACGAACTGTAACTGCGGGTCCAGTTGTGGGCACAGCCCTTCCACTCCTATTAGAAGGCATTCTTTAATAAATTCACTCTCAACAAATGGCTTCAAGTGCACAGATATCTGATGAGAAATTCTGTAGCTAATTCTCACAGAAGAGTCTCTTCCAGGATGACCATCGTCCTACAAATAATATAAATACGTTTATCAAATAATATCAGTAGCACCAGCTGTGAAAACGGACTTGGTAATTATACAAAGGAAATAATTTTATCTTATTCCTTCCATTACCAACGTATTACGAGCGAAGTTTATTAAACAGTGACGAAATTCATCTGCAAATCTGTCTTTCTGTTCAAGGATTATTTCCTTTCGTTCGTCGTCGGTATATTTGTCATACTCTGTCACGTGATTTACCGAATAATGACGTCTTAACGTAATTTGTTTCAGTGTTTTAATACTTGGTGACACACTAAACGTTTTACATGACCATCATGTTCAGTAAAAGGGGTATTGATCATCTCATGCAGCATCAAAACTAGGTGGTGCTGAGGGCCCGCTGTTAGAGCTACTCGCTGCTTCTGCCGTGTCTAAAGGCACTGAAGACTGACTGGCGGCCGACAAAGCCACGCTCTTTCCATTGCTCTCGCCTCCGTCACTGTGCCTACTTCTCGCGGCTCTGCGCTCTCGATCGGCTTTGATGAACGGCTCTGGTCTACTGCGATATTTTCTTTACCGATATGTATGAAAAGAGACAGTAAAACTCGAAGAATAACCAGTACCAACAGCGACAATACTCCCCTGGGTCGCGCTGACTGGTAACGTCAAGCATGCAGCACTGGCGGTAAGTAAACCTATCCAAAGGATGCACTTCGATTTTGATCAGCTTTTACTATGTAGCAGTGCAGAACAAAATAAGAGACAGATATTTTCTTATGTGTGCCCATACGGGTTTAAGAAAGAGAATCACCCCCTAGATAAAAAAAGTGTACAATGTTTTTCTGGATGAATACCGTTGACTTTATATAAAGGGTGAAGCGAAATTCGCGCACTCGAGCTTCGTAGCGCAACTCCACACATGCCAGCGATAAGAAAATGTCTGTCATAAAATTTCGTCCGGTGAGTACATCCGGCAGAAAAAAGACGTTAAAGGATGGCAATCTGGCAACACTGTAACCACATGTGTGGTAACTACTTCAGTCAGCACATGTTTGTTGTGCTGTAAAGTTGTTACAGTGGATAGTGTTTTAGGTTAGCGAGCAGGAGGTGATGGTTCGATCCTATGTTAAGGCATATGTCTTTTAGTTGGTATATGTGGTCCAGGTGGTACAGAATCTGGTGTAACGACCCCTTAGAAAAAATATAAATGACTGTGCTTAAACTGACACACAATATTTTTAGCACAACGCAATCTGACTTTTAATAATCCCTACAAAAGAATGGCCCTAACTAACAATAACCTACACCTTTCATGAATCACTTACCTCACGAAAATCTTCGTTACTCGAACTACTGCAATACAGCGAGCGGCAATACTGCGAGCTAAATAAAAGATTCTAATTACTGAAGGCACTAACTACTGATAGGCATAGTTACCAAAGGAAAGATTTTGATAAAGAACAAACAATGTCTTTATCTTAACAGTGTTCAAAAGTCATTATATATATATATATATATATATATATATATATATATATATATATATATATATCAGTCCATGATATCCAATATTACCAATTTACCCTTTCTGATGGACACACGTCCAGATCGTCCGCTCTCAAAATTCCGCCGTCTCTCTCCCCACATCCACCACTGCTGGCGGCTCACCCCCAACTGCGCAACGCTACACGCTGTCATCACCCAGCTGCCCAACACTACAATGGCGAGTATTACAACAATGCCAACCAGCCACAGATTGCACACAGCACAATGAGTCATTTTTATACAGAGCGCTACGTGGCGTTAGCAATATGAAAACCTAAACAGCCTACTTACACTGGCATCTTAATTGTGAACAGCGACTGCAGCGGGTTCTCTAGAAAACATTTGCCCTTACATACTACAATCGTTGAAATGGGAGATAGGTCAGCTTTGAAAGAAATCCTTTCCACACCGTGGCTGTGAATTTATTTGCACCACTTCATCTACTAGATGTGAAACCTCCAGCGGTCCCATTATTATTCGTGCCTCGTTCAGGTCTATTACATTTCGTTAAGGCCTTAATGTTACTAGTAAGACAAGCAACGTGCTTTGTGAATAATGTCCAAAATTGGTTACTATTTGTATGTGCTATCACCAAGGTCCCACTAAAGGTGCCTTTCAACATTGAGCTGGTAATCGCATGCTATTCAGTATGTATCTCACCGTATTATTATTAGTAGTATTATTACTCTATGGATGGTATTGTGGAAACATCACATCTATTACCATCAGGGAATCAGTGTAATTCGAAACCAAATACTGCACAGTTAGTGGTGTCGGGGTGAATCATGCAGAACAATTTCTGTCAGTGGGGTAATACGAGTAAAGTGGAGCAATGCGCAGGACTGACGGCTTTTTTATACTGTATGCGCTGTCCACCAGACAGGGACTAGTTGCGATCGGAGTAACGCGCCCTTGACAGACTCCAATGTACATCTGTACACGTATCGAATTTTCTCATTGTAAACCTCTAAACCAGTGTGGCGTATGACATACACAAACGATGAATATGTGGATATGCTTTTGGTCCTTCGTGCATCTGACAACCGAGATGATGTTGCCGCTTGTGAATATGCCGCTAGACATCCTTGTCGATGTCATCCAGATAGAAAGGTGTTTCGCCATCTGGAGCTGCACCTTCAGGTGTCAGGTTCTCTCCTTTCACTAACACATCTCAGAGATCGTCCAAAGATTTGCCTTACTCCAGCTGCTGAGGAAGCTATGCTGTAGGTCAGAAACCAAGAACTTCAGCAAAGTACACGCAGCATAGCATGGCAGCTGCGTGTCTCGCAACGCACAGTTGTCAACATGCTGCACGAGCATGGGCTGCACTCCCATCATTAAGCTCTCACGCAACACCTGCATCCTGCACATCGCCGTTAGTAGATGCAATTCTGTGAATGGTTCCAACAACAACGGGAAGCCAACGATGGCTCCATGAACACCGTAATATGGTCGGATGAAGCAGCATTCACTCGTGAGGATGTCTTCAATATACACAATGTCCACCATTGGTGTGAGGTTAACCCGCACGTCACTTCCGACAGTGGACATCAAGTTCGCTTTGGTATCAACGTCTGTGCCGGAATACTGAGTGACAGGTGTTTGGGACCCTACATGTTACCTGACCGATTGTCTGGACGAAGTTATCATGCTGTCCTCTCAAAATATGTGCCTGATGCACTGGAAGATGTTCCACTACACAGGATATGGTTCCAACATGATGGAGCACCTTCACGCTCTGGAATTAATGTGCGACAGTATTTGGACGGAACATTTTCAGGGAAATGGCTCAGACATGGAGGTCCAGTTGTATGGCCAGTGAGTTCACCTGACCTAAATACCGTGGATTTCTTAATGTGGGGACACCTGGAAGAGCACATGTACTCCTCCCCGCTGACGAATTTGGAAGAATTGGTAACGGATGTTCATGCCGCTCTTATTACTGTGGACGCAGCTTTGCTGCGAAGGGTCCAGAACTGTATGATACGGCCCGTTGCGCAATGTTTGGACGTTCAGGGGGGTCGCTTTGAGCACCTGTTGTTCTGAGACAACGTATTCTGTTGTGGAGGTCATGCGGTCATTCATATGGACATTATCATTGTCACTGGTTGCTAATGTGCGATATCTGAGCACTCATATTCCATGTAGTATAAATGGCAAGTAGATGTTGTGCTATCATCTTTAGCATCTCGAAATTGATATTGTCTTTACAGGTACTCTGTCTCAAGACAGATGATTTGTTTCAACTGTCTATATCTTATTTGTATAACCACGTGTTTATTATGTTCAGCAATGTTGTAAATTTAGGATACATGTGAGCTAAGAAACGTCGTATATTATAGAATGAAATGTCACAATGACATTAAGAAAAGAATACGCCCCCACCCAGGATCGAACCCTCCTTTTCCTACGTGCTAATCCAAAATTTTATCCACTGCACCACATCTATAGCGCAACTACTATGTGATGACAGAGGTAGTTACCATGCATGTGGTTACAGTGTTGCCAGATTGCCACTCTCTAACGTGCTTGTTCTGCCAGATGTAGCAGACTTTTTTATCGCTGGCATGAGAGGAGTCGCGCTGCGAAGCCCGAGTGCGCGAATTTCGCTTCATCCTGTATATACCCCTCGTACTCTTACGGATTTATGGACAGCTCTGCATAGTTTATGGTGTCAATTCCCTCCAGCACTTCTTCATTAGTCGAGTCCATGGCACGTTGTATTGCGGCACTTCTGCGTGATCTCAGCGGCCTTATATGCTATTAGGCAGGTGAGGTGTACCAATTTCTTTGGTTCTTCAGCCAAAGGAACAGTTACAGGCATGTGTATTCAAATACATAAGCACGTGAGCAGGCATATCACGGGGCTGCGGTCGGCAACGCCTATATAAGACAACAACGATCTAGCGCAGTTGTCAGGTCGGTTACTGCTGCTAAAATGGAAGATTTAAGTTGAGTTTGAACGTGGTGTTAAAGTCGGCGCACGAGCGATGGGCCGGCCGAAGTGGCCGTGCGGTTAAAGGCGCTGCAGTCTGGAACCGCAAGACCGCTACGGTCGCAGGTTCGAATCCTGCTTCGGGCATGGATGTTTGTGATGTCCTTAGGTTAGTTAGGTTTAACTAGTTCTAAGTTCTAGGGGACTAATGACCTCAGCAGTTGAGTCCCATAGTGCTCAGAGCCATTTGAACCATTCTTGAACGAGCGATGGGACATAGCGTCTCCGAGGTAGCGATGAGGTGGGGATCTTCACGGGAAAACGACCAATTCACGAGTGTCCCGTCAATATCAGGAACCTGGTAAAACATCGAATCTCCGACATCGCTGCGGCCGAAAAAGATCATGCAAGAACGGTGCCAACGACGACACAAGAGAATCGTTCAATGTGACAGAAGTGCAACCCTTCCCCAAATTGCTTCAGAGGTGTACCAGTTTCTTTGACTCTTCAATATATACAAACATTTCAAATAAAAGTACTATGGTTTTTAATGTCTGTTACATTGCAGCACTATCAATATCTACCGAAAAACTCATATTTTCTAAAGCACCCTCCCCTATCCTATTTTGCTTTTCATTACATTTGACTAACAGCAGAACATGTACCATCGCTATTACCAAATTCAGTCGTATATGATGAAGTGCTATTCCAAAATCGCATTTGTCAGAAATAAGCTAGAAATTTCTCTATGTCGCTGTATGTGCGCTCAATATGTGTCCACCCCATGCCAGTTGTCAATTTAGGTTGTTTAATACGTCTTTCCCATTGAAATGTATTCTTAATTTGTATTCTAGGTATATTGTACTATACAAACATATATTTTTGTTTAATAAAATATGAAAATCTTGTGTTTTGTCTGTGTTTTCCTTTCAGATTATTTTCTAGTTGTAACCTTTACAAATATAATTACGGTACATTTGAATCTGTCTGTACATTATTGTTGTAAGATTACTATGAATCTGTACAGTAATGAGAAACTGCAGAATTGTTCAGATAAAAGGAAATGTCGAATGGCGGATTTCAAAAAATGACTTTTTCGACAGATATGGAAGCACTATTGTAGCGTACATTAAAAGCTATTGACCTGTTATTTGAAATATTGTATAACTGTTAACGTTTCAATGGTGTTCATGCGAAATGTTAAACTTAGTTTTCTTTTCAACTATATGTTTCGGCCTCTTAACAGCTGTATGGGCAAATATAAAAACATAAGTGTCTCTTATTTTGCTCTACACTGCAACATATTCGAAGCCAATCAAAATCGAAGTGTATCCCTTGGGTAGGTTTACTTGTGAGTCGCTACTGGACTGCTGTTATTCGTCGTGTTAAAACATATCGATAAAACGAATATCTGAGTTGACTAATTTTGGAACATTCTATTGAATGGACACTTAAAAATTCCGTTTTACAAATAATATTGTTTGTAATGGGAAACAAACAGATATTTTCGGTTGACACTAGGCGACACATGAAAGACGTGACGAGCTGTAATTGTCTGGGCTGATTACAGCTCAATGGAGAAACGAAATTGCAGATAACTGCCGAAACACCAGGGAAAATGCGCCTTTTACTAGAGACAGCCTGTAAACAGCTGCACAGATCAGGGGGGGGGGGGGGGGAGGGGGGTACGGAACAGTCACAGAGTGAGATAGTGTGGGCTAGTGAGTAAGAAGTGAATCTCTGGAAGTAACTGTGGTTACGCACATATAGAGTCTCGCTGCGAGATTGGCCGTCCCCATGCGCACACAGACATAGGACAGTGTGTGGACTCTGCGACTCAAGGCGAGGCGGCCAGTATTGAGACAGGAGTCATGTCAATTGGTAGCAGCGCCACAGGACCCGATTATGGTGCATAGATATGGAATGTGTCCTCCGTGAATGAAGAATAGTGGAACTGGTGATAGGCAAAGGGTACGTTACCCTTGGGAACGATCAAAATGCGTTGTGAATATTTAAAGTGAGAGCGTCGCTGTACGAGTAGTGGTGGTGGAGGGGCTGCGTCATTGATTAGTAATCAAAATGTTGTCGGTCCCAAGT
Organism: Schistocerca serialis cubense; assembly: GCF_023864345.2. Taxonomy (NCBI): domain Eukaryota; kingdom Metazoa; phylum Arthropoda; class Insecta; order Orthoptera; family Acrididae; genus Schistocerca; species Schistocerca serialis. Next base: position 538,607,295 of record NC_064645.1, read on the forward strand.
TCGAAACTCTCCAATGCTTAAAGTAGCCGAAGTTCTCCAGCGTAAGAATTTACCCTAATTCTGCCAATGACGTTGCCAATGGAATAGGAGGAGTGGACAGGCATTCAGGGCACTCTCTCGCCATTGGGGTGTGAACCCCCCCCCCCCCCCTAAAAGGCCGAATAATCAGCAAAGATCAACGGCATGAGGATGCAGTAGGCGATGGAAACCACTGCATTATAGGGACAAAACGTGTATTCACAGGAGATGTAGCCTGTAATTAAAAATTGTCATGATGATCTCTCTAATGGGTGAAGATTCCGGACTATTGCTCCATTTGGATCTCTGTAAGGGGGATAACCACAGGTTAACGTTCTACGAATTGGGACATGGAATATCAGCAGTTTGAACGTAGTAGGGAGAGTAGAAAATCTGAAATGGAAATGCAAAGCCCCAGTCCAAATGTAGTAGGAGTAAGTGAAGTGAAATAGAGAGAAGACAAGGATCTCTGGTCAGCCCAGTATAGGGTAATATCAACAGTAGTAGAAAATGTATCACTGGAGGAGGATTCGTTATCAATAGGAAGGTAGGGCAGAGTGTGTATTACTGCGAACAGTCCAGTGATAGGGTTGTTCTCATCAGAATGAACAGCAAATCAACAATGATAACAATAGTTCAGGTACAACTGCCAACATCGCAAGCTGAATAGGAAGAGGTAGAGAAATGGTATGAGAGTATTGAACAGGTAATTCAGTACGAAAAGGAGATTAAAACGAAATAGTTATGGGGGACTGGAATCAGGTTGTAGGGGAAGGAGTGGAAGAAAGGTGAACAGTTACCTTCTCTGTTATATTGTTTTTTCTCACTCTCTCAATTTATCTTAGAGCATCCCAGTTACATGTGAGTAGTGGAACAGAGAATGTTATGCCCCATTCTGCATTGCTGCCAAATTTATTCAAGAAAACAGACAAAGATGGTGGCGATAGATATGGCAATGTTGAAATAATGTCGTGGAAGGAAGTTCAAATTTCGGTGGGAAGATATGTTAATTGGGCTACCTTCCCTAACCTAAACCCCTCCTCTTTCCCCTCCCAACCCATCCTCCAGAAAATGGAAGGGCGTTCAAATTCCATCAGGACAATGCAACACACAATGGCTACCTCCAGCAGCCTAAGAAAATGGCGGGAAAGTAGGTCACTGGGCCACTTCCATTAACCCTTCATTCGACCACCACCTCTTCCTAGGAATTGGTGGGAAAAGGACTCAGCCTATGCTTGATAGGATGGACATCAGTTTCTATTTTGCAGGCAGTCCTTATTTAAACAATTTGAGGCAGTACCGCCATCCAGTGTGTTCACCACAAGGTCCTGAGTCCAACTGATGTAGCGCACAATACTGCCACCAGAGGGTGCCATTGTCCCTCCCATGATCTAATCCAAGTTGGTCATCTGGTGGGGGGGGGGGGGGGGGAGGGGAATGGCGGGAACCAATAGGAACCATTAATCCAGTCACGTGTTATACTTCAGCCAGTAGGATGGTGGTATCTGGTAATGTCATTGCAGGGGATATGGGGCAGGCTCAGCACCTCTGGGACTCAGTCTTGCTCAGTCAGCCAGCAGCAGTAGCACAAGAAGAAGAAGAACCATGAAGCATCAACAGCAGTTGAAATCCAACACAGTTTTGAAGAACAGGAAGAAACAGGAAAGTAAGTATCCCATATCACATCTTGCTCCATGGTTAGCATTATTATTATTATTGGTCATTTCCACATCTTGGTCCATATGTAATGCTTCCTCAGCTTTGCTCAGCAGTAGCCCTTGACTTGTGCAAGCCCACAGGGTCAAGCGGCAACATGCCGATTTCTGCATCCGGACATGTAGCATCCTCAGCTGCCATCTTGTTGAGACCTGCACCAACCTCTGGACCCGTGGCAGCAACAACCTCCAGCATGTCTGAACCAGTAGCGACCAAGTGGGATCCTGTAGCACACATAGCCCACTTGCTGGAGCAATACAAGCTGTTGTTGTCTGTCCCACTCATCGATTTGTGTGATGACAACATGCGATCTGCTTCCAACAGTCCAATGCTGCTGGTGGTTCCAAACAACAGCAAAATGGAGGACAGTACCGGTCACCAACATACGACCTATCCCAGCAGAACATCCCTGTGCTGATGCTGTGGATAAGACGGCATCATGTGTACCCATACTTTTCAGTTCCACAAACAATTTAACTCCCAGTGGAACAAAATTGTAAACGTTCGTATAGAAGCACATCATTGGGGCTTAGATGCGAGAATAGAAATTGAAGATGCGTCGAAGGGTGTTAAAATGCCAATTTCCAATTTCGACTGGGACGAAATATGACGTGCAGAGCGCTACATCAATCAGCACATGACTACGGAATATTACCGACTCGTTCTCACCCACACATTCGCCTTACTGATGTGACAGTATCTATTACTACAGAGCATGATGACTGCGCGCTATGTGTGAAATGGGGTGACAATTATGCTTACCTAAGGCATGCCTCAGTTATGAACTTATACGATCTGGATACTGCACTAAGTCTTGCTTTGGAGAGATGGAACCGTTGGGTGCCGAGCATAGACTCTGCACACAGTGATGTAAACTTTCTAAGTATGCATAGAGTACATGTTGATGATTTGAAGCATCACCTTTGTTTGCACATAAACGCTGGATCTAAAGAGAAATAGATTAAATATGTGTGTGTGAAAAACCTGAGTACTGTGAAGTATCCGTCGGCTTAAAGGAGACACACTGTGGAATATATTGCATGTCAAAAAGTTTTGTTTGGGAAATACTATACAGGTGCAAAGAAAATAAAGAAAGAATGTGATGACTTTCTGGAAATACTGCATCCTATGTATGATATTTAAATAAATAATGAATGTATATATAATCTCAAATAGTTTTTGTGTTTTATTTCATACCTCCCTCATTATAGTCAGAGAATTATGCTTATTACTATCCTTTTAAGTGCTACACCTATAATTATTATGCAGCAGACAATTACGTCAAACATCGCCTCACCAGTTATATGATCAAGTTATATATATATCGGATTTCTCTGTGTAACCAATATAGCTGAGTCAGTTGAGTGATGGAGCTATAGTGGCTATACATACTATTACCATCCCTTCAAGTACCTGGGGTAGTTAGTATCACGGCAGGGTAGGTGAAACATCCTCATCGAAAGGGCTTTGTAGTCGGTGACTGGTTCTGTGAAGACGCAATAGAAGACTTGAGGAAGATGAAGAACGGAATTCTCCTTTCTGATAAAATTAATACAATTAGGTGTACGTCCATCCAGTTGTGGTAAGGCTAATGTCCTTATGACTCTGCTAAAACATGTAGATGTTTGTGTACTCTCAAAAACAGTTTCATCCCAACTATCAGTTATTACAGGATATACAGCGCGGTGTACATGGTGTTACATACACGACATTCAGTGAAAGCGGTGATATCCCTCCCCCACAAAAACCAAAGCCAAACACTGTCTTCATATTTGATGATGTTGATGTGGCAGACCAAGACCTAATTCGAGAATATTTCTGTTTCTGTCGTCATGTGGGTGCCGATGTATTTTATCTAAGCCAAACATATTCCAGAATCCCGAAACAGTTGATTAGCGAAAATACAAACCAACCTCATTATAGCCATCAAACAAGATAACCTGAATTTAAAGCACATTTACTACGCACAATTAGGAACTGACATGTCGTTCAATGATTTTGTAAAGATATGTGCTGATTGCTGGAATCATTCACAGTATGGATCTCTCGTTATTGATAAAACAAGACAACTGAATGATGGTAGGTACAGGCGAAACTTTCAAGAGTTTCTGTATATATAGCACGGTACGAGAGGTTAGCACATCAGTATACGCTGCACCATGGACAAATTCGCTCGAATTTCTAGCTCTCAACCTGAAAGAATGGGTGTACACAGACAGAACATTCGCCTGCACATGGAAGCGAAAATTCAGTCTATTGTGCATAAAGTTGGAGGCATCTGCAGGGGACTAGAGACGTATTACGAGACTATTCTGAGAATGGTAAATGCATTAAATGAGATAGTTAATGAAGTCGGTAAGAAAGTAGCCGACTTAACTGAAAAGGTCGGTGCTACTGAGAGTAAAATAGATGAAGAGTTCCTTGTTGTTGAGAAGGGGGAGCAGGCACCTAGTAAGAAAAAGAAGAAGAAGAAGAAGAAGAGCAGCTACATAAAGCCTCACGCTGCGGAGATATCTGATTAATTACGCTGAGATGTCAACAAAGCACAAAATGATTCAAGTGCGGAAAGCAGTTCGAGAGAAATTACACCTGCTGAGGTTAGGGGGTATGGATCGACAGCAAACACTAAGAGCGACCTTTAAGTCAATTACTGAATCCCTAAGACAGCACTCAGCAAAAACAAACACACGAGATAACTATGGTGCTGCCATTGACGAATTCATTATCCAACACGCTCCTGGTCAGATAGATAGAACATTCGGCGTTAGCAGGGGAACGCCGTACATGTTGGGGATGCATCCTATAACTGTAACAGATGCCATAATTTAGTTTGGAGATAGGCGGTTTGAGAGAACACCTGGCTTAATGAATCTTATTTTCCTAAGACCTACTCAAACACCCATAAATTGTTCAGTTAATGACGGGGAAACGTACAGTAAAACACTCTACATGACTGATGTACATAAGATCGCGAAAAGCCCGAACAACAAGAAATACAAAACCATTATTAAACCAATACTTGATGGCGAAAACAACAACAGCAGCAGCAACACCGGTGATGGTATCGACAATGAGCATAAAGCGGTGAACAATCGAATCCCACAGTGTATATATTATGACGATCCCAACGAGCTAGTAGATCGACTACTGCTGCTCATGGCATCAGCTGCTCATTCGAATGAGGCGGCTTCAGTAACCTCTGAGCTAAGAGAGAGAGGCATCATTAAATAAGTATGGAGAGAGTAGTTCGAGAACTGCGCAAACCAGCACGCAAAACGTACACTCGTAGGCATGTTATGATTAACGGTTTGAAAGCCTTATGGCAAGCTGATCTTCTAGAGATGAGGGAATAAATAATGGATTCAAATATATTTTAATGGTTATTGATACATAATCTAAATTTCTCTGGGCATCACCTGCTGATTGATGTAGCGCTCTGCAGGACATATTTCGTCCCAGTCGAATTCGGAAATTGGCACTTGTACACCCTTCGATGCATTTTCAATTTATATTCTAGCATTCAAGCCCCAGACACGATGTGCTTCTACACCAACATTTACATGTTTCGTTCCACTGGGAGTTAAATTGAATGTAAAACGGAATAGCATGGGTACACTCGATGCCTTCTTATCCACAGCATCTGCACTCTGTGGCAGCACTGTCACAGCGATGTTCTGCTGAGATGCGTCGTATGTTGGTGAGATCATGTGCCCTCACGCACAAATCTATGAGTGGGACAGACAACAATGGCTCCTTGTCCTGCTCTAGCAAGTGGGCTATGTGCATTACAGGGTACCACTTGGTCGCTACAGGTTCAGACACGCTGGAGGTTGATGCAGCTGCAGTTCCAGAGGTTGATGCAGATTTCGACAAGAAGGCAGCCGACGATGCTACAGGACCGGATGCGGCAGAGCTCGACACTGCGGGCTTGGACGTTTCGAGGGTAACTACTAAACAAAAACGAAGAAGCCTTACATGTGGATCAAGACACAAAAACAACCAGTAATAATAATGTTAGCCACAGAGCATGATGTGTTATGGGATACTTACTTTTCCATTTCTTCCTCTTCTACAGGGCTGTGTTGGACTGAGACTACTGTTGATGCTTCATGGATCTTGTTCTTTATTTTCTGCTGCTGCTGCTGCTGGCTGACTGAGCGTCTGAGGTCTCAGAGCTGCTGAGCTTGTCCTACATCCCCTCCATTTATGTTACCAGATATACCCATCCTACTGGCTGAAGTCTAACATGTGACTGGATTAAGGGCTCCTATTGGTTCCCACCATTTCCCCCCTCCGGACTGCAATCTCGGATTACATCATGGGAGGGGCGATTGCACCCTTTGGTGGTGGTAGTCACTGGGACTCCAGACCTCGTAGTGAACACACTTGATGACGGTACTGCCTCTAATTGTTCAAATAAAGACTTAGGTCCATCCTATCCAACACAGGCTGAGTCCTTTTCCCACAAAATCGTAAGAAGAGGTGACGGTTGGATGATTTAGGTTATTGGCGGTAGCCCAAATTTCCGGCCAAAATTTAAACTTCCTGCCATGACGTCATTGCGACGTTGCCATATCTATCACTGCCATCTTGGGTCCGCACCTTGAATAAAATTGGCATCAATGGAGAGTGAGCCGCACTACCCTTGTTCCACTACTTATATCTACTTGAGAAAGTTTGTTTGAATTTTGTAGATGTCAGAAGATCTTCCACACCGAACTTTCCCACTGTGCAGTCACCAATCCACATTTGCTGTGCACAAATCACGTTTTTATCTGGCTCATTCGGATTTTGTGAACATAGCATACTGAATTGTACATTGGTAGAAAAATCGTTGCTCGTAATGTTGAAATCACAGTCTAATTTTGCAACTTCTTTGCATCAACGAATAAGTATCCCTCGTATCCTCTCTGGGGACACCACCTTGATGAAGTACTGTCCGTGTGCTTGCAAATCCATGTGAGGCTGAGGGCTATGCCGATGGTAGAGGACCTACTGCTGGAAAGGCCTCAGCTCATATACCAAACTAAGAGTGTCCAACAACGTTCCATCTTCCCTATCCGCTCCTAGTCTTTACCCAATTCCCTTTCCCAACCCAAGGTGTGATACAATCCATGCTGAGGGGTGTGTGGCACATGGGAAGATGTGTCACAAATGGTATCTCAGTGATACCAGGCGACCTCCCTGACTAAGTAGCCCTACAACGCACAGGGTATTCGTGGTGTGGACTGTGTAGATCACGAAATGTCGTGGGACAAATATGGACACGACTAAAGAAAATAAAAACAAACTGACGGGCAAACTGAGACCTCAGACACCCAAACATCGGGGTCAGGACCGATGGAAGGCAACCCACTACTGAATCAGCGTCTAGACCTGAGCCAGAAGTGGGAACTGTAACTGAGAAGTGGTACCAGATAAGATTAAAGCCTAGTCTGAGGCCCAGAGAAGGAAACTATTCAGGGGACAGAGAAAAAAGAAGGGATAGGATGGCTTCATAAAGACAAATGGAGGGAATTAAAGGGGCATGAACCTAAGACTCCCAAGAAAAAAGTCTCGGATTGAAGGGGTTACGCAGACCCCCACAACGTCGAAGACAGGCAGCAAGAGCATTAGGGAGGAATCTAAGTCTCACTTCTCCCTGTATAAGCGAGCCCAGAATAAAGTGAAGGAAGAAATAGGGAAATGGTCCTATAATACTGCAGTCTCGGTTTTTAAGATGGCAGTTATCCAGGAAGGCTATCCACTGGTAGCCATCACCTTGCAGCAGGAGGAAGTTGTACAGATGGCCTTCTTTGAAAAGACTGGGCGTGACATGGGTCCAGGATCCAACTTGAGGAGGGTCTATCTAGATCGTGGTGCCATCATTTTGGTCTGTGAGGGGGTGCACATGGTAGAATGGCTTAAGGACAAGGTGCCCATGATATCCCTGTGGGAATATGCGAAGCTGCTGGTCAAGATGGCAGCGGAGCTTCTTAAGACAGCAAAGGTATCAATATTGGTGGCAAAGACCCTTAAAGATGTCTCCCCTAAGACTCTGTTCGAGAAAATAGGGGCCCAGAACCCAAAAGTCTCGACAGAAGACTGGAGAGTGATTAACCAGACGGTTGTACAGGAAGGATGAACCTTGGTGGTGGAGGTCAGAGGGAAGTCCATGAAGGTGATGCAAGAGAAACACCTGAAATTGTTTTTAGGGTCCTTGCAGGTCACTGTCACTGTTATCAAAGATGGCAGGAAGATGTTGACTGGAGGTGCTGCAGATTAATCTGTAGCACAGTAAAGCGGCCTCCACTGCCATGAGCCACTGCCTGGAGAGGCAGGAAGTTGACATGGCCCTGATACAAGAAACCTAATTATATAAAGAGGGGTGTATCAGGCCTCCAGATGCACTGGAGGTAAGCTGATTTATGCTAGAAAGCTAAGAAACCCGAGAACATGCATCTGTGTAAGAAATGGAATTTATTTCATGTCAATGACGGAATTCTGCTCCAGGGACCTAGTGACCATTAGAATGCAGGAATGTGAGAAGGGTACCATGAGGGAAATTGCTTTGGGTTCAGCATACCTTCCTTATGAAGACAGCTCTTCTCTTCGTTTGGAGGTGAGGAGACTGGTAGAGGCTTGCCATTGGCAAGGTGACCACCAACTGGTGGTAGGAAGTGACCCCAATGCATAATACCTAGCTTGGGGGGAGCAAGGACACCAACAGTAGAGGTGAGTACCTTGTAGAACTTCTTTTAGCTAACAACGTGGAGGTCCAGAATAGGGGCAATGAACCTACATTCAGGAAAATCAGAAGGGAAGAAGTAATTGACATAACCTTTGGTTCCATGATGATGGGCAGCTATGATGTTGACTTTCACGGCCGGAAATGTCATGCCCATTATAACTATCCGGGCTGTTATGCCGTGGTCGGTTGATGAATTCTGTGTCAATTCCCAACGTTCCGTCCCCGTCTGCGGGAGACATCTTCAAGGGGGTCTGTAGCGCGATGGAAGGTCCAACACACCCACTGGCTTGCTACCTACTACCGCTAAATTCCGTGTCCACGCGCTCCCGCGCCGCGGCGTGACGTCACGTGTTTTGAAAACGCTTTGTGCAATTGGCCGCTGTCCGTTGCCGTCGATCGCCGTTGCCGTCACCCAGTAGTGGACGGGTGGTACACATCTTCTTTAACACTGGCATCCATATACCGTTTAATTTCACGCCCTCCTCCTTTCGATTGAAATTATTATGGTGTTAAGCGATTTCGATCGCCTCCCTGTAGAGCCTTTCGTAATATCTGCTTGTGGCCGCGTCTCCTCGAAACGAATATGGTGGTTCCCTGGCTGGAAAGCATGCTCCGCAACAGCTGATCGTTCCGTTTCTCCTCTTCTACAAATGCACTTGTGCTCTTCAAAACGTTTTGAAACAGTTTTTTTCTGTGGTACCCACATAAACATCTCCACAGCTGCATGGGATCCTATACACTCCAGCTTTTTCCAATGGTTTGCGAGCGTCCTTGGCAGGATTAAGGTACTCCTGTATCTTCGTGGTGGGCTTGTAAATTACGGTAATATTCCGCTTCGTCAAGAGCCTCCCTATTCTTTCCGTTGCATTTTTAACAAATGGCAGGAAAACCTTAGATTTGGCAGTAGCCTGTACGTCACAATGATTTCTGCGTGGCTGTCTCAACGTACGTTTTATTTCGGCGGAGGAATATCCGTTCTTCATTAGTGCATTGTGGAGATGTTCCATCTCAGCGTCGAGCAACTCAGGTTCACAAATATTTCTAGCTCTGTCCGCTAACATCTTGATAACACCCCGCTTCTGTTGTTAATGGTGGTTCGAATCCCGGTGCAAATAACGATCCGTGTGCGTGGGTTTGCGGTATACTGAGTGGCTCAAACTACCATTTTCGTTTCTAAAAACAAGCACATCGAGGAAATGTAATTTGCCGTCTACTTCTTCCTCCATTGTTAACTGAGTTCTCGAGTTTATACTATTCAGATGTTCGTGGAACCGGCTTAGTTCCTCCCTGCCATGTATCCACAGCACAAACGTGTCATCCACGTATCGGAACCCTACATTTGGTTTTCAGCTGGCAGTACCTAAGGCCTGTTCTTCGAATTTCTCCGTAAAGAAGTTTGAAATTACGGGACTTAGGGGGCTTCTCATAGCCACAACATCCGTTTGCTCATAAAACTGTTCATTCCACTTGAAGTATGTGGTCGTCAAGCAACACTTAAACAGTTCTGAAATACCGGCAGGAAAAATTCGATCCAGCTGTTCCAGTACATCATTAAGTGGAACCATGGTAAACAGCGATACCACATCGAAGCTGACCAATATGTCCTCCGGCTAGACCACTACGCCATTCAATCTGCTGATTAAATGTGTCGAATTCTTTATATGAGAGCCCGAACGGCCCACATGTCGTTTTAACATCGTAGTCAAAAACTTGGCTAACGAGTAGGTGGACGAACCAATCGCACTTAGTATCGGTCTTAACGGTACTTTTTCTTTATGAATTTTGGGGAATCCATAAAGCCTTGGTGGTAGCGCAACCGAAATGCAGAGACCTTTCTGTACACCCTCTTCCATGTAGGACTTTTTTATTAACCGCGACACAGTTCTAAGAACGTTGTTAGTGGGGTCCTTATTCAGCTTCCTACATGCTTGCGGATCCAGTAGATCAGTAATTTTACTCTGATCGACGGCAACGGAGAGCGGCCAATTGCACTGGCGTTTTCAAAACACGTGACGTCACGCCGCGGCGCGGGAGCGCGCGGACACGGAATTTAGCGGCAGTCAGTAGCGAGCCAGTGGGTGTGTTGGACCTTCCATCGAGCTATAGACCCCCTTGAAGATGTCTCCCGCAGACGGGGACGAAACGTTGGGAATGGACACAGAATTCATCAACCGACCACAGCATAACAGCCCGGATAGTTATAATGGACATGATAGGCAGCTTTGGCAAACAATTGCATGTGGCGTTAGAGCTATCCTCATCGGACCACATGTACATTAAATTCAATGTTGAAATGGGAATCAGACAGACCATGACCTATAGGAATCCTATGAAAACGGACTGGGAGCCCTATAGGAGGGAGCTTGACTTAAGCTCATCGGTAATTAAAACCTCTATATGGAATCCAGTAGAGTTAGAGGAAGTAGCAGAGGCAGTTACCTCTGCTGTAGTGACCTCATATCAGGAACACTGCATAATCACCAATAAGTCCATAAACAGAAGTGTGCCTTGGTGGAATAATAATTTGGAAACACAAGGAAAACAGTTACGAGGACTGTTTGACCTTGTGAAATGTATAGGACAGTGGGCAAAATATCGTGAGGCCCTTCTCAGCTACAACCTTGAAATCAGAAAAGCAAAGGAGGCATCCCGGAACGTATTCTGAGAGGAAGTGAAGAGCATGGATGCTCAAGCCACACTTCAAGAATTCTCACTAGAGTACCAACCAATCCAGGAGGTACGTTGAGGAAGGAAGACTGGGAACATACAAAGACAGCACACGAGCTACTGGAACAGCTCCTCAAAACTCACTTTCCTCAGTATGTTCTGCTGGACAACACAGACCAGAATGTGACCCCATTAGACAATGGTTCTCAGGCACTCGAAGAGATGACTGGAGTGTGTCGACTTCAATAAAATCCAAGGGGCGGTGGGAACATTCCAACTGTTCAAGTGACTTGGGCCAGATGGATTTTTTCCAACTCTCCTGCAACAGGCAGGAGAGAATCTTTTTTGAATCCTATGCAGGTTGTTCAGGGTTAGCCTAGCAGTAGGAATCATTCCCAATGCTTGGAGGGCAGTGAAGGTTCTCTTCATTCCAAAGCCAGGGAGAATTGATCATACCAAGGCCAAGGATATGAGATAAAACAGTCTCTCCTCCTTTACTCTCAAATTATTGGAAAAACTGGTTAATGTATACGTTGGGGAGAGGAGGCTAATTAGGACCCCTCTGTATTCAAACCAACATGCACATCAACCAGGTGAGTCATGTGAGACAGCTCCATCAAGTCGTTGGGAGGGTGGAGAAAGCAATTCACTTACAAGAAATATCCCTCTGCAGCTTCCTGGATATCGAGGGGGCCTTCAGTAACACGACCTTCGATTCCATGGTAAGGGCAGCAGAGGTGCAAGACCTAGGGACCACTATATGTAGCTGGACCAGGGCTATGCTTACTGGAAGGAAGTTAGAGGCTACCTTGATGAATGAAATGATGGTAATTAACATAACTAGAGGTTGCCCACAAGAAGGAGTTCTTTCCCCTTTATTGTGGAATCTAGTGGTGAACGAACTCATTGAGGAACTAAATTCCAGACAATGCTTCTGCCAATGATACGCAGATGAACTTGTCATAGTAATACTTGGCAAATTTACTGACACAGAAATATGGCAGAAGGAGGATTGAACATTGTGTAAGACTGGTGCATTAAACAGGATCTAAGGGTTAATCCTAAGAAGACTGTCGTGGTGGCATTAACGAAGAGGTATATTCAACTCTCAACTTGGAATCTAAAGCTCTTCCATGAAACTCTACCTGTGAAGGGGATTGTGAAACATCTAGGGGTAACCTTAGATGAGAAACTAGCATGAATCCCTCATATTAAGAGCATCTGCTCCAAGGCGAAAAGTTCTCTAGTGTAACAGAAAGGCTTGTAGTAAAAACTGGGGCCTAAGCCCCAGAGGTATACACTGGATATACACCATAGTGGTTAGACCTAGTATTTCCTATAGGGCCATAGTGTGATGGATAAGGTAGAGCAGCGGGCTGCAGCTAAGGCGCTTACTAAGGTGCAGAGACTGACCTGTTTAGCCTTAAGAGGCGGAATTAGCAGCACACCAACTGCTGGGATGGAAGCCATGCTGGACATGCCTCCACTACACCTTTGGGTCAAGATGGATGCAGCAGCTGGGGCATACAGACCTAAAACTGGTAAAAATGGGATCTCATCAGGATATCCAGAATCACAAACTAATATAGTGAGTGAGACAAATATAGGAATGGCTGGGGAAATGCCGGCAGACTATATAATATTTCCAGCTGCTTCAGCAAGCCTTGCAGTATAATAATTGGAAGCAGGGAGTAGTGGGAAAAAACTGTATGGGGGAAATTGTTTGGTTCACTGATGGGAACCAAGGCATTGGGGCAGGAGTGTACGGTGTTCAGCCAAGACTGGAGGGCAACATCTTTCTAGAAAAACTGGCCTCAGTATTCCAAGCTGAAATTATTGCACTCAGAGCATGTGTGGAGTAGAATATGCGTAGGTACTACAAGGACCAAAGCATCTCTATCTATTCAGACAGTCAGACAGCCCTGAAATAACTGGCAGCTCCTGCTACGAGATTGTTGCAGTATGCCACAGGGCTCTGGTGGAGCCAGGGGGAAGCATTAGGGTAAACCTAGTGTAGGTCTGTAGACACTAAGGGATCAGTGGCAACGAGCAAGTTGACAGATTGGCCAGGATGGGGGTCTCGATTCTATTTATTTGACTGGAACCTTTCCTGACAATCACCAAGGGTATGATCAAACTATAGCTACGGAACTGGCTTAGGAAACAGCACGCAGAATATTGGACCAAGGTCCACTAACGAAAACATGGTAAGGTAATCATGCCCAAGCCATGCTTTAAAAGAAGCTCTGTAGTCCTGGGATTGAATAGGAAAGAGATCAAACTCATGACTGGACTGATGACCGGCCAAGGGAATTTCAAAAAACCTACACACGATGGGTACAACGGAAGAAGACCCTAAGTGTAGGATCCTTGATAAGGGTGAAGAAACTACATCACACCTAATCTTCGAATACATGGAATTGGAGAGCAAAAGATACAGAAACTTCAGGACAACAAGAACTGAAGAAATTTTGTCTAACAAAAGACTGGTAAACGGACTCCTTGCACTATTTAAGGGCATTAGTTGGCTTCACTAGATATACAAAGAGCGATACCGGACAAACACGGTTTCGGTGCGGGCAGCTGCAGGTTAGACGTAATCTGTTTTAGCTTCCCTGTCAAAATCAACAGTGCCCGCAGACAGCCACGGGGTACTGCAGGTAGCCTTGCTCTGGACCTTACCACAGCCACTGGAACAGTTGTCTCCAGACACACAGTCTACAGACGACTGAACAGACATGGTTTATTCGCCCGGAGACCTGCAAAGAGCATTCGATTGACCCCTGCTCACAGGAGAGCCTGTGGATCCTGGTGTCAAGAACACAGTACATGGTCATTGAAACAGTGGTCCCAGGTTATGTTCACGGACGAGTCCAGGTACAGTCTGAGCAGTGATTCTCGCTGGGTTTTCATCTGGCGTGAACCAGGAATCAGATACCAACCCCTTAATGTCCTTGAAAGGGACCTGTATGGAGGTCTTGGTTTGATGGTGTGGTGTGGCACACAGGAGCTGTAACAGGTCAGGTGTATCGGGACGTCATTTTGCACCAGTATGTCCGCCTTTTCAGGGGTGCAGTGGGTCCCACCTTCCTCCTGATGGATGATAACTCACGGTCCCACCGAGCTGCCTTCGTGGAGGAGTACTTTGAAACAGAAGATATCAGGCGAATTGAGATGCATGTCTGTTCTACAGACCTAAACCCCATCGAGCACGTCTGGGGTGCTCTCGGTGGACGTATCACCGCGCGTCTTCAAACCCCTACGACACTTCAACTGCTCCCCACGAGCACTGGATCAAGAATCGGATGCTATACCCCAGCAGCTGCTCGACCACCTGATCCAGAGTATGCTAACACGTTGTGCGGCCTATGTACGTGTGCATGGTGATCATATCTCATACTGATGTCGGGGTACATGTGCAGGAAACAGCGGCGTTTTGTAGCACATGTGATTCGGGACGGTTTCCTCAACTTATCACCGATACAGTGCACTTACAAATCCGTGTCGTGTGTGTTCCCTATGTGCCTATGCTATTAGCGCCAGTTTTGTGTAGTGCCACGTTGTGTGGCACCACATTCTGCAATTATCGTTGATTTATGAGCATGAGTGTACATTACTTCGTTCCGTGACCTATGCATGTCAACAATAGCATCATGGATTACTGCAATCGGTTCAATAGGCTGGTGAATTTCTTGTCACTGTTATATTAATTAAGCATGAATTTCAGCCACATCAGATTCTTTCTCTTCATCGTTTACTTACTGTCCATAGTACAACCAGAATGCTTGGTAATCTTCGGTCTTTTAATTTCGTTTCTCTATTGTGTGACTAATGCTTTAACTCAAGTCATTGCGAATATTTACAACCCTTTTATCAGACATATTTTTCAATTTTTTACTATGTTCGTCCCGTTTGTTCAAATTTGGCTCATGATCATCAAGTCTTTTGCTAGAATCCATCCTCAGTTCTTGCTTCGTGTTATAAAGTTTTTTTGTTCAAATCTAAGCTCAGACCATAATAAATTCTTATTATTTTTTGATTGTTGTCAATTAACTTTTGAATAACTGCATTCATTTTCGATTATCTGCACATTTTTGTAACAACTGCAACATCACATCATCCCTCTCTACGGTATCAACACGATTTTTGTCTATTCCATCTCTTGTCAAAATTTAAATTTTCATTTTATGCTGCATCTGAAATTTAAATTCTCTTAATGAATCCAAGTTCATTAATGAGATGTATAGCAACACTGGCCTGATTAACACTGCTCTCTCCATTAATTACATCTTCTTACTCAATCTGATTAGCCATTTATCTTCAGTTACGTATACTGCACATTCAGTTCATAAACAATTGACAGTTCACTGTCTATATTATTTTCCCTGTCCGACGTTGCTTGAAAACTCGCGGCGCTTCTGAAAACTCCAAATTCACTCACCATTCACTGACGTTGGCAATCAAGCTGCGGAACTGAAAGTTGTTGTAGGATGCGACGTCCGACGTCCTTATCAGCGGATGCTGCTGACTCTCTCTGCCCCACAAAGTTAACGGAGCATTTATTTCTTTTACTGATAGTCTGAGGAACAGAATAATAACTGGCTCTATTAAGAACAGTGATTGTTGGCGGATCACATACTGTACTTTTTACTGGCGAAACCTCTGAACATTTCAAAGACTTTTAAATGTATTAAGCATGCCAGCGTACGACATTAACAGGTTCACACTGAAGCACTGAAAGCAATCACAACGTGGCACGAAGGATTACACCGAAAGAAAATTAGCAAGTACATCGGAACAATGCCAGCACTCTGAAACCCACTGCCCGTGTAGCACCGACTTGACCGACATGCTAAACGCTCGCACCAAGCGACAAAAGTCGCTTTTCCTGAAGGCTTTGTCACTTGGTAGCGATTATTTTGCAGTGGTGGACGCAGCTAAACCGATGGTTTTTCCATTAACGTAATATAAACTTTTCTATAAAGCAGATCGACAAGTTTACAACCAAATGTCACAACAATGACAAACATATCGACATGGGAGAATACAGGATCATCTCAAAGAGAGAAGACTAGTTGCACTGAGAGAATACAAGATCATCTCAAAGAGAGAGATGTTGCACTGGATCATGGCTGGACACGACGATATGTTCAACATGGGAACGAAACATCTTGTATAAAATATTCAAAAGAAGAGGAGGGAAAAGTAACTAAATTGGATCGCTGAAGGAGCTAGTCTGTACATTTAATGATTTAAGAACGACATTAGACAGAGTATGGTGCCACATGGTGGAATTACAGTTAGGTAAAAGCCTAAGCCACATTTTAACATGTTAAACGTGACGCAAGCTCCGAAAGAAAAATCAGTGAAACCTTCTTGGTAAGATACTTGTTTGAATTATGAATGAAGCAACTTGTAAGAGACTGAACACATTAAACTATATAGCTTGTTTCACAGTTCATGGTACAAACTTCTCGAGGTTTGTAGAGAGGAGTCGGTAATCGAATTTTACAAATGAACTCATGTAGAGAAATGTCATCCACCGACGCTACAGAGCCTAATTTATTGGTACCGGTGCCTGTAAGTGTATGTATCTACAGAGTGGTTCCGTGATGAAGTTACAAACTTTCAAGGATAACGGAGCAGGTTAAATGTCTCAATTTGAGGTAAGGGGCCCTGTTCCCGAAGCGAACGAGTCGAAGTTATTAGCGAAACTGTTCTGATACCTCTGACAGTGGAATACATGTTCTGGTACTTTTATTGCTAAGACTGTAGGAGCTATGAGCATTGGTTCTTCGCTATTGCTAAACATATCTCCTCTGTTGAACATGTTCTCGTAGCTCTTAGGTTATGCATTGTTGATGCAATGTATACTAAACAGTTTTCTTGTTCTGGTCCATACAGCCACCTCAGAATGTTGCCAACCTTACAACCTCAGCACTAAAAGTACCAATACGTGTATTCCACTGCGGGAGGCATCACAACGGTTTTACTGATAACTTTCGTTTCCGGCACAGTGACACTTACCCCAAATGATACCTTTTTGCTTCTCCATCATCTTAGAATGATTGTAACATCACGGAATCACCCTGTAGATACATATGGTACAATTACAGGCTCCGTCGCCTATAACATTGATTCAGTGTGGCGCAGTTGGATGACGTTTCCTGCGTAAAATTTGATATACGGGGTGTTCAAGACAATTTTTCCCATAAGGAAAAAATTAGAACTTTTCCCATACAAAATGACAGCCGTACAAGACAAGAATAGAAAAATACTGATCATGGCAAGAGAATGCAGTGCCTTATGATCGTTAGCCGCGCGTGTCGTATGATTGTTCACCTGCCTGGGTTACTTCCCTTCAAGTGGACTCTCCCAACATTCCACTGTTTCGTTTATCTCAGCCAGCGTCAGTAGCATCGTTGGTGTGTGTCGTTACGTGTTGACGTGAACGTTTTAGTTCCTTTGTTCGTTCGTTTCGTTTTTGTCAATGTTAAAATGCTAACAATTGAAGAACATGTGTTTTTAATCGTACAAGGGTTCGAAGCTGGCGGTGAATACACAGTTTCAGTTCTTAAAACATTTAATTCAGTTTTCGCGGAGACGACATTCCCACATCACGATACTGCGCGAGATTTGATCAAAAAAATTTCGAAGTACGGGTTCAGTGACAGATGCACCGAGAAGTGGTCGTCCTAGCATTTTGTCTGAGGATAAACTACTCGATATTTCCGATAAAATGTCCATGAGTCGGACAAGTCAGTAGGAAAACTCGCGCAGGAAATCGATGTTAGTGTCGGAACGGCCCACACAGCTATAAGGAAAAAATTAGAACTTTTCCCATACAAAATGACAGTCGTACAAGACAAGAATAGAAAAATACTGAGCATGGCAAGAGACTGCATTATTGTGAATGGTTCAAAACTTTCGTTCAGCAGAATGGAAGGGATACTCTTAATGAAACGTTTTTCACTGATGAGGCGTGGTTTCATTTATCGGAGTACATGAACTCTCAAAATTCTCGTGTGTGGAGTACTGCAAATGCATTATGTATTCATGAGGAACAACTTCATTCTTTGAAAATAGGAGTCAGGATTGCAATTTCTGGACTTCGGATTGTGGGTCCCATATTTTTGAACGAAACAATAAACGTACAACGATAATGCAGTGATATTCTGAACCCATTCACAGGAGAACTTGTGTTAAGTGAAATACTGAACGGTTATTTTAAACAAGATGGTATTTGCAACCAGATGGTGCAACCGCGCATACAGCTCGTGTATCAATGTCACTGTTTGCTAATGTTTTTGGTTCAAAAAATGGTTCAAGTGGCTCTGAGCACTATGGGACTCAACTGCTGAGGTCATTAGTCCCCTAGAACTCAGAACCAGTTAAACCTAACTAACCTAAGGACATCACAAACATCCATGCCCGAGGCAGGATTGGAACCTGCGACCTTAGCGGTCTTGCGGTTCCAGACTGCAGCGCCTTTAACCGCACGGCCACTTCGGCCGGCCATGTTTCTGGTGATCGCATAATTTCACAGGCACTTTTGCCTCCAAACTCGCCTGACCTAAACCCCACCTGACGTTTTCCTCTGGTGTGCAAATCCGACTTGTCCTGAATACACTGCTACACAATACTGTTAGGTTGGTTACTCTGGAATATAACTGTTAACTCCCTGATTCACTGTGTAACTTATCAAACAGATTCAATATTCATCCAAGCACTCAGAAGGTTATCCAGGAAAGCTTGTGTATCAAGCGGTCACAATTACATAATGAACAAGCACATCTTTCGCCTCAGAGACCCGTGTTCACAGCAAGAGTGTAATATCCTGTGTGACTCACATCTATCGGTGTAGTCTGAAAACCACTGTGAAATGCGTGGCAGAGGGTACGTTTCATTGCACCAGTTATTAGGATGTCTTTCTGTTCCATTCATCCATGGAGAGCGAAAAGAATGATTCTTCCATGCATGCTGCAATCTACATCTACGTCTACATGGATACTCTGCAAATCACATTTAAGTGCCTGGCAGAGGGTTCATCGAACCACCTTCACAATTCTCTATTATTGCAATCTCAAATAGCGCGCGAAAGAATGAACACCTATATCTTTCCGTACGAGCTCTTATTTCCATTATTTTATCGTGGTGATCGTTCCTCCCTATGTAGGTCGGTGTCAACAAAATATTTTCGCATTCGGAGGAGAAAGTTGATAATTGGAATTTCGTGAGAATTAATCTAATCTTTTCTCTTGTTCTCAAGATCCCTACGGACGAGATACGTAGCGGAATTTAGTATATTCCTAGAGTCATCATTTACAGTCGGCTCTTGAAACTTTGTAAGTAGGCTTTCT
Organism: Schistocerca serialis cubense; assembly: GCF_023864345.2. Lineage (NCBI taxonomy): Eukaryota > Metazoa > Arthropoda > Insecta > Orthoptera > Acrididae > Schistocerca > Schistocerca serialis. The sequence goes on from NC_064645.1 coordinate 538,626,786, forward strand.
CGGGACAGTTTGCGTCTATCTTTAACAGTCTGCCAGTTCAGCGTCTTCAGCATCTCTGTGACACTCTCCCAAGGGTCAAACAAGCCTGTGATCATTCGTGCCGCCCTTTTCTGTAAACATTCAGTATATCTTGTTAGTACTATTTGGTACAAGTTCACCACACATGAGCAGTAATCTAGAATGGGTCGCACGAGTGAGCTGTCAGCAGTCTCCTTTTCAGACTTAGCCATTGAAGTATTTATTTCATTCATCTTTGCAGTGGAACAAGGGTTAAATTGAGGAAATTCTCCTAGGTTTGACTTTGCAACGTAGCATTTGAAAACGAAGTTAAGCATTTCTGCTTTCGGTTTGATAAGCTCAAATTCAGTTCCTGTTTCATCAACGAATTAGTGATCGCTAACTTTGGAGCCTTTACAGACGACGAGATCATTCGACAACAGTCTGTTATGATAGCCACTGAAAACTTCACAAATTTCTCTTTTCATAGTGAAATGCGTTTCATCCAGCACATGCCTATAGCCCAATTGCTTCGTCTTACATCTATTATGCAGTAATGTCTGTTTCCTTATAAGTTTCTTTACAGAACGATTATACCATTGAGGGTCCCTCCCATTATGAACTGTTCTACTAGGTACATATCTGTGTAGCTCACGGTCAACCACTCTTTTAAACATGAGCCATAGTTCCTCTAGATATTTCTGTCCTGTGCTAGAAGTTTCCAAGTTCCTCACTGAGATATGCTACTATTAGATTTTTGTCTAGCTTATTGAACGTACAAATCTTTCTCTGATTCTCTTAGTTGCCCTTTGTACTCAGATAAACACTGTTCTATAACTGCCGCATTGTCACTGATACCTGTTCCGCCGTAGACATATTCAAAGAGGTTAGATCTAAAATATTTATATCATGAGTAAGGTTGTGATCTATTTGTTATAGGTAGTTTTCAGAGAAGTGATTCAGTAAGTTTTCACCTGACGTCTTGTCACACCCACCACTAACAAAACTATAGTTTTCCCCGTTGATTGTTGGATGATTAAGAGTCACTGCCGATGATTACTGTATGACCGTGAAACTTTACGACCACTCGAACTGATGTGTTCAGTAAAGTGTTCGATTCCATCAAGAGGTGAGTCTGGTGGCCGATAAAACGGTCGAAATACAATTCTATGACAACCCCTCATGGCGCGTCTTGCCCAAGCAGCCTCACATGCAGCTTCAGTTTCTGTCTCAGAGGATATGAGTTTTTTGTCTGCTACGAGAAATACACTTGTTGTGAACACGCTCGGAAATTATAAATGACAACTCTTGTGAAACGGGATTGACAGTACCGTTTCATATTCTCGATTCGATATTCCCCACTCAGCTCGGCTTTACGTTCAGCTTTTTTTCCCCACCTTGTGGATGATAAGAATATTCTACATGGAAGGTTTCCAAGCATCCATCGAATCTCTGAGCACTATGGGTCTAAACTTCTGAGGTCATCAATCCCCTAGAACGTAGAGCTACTTAAACCTAACTAACCCAAGGACATCACACACATCCATGCCCGAGGCAGGATTTGACCCTCGACCGTAGCGGTCGCGCAGTTCGAGACTGTAGCGCCTAGAACCGCTCGGCCACTCCGGCCGGCTTTGTTCCTGGCCTGTTTGTTTCCTGTCTCCTTTAGAACTTCCCAAAGCGCATGTTTCCTGGAAGATGGTAAGGACACCAAGAGCCTCAGCAGTGGTTCGCAGTGTTGCCAGATTTTTTTTCAGGATATTGAAGAAACATGTTAATGTTACCCAACCCCCTCAGAAGACTGAAGACTGTGTATCGAGGAAGCTAATCACTCCTACAGCAACTTTACATTTCGTTCACATGTCGTTTGGTGACGCATTGAACAATATGCATTCAGAAAAATCGCACGGATTTGACCACAGTCTTCAAATAATATTATGCTACCGGAACATTCATCTGAGCACAACAAATATGCCTATACTTTGAACATTTCTAGCTCTCTACTAAAAACAGAAAAATATTTAAATTTATTTGTACAGCATTGATTTAAATACATCAGTTACATGATAGAAAAAAGTAATGGCCTTTTTAATAAAAATTATAACGTGATGCTTTATGTCTCTCAAAATTCTTAATGAATTACTTTCAGAAGTCCCCAGAAAGAGAAAAGTTTCTTACGTTGATCTTGCCAAATAAATTTTGCAAACTACACAGAAATACACCTTATGTGAAACATATGTATATAAGTGTGTGTGTGTGTGTGTGTGTGTGTGTGTGTGTGTGTGTGTGTGTGTGAGTGCGCGTGCGTGTGTATGTGACAATCCGCTAAGTGACCAGTTTATACTATAAGCATTCCGCTAATGCGGCTAAAGGAATTATTTAAACCGTGATACGCGTTCTCAATTCCTTTGAGCATGTGTATTCCAGTACAGTGCACTATTAATAATTCTGTACAATAACATCAGACAAAAACCATTTTAATTCACGACGTTGTTTGCCAAATGCAGCTTTTTTCTATACTTCACGCCAAACAACAACTGAAGTGGGTAATTAATTCTTATTCAATGGGATAAAAAATTCCTCCCCGCATATTATGAATAAAAACGAAGAGTTAAAGCCACTGCATGTGAATGACAATTTCATATTCAAGGAACTTGTCTTCACAGCTATCAACGCACAAGGACGTCTTACATCGGCTGCATAGTCGTACTAACCGTTCGCATCGCTGCAAAGGAAGGAAGCGGAAGACTCTATTGTGATTGACCAAATGCCATCACCATGTTTCATCGAATGATACACTGATATCTTACTAAGCACAAGTGCCTGTGTCCAGTGCTTTCCCTTACGCCACAAAAAAAAAAAGTTATCCTTGGAAAATTTCTGGCTGCTGCCGATTTCGTACGCAGAAATCAAGAACTTGCAAAATAAAACTCCACTTCCGTTAAAGGATAGGCACGAATAAAATCGCACCATTTGTTATTTACATTATAAAGTTCATTTTGTGCGTAAATACAAACATATTCTTACGTTACATACAAAAAAATAATGCACTATATTTCCACCTTCCCACAAAACAGTACCCAGTTTCGGGAAACTATATGTCATTGCTCCTAGTACAAAACCCCGTCTTGCAGTTGCCATCGCCATGAAACGTTATTCCTCCGTCTACGTGGCTGCTGTTAAAATCGACGGATCTTGAATATGGAGGAGTAAATGAAAGTAATGTCTTTCTTGTTTCCAATAATAGCTCACGTATCTGCGTGCCGAGCTAATTTTTTTCTTTTTATACTGAGGAAACAATAAACACTCCTTCCCTTTCGCAGATATTGGTCCGACATCTTCATCTTAAACAGCCGTTGCCTTATACGTTTATACTCTCTTGAAAGTGGTGTAGTACTGGTGCTATATAGTTGAAAATTCAAGGAGAATACGGCTTGTGTAGGAAGCCCTAAGGGGACTAGGATAAACGAAGGGCTGTTTTCCTCGTGATTAGAGCTGATGCACCTCCCCGGAGAGAAACACCGCTGCTTATTGTCTTCCGGAGGAAGGAACTGTCTAATTACTGATGCAGCAGCCAGAGAACACAACCGGAGATGTGAATTACTCGCCCGCGTGACGAAATGAGAGGGCTCTAATAGACACGCAGTGAAGTATAAATGCGAACACATCCTTTCCATTCACGTATTAGGGTAAAAAATGTACGGACACACGGAATATTTGATTCTAACACCCACGCAGGTGGAACTAATTAATGAGGTGGACAATCGGTCTATTTATATTGTAATGAAGTGGAATCCTATTAGGTACGATAATTATCTAACAACAATGTAAGTATTTTAAAGAAAGCCTCATTGAATTCGAACAACGGTCAACAACTGCTGCTGAATATTGATGCCGATACGCAATGACGATTCCCAATCTATTACCTCGATTCAGGTCACACTGTTGGTCAGGCTGGATTGAATAGGACCCTCTAAAATTAAATAACGTGACATAACGAAAAAAAAAATGAAATAATTGTCACAAGAGTCAAGGAATACCAAGTATGGAACGAAACCCAATACAGCGGTGATCAAAGTAACGCTGTTCAATACAGCAAAGTTGTGTATTTAAAAGAATGCTGAAGGGAAATAACACTTGTTTTTGAATCCTCCTGGCAGAATTGATTTAACCGAATCAGATTAGGGCTTTCAAGATGTTACTTAGAGCCATGCCTTACATAACACCAGGCTTTTACACATACAGTATTTTTATTTTATAGTTGCGTAATGAAAGATAACAATTCTAATATGATACGTAGTAACAGAATCATATCGATATTATTAAATGTGGTTTTAATACGTGTAAAGGTAATCTGCAGTACTGACTAGGAACTGATAATGTTAATACTAGCCAAACTACTGCTGCTAATGCAGCTGCTGCTGCTAATAATAGTGACAGTGACACATGAAAAATATATTTTTACAAGAGTCATATTTTTGAGATATCGAGTCCTGAGGAAGAACAATTTAGTTAGACTGCACCAGCTTAGTTCTTCGTGAAGTGAAGAGTATCTAGATGAAAAAAAAGTAATGGGCTAAAGAGTGCATTAAGGACTAAAGGTATATATTATTTTTGTTTTAACTGTCTTTTGATGCTGAGGCTGTAGGTCATACTGTGACGTAACTAAGAAAGTCACTCCAGAGTCGGGTTCCTGCTACTGAAAAGCAAGGAAGCTGCTGAGTGACGGAGCAGGACAGAAATAATTTTTCTCTGATTTAGACTAGGGTCTCTCCTGCACTGCTCATACGAAAATGTTAAGGTCGAGGAGAGATAAGGTGGACTATATACATTGATAAGACGGTAGAGGAGACAGAGATTACGGAAATCTCTGCACTTTTCTGCACGTAGCCAGGGTACTTGTGTATAAGATAGTCAGTTGTGGTCAAAAAGTGATATGTCACAATCGTATGCAGGCGTTCACCGCCAGTCCTAGGGACTGTGGAATTTCCTAAGAGGCACCTTCAGGATAATATGGCTGTAATCAACAACTGGAACTTCAAGAATTTGTACATTCTTTTTGAAGTTAAGAGGGAAGGGATTTTTCTGTTTTCCCAGGACACAGAGAGATGCTCATGCCTTCTTGCGCAACACATGTGTGAGCTCACCGCGGTTTAGATTTTCACCTATTATTGCTCTTAGGATTTTTTCCTGACGGAGAGGAATGGCTTTTTCTTTCCTTTAGTAATAACGATGATAGCGGTTCCAGATATTTTGGCTAATGGGCCTAGAATGACCCATCTGATTTTAGACTGGTGAGCTTTAAACCTACTGTGCCATGACGGACACTACATCCTTCTTCCTGCTAATTCCACAGCGTAAGCGTCCAGCTCCAGCTTAGCGAGAGAGGATGTGCAGCGCGTGCGGACCCTGGAGCAGTAAGCCACAGGCGAGCAGTACAGATTCCAGCACCGAACTGAGGCTGTAAATGTTCTATGGGGGAGGGAGTAATAGCTTTACCTCGGATGATATACTTGGTAGTCTTGCTGATTTTGATGAACGTTCTACATGGCTACTTCAGCATGAATCCGGATGCGACAGCCAGCTACTTTGTATGAAGTTTAGAGAGAATTTTGTTTAATCTGGTACAGAACGCAATCCATGAATTTGTGTATGGTAAATTAAGATTTGGTTGCCCTAATTTGGTTTTGGTGCCAACAACAACATCAGTGTGGCTTTTATATATATGGCGGTTGTACATAACCTGTGGAAATGTCTTGAAATGGTATGGAGCTAGTTGGTGGAATGATAAGATGCTGAACATTATTGAAAAGCGTAGTACTGTAAAGAAACTTGTTTCAAATTCTTAAAAACCCAGAGTGTGGAAACAGATTCGAGCTTTTCTTTTGTAATAAAACACGTCTTCTACGGACAACTAGAAAAAATACTCTCAATAAGAACGAACTTAATTAAAAATCTCCAGCGAGAAGCATTTATTATACTCATAATCAAAAATATTATGGTTTTTTTATAAAAAAAGAAAACGTCTGCACTAATGATAGTACATGAACATTGAAGGAATAGACCTCCAATGTACAAAAAGTTCTTTAGTGGAAATACAAATAAAAGTTTACTATTATAGACTCGAGAAACCACTGCCGTGCAAGTTCTCATCTATTAATATCAGCAGTCGCATGTCGCTCAGAGCAGAATGACACAGTTGTTGTTGTTGTGGTCTTCCGTCCTGAGACTGGTTTGATGCAGCTCTCCATGCTACTCTATCCTGTGCAAGCTTCTCCATCTCCCAGTATTTACTGCAACCTACATCCTTCTGAATCTGCTTAGTGTAGTCATCTCTTGGCCTCCCTGTACGATCTTTACCCTCCTCGCTGCCGTCCAATGCTAAATTTGTGATCCCTTGATGCCTCAGAACATGTCCTACGAACCGGTCCCTTCTTCTTGTTAAGTTGTGCCACAAACTCCTCTTTTCCCGAATTCTGTTCAATACTCCTCATTAGTTATGTGATCTACCCATCTAATCTTCAGCATTCTTCTGTAGCACCACATTTCGAAAGCTTCTATTCTATTCTCGTCCAAACTATTTATCGTCCATGTTTCACTTCCATTCATGGCTACACTCCATACAAATACTTTCAGAAACGACTTCCTGACATTTAAACCTATACTCGATGTTAACAACTTTCTCTTCTTCAGAAACGCTTTCCTTGCCATTGCCAGTCTACATTTTATATCTTCTCTACTTCGAACATCATCAGTTATTTTGCTCCTCAAATAGCAAAACTCCTTTACTACTTTAAGTGTCTCATTTCCCAATCTAATTCCCTCAGCATCCCCCGCCTTAATTCGACTACATTCCATTATCCTCGTTTTGCTTTTGTTGATGTTCATCTCATATTTTCCTCTCAAGACACTGTCCATTCCGTTCAACTGCTTTTGCAAGACCTTTGCTGTCTCTGACAGAATTACAATGTCATCGGCGAACCTCAAAGTTTTTATTTCTTCTCCATGGATTTTAATACCTACTCCGAACTTTTCTCTCGTTTCCTTTACTGCTTGCTCAACATACAGATTGAATAGAATCGGGGAGAGGCTACAACCCTGTCTCACTCCCTTCCCAACCACTGCTTCCCTTTCATGCCCCTCGACTCTTATAACTGCCATCTGATTTCTGTACAAATCGTAAATAATCTTTCGCTCCCTGTGTTTTACCCCTGCCACCTTTAGAATTTGAAAGAGAGTATTCCAGTCAAATAAACAGTCAATGACACAGTAAATCTTGATAAATTATAACGCTTTGTTACATGTAAGACAGCGGACCACACTTTATTTGAAACTAGACTTTATTATGAATACTGTATTGCACTGCACTCTCAGTGAGCTCATAATAAATCACTGTACAACTGATTGGAAACCACAGCGACAAGGACTAATGGGCTCCATTTTACAAAAACAAGTTAACTTCTTGAAAGTACATAGTGAGGCAGGTGCTCACTATTCTAACCTGACATAATCCATTGGAAATGAGTTGGTCAAATATCTTTGTAGGAACCATAACGAGACCGAGCGCATTGGAAATGAGTTGGTCAAATTTCTTTGTAGGAACCATAACGAGACTTAGTGCAACTTTGAATATATGGCCCAACTGCCATGCAGTACTCGCAAAGTCTCCTCCCAGCGCACACCACAATAAAGGTAAATTTGTCCGCTTTTGCCTCTGGCTAGCGAGCCTTCTTGAAGGATCAGGCCTCTTCACCAGAAGCTGAGCCCTGTAGCTTACTGCCAGCTATCAACTGCACTCCACGCTGCACTAGGCTCGTGCATTATGCCAAAAGCAGAAAAACAGCTGAGCGTTCATGTGCAGAACGCCACACTCAGACCAAAGCACTAGCATGTGTTACCGCTCAAAGAGCACTGCCGCCAGAGTCTAATACCATCTCACGTATATACCTATATCCCCATCTTCCGCCTGCTTCCTATTGACACCAACGGTGATCGACCTATTCATCAAGAGCAAATATCTATTAGATGCTACGCGCTTAATCGAAAAATCGTGTGCCATTACATACGTCTGTTGAATTGTCACAATTGGAGACAACATGGCCAGTGATTTTTTATCATATATTGGCCATTGCACCTAGTAATAGTGGTTGTATTTTTTCTTAAGTTGTCCCAATTGGAGGTACCTCTGTGCTGATTGTATAGAACAATTATCCAGTCTTGTATTAAGTTGTATATTCTAGTAAGAGTTATTAAGAAGTACTCACTTTATCAACCAGCCTTTCTAGTCACCTGTCGTTCTATTACACATAGCAGACTGTGGTTTGTTCTGATTATGTAGATTAATCAAAGTTACCAGATAAATTCAATGCAGATAACTTTGGAACACATTTATTCAACGAAATATTGGTTGGTTTTGTGATGGATGCCAAAGAGGCACTCGAATCAACGACATGAGGAAAGACTAGTTGCAGTAAACAAAGGGGGTGGGGGGAGAGGTGTGAACTCCTTGGGAGTGTAGCTGATCAATTGTGGATGTTGAGGAAAGTGTTACATCACCCTGTTGCCCTAATATAGATGCAACCAAATGAGGTGAGGTAGAGTCACGACTATTGAATCATTTTTCGAAGAAGCTTAAACTTCCTATACATAAATAAGGAACCTGAAGGCCTGAATAAGACATTACTTGAATAGGTTGCGCAAATAGGGTTGTATCAAAGTTGGCGCCTAATGGATAAACAGATAGATCCATTACTAGAAATAGCTGCCGCCCTCTCGGAACAAATTGAGGAAATTTCTGTTGCTAATCCAGGAAAGGAATGAGAAGTGAAGTGGTCAGATGGTACTGGAAGGGAAACTGAGTAATTCAAATGGGTAGGAGAACTGTTGAAAGGATGCAGGGAGCTATAATGGACCAAAAGGTATGGTGATAAGATTGCTATCTTACCAAACCCATTACTTGGTTTTTTATCACGGAGTTCACAGTTGTAAATCAATAACTAAGTGCAGAAACAAAATCTGCTGGGGTTCTTAGTCAATTAAAGGAACAATGTAAAGATTTTAATCTCCTAAGACAACAGCCTTAGAAGCTGCTATATCCAGATTTTACAGACAATTAATGCATTATGTTGACAGAGAAAGGGTGGCGCAGTGTAGCTTCAGTGAGTTGTAGGAGTAAATATATATTGAATTGACACCTAGATGGGCTGCGCAGGAATTGGTGCTAAAGGACTATTAGCTGATACAACAAATCAGAGAGTAGCAGAGTATGCATGGAATATCAGGTGAATATCAAAAGTGCTATATTCACCAAATGGTGAATCAGTGGTTGTAAAACACATAACTGAAGGAATAAGTCCAGGGGATAGGGCTATTTAGTTGTCTATGTCAAGACGACAGTTATTTGATGATTTATAACGTGCTTTATGTGAGGGGGACGCCATACATATGCTTACATGGAGTGTGCTGTTTTCGGGTACATCCACTAGAAACACAGGCTTGTCCGGCGGTTTGCAGCGGCTGCAAGCCTGCACGCTACGACACTGCAGGAAATCACGTGTAAACATTCTCCGCTAACAGTATCAACACCAGTTTATTTTTGTGCACAACTCTGCAAGTGGATACTGCTTGTGGGTTGTTAATTTATGAAAAAAGTGGGCCCTGTATCTAACATGCACCGATTAACATTCAAGATCACAAGTTAGTATAAGCGCGAGATAAACCACAGCAAATGTGAAATTCTCGTGTCTGATAACCGGTATAACCTCCAGAATGTTGACTGGAAGCTTGTAAAGGTTCATGTATTGTGTTGCACAGGTGCCAGATGTTAGTTTGTGGGATGTCTGTTGCACTTTATTGGTCAATACAGGGACGGTGAATACTGTTTGTGGATGACGCTAGAGTTGTCGACAGATGGTGTCTCACACGTGCTCGATTGGAGACAGATCTGGTTATCGATCCAGCCACGGCAACATGACGATAGTCCGCACAGCACGTTTGGTCCAACAGCGGTCGCAGGGCTAGCGTTATCCTGTTGAACTACACTCATTGGAATGCTGTTTATGAACGGCAGCGCAACAAGTCGAATAACCAGACTGATGAGCATATTTGAAGCACGAGAGTGCTTATGCTCACAGTTAATAAAATGTTCCTGGCTATTATGGCGCGTTCAAAAGTACTTCACCTCAAAACCCGACGTTTCGGCCCCACCTGCGGAGGACATTATCAAGGGCGATGGTAGTTTCAACAAGAAGCCATGATCCCCCTTGAAAATGTCCTCTGCAGATGGGTTTTAAGGTGAAATCCATTCGGCCGCGGTATAATAGGCTGGAACACTTTATTGTCTGTGAAATTTGAGTTCGTGAAAGTGTACATTTTACAGTGCTTCTGCTGTTATACGAAATCACACCCCAGACCGTAACTCCGGGTGTAGAAACAGTGTGTCTAACACACAGACAAGTTGGTTACAAGCTGTCGACTGGTCGCTGCTACGATCGCAGGTTCGAATCCTGCCTCGGGCATGGACGTGTGTGATGTCCTTAGGTTAGTTAGGTTTAAGTAGTTCTACGTTCTAGGTTACTGAAGACCTCAGCAGTTAAGTCCCATAGCGCTCAGAGCTATTTGAACCATTTGTCAACTGGTCTCCCTCTATCCAACACAAGACCATCACTGGCACCAAGGCAGAACCAGCTATTTTCAGAAAACACAACACGCATCCATCCTGCCCTCTAATGAACTCTCTCTTGAAGGTGGTGGTTTGGGGTCAGTGGAATGTACGCGTCTGGCTCGGAGCTGTTCTCGAGGTAACTGATTTGTAACAGTTCTTAGAGCTACTGTGGTGGCAACTGGTGCTCAAATTGCTGCTGCAGACGCAGTACGGTTCGCCAGGGCCATACGCCGAACTCGATAGTCATCCTTCTCAGTATTGCCGTATGGCAGTCTGGATCTTGGTCTTCTTGCTACCATACATTCCCGTGACGACCGCTGCTACCAGTCATGTACAGCGGCTAGCTAGAACAGAATGGCCAGGCGTATCAGGACTGGATACTTCAGTTATAGACTTTCTCAAGATTGTAGATTTCAGTGTGTCAGTTCAGAGTGTAAACGACGTTATGTAGATTCTTTGGTGCATAACATGATCCTTTTGCCTTCGACAAATCAGAGACTTAGAAACTATTTATTGTTAGTGAACCACACTCGTTGTCAGTATCTCTTCCGCTCATTCGTTCTTTCGAGCAAACGATGAGATACTCTGCGTTTTCCGCCGGTCAGTCACGCAGGAACCAGCCCTGCCCTCGGAAATCAGCAAGAACCTTCCCTCAACCCACCACCACCCACTTGCAAAAGCTTTATGATGGCTATTTAACCAGGAAGTTGAGTATTATTTGTTTCATTATTTATTAAAGGTATTGTAACATTACGAGTAAGCACATGAGTTATTCGGCCACCCAGAACTGGTTTGTGCGGCTGAACGGTAGCAGCCACAGGGGCAAGGGTGCGGAATGGCCGTCTCAGCCTCAGTGCTGTGACTAGTTCAGAAGCAGAGACCATTGCTGACGCAGCCGGGCAAGTACAGAGGTGAGTAGCGTGAGGACAGAAATGGATAAATCCGACAACGGGGAATGTGGACGGTGGCTGTTCACATGGTAGGACAGAAGATGTTCCAGAAAATGTGAGCCTGTCTGAATTATGGATTCTTACAACTCTTGGAAATTCTATAGTAAATGACAGTTAAATAATAAAGGAAATCTGAATACATTGGCTACATCAGCAAAATGAGACACATGCAGTGAAACAATAATATTTTCAATATCTTAAAAACTACAGAAATTAGTAACGTCCAGTGACTAGAACCTTAGGATTAAGTACTTTTATATGCTTCATGTGATTTCATCAAACGACATCTCACATGATACCATTGCACTATAGTTATGATTCCTGAAAACCATATATTTGCATCTGTTTTACTGTCTTATTACCTTTTTAATGTCTTTTTCATTATGAAAATATCTGTCAGAACATCGTGTCTTCCACGATAGTAAAAATATTTGTCAGAACGTCGTATCCTCCACGATAACACAGAGACTGAATGCAGCATGAATATCTCATACATTATCAAGTTTTTGCATTTATTTAATAGATAGTTTACTATTTCACCAATAACTAGATTTAAATGTTGATTAGGAATGGTATTAAACACCGTGGTGATTTGAAAGGGGTCAGTCACAGGTATTATCCGAGAGCACCTTTGAAAAGTGTACCAAGAGACACTTCTATAAAGCAGACACAAATAACTGTTTGAACAATATTTAACATCTTGTTGTTATTTAGCTTGTAAGTAGGCTCTTTAGGTTTTTTTTATTGGTAACGCCACCTCTGTATGAAAATCACTGGCTGTGCTGTGTGCAGTCTGTGGCTGCTTTGCATTGTTATAATACTCGCCATTGTAGTGTTAGGCAGCTGGCTGTGAACAGCGCGTAGCGTTGCGCAGTTGGAGGTGAGCCGCCAGCAGTGGTGGATGTGGGGAGAGAGATGGCGGAGTTTTGTAATTTGTCATGAACTGCTACGTATATTATGACTATTAAGGTAAATACATTGTTTGTTCTCTATTAATATCTTTCATTTGCTAACTATCCCTATCAGTAGTTAGTGCCATCCGTAGTTTGAATCTTTTATTTAGCTGGCAGTAGTGGCGCTCGCTGTATTGCAGTAGTTCGAGTAATGAAGATTTTTGTGAGGTAAGTGATTTCTGGAAGGTATAGTTTAATGTTAGTCAGGGCCATTCTTTTGTAGGGATTTTTGAAAGTCAGATTGCGTTGCGCTAAAAATATTGTGTGTCAGGTTAAGCACAGTCATGTATAATTGTTCTAAGGGGACGTTTCAAGCTATAGGGCTCTTGTACAAGAATGCTAGATTATTTATTTATGAACAGAACTTTATTTATATTTATTGTGAATGGGCTTAGTGTGACTGAATGTTTGTAACATTTATTTCTTTAAATATTGTCCCAATGTATAATTTTAGTGCGAAAGTGGTCAAGCTGAGTGTAAATCATGTCCGTGGAACTTACGAATGATATACTTTTTACGGGGACGGCCTGCAGCCAATGGAGAAGCAATGGCGGAACACTGCTGTAGTCAAGCAGAAATGCACACTTTTCGAGTGGTGCTTTCAATGGAGCGATTCTGGAGAGACTTTTATGTCGAGTTTTGGAAGAAGAGGGTTGGGGTGTTTGTGGGAAGAGACCGAACACGAGGTCATCGGTCTCATCGGATTAGGGAAGGACGGGGTAGGAAGTCGGCCGTGACCTATTAAAGGAACCATCCCTTCATTTGCCTGGAGCGATTTAGGGAATTCCCGGAAAACCTAAATCAGGATGCCCGGACGCGGAATTGAACCGTCGTCCTCCCGAATGCAAGTCCAGTGTGCTAACCACTGCGCCACCTCGCTCGGTTTGGAAGAAGAGCGTCTTGCCTGTGGTAACGTGTGTTATCCAGTCGTATCAGTGACAGATTATCGGCGGTGAATGGCCGCTATAATATTCATCGCTTTCGATGGATTTTAAGTATCATGAGATCTAATATGCCACAATGCAGAACTTTTAACTTTCCCGATTGCATTTAGGAACGTAGAATAGAGTATGCGTTCCTACTCATTATCTTGCATGTGTTAATCTGTAAATCGTCATTTTGAACATTGAACTCTTTGAGCTGGTGAATGTTTCGTGTATTGTCACCACGGAATAGAGTTTGTTTTTCGCGTGTTTTTTATGACTGCTTAGTCTGGGGCTTCTGGTACAAGTCACGTAATACTCTCAACTTTACTGCATTTAATAAGGTTATTTTCGGTCACTATTGTAACTGGTGATATCAGAACAACTTTTTCTGTCAGTATTATAACTTGTTATTGTAGGATCACTTTCCGATTATTTGAGGTTCTTTCTTGAATAAACATTATTCAACGTAATGCTCGTAGTTTGGTGTCGTCTACATCCATTTCAAACGTTACAATAGAACTCTTTTCATTAGTTCTTCACTTATCTTCTATTTAATATTTCTGTGTATTTTTTTTTTTACTCGTAATTTTAGCCAGTGCGTAGACTATACTGAATGGCCTAATATCGTGTACGGCCACTGCGAGCAAGTGGAGGTGCACAAACATGACATGACGTGGAATCGACTAATGTCTGAAATAGTGCTGGAGGGAATTGACACCATGATCCTCCAGGGCTATCCAAAGATCCGTAAGAGTATGAGGGGGTGGAGATGTCTTCTGAACAGTACTTCGCAAGGCATCCCAGATACGCTCAGTAATGTTCATTCTTGGGGAGTTTCTGGCCAGCAGAAGTGTCTAAACTCAGAAGTGTCTCCCTGAAACCATTATGTAGCAGTTCTGGAAGTGTGGGGTGTCGCATTGTCCTTCTGGAATTGCCCAAGTTCGTCGGAATGCACAATGGACGAGTATGGATGCAGGTGATCAAACAGGATGGTTACGTACGTGTCACCTGTCGAGAGTCATATCTAGATTTATCAGTGCTCCCACATCACTCCAACTACACACGCCCATTACAGAGCCTCCAGCAGATTGAACAGTCCCCTGATGACATGCAGGGTCCATGGATTCAGTCTCCATTTCCGTACACCTCGCTCAACATAATTTGATACGAGACTCGTCTGACCAGACAACACGTTTACAGTTATCGACAGTCCATAGACGGTGGTCACGGGCGCAGGCGAGGCGTAAAGCTTTGTGTCCTGCAGGCATCAAGGGTACACGAGTGGGCCTCCGTCTCCGAAAGCCCATATCGATGATGTTATGTTGAATGGTTCACACGCTGACACTTGGTGATGGCCCAGCATTGAAATCTGCAGCAATTTGTAGAAAGATTGCACTTCTGTCACCTTGAACGATTCTCATCAGTCGTTGTTGGTCCCGTTCTTGCAGGAATTTTTTCGGGCCTCAGCGATATCGGATATTTGATGTTTTACCGCATACCTGATATTCACGATACACTCGTGAAATGGTCGCACTGTAAAATCCCCACTTCATCGCAAGTTCGAAAATGCTATGTCCCATCTCTTGTGCGCCGACTGTAACACGGCATTCAAATCACTTGATAACCTGCCATTGTAGCAAAAATAAGCGATCTTAACAACTGTGCCAGGCACTTGTTATCTTACGCAGGCGTTGCTGACTGCAGCGCCGTATTCTGCCTGTTTACATATGTCTGTATTTGAATAGGCATGCCTATATCAGTTTCTTTGGCACTTCAGTGTGTGTTACTGCAGGATCACAGCTTCATGTTATTGTTTGCAGTGCGTCACTACCGGGCATGAAATCAGACGAGCACATTTCACCCATACGATGGTATCTAATTATTCTTTTTAAACAGAGCCCTGCATGCCCAGTCACCTAAGGTACGGACAACATCAGGTAAAGGTGCAGTTGGTTTACTCGTACGGATTGCTGATTAGAGAAGCTTCGAATCAGCAGAATATTTATTATGTAATGTCGCAGCATCAGCGCTATTTTCGGAAGATGGGATGTAAACTTTGTAGAAAGTCCAACCACAAGACAGAAGCGTGCAACTCTGCTACCAGAATTAACGTAGGCAGCACAAACCTTGAGGAAACAGACTGACGGCGAGGCCGACGTTCTCGAATCAGGTCCGACATCCTCGAAGTTCAGGCTACGTGTACACTGTCTTTGGATATGCTCAACAGTATACGTCCTGTCAAGTTCTAAACAGATACAAGATGTCCTGCAACAATGATCAACTTGCCTACATACTGGCGTTGGTGGTTGCTGACACTTTGGCCGTTCGCAGACTAATTGAAGAGTTCCTATAATAATTACATCGCAGTAATGGACCAATTTGGCTCCACAATCCGATACAATCCGTCGCCCTCCGTGGTCACCCTAGAGGTAGTAGGAACAAAAGGAGCAACTAACATCTTAGGACTGGATAATTTTTAAGAACTGGTTTTGGAGGTGCGCGATTCCACTTATCCTTACCCAGAACGCATCTACGCCACATACTTAAATAATACGACTCCATATATAATGGCAACAATATATGTTACCAATTACGAGGCGCACGTCATGTTGCAAACGGTTCGCGGTTTCCACATATGGAATAGCAAATTCGGAGCCATTTAGTTTAAGAAGTAAGCTGTTGCTAACCCTCCAAAAGTTACAGGACGAAGGGCTCCTCACGCCAGTCACTAGCAGTCTGTGAGCTACTACCACTGTTTTCGATGGCGTTGACCAACAGTCATGGAACACTTTTTAAAAGAGTAAGCCGCCATTTTACTGTGTATTATTACATTTATCTTTTGCACTACCCAGATTTCAGTTCATAACTGTTAACAATTATGACTTAATAATGGACTAACAGCCTTTCGTAATGTACTTCATAGTGGCATAAAAGTCGAAGGTACATACACTCCTGGAAATGGAAAAAAGAACACATTGACACCGGTGTGTCAGACCCACCATACTTGCTCCGGACACTGCGAGAGGGCTGTACAAGCAATGATCACACGCACGGCACAGCGGACACATCAGGAACCGCGGTGTTGGCCGTCGAATGGCGCTAGCTGCGCAGCATTTGTGCACCGCCGCCGTCAGTGTCAGCCAGTTTGCCGTGGCATACGGAGCTCCATCGCAGTCTTTAACACTGGTAGCATGCCGCGACAGCGTGGACGTGAACCGTATGTGCAGTTGACGGACTTTGAGCGAGGGCATATAGTGGGCATGCGGGAGACCGGGTGGACGTACCGCCGAATTGCTCAACACGTGGGGCGTGAGGTCTCCACAGTACATCGATGTTGTCGCCAGTGGTCGGCGGAAGGTGCACGTGCCCGTCGACCTGGAACCGGACCGCAGCGACGCACGGATGCACGCCAAGAACGTAGGATCCTACGCAGTGCCGTAGGGGACCGCACCGCCACTTCCCAGCAAATTAGGGACACTGTTGCTCCTGGGGTATCGGCGAGGACCATTCGCAACCGTCTCCGTGAAGCTGGGCTACGGTCCCGCACACCGTTAGGCCGTCTTCCGCTCACGCCCCAACATCGTGCAGCCCGCCTCCAGTGGCGTCGCGACAGGCGTGAATGGAGGGACGAATGGAGACGTGTCGTCTTCAGCGATGAGAGTCGCTTCTGCCTTGGTGCCAATGATGGTTGTATGCGTGTTTGGCGCCGTGCAAATGAGCGGCACAATTAGGACTGCATACGACCGAGGCACACAGGGCCAACACCCAGCATCATGGTGTGGGGAGCGATCTCCTACACTGGCCGTACACCACTGGTGATCGTCGAGAGGACACTGAATAGTGCACGGTACATCCAAACCGTCATCGAACCCATCGTTCTACCATTCCTATACCGGCAAGGGAACTTGCTGTTCCAACAGGACAATGAACGTCCGCATGTATCCCGTGCCACCCAACGTGCTCTAGAAGGTGTAAGTCAACTACCTTGGCCAGCAAGATCTCCGGATCTGTCCCCCATTGAGCATGTTTGGGACTGGATGAAGCGTCGTCTCACGCGGTCTGCACGTCCAGCACGAACGCTGGTCCAACTGAGGAGCCAGGTGGAAATGGCATGGCAAGCCGTTCCACAGGACTACATCCAGCATCTCTACGATCGTCTCCATGGGAGAATAGCAGCCTGCATTGCTGCGAAAGGTGGATATACACTGTACTAGTGCCGACATTGTGCATGCTCTGTTGCCTGTGTCTATGTGCCTGTGGTTCTGTCAGTGTGATCATGTGATGTATCTGACCCCAGGAATGTGTCAATAAAGTTTCCCCTTCCTGGTACAATGAATTCACGGTGTTCTTATTTCAATTTCCAGGAGTGTATAATAATACACTGCCAAATGGCGATTTCACTTTTTAGAAACACCATCTTTTTTGTCTGAAAATCCAGACGGACCGTTACTGATGCGTGGGGATTTCAAATCGGGAGGCAGTCATGTACACATAGTCTGTTCTGAAGATGGAGCGTATTATGTCTAAGCTATCGGGTCGAACCATTTTCGCAAAGACTGCCCTCCGTGAGGCGTACCTACAGTTATGTTAGGACGCAGACCCCAAACGAGTTCTGATGACCAACTCGCCGTTTCAGCTATTACACTTCAATTGTCTGCCACTTGGGGTTTACAGAGAACCAGCAATATTTCATTGTTGCTTGGAACGACTGTTCCAGGAAGTCCCCAGAACCACACATTTTCTGGATGACATTATACTCCCGGGCAAATACTTGAGAAACCTCTCAGCAAATTTGGAGGCTCTCTTCCAAATTTTGGAGACACCATATCTAAAATGGAACACGTAAAGGTAAGCTTGCCTGGCCGTCACCGGCCAACCGCGTTCTGCGAAAAGTCAACTGGTCGCCTTGTCTACGCATGGGATAACTGTCTTAGCGCGTGAGTGATTACTTTTGAATAGAACAGTTCCGTGGTACTGTTTTCATTCCATTGCAATAACACGATTTCAACTAATGATTCGAACAATACTTCAACTTTCTGCAGCCTTACTTGACCTCTATTTACCACAACTTCCCGGCAAGTCTTTACACGATGGGGAAGTACAAAATACTGTACAGAACAAAGAGTTTACGTCAGTGGTACATATTTAATAAAACTAAAAAAAATTAAGTTTACAACATTTTATGGTAAGAACTTCAACATTGTTGTAAAGACATGAGATATAAATATTTACGCGTGAAATAATTAATTTTAGTTGCCTTAGTTTTTACGTGAACTTCTCATTCTGCAAATAATATATCGATACAGGTTGGTATTGCAGGATTCACAACGTCTCTTGAGCTTGTTTACATTCTAGGTGCACGACCACAAGTCTTTGGTGAACGGATGTCAGGGCGCCAATGCAAAACTATAGGGGACGACGTACTGCGCGTCTCAACGCGAGATCCCCACATAAGGCTGAAATACTCAAGATTGGAACATTTACTTATTACACAAGTGCTAGTGCTAGTGCTGTGGTATCGCGCAGTGGATACAACAATCCAGGCTGTTTCAAACCTGGCAGAACATGTCAGATACTGTTTTAAACTTCATATAACCCTTTCTTGTATGCTTTGCTTGACTAGTACCCTTCGGAAAAAGTGTTCGATGTGAAACACACAATCCCCTGGGCGTCAAGACGCACGCAATACATTGCGGAGAAAAATTATCATTTGGGAAACTGTTAACAGCAGCTTCCTTCGCCACCAGTAACATGAGCTAAGTACAACTGCTGTACAGTTACGACTACCAAAGTGCATAGCGTTTCTGAGGGGTAGGATCCAAAAACCGGAAGTGGTACAGCAGTCCATATGTTGCAACATTTGTTCGAGATTCAGACCACAGTTTTCTGTGGAGGTCGCCTATACAGGAGCCCTTTACGACTGTTACACAGTTGCTAGGCAGACCGCATAAGACTCAAACACTCGAGATTGGGACATTTACTTATTAGACAAGTGCTACTACTGTGGTATCGCGCTGTGGATACAACAATACAGGCTGTTTCAAAAGTAACATTTCTATCTCGACGCTATAGTTGCTCTTTTGGTTACTGCTAATTCTTGCAAATCCTAAAGTCTCTCTCGTAAAAATAGCTGCCCTCTGATACTGTCATATCAATGAGATATGCGTTGGTAGTGTAAAGTGAGCGCGTTGTCGATGGGTGGAGATACACAAAATGTTAAAAATCAAATAAAAATAGTCTCAATCGCATTTTCAGATTTTTATTCGTTAGCAACCGGTTTCGGCCCTTTCTACAGACCTTCTTCGGACTTTTCCCCTCCATTATGGATGTTGATGGCGGCAGGCGGAGAGAGACCCGTAGAAGTGAGGAAGTCATTGCTGTTCTTCCTTCTACGAATCTCGTTCTGTCTCAAACCACCACCAGCCCCAATGACGGGGAAAAGCCTGAAGATGGTCTGAGCAAAGGGCCGAAACCAGCTGCTGACGAATAAAAATCTGATCGAGACTATTTTTATTTGATTTTTAGTATTTTATAAGGATTGCTGCTTTGCTCCGATTACAGAGTACTTTCTAAAATTTAAATAAACAAAAGCCTGTAGATTTTCTTATTGCAAGAAACATAAAGAATCAGCAGCAGTTGAAAGGGAAGGCAATGATACAGAATCTCGTCGACCAATGCATTTCTTATTTGTCGTTTGTGTCATGATGTTATGTCTTACTTTCCGTATGAAGATTACATTAAAAAAAGATAGAGAAAACTGAAAACGGTAATTTTACTCCTCAGGTGTTTCAGAAACATTCTTTTTTGGAATGTTGCCTAACTCCCGGTTCGCACTGGCTTGAATGTCGGCTGTGTAGTTGATGTTAATAATCCCGTCTGAAACTCACTGGAACAATCTGCTTAATATTTTCCCTGAGACGAAATGAAGCACTGAGTATGACACACACCTCTTGTCAATACCGTTAGCAAAACAACAGAATATCAAGTCTATCGTTCCCAGAATAATATGATTTCATTTAACTATTACATTTGTCACAGTCCACATAATTTCTCTTCTTGTTCTGGTTGTAAGGAAACTATTATCAACAGTCTTACTAAAACTCGGTATTAGAAATTCCTTTCCGGTAGCTGTGATATCACTGACGCTCTAGATGGTTTATAAAATAAGAGCTACATACCAATTACAGCTACAGTGCTCACGTTTTCGAGATGTTTGTTTGAGACAGTCGGAAGTTAGTGGTCGAGAACTGAGGCCCGGACGCGCGGACAGAAGTTTAGTACTGAAGTACAGTATGATAAATTCAAAAAGTATATGCCGATGAAACCACAGACATAGTAGCGTTATAAGCGGTCGGGTTTCTCAAGTTTTGTGTGCTGCTGGGTTAGAGGGGCGGCACCCAAGAAGTCTGATTTTGACTTGTTGACGGCGGTCATGAGAATGACTGGAATCAGACTTCAAAAGCAGCATCAGTTGAGAGACGGAAGCCTGGCTTCGGAGAACGAAACAAAGTCGAATGCTCGTGAGACGTGGGAATAAACTGCGGTTCAGCAAAAACTTCAGCAAAGACGGGAATGGGAATCAGAACAACATGAAGTAGTCTGGTCATTAGCAGATCGGATCAGCATCAAAAGTGCAGACCAAGTTCTGACTAACGAGTCCTTAGGCCGCAAAACCAAGTCTCTCAAAAGAATCATCACGAAGTCTCACTCCTCTGTGTCTGCATCGAATGTGATCGTCGAATCTCCCCACTATCGACAACGAAACGAATGGTTCTCTATACTTTCAATTTCGCCGGTTTTTGATGCTTGTCTCCCATCTTTTATGCCTTCAGAGCGCTGAAATTTTGTAGGTATGTTTTATTAGTTGATCTAGCATTATTTTAGTTTCAGCCTCCTTAACAGTTTTTGATTCCTCATATCAGTGTGCCACATATCCGTTGGTGTGGGTGGACTGGAACATACACGCGTCCGGGAAGTGTTCTCACGGTCTTGTTACACAGGAAGAGAGTTTACGGCACGCTTACATACTGGAGGAGTCTCCAGGTGTTTTCAGGGTGATCGCTCTCCAGAAGGAGGGTTAGCTGCTCCTCTACGTATCTCAAGGAGGCACAGGTTTAGCAAAATAATTAGTTTTAAAACCACAAAAAGCCGGCAGGCGACGATCTCCCTCTGTCAATTAGAAGCTTCCCACAATAAAGGTGGGATTCCGAACACGACCGGAGAATTTATTAGCAGGTAAAACCCCGTAAGGAACCATAACGTTACGGTCGTCTAGGTTCTTTAATGAGTGCCGAACTTCGAGGAGAAAGTGCATCATTTTAACACTAATAACACCAGCCATTTATCATAGCGCACGTTAGCCGGAAGTGGGGGGGGGGGGAATTTACGCCGACCCTAATAAAATTCTTTAAGTGTTGTTAAATTATATTAACAACATACCTCATAAGAGCTACTGATTTGTAAGTACGGTCAAGAACCTGAAAATATCTACGTACTTTCAATAACGTGTGTAAGTAGGCTGTTTAGGTTTTTATGTTGTTAACGCCACGTAGCGCTCTGTATGAAAATCACTGACTGTACTGTGTGCAGTCTGTGGCTGGTTGGCATTGTTGAATTATCCGCTATTGTAGTGTTGGGCAGTTGGATGTGAACAGCGCGTAGCGTTGCGCAGTTGGAGGGAGCCGCCAGCAGTGGTGGATGTGGGGAGTGAGATGGCGGAGTTTTGAGAGCGGATGATCTGGACGTGTGTCCATCAGAGAGACACTTTCGAACACTATTAAGGTAAATACATTGTTTGTTCTCTATCAAAATCTTTCATTTGCTACATATGCCTATCAGTAATTAGTGCCTTCAGCAGTTAGAATCTTTTATTTAGCTGGCAGTAGTGGCGCTCGCTGTAGTGCAGTAGTTCGAGTAACGAAGATTTTTGTGAGGTAAGTGATTCATGAAAGGTATAGGTTATTGTCAGTCAGGGCCATTCTTTTGTAGGGATTATTGAAAGTCAGACTGCGTTGCGATAAAAAATATTGTGTGTCAGTTTAGTGTTGATCAGAATAAGTAAAAAGACAAATGTCTGTGTATGTTCAGTTCTGCTCAGCTGTTTGAAAATCAAATAACGTAAGGGGTTTATCAGTACAATCGTTCATAAATTTTTCTAAAGGGAGGTTTCACGTGTACTATCGACATTACGACAAATAATACAGATATCGTTCATTGTTGTTGATTTTTATTCTTAAAATACTATTTAAAGTGCTACTGACGAGAATGTGAAGCCCTGAACCTGAAAGTATTGACTACAACATTCACTGGGGAAGGTAACGTCCAATACAGAGACTTAAATTTTTGGGCTAAGCTCAGTCCAAGAATTTAAAACATATATGGAATCTGCTAGAATAATTCATTAAATCAATAAACTGTCTTTTTTTCAAAATTTCAAAAGATAAGGTAATTGACTAGATCACAGTATTTACAAAAGGTGGGTCTCAATGTGTTAATAAATGTCGTTTTCATGGAGTATGATTCGCTAGACTTTTCATCTACAAGCATCCTGCCGCTCTTTTCCACCTCCTGTGATTAATGGTAATAGCAGCCCCTACTTGAGAAATGCTATTTCAAATTATCAATGAAATTCAGTCCCAGACCAATCCTATTGGAGTCATGCGAAATGCCGTGTTCGAGCGTGCCAGATCTGGGTCCAATGGCTTTAAATCCAAATGTCTGATGAAGTTACAAAACGGAATGAAATTTAACGCAGTTGGATAATCAAGTGACATAATCAAGTCCAGGTAAATACTAGTTTTATTACAAGTTATTGTGTGTGCACAGATTAATAGAAAAATGTTACGTTATCTCTCTTTATTGAAATACGCGTGGATTTATATGTCTGTTTACTTGTTAGTTATTTGGTAATTGTATGTATTTATAACAAACTACATGTGATGCTTAAGACGAAGTGGTTTGTGTAATTAGAGGTGTCATCTAATGAATTCGGACTACACAGTACATAAGCACAAAGACCACACTATTTATTACTGAAAATATCGTAAGGTTTGAAGTAGCTGGGCATTTCAATTTGTGAATCAATAGTTCATTAACTGGAACATCGTGTTACTAAAATTGATCTTTGAAGTGGCTCTTGAGTATGAACTCGACCTTTAATGGCAGCAATGAATGTCCAAAATAAATTTCTTAACTGATGTAGATGCAGTTATCGATATTTAATTCTTAGTAACAGACTTATTTATTTGCATAATCCGTCGATATAGCTTTAACTCTTGATCGATGACATCATACAGACAGTTTTCACTTACTTGATGAGGTTCATTCACCTACTACGTTGTCTCAGGAAGCTTCTGCGTGCCCTGAAATTCTTTAGTACGTCACGCATAGAAACAATTTCTACACCTTTCAGATAGATCACGGGCTCACCTGGATGTATTGTCGAATACAAATTCGGGGTTCGTGGAGCGGAGTGAAACCAATCAAATTAAACTGTCCGGTCATGACAAGATGAATGTTTTGACCGTGTAGAAACTGCAAATTTTGTCCATACAACTGAATCATATGCAACCCTTGTCTATAGCATAGCAATCACTCAGTGATAACAATTCTTACTAAGTAAGAAATTAATTTTAAAGACGCATCTTAATTTCTTACATGTCTTATAAATTTCTTGCAGTACTCTCCATACACTTCATATCATACTTTCAGTTCCATTTAACAGTAAACACGAAATGCCTTAAGATGGCACATGATAGTTAACAAGAAGTACCACAATGTAGAATACGTCTACCTTCATGTACGGTTACAGCCAAGGTCGTTACGCTTAACTCTTGTTACACTTAGAAGCTACATAAAAACTAAGAATTATGAAGAAGTCTGCGATAATATTGAACTGATCGGCGACTTCATACACACGTCGTCTCGGGCGCTTGCGGTTACACCTTTCGCACTGAACTGTTCAGACGCACGTTAGATAAGACCAAAGAAGGTAGTGCTCAGCGCCGAAGATTTCGCCTCAGCACAGCATTATAGCACTTATTATGAATTTACACATGAAATAAAAGGAATTTGCACAATTTTCGCAGATTAACAGAAACCCAGTTGAGGACATTTAATTGATGCTCAAAATCAATTGAAGAGAAAGGACAGTAAGGGTCTTGGAGGGCTGTCTGATGATGGTATGTACGAGAGTGATAAATCGTTTCCTAGGAGATTCATTAAACATAGTGGAAACGCGTCATCAGAGTGAGTGTATGATCGAGAGAAAGAACAACTGCATGTGAGCTACGCTTGTGAACTGAGTCATGGTGATCCTCCGTGAATGTACTTCAGTCTAGGAAGAAACTTTATTGCGACCTAATCCACTGAAACTGCTGTACGGTCTTACCATAATTTGGAGCAGACGTGATGACTGCAGACGCGTAGGTGGGGGTCACAAGAATCCAGACTGTTGCCAGTTTAACTGAATATATCGTCTTCGCCTCACCCCATCTCTGTGTCCAAGACCGTCCCACGTGTGAAGTGAACTGAGCACCACGCTGTTTGCATCTCGAATCAAGAGTGAATACCGTGTTCCTAGTGTCATTCCGCACGGGATTTGGTGGTAAACACTTTGTCTGACAGTGGCAAGATTTTTCCTAGCTGCAGCCAATAGATTTTTTTTTTTAGTTCGCAGTCTAACTCCCACCACGGATTGCACATCCAGTACGGTATCTGTTAGCCTGTTCCAATCTCACAATTGTGGGCCTTGGGCCTCCGCCATAAATGCTTTTTTTTTTTTTTTGGTCGGCCGGTGAACAGCCATTTCGCATGGAAAAATACTCCAACACACCGCTTTGTTTTTAAGAGTTCTCAGGACGCTTCTTTCTGTCTGTTGGCAGCGAACGTCCTCCCAGCCGTCTGTCGTGGCGAGTGACAGTCGCCTCTGCACCTGGTGGTGAGAAGGACACACGGGAAGTCGGAACATTTTACTTGTATTCATGCAGGGAAGAAAGATACACATCTATAGAAATGGGCCTTCCCTACTCCCGTCTCTCGCTTATTCGCCGATGATACACTTCTGGCCATTAAAACTGCTACACCACGAAGATGACGCGCTACACACGCGAAATTTAACCGACAGGAAGGAGATGCTGTGATATGCAAATGATTAGCTTTTCAGAGCAGTCACACAAGGCTGGCGCCGGCGGCGACACCTACAACGTGCGGACGTGAGGAAAGTTTCCAACCGATTTCTCATACACAAACAGCAGTTGACAGGCGTTGCCTGGTGAAACGTTGTTGTGATGCCTCGTGTAAGGAGGAGTATTGTGTACCATCACGACTCTGATAAAGGTCGGATTGTAGCCTATTGCGATTGCGGTTTATCGTATCGCGACATTGCTGCTCGCGTTGGTCGAGACCCAATGACTGGTAGTAGAAAATGGAATGGGTGGGTTCAGGAGGGTAATACAGAACGCCGTGCTGGATCCCAACGGCCTGGTATCACTAGCAGTCGAGATGACAGGCATCTTATCCGCATGGCTGTAACGGATCGTGCAGCCACGTCTCGATCCATGCGTCGAAAGATGGGGACGTTTGCAAGTCAACAACAATCTGCACGAGCAGTTCGACGACGTTTGCAGCAGCATGGAGTATCAGCTCGGAGACCATGGCTGTGGTTACCCTTCCCTTGACGCTGCATCACAGACAGAAGGCCGGCCGCGGTGGTCTCGCGGTTCTAGGCGCGCAGTCCGGAACCGTGTGACTGCTACGGTCGCAGGTTCGAATCCTGCCTCGGGCATGGATGTGTGTGATGTCCTTAGGTTAGTTAGGTTTAAGTAGTTCTAAGTTCTAGGGGACTGATGACCACAGCAGTTGAGTCCCATAGAGCTCAGAGCCATTTGAACCATTTTGAACAGACAGAAGCGCCTGCGATGGTGTACTCAACGACGAACCTGGGTGAACGAATGGCAAATCGTCATTTTATAGGATGAATCCAGCTTCTATTTACAGCAACATGATTGTCGCATCTGAGTTTGGCGACATCGCGGTTAACGCACATTGCAAGCGTGTATTCGTCATCGGAATACTGGCGTATCACCCGGCGTGATGGTATGGGGTGCCTTTGCTTACACGTCTCGGCCATCTCTTGTTCGAAGTCGCGGCACTTTGAACAGTGGACGTTACATTTCAGATGTGTTACGACACGTGGCTCTACCCTTCATTCGATCCCTGCGAAACCCTACATTTCAGCAGGATAATGCACGATCGCATGTTGCAGGTATTGTACGGCCTTTCTGGATACAGAAAATGTTCGACTGCTGCCCTGGCCAGCACATTCTCCAGATCTTTCACCAATTCAAAACGTCTGGTCCATGGTGGCCGAGCAACTGGCTCGTCACAATACGCCAGTCACTACTCTTGATGGACTGTGGTATCGTGTTGAAGCTGCATGAACAGCTGCACCTGTACACGCCATCCAAGGTCTGTTTAACTCAATTCCCAGGCGTATCAAGGTCGTTATTACAGCCAGAGGCGGTTGTTCTGGGTACTGATTTCTCAGGATCTATGCACCCAAATTGTATGAAAATGTAATCACATGCAAGTTCTAGTATAATAAATTTGTCCAATGAATTTCCATTGCCGGCCGGAGTGGCCGTGCGGTTAAAGGCGCTACAGTCCGGTACCGCGTGACCGCTACGGTCGCAGGTTCGAATCCTGCCTCGGGCATGGATGTGTGTGATGTCCTTAGGTTAGTTAGGTTTAAGTAGTTCTAAGTTCTAGGGGACTGATGACCACAGCAGTTAAGTCCCATAGTGCTCAGAGCCATTTGAACCATTGTTTTGAATATCCATTTATCGTCTGCGTTTCTTCTTGGTGTAGCAATTTTAATGGTCAGTAATGTGTAACGTAGTTCAGAGACATAACGTCTTTTCGTAGAAGTGCAGAAGACTGAAGATGATAGCTCCTCTGCTGGGATTACTTTCTGCGGTGACCTTTAATTGGGGGCGAAACTGCAAATATTGTTATTTACCTGGCGAAACCTGGCCCGAGCCGCACAGTGACGCCTCACCGGAATACGTTTGCTGGGAATCTGCCTGCTGTTCGGTGCATTCACAGGCCTCTGTTCTTTGTCGGCTCACCTCGAGCTCTCCGCCCAAACTATGGTGAGTCATATTGCTAATTTGGAAAGAAGATGACCTTGCCTTACAGTCATTGCTACAATGCTGTACTCTCTTGTTAAATCAGAGGAAGATTCGATCGTCGTGAACGTGATCGTCCAATTTTTTATTGGAATGGCGTATAAAAAGTGTTAGGAGGGGCAGGCCAGGGAAGACCTGACGTTTCTTAGTGATCTAGTCAGATTACGTCGCATTTTCAGGCAAATCATAGGGTCACTTCCCACTGTTTTCTTGCCAACAACAGACAACATTGCACTAACTGGAATTTACCAATTGAAAAGTAATGCTTCTTCGTGATAGGGGGCGCAGTACCTCCACCAAGTTAATTTGATATGGTGAAAGGTGTATCCCACATTATAACACTGCTAAAGTCCAGAAACAAAGTTAATAAAAACACAAGTGGTCGTATTTTACCCGACAGGATAAAAACTATAAATGATATACCCTTTATGGATTCACCAGTGTATCAATGATCCGAACATTAACGTGAATTGTCACCAGCGCTGTAGACACAACTTCCAGTTTCTGTGTAAAGTTCTAGTGCATGGGAGCAGCTTCTCTCAACTGTGGATGTAAAACGTACTTTTATTTTGGTCACGATTTTTATGAAGGCAGATAAAATTGTAGAATTTGTATGTCTTCTATCAAATAGGTTTTAAAAAATTCGTGAGATAAAAAATAAAAACTCTACCATTTAAAACTCTGGATCGCTGCACTCTTCATTTGATCATAACATACTTCATCAAGACAGACGAAACTGAACATTTATTTTTATATTGCAGTAATTAACTATATTTTTATCCAGGTGGTGTTAATGTTCTATTGACCTAAATCTCGTGCAATTGCTTTTAATCAAAGCACTGTCGATACGCCAAAAAAATGGTGATCCTTTAGGAAACGTATTCAAATAGATTTCACATAATTATTAACTTTTATTTCTATTGTTATTATTGGTTAGATGCACCTTCCGGGGTAGCATGTGTAATGCAGTCTCATGTAGCTTCAATCATATTTTTCTGACAGTCATGTTCCATCGATGACTGATACATATGACACTGAAAAACTAAATTTGTATTTGTACAATCGGAAGAATTTTGATGATTTGAGATCACCTTGCATCCACTCCGTTCTCTTAAATCATGCGCACAATGCGTCTGATCTAGGGATTTTGATGGAGACTTGCCATGCGATCTTTCGGACTGTATAAATTCCACCATAGTGACAATATGTGCTTTGAATGGTTGTCAAAAGTATCTTTATGGCGTTTACAATTTTTATTAGGCCTCTTTCAATCCTTTCATGCTTTGATGTTGTCGAAGTCGCCAGTAACAATGCCGCAATCAAATTTCATAACCGCCCTCGTAACTGACTCAGCTGTTTCGTGCAGCCATATAGTAAAGTCGACTAAATCCGTTGGAATATACGAAACTACTATTCCTCAATTACAGAATGATTTTATCATTGTAGTGGAGTGTCGACTGACATGTAACCTACTGGCTGCTGCGAAGGTCACCGTTTCGGGTCCCTCGCCAATGCACGGTTTAACCTGCCAAGAAATTTTGGTGCTTGTGTTTACTTGGCTTCGATTTAATTTTACAAATCTGTCTGAGCATATCGCATCTGCATAGCCGTCATGAGCGCTCCCTCAGAAACGAAGACAGAGTGAATGTCTGTGCCGCTACGGGCAGGCGGTACCTCCAGTCGTGACGTTGTTACGAACAGTGTGGGCGATGGGGCTTTGTCCGTCGCCTTCGACGCGCATGGAAAATGCATGAGGCGGCGCTGCCGCTGCGCTTTTGTCCGGCGCGACGTCTCCCCCACCCCACCCCCCGCCAAGCAGCTGTCCCAGAGAGGCCGGGGAATCCCCAGTGACACGGAAGCTACCTGCGCGCCTCCGCCTCCAGTGGGCAGCATGCTGCTCCCAAGCTGCCCCCGGCTTTAAGGCAGGCTAACTACCCACCGGATGGAGGTTCCCCGCTTACATCTGCTCATGCTCACGCGTTCATGAGTGTCTGCATTTAGTTTAGTTGTCCAACTATGTAGAACATGGGGGAGTATTTACAGTTCCACCTTCGCCTGACTTAATCACATATTTAAATTCCCTTCCCTGTCCTTAGCTATCTTCTTTTACCATAAACTTCCGTCATCAAAAATCAGCGCGACTGACAGTTTTCTTAATTATCGGACCATCCGCTTTCGGTCTGTAGTAATAATCAGGTGAAAATTCGACGATATTTCTTATTTAACAGGATTTCTTGTTGAAATCGTTGTTTGCGAAAGTATTTGATCAGCGCCAGTTGACTTCCTGTACGAGTCCTCACGCTGCAGCAGAGTGTGAGGTAGTCTGGAACTTTCTAGCAGATTAAAACTGTGTGTCAGGCTGGAACTCGACCTGGGACCTATGAATTTCGCAGCAAGATTTGTATCCACTGAGCTATCCAAGCACGGCTCACAACCCACCCTTACCGTCTTACTTCCGCTTGTATTCCATAAGCTGTGGCTAAGCCATGTCTCTCCAATATCCTTCCGTCCGGCCATTCTAGCTCCATGATACGCCATGTAACTGATACGCCTAGCTGGGAAATGGATCCGCCTTCTTCAGTGCGGATGCACAAATACGTCCGACCTCCTGTGGGAGGAAATGGACAGCGACTACGGTTGGTAGGCGCTCAATGGGAATGCGGATCAGCAATGAGACGTGCCGAGATAGCACGCGCAGTTGCGATGAGGCAGTGTCCCGGATAGCCCAGTGGTTAACGCACCTGCATAGCCAGCAGGAGATCCCGAGTTCGAATCCCGGTCCGTTATACAGATTTACTCGTCGCCACTGACTCCGCATAATGCCCGATGCACCTGACAGCAGTAATACCCTCCCTTCCCTTTCCATTCCTACTTCCCCTCCCCTCTTCAATTTACATATAGTTCTAATTCCACCGGGAATAAAGGAGAACTTGCGTGAAGTTCGGAAGATTGTAGATGACGTAATTCTTTGAACTCAGATCAGACAATGATCAACAAAATACCAATTTTGCTCTTGCATTAACATTGGAAGAGATCTATTGGACTGAACTTCAGTGTAACAACTACAGGATGTTGAAAAAGTGAAGCAACCTAACGACTGTAAGGTTAGTTCCAGACGACAGAACAGGAAGGAAATGCGGATAGAAGTGGTTGACTAGAAGTGCTGACACCAGTAAACTGATAGGCGTGCGGACTGCATATTGTTTGAGTTTATGTGACACGTATCTAACCTGTCTGGCCTCTCCGTTTGTTGTGGCCGCTTAGATAGCACAAATTATAAAAATATATCCGGAAAAAGTTAATGCTTTTGTTTTTATTCCTATGGGACCAAATTGTTGGGTTCGTCGGTCCCTAGGCTTACACACTACTTAATCTAACTTAAAGTAACTCTCGTTAAGGACCACACACACACACACACACCAATGCCCGATGGAGGACTCGAACCTCCAGCGGGGGAAGTCGTGCCAACGTGGCAAGGCGCCCGAGACCCAGCGGCTAGCCCGCGCGGCTTAATGCTCTTCATTTGTTGTTACCTGAAGACAACAGAACACGTTAGCTCCCTGTTAGTGATTCAAGTCATTTCCTATGGCAGATGCAGAAGAACTCGTAAACAGGTTTTGGTCTGTCGAGACATGGTTGCACGTTGATGGACATTTGAACGCAAAACTTTCACTCATTTTCAGTGCGGAAAGTGCATATCTGCTGCAAGAAAGTTCAATACGAGTGGTACAACAGTACAACTGAGCGTCAGCACCAGTAGACGTGGTTTCAGCTGGAGAAAGATACCATCGATAACGTTTAAACTTTCTAGGTTGAAAATGGTTCAAATGGCTCTGAGCACTATGGGACTTAACATCTGAGGTCATCAGTCCCCTAGAACTTAGAACTACTTAAACCTAACTAACCTAAGGACATCACACACATCCACGCCCGAGGCAGGATTGGACCCTGCGCCCGTAGCGGTCGCGCGGTTCCAGACTGAAGCGCCTAGATCCTCTCGGCCACTCCGGCCGGTCTAACTTTCTAGGTGTAGTATTTGTTGCCCATCGCTGTGTCCTGATTTTTGCTTATCGAACTTTCTCAAACCAAATTCAGTTCTCGAATTTCAGAAGCAAACTATATGATGTCTTGCTGCGACTCCTCGACAAACGTTATGACATGTGCTTAATAACGTTCACAAATGGAAGAAAAAGTACATAATTTTTGTAGCTTTTTCCGTAGATTATGTTAGTTTTAGCTTTATACATATCTCAGTGACTCTTGTACTTCTCTAGTATCTGCATCCTGGGTTTGAGGTAATACTATTCTTTACTACTCAGAACAACGTTATGCCTTGGTTCACACTATCATTTCTGTACATGTCAGTCTCTGATTTACAAATCGTGTTTCAGGTCGTTTGGATACTCTGTTACTTCTATTTCGGGGCATCCTATGGTACTTATTCCACTACCTCTAGATAGTCGGTGGTGGGATTCATGTACCTATTTACCCCTCAATGATAGAGCACGAATGGCGATGCGAAGTGCGAGATTTGGCTGCCTATATCACTCATTCTCGTCTAGCCGATAACGTACTTATACTATTTCGTAGTACTTACACTTTCGTCAATAAACAATTAGAAGAAAATGCTTGTCCTGCAATGAGACATTTCTGATGAATGAAAGGGTCATACGACAGACAAGAAAGAAGAAAAGAAAGGGAGGAGGCGACTTTCGTAAGCAGGCCATGTGCATCAAATTGATGCACATATTCCAGGCCGTGTGTACGAGTCGTATTCACAGCGACATTGAATTCATTTACTCATATAAAGTGAAACGCCAAAGAAACTGTTATAAGCATGCGTGTTCAAATACAGAGATACGGAAACAGGCAGAATACGGCGTTGCGGTCGGCAACGCCTATATGACACAACAAGTGTCTGGTGCAGTAGTTAGATCAGTTACTGCTACTAAAATGGCAGGTTATCAAGATTTAAGTGAGTTTGATCGTGGTGATATAGTCGGCTTACAAGTCACAGGACTCAGCATCTCGGAGGTGGTGATGAAGAGGCGATTTCCCGTACGACCATTTCACGAGTGTAGCTTGAATATCAGGTAACATCAAATCTCCGAAATCGCAAGAACGGGACCAACGACGACTGAAGAGAATCGTTCAATGTGACAGCAGTGCACCCCTTCCGAAAATTTCTGAAGATTTCAATGCTGGGGCATCAACAAGTGTCAACGTGCGAACCATTCGACGAAACACCATTGATATGGGCTGTCGAAGACGGAGGTCTACTCGTGTACCCTTCATGCCTGCGCGACACAAACAACTTTTACGCCTCACCTGGGCCGGCAACACAAACATTGGACTGTTGAAGACTCGTCTGAAATGGTATCGAGCGGATGGAAGTGTACGGGTATGGAGACAATCTCATGAATCCATGGAACCTGCATGTCAGCAGAGGACTGTTCGGGCTGGTGGAGGTTCTGTAATGGCGTGGCGCGTGTGTAGTTGGAGTGATACGGGACCCGTGACACATGTAGATACCACAGTGACAGGTGACAACGTACATCAGCATCCTGTCTGATCACCTGCACCCATTCATTTCAATTGCGGATTTCGACGGACTTAAGCAATTCCACCAAGATATTGCGACACCCCACTCGTCCAGAATTGCTACGGAGTGGCTCAAGGAACACTCTTCTGAATTTATACACTTCCGCTGGCCTCAAACTCCCCAGACATTAACATTATTAAGCATAAGTGGGATGCCTTGCAACGTGTTGTTCAGAAGAGATCTCCACTCCCTGGTACAGCACTCTTACGGATTTGTGGACAGCCCTGGGGGATTCATGGTGTCAGTTCCCTCCAGTACTAATTTAGACATTAGGCGAGCCATGTCACACCGTGTTGCCCCACTTTTGCGTGCTCGCGGGGGGGCCTACACAATATTACGTAGGCGTAGCAGTTTTTTTAGACTTCGGTCTCCTAGAGACACCCTGTACTTTTGGTTCGGAAATTCCTTGACAGATATGTGACAGTCGCCTCTTGTAGTTTGTCCTGCAGTCAATTGTTTCCTTGCGTACACGACCTCTGTTAACACTGTCGGTAAATTGGGCGCCAACGTTGCTAGAGGTTATGTGTGTCTGAAATCGTGTTTCCGCGAAGATTTGAGCATGTTTTCTTGTGAGTTTCTGACAGTGTCAGACACGGAGATGACCGCGGGTTGGCTGGACGAGGAAAGAAAATTCAACGAGAGTGGGGCCAGTTTGTCTGGCGAAGCATCTCATGGCGATGATCCTGAATACTTTCCTGGAAGTTCTGGTTGTGATTCCGAGATTCTGATGCAGGCAGACCGAGGAAAAGAGAAAGGACAGCTGTTTATATATCAGCAAATGTGCCTCCAAGAAACGACACTGAAGTTACTTGGCATTATATAACTGGAAATACGAATGACTTTACCTCAACCTGTAACGAGGAAATTGCTTTAATGCGAAGAGGAAAACGGAAAATATGATGAATTGGATATTTTCAGATTACTTTTTGGAAAATCCAGTTTTGGAAATAAATGTCATCGAGATGAATCGTTATGCCAAGCAACGAGTTATTGACAGTGTTATCACAGAAAAACGTGCAGATGGCTACAACTGTGGGTGGACAAAGTTACTGTAGAAATAGCTTCCGTTTGTGGATTGGTTTCGATCGAAAACCTACACTCCAAAAATTCGACAGATCTAAAGTTATACGGAAATCAAAGAAAGTTATCAGAAACTGTAAGGCTGGTCCGAATAGAAAGTTCGTGTGCTTCTTTCCTTTACTAGCCAAATCTGTAAAGTAAAGCAAACAACGCAGTAATTATTTGAAATATATTGTTACATCTACCGCGTATTTGTAAAACAATCTTTTTAGGTATTAAATATTCAACATTTATAATATTTTTTTCTGTTCTTCCAAAATTGTCATTCTTCTGAAATGATGAAAAGGATACTTTTTAGGGTTCCGTGAATCAATTTTTAAAATCGTAACCCTTATAGGTTCGCTTTGTTGTCGATCTGTCTGTCGGTCTGTCTGCCCTACTGCTAAGAACCATGTTTTTTTTCAGAAACGAGTAAACAAATCAAAATCAAATTTATATCACATATTAAAATCAGTGGTCCCTTGCGGAAGTAAATATTTCAATCTCCTAAGTCAATGCATTCAAACGATAAGGCCATTTATGTCACATATGTTGATGCTCGAAAATACACTCATGAAAACTTATAGCGGTTTTCCTACTGATCTAGAAACATGAAATTTGGCAAAAAGGAAGTTTTTGCAGTAGAAGTAAAGGAAAAATATCCAAAAATTGTTAAATTTTTTATCCGTCTGTCAGTCTGTCCGTCTATTAAGACCCTTTTCCTCCTGAAAGTTTGGTGTATCAGGTTCAAAATTACGTCACACACCAAGATCGACGAATCCTTGGCGGTGTAAAGGTAAGTCATTGCAGCCTAAAGATACGGGCATCTATATCACATGTTCTGTTACATGAAAACCCACTCATCGAAATCTATAGGGGGCCTAGAATCACGAAATTTGGCAAGAAGCAATGTTTCATAGTATAAGTAAAGGGAGAAATCCGAAATTGTTAATTTGTAATTATATCAAACGTAAAAAATATTTCTTTTTTCGTTTTTATCCGACTTCTAACTTAAAAGTAAAACATTGTGGAAAGACTTGGAATCCCTGGGACAGATATCTCGCCTGTATCATTGTCGATAACAAGTAAAGATCGTCAGTATCCTCGATTTATGGAATAGATAAAATCTCTATATTGTATTGTATTGTATGGAACTGGGGACCTAGAGACGACGGAGAGGCGTCGTCCCCGCCGTAGCCCTCAGTAGTTCATAACCCCACAACAGGCTACAGCAGTCCACTCACCCCACCGCCGCCCCACGGTGAACCCAGGGTTATCGTGCGGTTCGGCCCGCAGTGGACCCGCGGGAACGTTTCACACCAGACGAGTGTAACCCCAATGTTTGCGTGGTACAGTGTTTATGGTGTACGCTTACGTGGAGACAGTGTTTGCGCAGCAATCGCCGACATAGTGTAACTGAGGTGGAATAAGGGAACCAGCCCGCATTCACCGAGGCAGATGGAAAACCACCTTAAAAACCATCCACAGACTGGCCGACACACAGGACCTCGCCACTAATCCGCCGGGAGGATTCGTGCCGGGTACCGGCACGCCTTCCGCCCGGAAAGCACAGCTAACCGGGGGACTGTAATTCTCTATATACACAATTAAGTTTGTAGGGAATGCTCATTGGGCAACTCCTACTAGCACATAACCATTTTTTAAGGTTTTGCGTAATACATATACACGTTGCCTAACAGGAATGAATTTGAAGAATTAATTTCACAGGACATGTGGCTAACAATTTTACACACCTGAAGACGGCCTGGGGCTGGTACATAACATTCGGTGATTCAGGTCCGGCAGCCCTTGTGTTAAAGCGCTCGCAGTCGGGACACGGGAGGTGCGTCGGCCCCAGAGGGAATCCGTCTGATGGGTTAACGGTGACCGCCAGTGTGCTGACCAGCCGGGATGTGACTCTCCAGTAGGTTTCTCACATCCCGATAAGTGGGGAGTGCTGGCATCTGAAAGGGCATCCAGCCACTCAACAGTACGCCATAACTGAGAAGCATGTCCACCTCGCGTAGATACGGGGAATAATCCAAGGATGAAGAAGTTATTGAAACGTACAAGACTGAATTATAACAAGTTAAAGGTGTTTCACAGAGGTTGCCCTTACAACGTACTAAGGATCAGGTATCAAAGTTGAACATTCCTCCTGACGCGAAATTTGCAGACATGGGACGAGCAGGGATTGCACTTCATCTAAAGGTTCCCTGCTGGCTGAGGGAGCAAGATTACATACACCAATCTTCAAGAGAACCATCTACCGTTTTTCGGGGCGCTTACACGTGATCTGCTGTTCATTAACTTTGCCCCCTCCGATTCAAGAAATACTGCACATACTGCACATACACGTGTAGCATCATCGACAGGTTTGTAAACCCTTGTCGCCAGTTTTTGTAAAAGCCTCGTCGCTACTGCTGTGCAGGCCGAGTCTGTGAGTTCGTGAAACGGCTTCTGGTGCAGTATACCGCTAAGATAATTTCTCCCTGCCACTTTTACACAGCTATGCCCCAGGGTGAGGGAGAACGAAGGTTCTACAACATTCCAACAAATTAGTAACAAAGTCACACAAATGAGTTAAAAAGGTTTACTTATCTTTGTGACTAGTTGAATAATGAAGTCTGCAACACGGCTGGTAAAATAATACAAAAAAAGGCTCTCAATTGCTAAGTGCAAATAATCGAAGACAAACTTCACAGTACATAGCAAATACAATTTACAAATGTCTGTTCAATTCTAAGAGTTCAGTAAACGACGTTCCCTGCCTAAGTCAGCCCTGGACGATGAACCAAGAGGGCGAGAGCCGCTCTTCTATCTTCCGAGTAGGCTTGTGTCCGTCGTCGTCCGGTCATTGGCGGACTGAACTCGGCCGGCAATTGGCCGAGTCGAAGTCGGTATCTTCATCCTCAACGCCACCCGTGCACTGGCGGAACTCGCGTAAGTGGTGAGTCTCTATCGCACTG
This sequence comes from Schistocerca serialis cubense, assembly GCF_023864345.2. Classification (NCBI taxonomy): domain Eukaryota; kingdom Metazoa; phylum Arthropoda; class Insecta; order Orthoptera; family Acrididae; genus Schistocerca; species Schistocerca serialis. Next base: position 538,664,091 of record NC_064645.1, read on the forward strand.
GAACCAGCTCGCATCTTTGCGCCTGTGGTGCTTTTGCGCTGACTGTGTCCTCTTCGGACGACACAGCTCATAGGACATTGCTTGTGTAGAGAGCCGCGAACGATGCAGTTTATTGTCTAGGGAAAACCAGTTCACTGTCAGTACAGGTAGCAGCACGGAAAGATTATGTTGTTTGGCAGACACTGAAACTATTAGCAGTAGCTGTTAGCGGTTGCTACAAAAATGTACCAATTTTCAGCTAAGATCTTACAGCAATTTTGTGTTTTTTTGCGATAATAGTCGCAAATTCTGTGATATTTGAGCAGATGGGCTTGCTAAAATTCTGCGGCATTATACAGCCTGACGAGTTTTGTGTTCATCAGGCTTACTTCTACGCAAGAATATATGGAGATGGGCTTGCTAAAAATTCTTCAGCATTCTACAGCGTGACAATTTTTGTGCTCATCAGGCTTACTTCTAGGCAAGAATATATGCACTTTACACCATAAATCGAGGAGGAGGAGGAGGAGGTGATTAGTGTTTAACGTCCCGTCGACAACGAGGTCATTAGAGACGGAGCGCAAGCTCGGGTGAGGGAAGGATGGGGAAGGAAATCGGCCGTGCCCTTTCAAAGGAACCATCCCGGCATTTGCCTGAAGCGATTTAGGGAAATCACGGAAAACCTAAATCAGGATGGCCGGAGACGGGATTGAACCGTCGTCCTCCCGAATGCGAGTCCAGTGTGCTAACCACTGCGCCACCTCGCTCGGTCATAAACCGAGCAAGGCTAAGTATTCAGCAGGGTCGGGGCTCTACTGCGTATCCAGCCTTCCAGAGTCAAGTTTCCCTTAGTTTAGATAAGCAACTTCAGGCAAATACTTCCTACTGTAATGGCAGGGCCACCCCACCCAGCCTCGTAAGATGAGGAGACTTGTAAGTAAGTAAATGCATGTTTCTGTCAGTTTTGGTTTTTACTATTATTGTTGAAAGGTGTCTATGATCGGTGCGATTGTACTGTTTTGATGTAAAGTCATTGTATCACCTTTCTTCCCCTGGCTACGAATCAGTTAACTAAGCAGCATGCAACAAAGTTTTCGCTACTATCGCTGTCGTCAAAGACACGAGAACATTTCTTTCCTCCGAGGTTCGAATGCTCTTTGGGCACAGTGAGCAAGTACCTGGAAATGTGTCCGGGCCGAGGCACTCATTTGCTTGATCCCAGACTAGATGATGGGACCAAGGTTTAGATAGAGATTGCGATCTTTTCACATCTCTTTCTCACCTTTACAGCGTGGCCTTTCATACTTGGGCTAATACGGATTTTTAGATAGAGGCAAGGCGTCTGAATGAGTTTGTATTACTATTTCGTTTGCAAATTTCCTTCTTGTTTAAAAGCATCATCTCTAAAGGTAATGGTGTGTGTGTGTGTGTGTGTGTGTGTGTGTGTGTGTGTGTGTTGTACCACGTCACCGCCCATGTAACCTGACATCAACTGACATAGCTGCGGATGATATTCAGGAGTATTTCTGACTATTTTGATGCAAGGTACACGTCAGCCCTGATGGCGCTTTACAGAATAAAGGCGTTTCGCTCGATCTCTTACGCTATTGATCTCTGTAACTGTACTTAATTGAAAATCCTGCACAACAGTGCAAGTCTCGACGGTATGCGCTTATACCTATTTAATAAACAAATATTTTGCATCTAGGGAGGCATCCCTTCTAAATAATTCTTTATTATTTTGTTTTATTCATTACGTTTAGCAATAAACGTCAACTAATTCATATATTACATGAAAGTAAATGATTCTATGTGTCTGTTTGTAGCTCTGCTCTAAGAAAGTCTGTTTACGACTGTCGAAACTGAAGAATTTAATGGTAGGCGTGACTGGTGCGTTGGTTTTCGTGCGTAAAGACACAGATAAACCGTTTACATCAATACGTACACCGCATCGAGTGAACCGCAGAAAGACAGTGATTAATATTTAGTAAACGGCGCACAGTGTTCTCTGCTTAATGAGTGAATGAACTGAGACAGTTCTAGCCTGTGCACAGCACGCAAATCGGTGGTGCTGGTGAATAAAAAAAGTGTGTTCGCGATGTCAGTTTTGAACATTTCGAGGATTGTGCTTTGATATGAATAGATCCTGAACTGTATCATATCAGTCGCTGAACTGAAACTATTTGGTCGGTTCTACGAAGTGGAACATCGTATAGAGGAATATACTCCACAAGTACGTCAGCGCCGCGTGTTCGAAATTGCGGTCCCTCGGGAAGTGCAAACCAGCAACATCGAGCTCATGACGGTGACTGCGACGGTACAGATCATTACCTGCTTATAGATATGATAACAGATCTGGAGAAATTTCGACACAGGATCGCCAAATACCAGCATTGCGAGAACCCGCAACGAGATGAAGTGCAGCAAACGCGGTGAAAGTTATCTAAATAAATAAAAATATGTCTGATGTAGTGTGTCTCTGATTGTAAGCTCTGAGCTGTAATAATAAATGAACTGTCGTAATGAAACTTGTACTTTCATAATGTGCCGGCCGAAGTGGCCAAGCGGTTCTAGGCGCTACAGTCTGGAACCGCGCGACAGCTACGGTACCAGGTTCGAATCCTGCTTTGGGCTTTGATGCGTGTGATGTCCATAAGTTAGTTAGGTATAAGAAGTTCTAAGTTCTAGGGGACTGATGACCTCAGAAGTTAAGTCCCATAGTGCTCAGAGCCGTTTTATGTCAGAATTTGAAATCGGTGCTGCACGGCAATAATAAATAGTTGTTGTCATGAAAAGGGAAGTCTTTCATACTATAAAAGTTAGGAATCTGACTGCAAGAATTTAGAACAGTATAAAGTGTATAAATAATGAACTTTGACATGAAACCTGAAGTGATTGGTTTTGCAAAATTGATCACAAGTACTGTCTCTGAATAACATAAGTTGGCCCTGATTGAATAAATAAGTAAAACAAGAACTCAAAATATTTTGCCCTTTCTCAATTCTGCGCAAATCTGGATAACGCTTTGTAGTACTGCTCTGTCTCGCTACCCCGCTATGCTAAATCCGCAAATTACTGTATCTACACAGAGATATTCGAGAGGTGCAATGAGTTGTTAATTACAAATCGAACTCTTTTTTTGAACACGCTTGGTTGCATGATCCATTAAAAATTGTAAGAGAAGAGTTGGTAAGAAAATGAAACATGCGCATAAATGAAAACACCAAGTTCTTCTTATGCTGAGAAAAAAATTTTTAATTTTTAAATTTAATGAACTCGTTAACATCCAAACAATACACTCTCTTATCTCTCAAATCTACCAAGTCTCAGTACAGTAACCAAGTTAGTCCGAAGAGGCAACAATAGTGAAAAATAAGGAACATGACTATAATATTTACCTTTGAACATAGTCTGCTTGCTCACTCTACCAGAGCTTAACATAGCCCTCTCGTGCTTCCTCACTGCAACACTGCTTAACATTATCTGCCTCCTCACTTTTAACACAGCTAAACAAAGTCTGTTTACTCTGCCTAAGCTAAACATTGTCTGCTTGCTCACTCTACCAAAGCTTAGCTCTGTCTGCCCCACAGCGCCCTAGCGCACATCAGAGGTACTAACTTATTTTCTGCGATACAGCTTTTCAACATAGCTGATCGCAGAAAATCGATTCAGATACCAAAACTATACATGACACCTATCATTATTCAGATACCGAAATGATATATGATGCCTTTCAGCGGCTATTTATAGAAACGACTTTTGAATGCGATCGGGCTCTCTGTTGCAAAAGCAATGGAGTTCCTGTTTTCTCATAAAAATGAAATGCTTTTCCAATCTTAAGATTGTAATTAGTGTACACAACGATATTAGACATTTCTCTTATAAGGCTAAATCCAATGAAAACTGAATATCCACCACAACTGGATCATGGGATGGTTCTATTCAAAAGTAATCTCCACACGTGATAAGACATTTATCCCATCTGGAGACGAGACGATCAATTCCTGTCTCGTAGAAAGCGATCGGCCGATGACGGATCCACAACAGCACTCACTCCTGTACTTCTTCGTCCGACTGCAGCCTACGTCCTCGCATGTCATTCCTCAGGTCGCTAACGATGTGGAAATCACAACGTGAAAGATCCTGGCTGTATGGAGGATACTGCAGCGTTCCCTCACCAAGTCACTGGACCGTAGCCTTCGTCCGTTTGGCAGTGTGGAGGTGGATATTATCGTGCAACTGGATGATTCTGTCCTACAGCATACCTGGGCTTTTTCACTTTGTGGCATGTCGCAATTTCTGCAAGGCTTTTTCATTGTTCGACGCTCGAGAACTCGACTAGCGAAGAGCCCCTGCAGTCTAAGAAAAAGGTCACAATGACCTTACAGGAACTGTTGTGAGCAGCTTTAGATTTCTTTGGCGATGGAGATGTGCAACGTTTTTCCACTGTTGGCTTTTCTGTTTGGAATCGGGCTGTCGTGCGGAATCATTCTGCTCCATAATAACGCCGACCCACACTGCCAATCGGTCGAAGGCTACGCTTCAGCAATTACTTATGAAGTGTCATTTTAAAAGTTTCTTAAAGTTATAAATTCTGTTAAGTTTGTTTCTGGATTAGCATTTTACCAGTGTGATGTACACTTCAGGCAAAAAAAAAAAAATAATAATAATAATAATAATAAAATAAAATAAAAACGTACCGCGGAGAAATTATCCGAATGGGACGGGATGTGGTAGATGTGCTGAACATGTGCATACAAACAAGTGATTACAGTTTCAGAAAAAAGGATGATTTGTACGAGATAAAGAGCTTCAGGTATAGAGCAAGTTAGTAACGTATTGTTTCACCTCTGACCCTTTTTCTAGCAGTTATTCGGCTTGGCACTGACTGAGAGAGTTGTTGGATCTACTCCTGAGGGATATCGTGCCAATTTCTGCCCAGCTGGCGCGTTAGGTCGTCGAAACCCCCATCTGATTGGTGGGCCCTGTCCGTGATGCTCCAAACCTTCTAACTTGAGGAGAGATCCGGAGGTCTTTCTGGCCTATGTAGGGGCAAGCATGAAGACATGCAGTAGTAACTCTCGTTGTGTGCGGGCGAGCATTATCTTGCTGAAATGTAAGCCCAACATGGCTTGCCATATAGGGCAACAAGATGGGGCGTGCAGTATTGTCAACTTACCGTTGTGCTTCGGCAGTGGCGCGGATGACAACCAAAAGGATGGTGCTATGAAAAGAAATGACATCCCAGGCCATGGACTCTCGTTGTCAGACAGTATAGCAAGCGACACTCAGGCTGCTATTCCACCGCTGCTCGGAACGTCTCCAGACGCATCATCGGGGCTCACTTCGAAGAGGGAATCATCACTGAGGATATATCTGCTCCATTCAATGAGATTCCAGGACTCTCAGAAAACATGGGTGGCAGTAGCGAGTGACTATACAGGCAATAATGTTCTTGGTATAACATATGTAAGTCACGTAGAGGCTAATATTAAGCAACATCGATTTCGTCTTTTAGAAACATTTATGACACTTTACAGTGCGAAGCACACGTCGAATATGTTCATGCCTTTAACTTCAGTTCTAATCCAGATTTGCACTAAGTGGTAGGAATATTCACGGTGCCAGTGTCACGCAGCAGTCTTTATACGATACAAAGCATTCATCAAGTTTACCTATACCACGTCAACCAGAATGCTGAGGCCTCTTTATTATTTTTGTTAGTAGCTTCCATTTGGCCTACATATTGTCTCTCACTATCCTGAAATGTATGCTTATATGGCCAAAACTATTTTTATTTTTATTATTTACACGTCAAATTCCGTGGGACCAAACTGGGGAGCAAATCTCCAAGGTCATAGGACATTTCAGTACATGGGATTACAACATAAATGTAATAACAGATAAAAATAAAATGTGTATGAACCCACAAAAGTCAAGCAATAAATTTAAGTACACGCTATCAACAGTATAACATAACATAACAATCCTCAAGAGAATAGAAGGAGTACCCACGAGGAAACTCTTCAGTTTCGATTTGCCATAGTTATTTCTCTTAACGGGAATATTTTGGCATAGAAGACATTTGGTCTGTCAGCCGTTTTACAGGCAACGTTGACAGTAGTTTTAAGAAACGTATCTACAGAAGATGCTATCTACAGAAGAATGCTGAAGATTAGATGGGTAGATGACATAACTAATGAGGAGGTATTGAATAGAATTGGGGAGGAGCTTGTAGCACAACTTGACTAGAAGAAGGGATCGGTTGGTAGGACACGTTCTGAGACATCGAGGGATCACCAATTTAGTATTTGAGGGCAGCGTGGAGGGTAAAAATCGTAGAGGGAGACAAAGAGATGAATACTCTAAGCAGATTCAGAAGGATGTAGGCTGCAGTAGGTACTGGGAGATGAAGAAGCTTGCACAGGATAGAGTAGCATGGAGAGCTGCATCAAACCATCTCAGGACTGAAGACCACAACAACAACAACATCTTCGAACTTATCTGGAGCAGGCTCTTTTTATCTTATCGTGGAAGAAACGTTAAATTTTGGTCCACAGCACGTTGCATATTACTTTCTTTCCCAACGTATTTGTAATTCTTTTTATTGGTACTACTTGGTCTTAGCCATAGAAACGACTTATTTTTAAATCCATGATATGTCCTTTTCAGTTCAGTTCCTGCAATAAATTCTGAGGTAATCTGCATACCACAGAACAAAAAACAATCATTACCATAAAACCAACAGAAAATTATTATTCAGATTCTCTTCGACGAATTGGTACCTTTACTTTGAGTCCTCGCACTCTGAATCTAGTGTTTTGATCAAAACACACACACAAATCTATGTGTTCATTACATAACTGAGTTCAGTTCCATAAAATATAGAGGTATCAGGATATCACTGTAGCATTGGAATATGTTTTGTGATCGGTTATTATGAGCTTTCAGGAGAGTCAAAATTCCTTAGTAAGAATCAACATGAATTCCTGAAACAACGATCGCGTGAAACCCAGCTCGCGCTGCTCGTCCACGAGACCCAAAAAGCAGTGGATATAGGCGCCCAATTAGTTGCCGTGTTACTTGACGTCTGGCAGGCGTTCAATATAGTTGTGTACTGTTTCGTATTAAACAAAATACGAGGGTATGGAATACCAAGTCAACTGTGTGACTGAACTGAAGAGTTTCTAGCAAACTGTACACAACATGTCGTTCTGAACGGATCGAAGTCTTCAGACGCGAAAGTAATTTCGTGCGTGTCCCCAACGAGTGTTACCTTTCACAATACACCAGGTGGCCCACGCACACCGTCTTCTGTTGTCGTTAGTTAATCCCGGATACCACAGACCCCGAAAAGTTTGCCTAAGCAGATCAGCAAATGGGACTCCACCCAAACTGAGAGGAGACCCTGCTAAACGTAAGATGAGCGCTTGTAAACCAACACTTTACAACTATAACTGGTCCTATAGATCGTCGCTAGAAAACTTGCTTGCTTTAGAGATGCAAGGCTCGATTCCTGGGCTTGAGAAGGGTGTCTGTGTAGAAGAATGATTGTCTCTGACCGAAACAACACGCACAAGTGTCGAAGAGGAGGAGGAGATTAGTGTTTAACGTCCCGTCGACAACGAGGTCATTAGAGACGGAGCGCAAGCTCGGGTTAGGGATGGACGGGGAAGGAAATCGGCAGTGCCCTTTCAAAGGAACCATCCCGGCATTTGCCTGAAAAGATTTAGGGAAATCACGGAAAATCTAAATCAGGATGGCCGGAGACGGGATTGAACCGTCGTCCTCCCGAATGCGAGTCCAGTGTGCTAACCACTGCGCGAAGTTGAGAGGCACCCACATGCCTTGCTCATACTGTGGCATCAAGCAGTCAGGCCTGCAAGATGAGTGGTCTGCCAAGCGAGTGCATTGATTCTTATTTATCGAGTAACATGAACTCTCGTACTCACAATTAAGTTACTAATTATCCTCCTGTATGAATAATACGCAACGGAAACACGCGTCTGACTATCAGTAATTTACAGAACTCTGACTGTACACTACGCACTGGCAATACCACATTTTGTTTTTGTCTTTTATTTAACGGCTTTTGTCAACACGTGGCCACCGCACTGAATATGAATGGCGCACACATTATAAATTCGGGACATTATGACAACATACAATTCGGAGGAAATGTCCACCAATCTTTTTCTTTTCACTATCTTATTTATTCCGATAAATTCTCTAACCTAAACACACAAATTGTATAACCTACAACAATAACACATGAGAAATTCCGCCCAGTGGGCATGGCTTTACATTGGTGAATCTCTATATTATGGTCTCGTAATTATTTAACGCTACAGTGCGCTTTCTGGATAGGATGGTGGATCTTTTATTATATCTCACACTTCGACTCTCACAATCATCATCACGAAACTTTCCTCCAGATCGAGCGGTACAGAAGGAACAAGCATAACCCACTAATCTTTTGAAACTAACATGCTACTCTCCCATGCAAACCACACATACCCAAATTACATGACATACACCACACAACAATATGAAATACTACACAGAGAATGGTCACAACATTATCACTTTCAGCTTTCCCAATTCAATTAACATTTATCCCAGTTTCACATGACACTGCCACACTTCGCAATTCTACTTTCCTACTATGAACTCTGGAGATATTTGCACGTCTATTTCAGGTGCTCAAAGCTCAGGTAAATTTCATCTCTTTGGTCCCACCAAAGATGGCCAAAGGATCGACTCAAAGATGATCATATATTCACATTCACTATCTGCGGTTAGCAGACGACCATACATTCATTCATTTCACAGATCTCACCAAACTGGATGTAGGGATTTACTTTGTAGGAGTGCACATGTGATCAATTAAATAAATAAATTGTCATTCTTTCCCACACTGGTATCCGACTTCGCTGTATTAATTGAAATTGAGTTATTTTACAAAAAAATATGTGTTGTTCTGACAAAAATAACGAAGTATGTTGTACCTATTTTCAATGTCGGGCGGTACTGTACCCTTTCAAAGTGTCGAAGAAAATTAATTATATGTTTCAAGGCATATGAACATATGACAGCTAATTTATAAACTACACATAATGCACCAATTCGTTCGTCACTATTGGCAGCATTACATAAATTCTATCGCATCTCTGACTGAAATAAACAGCAATGGATACATTGAATATCAAAAATGATATTTCCTTAAATCTATTTTATAGACTAACGGATATTTATAGTTGAATTATTCATAATACAAATATTCGAATGCATGTCGTCTTGTTCAAATGGCTCTGAGCACTATGGGACTCAGCTGCTGTGGTCATAAGTCCCCTAGAACTTAGAACTACTTAAACCTAACTAACCTAAGGACATCACACACATCCATGCCCGAGGCAGGATTCGAACCTGCGACCGTAGCGGTCGTGCGGTTCCAGACTGTAGCGCCTTTAACCGCTCGGCCACTCCGGCCGGCTGTCGTCTTGTTGGATGCATTGATGTAAGCGCCTCTCGGTATTACCATGGACGCTTCCTAACATTTACGCAGACACTCAGGCACAAGCATAACGTATTCGTTCCGTTTCGTTAACCCTGCCTTAGATATAAACCCATGCGAAAAAAATCCAAGGACGGTAAATCAGGCGATCGCACTGGCTATCGAATGCAACCACTACAGCCGTGCGGGATTAGCCGTGCGGTCTAGGGCGCTGCAGTCATGGGTCATGGACTGTGCGGCTGGTCCCGGCGAAGGTTCGAGTCCTCCCTCGGGGATGGGTGTATGTGTTTGTCCTTAGTATAATTTAGGTTAAGTAGTGTTTAAGCTTAGGGACTGATGACCTTAGCAGTTAAGTCCCATAAGATTTCACACACAATTGAACATTTTTTTGCAATCACCACGACGTGTCTACTGTTCGGGGTACATACTGTAGAAATATTTCCTAACCACTCTAAAATAATGGGGTGGTGCACCATCGTGCTAAGACTGGTACCTCACAGCTAACTGAAATGAGATGTCCAAGATCAAGCTCATTCTGTAGGAATTGCAAATTCAGTTGACCGGTTAGTCTGTGAGCCAAATAAACTGGTCTCATGATGAGATCTAGAATGTCGTACCATAAGCTAACGCCTCCCCTGCGCTTGCATGTGATGTTGTCGTAACAAGTGAGGATTTGCAGCAGCCCAGTAATGTAGACTGCGTCTATTGACAGTAGTGCCATTGCCGAATTGGCATTCATCTCCCCATAAAATCTGCCAGATGAAATCCGAATTTATGGGTACTCTTTTTATGAGACGTATGCGGAACGACAGCAGATTTGGGAAATCGTTTCCGTGAATCTGTTGGTGTTGGTGCAGCTTGAAGGGATGCCACTTTCGATCGTGCAGAAGATCCGAATAACTCGATATTCCCAGGCCAGCTGCAACTCTTCTTTGTTCTAATTACTGGGGGGAATCTAATGATTTTCGTAATATAAATAATAAATAAAATAATAATAGTAATAATAATATTTTCTAGGTACATACAATACTGTAACCTAAATGCGGAAGCACAATAACACTTTCGGTTATACTACATCGTATGTACGTGTTATTTTTACTTAAGCTATGCTTAGCGTGCGTGAGATGTGCTCCAACATAATAACGTTCCGGCAACACTGGGTGCTCGGCTCTTAAACTACCTCTGTATGCCAAAAAACATGCATAGAACGTGGCCTTGGAAAACTTCTGAATGCAGCCTTCGGGCTTCAGCTGTATTGCGGTTCGTCTCCCAATAGATCAACATCATATCGGTGTAGTCTTCACTCGAGCACATTGCAGTTGTTACCAGTTTGACTGTAAGATCTGACTCGGAATACAAACAGACGGCGGAACCAGGAGGAAAAGGCACGCACATGGCGTCACTAATCGATGGAGATTCGCTTCTGCATGCACTTCCGCTTTGGGCAGCAGTGACGAGGCAACCCTTCTTTCACTAACATATGCGGGAAACGTAAAACACGCGTGCGCCATCTGATATATAAGTGACCTTGTAAATAACTTTGAAAGCTCCGTGATGCATTTCATGGGTGTTTATGTGTACAGAAAACTCTCAACGCTACAAAAGCTGTAGCGAAATGTAGGAAGACCTGCTAAGAATAGCAATTGATCTTCAATATAGCCAAATGTACCGCATAACGAATACATAGGCGGAAAGGCACTTCACCATGTGATTATGCAATTACAGGATAATCACTGCAAGCAGTTACTTCCATAAAATATCTACGAGCATGTGTACGGATTTGAAGTGGAGCGACCAGATAAAGTTAATCCTGACTAAGGTGGATGTTGAACTGAGATTAACTGGAAGAATCCTCAGGGAATGTAGTCCATTAACAAACGAAGTAGCTTACAAAATACTTGTTCGACCAATACTTGAATACTGTTCCCCAGTCGGGCATCCGGGAAAGGCAGAATTGATAGGGGAAACAAATAAGAAGAGCACATTTCGTTATTACTTTACTTAGTAAGTGTGAAACCGTCACGAAGATGCTCACTCCACTCTAGTGACAGACACTGCAGTAGAGGCCTTCTGCCTCACAATATGATTTATTCTTAAAGTTCCGAGAGCGGCCGTTTCTAGAAAGGTCCTTCTAGGAAGGTCATTGCTTTCACCTGAGTATATCTCGCGAAAAGACCATGAAAATAAAATTAGAGTGATTTGAGCCCACAAGGAGGCTTAACGGCAAGTGAACTTCCTTCGAACGATGGAGGACGAGCAGGAAATAGGGGAAGTGACAGTGGTACACAGAACCGTCCGACACTCACTGTAAAGTGGCTCTCGAAGTTTGTATGTAGATGTAAATGTATAGATGTATTCACTGGAGTAAGAATTAATGGACATTTACGACGTGTTTATAGACCCAGAGAGAACTTCTCATCATGTATGGTGCTACAGCGTATGGAGCAGTCTAAAGTGAATAGGGATGGGATCTATAAACGTATGAGTTATTTGCTATGTCTGCAACAAATAAATCTAGATCTTCAAAAATGGTTCAAATGGCTCTGAGCACTATGGGACTCAACTGCTGAGGTCATTAGTCCCCTAGAACTTAGAACTAGTTAAACCTAACTAACCTAAGGACATCACAAACATCCATGCCCGAGGCAGGAATCGAACCTGCGACCGTAGCGGTCTCGCGGTTCCAGACTGCAGCGCCTTTAACCGCACGGCCACTTCGGCCGGCTAATTCTGGATCTAATAAGAAAACTAGCCGAGAACCTACTGATGGCAGTCGGTGGCAGTTTCTAGTGGGTCTCTCGGGAAGAGCAGTGACCCTTCGAGAGGAAGGAGCCATCGGCGCGGAAGAACTGCTGCGAGTGCCTCGCCGACAATAATTTTGGAGAGAGCGCGGGCGCCGGTATTTGCCTGGGGCGGGATTATCCGCTGATTCTGATATTCGTTTTATGGATCGCGGGGGCACGGATTCCCATGAATACAGGATGAGGCACCTTCTTCTTCGTTTAGCGGCAGACCTGCCTCTCCGCCGTGTTCCGTATGCATCGCGGCTCTGCGATGCGCGGCAGCTTCGCTTCCACGGCGGTGTTTGTCCTGGCTGGGGAAGGCGAGACGCGGTCGTCTGCCCCGGTACTGGCTCACACTTCCCTCTGACTCCCAAGTCTATTTGCTTCTTTGTCCCGCGTAAGCGGCGATGTTTTTCGTTGCGTATCCTAATCAATATCTATGACAACAGCGGTGACCTGGCCTTAATTGCTACCAGAAGAAGACAGCCCAAATTTGCCTCTGGCAGCAATTAAGTTTAATTCTTTTAACACTATAATTTGTGATCATTAATATCAAAATATTTTCGTGTCTGTAATAGTAATACCGGTAGTAGTTATAGAAGAAGTGGTTCTTTTCTTTTTGGAGTCATCAGTCTTCTGACTGGTCTGACGCGGCTCGCCACGAATTCCTCTCCTATGTCAACTTCTTCATCTCAGAGTAACACGTGCAACCTACGCCCTTTATTACTTTCTGGATGTACTCCAATCTTTGTCTTACTCCACAGTTTTTGCCCTCTACAGTTCCCTCTAGTACGATGGAAGTCATTCCCTGATGTCTTAAGAGATGTCGTATCATCCTTCTCGTTGTCAGTGTTTTCCACATATTCTTTTCCTCTCTGATTTTCCATAGAACTTCCTTACGTCCACGTAATTTTCAACAACCGTTTGAAACACCGTACCTCAACTGCTTCGATTCTCTTCTGTTCCGGTTTTCCCACATACCATTTTTCGCTCCCATACAATGCTGTGCTGCAATTGTACATTCTCAGAAATTTCTTCCTCAAATTAAGGCCTATGTTTGATATTAGTTGACTTCTCCTGGAGAGGAATGCCCTCTTTTTCAGTGCTAGTCTGCTTTTGACGTCCTTCTTGCTCCGTCCGTCATTGGTTATTTCTCTACCTAGGTAGTAGAATTCCTTAACTTCATGTATTTCGTGACGATCAATCCTGATGTTAAGTTTCTCGCTGTTCTCATTTCTGATACCTCCCATTACTTTCGTCTTTCTTCGTTTCAATCTCAGTTCATATTCTGTACGTATTAGACTGCTCATTCCGTTCACCAAATCATCTAAGTGTTCTTCACATTCACCGAGGATAGCAATACCATGAGAAAATCATATCATTGATAGCTTTTCGCCTTGAATTTTAATTCCACTCCTGAATCGGTTCTTTTATTTCTATCATTGTCTCTTCGATGCACAAATTGAACAGAAGGGGTGAAAGATTACATCTCTGTCTTAGACCCTTTTTAATCCGAGCACTTTTTTTCTTGGTCCTCCACTCCTATTATTCCCTCTTGGCTTACATATTGTGTATGACCCGTCTCTCACTACAGATTAACCTTATTTCTCTGAGGATTTCGAGTCTCTTGCACAATTTTACATTGTAGAATGCTTTTTGCAGCTCGACAAATCCTATGAACGTTCTTTAGTAGTAGTAGTAGTAGTAGTAGTAGTAGTGTGTTGTTGTTATTTAATGCCATGAAACAAGGTTGTCCCAATTTCCTCCAACCTCGTTTTAGCATGATTGAATTTCCGTTGTTTTATGATTCAGTATTTGTTGCTAATAACTTTTATTCATGTTTCCTTTTTGATCATAAGGAAGTTACAGAGCGAGTATACGAGAACAACAGCTGATGCTAAATTCAATTTCATTCTCACACGTGAACTAATCACTGTTAATTAACTCACTTAAATAAGTTCATTCATTGTAACGTAAGTCACCACTAGAGTACAAGGTCATTTACAATACTTATGTTTAGACTGCCCAGTCCTGTCGTGATAAATGAGGGGTAGTCAAGTGAAAGCCAAACACCAGCCACAACAGGACCACGGATTAATTTATTGAATAAGCCTTCGATTGCAGTATGATCTACAGTCTATTGCTGCATATTGGTTGAAAATCGTTGTAAGTTATTATGTAAAAACAGTGTTTTAGTTTAGTTCAGCTTAGTCTTAGTAAAATAGTATGGGCGTTTTTACCAGCGTGTGTTTTATCTAATAACTTTTAGGACTAACACATGCGAATTAATTGCTCGTTGTATTCCTTAATATATTCTCACTTTTGCTTCTTAATTAATCGTATACAACGAACTACATAACGTTGCATTTTTGCTCCAAATTTAACAAGTTTTTTCTTGTTCCTGTTAGGATTGCTGTGTTCGTGTCACATTTTTACTGTGTTCAGTGTGAATTGTGAATAATAGTTCTGTTTTTTTTTAGTCTTGGTCTACTTTGTTGCTGGACATTTTGGACAATCTGTAAGGGTGCTTGTTTTATGGTGTTGCTTCTCCTTGTCGTCCTTTTTTATCAGTCCTCTCTTCTTATGACTGCTTCCTTTTCCAGCATTCCCCTCCCTCTTACTCAACCCTTGCCCTTTCCCTCACTAGCCCCACCTCCTTTTTTCCAGGGAGTTGTCCGATTTTGTCTCTCTCCAGGATGGCCGCTACACTTTGGCTTTAACAGCTGATATATTTTGCGTATCAAACATCCCTACCTTACGGTTTCATTATATAGATACACCAAGCTGGCTTGTGCCATTACGGGCTCGAACATTTGGTGCAGTGAAAGAGACAAACTAGCGTTTAAATTTTTTCTGTGCTTATGAAGTGTTATTTTTTTGTCTGTACTTATGAAGTGTTATTTTTTAAGGAAAAATCTTTCTGTAGTTATATATTCCGTTAAGTTTGTCTCGATTAAGTATTTCACAAGTACGATGTATTTCGAAAGGTGATGATGATTTTTCAGTCTAGTACTATTTTGGTTTCTTTCCACACTATTTTATGGTTCACAATGAGTGATGTTACCTGTCATGATGGCATATAAATCTAATGGGATACGTGGTTTGAGACGCTGCTGCTCGTTACTGTTCGATAATTTTAGATGCCCCACTGGTTTAGGAAAATAAAATAAAGCAAAGAGCTTTTATCCTTCAGGATTGGAATTTGAATTAAAGACATTCTCTACATCCTGATAGGGAGCCCCCATTCTTTAGGTTTCCTTGTGCCAATGGAGGACATGGACTACATGTTATACGTTTATTCTGTCATCGTTCATAGTTAAACTTGACTTGTTATATCTACGATACCTATAATACTGACGTGGTTTATATGCTATTTCGGTAAACACTGTTTATCTGTCTGGCGTGTTATGTTCAGTGTTTTTTTTTATATGCATAGAATACATTTTTTTTAAAAACTGATTGGATAAATTGTAATTTCAACTTTCCGTCTTTCTCGACGATTTGAAAATGGCTTCAGCTAACGAAAAACTAGTCGTCACTTAAATAAAACGTGAGACTTGCAACTTTGGCTGTTTCTATATCGAATCTACATTGTTTTCCAGATGCACTTCATACCAGATTTGATTTGGCAGTGAAATAGGAAAAGTGTCTATCTGGCGCTCTGAGGATATCCTCTCCTAGGCCTGCAGTTTTTAAACTCTTAGAAATCCTGTTTTTAGTCTGGTGTGAAAGATGTATGGCAAAATACCCTCAGTGTTCGAAGGGAATATATTACTTTGAGTCCAAAAGGCTGACAACATCTGTGACTATTTCCGAGTTACCAATGTAATAAACCACTGTTGGGAAGTACTATCACGAATGATTTTACAGATGAATGGAAAAGTACGTAGAAGTCTGCCTTCGTGCAAATCACTTTGCATATTGGAGAAATGAAGCAACAGATGAGGCAATACTGACCTTACGTCCTATCTTAGATGACAGATTGAGAAACGCAGACTTACGTTATACCATTTGCAGATTCAGAGAAATCTTTTGACACTGCTGATTCTAATACACTCTTTGAAACAATGAAGGCAGCAGGGTTAACAAAGAGGTAACGAGAGATTATTTACAGCTTTTACAGGAAGCAGGCTATAGTTAGAAGAGTCGAAGTACATGAAGGGAGAGCATTGGTTGGGAACAGAGTGAGACAGGGTTGTAGCCTATAGCTGATGTTATTAGACATGTACACCGAGGTAGCTGTGAAAGAAAGCAAGGAGAAATTAGGAAAGGGATTTAAAGGCCAGGAAAAAAGTGAAAGCTTCCAGGTTTGGCGACGACACTGTAATTTTGTTAGCAGTTGAACAGAATTGATAATGTCTTGAAAATAGTTTATATGATGAAGAACAACAGAAGTAAAACGAGGGTAATAGAAAGCAGTCGAATCAGTTAGGTGACACTTTGAGAACTAGACTCGGAAATGAGACACTGAAAGCAGTAGACAAAAAATGGGTCAAATGGCTCTGAGTACTATGGGAATTAACTTCTGAGGTCATCAATCCCCTAGAACTTAGAACTACTTAAACCTAACTAACCTAAGGACATCACACACACCCATGCCCGAGGCAGGATTCGAACCTGCGACCGTAGCGGTCGCGCGGTTCCGGAATGTAGCGCCTAGAACCGCTCGGCCACCCCAGCCGGCGCAGTAGACAAGTCTTTTTATCTAGGTAGAAGATAACTGATGATGACAGAAGCAGAGAGTTATATGGACTGGCGCCGGCCGAAGTGGCCGTGCGGTTAAAGGCGCTGCAGTCTGGAACCGCAAGACCGCTACGGTCGCAGGTTCGAATCCTGCCTCGGGCATGGATGTTTGTGATGTCCTTAGGTTAGTTAGGTTTAACTAGTTCTAAGTTCTAGGGGACTAATGACCTCAGCAGTTGAGTCCCATAGTGCTCAGAGCCATTTGAACCATTTTTATGGACTGGCAACAACAAGAAGAGGCTTTCCGAAAAAGAGAAATTTGTTGATGTCGCGCGGTTCCAGACTGTAGCGCCTTGAACCCCTCGGCCACCTCGGCCGGCAGGAGTCGTTGATATTGTTGATACATAATACGAAAAATAATCGGGCACCTGGTGAAAATGGGATAGTGTTAGTATTCATAAAATTTGACAACCAACCTCTAATACCCAAAATACATGAACTAATGAATAATATACCCGAAAATGGAAACATCACACAGGACTCAAAGACTGGAATAATATGTCCTCAATGGTACAAAGAAGGAGGAAAGTTAGTCCAAGAGAACTATAAAGGCATAACGTTATTGACTACTACCTCTCTGCATTCCTGTTCAAATCGGCACTAAATGATCTGATACAAATGACCGAGAACAGAGACAAAATAATGATGAAATCCAATCACATATGTGCATATGCAGAAGATATAATTCTGGTGTAAATACTTTTAAATAAATGGTTTCAGAAGGAGACAAAACTGGACTTAATGTGAACGAAAACAAGACAAAACACATTGTAATTGCCAATTCTAATCGTTGAAGAATACCCCACCACCCGAAGGCCAATAATAAACGTTTTAAAGCTGTCTGCGTCCATTACCTAGGTGTCGTTTCAACCTGCGATGATAATACGAGACAATGAGAGAGGGAAAGGGTGCAAGCAGGAAACAGCTATTACGCACACTTACAGGTGTATAAGAATTCTCTAATTGGGAATACAAAAAAAGGGTTCAAATGGCTCTGAGCACTATGGGACTCAACTGCTGATGTCATTAGTCCCCTAGAACTTAGAACTAGTTAAACCTAACTAACCTAAGGACATCACAAACATCCATGCCTGAGGCAGGATTCGAACCTGCGACCGTAGCGGTCTTGCGGTTCCAGACTGCAGCGCCTTTAACCGCACGGCCACTTCGGCCGGCAATTGGGAATACAACCAAGTTAAGAGTATACTCATCTCTTGCATGAGCAATCGTTACATATGTGTCAGAAATAACGACGATTACAGAAACGGATGAAGACATCCTGAATGTATTTGAAAGTAAAATTCTGCGGAAAACTTATCGGCCAGTGAGGAGGGCACAGGGTCGGGAGCTAAGGTTGAAAAATGGCTCTGAGTACTATGGGACTTAACATTCGAAGTCATCAGTCCCCTAGAACTTAGAACTACTTAAACCTATCTAACCTAAGGACATCACACACATCCATGCCCGAGGCAGGATTCGAACCTGTGACCGTAGCAGTCGCGCGGTTCTGGACTGAAGCGCTTAGAATCGCTCGGCCACAACGGTCGGTAAAGCAAAGGTACAACTATATAATACAACTGGTTATATAAGGGAAAGATGCAGCAAATTTTTTAAAATCTCAAAGAATATGCTGGTTAGGACATATGGAAAGGACGGCAAAGGATAGGATGCCCAGACAGGTAAAATGGCGGACTGTATGCCACAAAAATAAAGGGTCGACCAAGAGCTAGGTGGTTGGCAATATGTTGGTTGACCCCATCAAGATGAAGTACAAGTATGGAAGGAAAAAGCAGAGAACTTAAACGGTCGGTAATCGAGAAGGCCAGGAGCAGTCATGGGCTGTAGTGGAAAAGAAGAAGAAAAATGATTCTGGACCACAGCCTGTACAAGTACTGACATAAAACTATTCTTGTAGCAAAATAAAATGCAAAGCAGACGACTGACTGCAGAAAGGTAAATACGCAAATTAATCACTGTATCTACCTGGGGATGAGAGTGCAAATTGCAGATACTAAATTAACTGACGCAGTCATCTATTTTACTTTGTCTCATTTGAAGTACAGTCGCAGAATGCCGACATTGCCATTTGTTTCATGTTCAGCATATTTCAAATTTTGCCATATGTGGAAGACTTGGTGTACACGAGAACGTTGTTTTGCACGTTATTACGGACTGTGTTGTCTGCAAAGTTATTGGGTACTACTACTGGCATGTCACAATAACCGTCGCTGGGAAAGCAAGGACTGATTTACCTTTAGTGAAAATGTCACTATAATTTTTTATACCAAATGGCTACCCGTGACTTTGGCTGCATACGGGTATGTTACACACACACACATCCAAAAATTTTGCATCACCCCTATTCCCAGAAATACTGCAGACCGACGTTGACTGTGGATATTGTATTACAGACCCAGTTCCTTTGACTGTTCAGAGATGTCACTAAACCAGCCCAAAAATGTAAACAATCATGCATGAGCAGCGCCTATTAGATAGACGGGGTCCAACAGCCGATAAGTTCCAGTCATTCTACACGGAAGGAGGTACACGGCTCGTGTTGTCTGTAGTTCCACCATGCCTAGAGAATTCTTACTTTATGCCAGGAAGGGCTCTCAACAAGGAAAGTGTACAGGCGTCTCGGAGTGAACCAAAGCGATGTTGTTCGGACATGGAGGAGATAGAGAGGGACAGGAACTGTCGTTCACCTGCCTCGCTCGGGCCGCCCAAGGTCTACTACTGTGGTGGATTACCGCTACCTACGGAATATAGATCGGATCCCTGAAAGCAACGTCACCATGCTGAATAATGCTTTTCGTGCAGGACGTCTTGTTACGTCGCAAACTGTGTACAATAGGTTGCATGATGCGCGATTTCACTTCCGACGTCCATGGCGAGGTCCGTCTT
The DNA here is from genome assembly GCF_023864345.2 of Schistocerca serialis cubense. NCBI lineage: Eukaryota > Metazoa > Arthropoda > Insecta > Orthoptera > Acrididae > Schistocerca > Schistocerca serialis. The sequence continues at coordinate 538,684,014 of NC_064645.1, forward strand.
TGTAACCACGACACCGTGCAGTGCGGTACAGATGGGCCCAACTACATGCCGAATTCACCGCTCAGGATTGGCATCACGTTCTCTTTACCGATGAGTGTCACATCTGCCTTTAACGGTGCAACACGTGGACAACCGTATTATCTACCTCACAAGATATACACAGTACAACACAAAGACGCAAAAAAAAAAAAAATGGCAAAGCCGTATGCAGTTCGAGACTATGACAATAGAGATTCAGAATCAAAAATAACCAAATAAAAAAATATGTACAATAGTAAACACCTCAAAAATAGTAAGACAATGCTGTTAGAATGAACGGGTAAACAGTCGACACGTGACACAGAAGTCACTGACACTAATACAACGTAAATAAAACAAATAAACACATAAACAACAAAATCACAGAATTATGCATCTACAACACACTACTCAAACATATTTTTCTGAATTTTTTATTTTATTTCATCATAATGTGTACATGTTTGGCAAGGACGCTAAATGACAGCATCACAGAAGGGCCTAGGACCTAGATCCTGGCAACAGTTCGCCAATTGCCCGATTCTGCTCTATCACTTACAATCAAGACTTTAATAAAAATGGCAATGGGAATATTAATCAGAACACAGGAAGGAGTTGTGGTCTAAGTAACAATAGATTTATTCATTCTTAACATCACAAGACCAAAAATATAGCTAAAGAAATGGCACACAAACATTTTTTTATTGGACTAACGCTTTTAATTACATGAGGTCCATGATGAACAAAGTGACCACGTGGGTATCAACAGCCGACACTATTAAGAACTAATCGCTTTACCTGATTCATACTTGTGAATCCGCGGTATGAGCCAAAAACTACACTGCTATCAAGCATCGATACTCTACTATTCCATAAGGAAAAATATGGTTTCAATGAACAGGGTACTAAGAAGCATGTATTGGTTTCCTACACCATAGCAGTGAATACTTTACCCTTCTTCAGGTCAGTGCAGCACACCACGATGCGTTCGGCGACTGGAGTCATGGATGGCAGCAGTCTGTTATTAATGGCGCGCGCCCGAAAAGAATACAAGTACGAGGTCTCTCCTTCGGCTAATTCGGAATGCAGGTAATTCCCTACGAGCCTCTGAAACCTCGGGGGATTCCAGTGTACAGGTGGACCCATTTGCTGGTCTGCCAAACCAATTTCACTCTGTGCCATGACTATGCGTGAAGAATATGTCAAATGTTTAGATGGCTGACAAAAGACAAATAAGTACATCCACGCATCTCTCCTTGTGTGCGTGATACTAGAAACATATAAAGACACATTTGAATGCCGTGCGTGAGTTTCCTCGGAAGCGTGAAATCTTAATTAAATAATTAATCTCTGACAAATAAATAAAGTCTATGGCACAGAACTGCAGCGCTATGCCGCTGATAAAACAAAATACAATTAGGACACTCTTATGTTTCATTAACAAGGAGGAGGTCTGGAGAATAGCTGGTGCGGGAAGCACATATATTTTATTGACTGGCACACCGCCATATTTGGTGTTAGATAAGAACACTGCGAGTTGCAATCTCACTAGGCACTCGACCCTGTAAAGATTCTATATTTATGAAAGTAAGTTGAATTATTTAACTGTAGGTTTATTCGTTGAATATATCTGATTTAACTAACTGTGTAAACTTTTTTATGTTTAGTAGACAGTCACTCTGTACGACGTTTTGACATGGCTGGCAAATTATTCTAATATTGAGATTTTGAGTCCGCGCCTACCGCAGCAGTCTTTGGAAACGATTTAAATACGAATTCCGATTATTTGAGTCTTATTTCACGGTCAACTACGAATAACATGGCATTTACGAAAAAGCCATTGTCAAGCGTCTGATGCCAAATAATTAAACGTCCACGTTCCAGATAAGCAAATATTAATTACAACCAATCACTATCATACATATACAATAATTAATATTTTATTTTATTTTGTTTATTTATTTATTTCATATTGGCGACCGTGACAGGACTTGTTATTTAGTCATTTGTTACATTGTTCTCCTTGTTTCATGTGAAAAATCAACTTTCTGGACTTTGACGTGAATATATGAGAAATAACAAAAACCTGAAGATATTTTCCAATTCTAAAATTTTGCGGGATGACGCAACGAAGCTTCCAGCAAAATAAGGTGAGACGCAGCATCTTTGCATTGGCAGGCTTGACCAGGCGCATAATTCAGTGCATTAGCTTTTCAGTAGATTCTGTAGTATTTCTTTGGCGCGTAGCATTTTTCGGTGATAAATTTCATTCTCAGTACTTTTCCTTAAACAATAACTTCTGCAACAGTACCAATACACGAGTGTACAATATGGTCGACTTCTGTACGATACGTTGTAACATGGCCAGCAGCCATTAAGACTAATCCGATATTCAGTTTATATTTTTAAATTAACAAACAGCCATTGTTGCTAGGAGCGATTCATGTGCAACTGCATTTTATTTTAAAACCAGTGTCAAACTTTATTTTCTTGAAACATATCTTACGTGTGGCATGGTCATAACTAGAAAATAATACGCAAAGATGGAACAGCAAAGATATACTATTCAGACGCAATCCGACTCGGATGCGAGACAAATGTTTGAAAATGACTTTACGACAGCAGCCGGTAGTGACGATTCATCAAATATTGACGCAAGTGTTAACGGAAATTTTGACAACAGGCCGTCCACCACAAAAATTTCAAAGTCTCGGTCAGAGCCCATGTTAATACATGACGTCACGTCTAATGACGCGGCGTGGGCAGATACCTTGCAAACAGTAAACATTGCCAACATGTTACAAATAATAATGAAACAAAACGCAGAAAATATGGCAACCTTAAAGACACAAAATGACGAAATTAAATCTGATCTTATAGCAATCAAGACATGCAATGACACTTTATGTAAACGTGTGGAACTTATAGACGCCACACTGACCAAACAGATGACTGAACTCAGTACGAAGTTTTCCCAGCTTAATACGACACAAGAAAAGACTACAAATGACGTAGCACTTTTACAGACACAAGTAAAAAACCTTAATGTCACGTGTGAAGCTCTTGCTGAACAAATTCAAACATATCCTTCAGTACATGACAACCTTGAAAAACGATTTACTGACGTGCAGAATAAATTTGACGATGTTAAACAACACCTGACTGACAGATTACAATCTAATGCCACAGCTCATTTTCAAAATATTAATAAAGAATTTCATGATTGGGTAGAGAACAAAGACAAACATTTTGATAGATGCATACGCGAAAATTTACCAACAATTGTGCACGACTCCGTAACGGAATACATCACTAATAACAAACAACTCATTAGTGACACAGTACAATCTGTCACTGCACCAATGAAACAATTCACAGATCAACCACAGTCTGAATGTATCGAAAATATACATACGAGTATGACGCACACATACCGCACACGAAAAACTCACAAGAACAAAACACACCACGACAACAACACATACCACGACGTGCAAACACAAACACAAGCTATTATCATGGTAAACCACAGCAACATTATCGTAATTACTCGCCATCTAAACATTACAGTAATAGCAGTGGAACAAATCCATATGATAATGCAAAGGAAGAAGAAAGCTTAATAAAATACAGGCAATTTCAGACTTTTATCCCAGAAAAACGAACCATTCATCCGGTGATTTTTCTTAAATCTTTTAGTAACGCATTTCCACGCACTTGGAGTGACCGGAAAAAGATTTCATATATTGTCGGTTACATCCAAGGCGATGCAGCTGTTAGGGCATACAGTCAAGCTGACGTATGTACCACGTACAGTGAGTTTGAGCATGCCTTTCTGAAAAAATTCTGGTCGCAATCCGTTCAGGAGCGACTCAGAAGGCAAATTTTAGAACCTGAAACTTTTAACAGTAAAAATGGTAACTTACGCAGATATTTTGAAAAATACTGGAACATGGGACATTTTTTGGACGAACCAGTCGCAACACGTGATATACTCCGTGCGTTGAAGGCCAAATTGCCTTTCAACATTAAAGAAAAACTCTTACATATTCCGGATGACGATCCAGGTTATTTTTTAACAGATTTAGATTCGGTTGACATGTTACTAGAAGATCAGCGCTTCGCGCGGCAAAACAGCAGCCACAATGTTTATACTAGTGGTATGCAAAACATGCAGGCTTGCCAACTCAATTCTGGCGCGCCCACAGTTGGATACGCGGTACAGCAAAAACAGCAAACTCACATGCCGTCTCAATACGGAAATCAAAATCAACACGCGCATTCCAATACAAACAACAGTTACAACAGTAATAACACTTCATGCGGCAATCCATACAAAAGGCACCGTGGTAATAACAACAACAACAACGGTGACAACGGATACAAACATAGCAAGAAAAACACAAACAGAAATAGAAATAATAATAACTACGAGCCAAGACAGCATCAAGGCTGGACTCGCAGCGATCAATACTTTCATTCAAACACTGCTATACCACAGCAGCCACCAGGACAAAATTGGAGCATACCTTACGACCGACAGGTAAGTCATAATGCGCAACTGCAACAACAACCGCAAAAGTTTGGAGATCACAACAGGCAATACCCGAATGTGAATATAATAGAAGTGACACCTGATACACAACCTCAATTTGTGTCAGTACCTAATACAAATGCTAATCCAAAAACTAGAAACAGTCATTTCTATGCCCCGGGTCGTGGCTGAAGAATTCTTGAGGGGCGACTTCAATGTTAATCAGTTATTTGACACCACCATTGAACAATAAAATATTGATATGCCTAATAATTGTAAACAAAAACTACCTGTTTTATTTATAAGATACAACCACAATGAGGATATATCAGATGAACTTTTGCAAGACAGTACACAATGTCGTTCAAACACAAATGAAATTGTTTTAGCGTCTACTACTGGTGTAGTAGGTGGGATTCCAATTACTATTATCTTAGATACAGGTGCAGCTGTGAGCGTTTTGTCTTTTAATTTCTATAAAAAGATGTGTGAATTGGAGCCTGTGCCTGAGTTTCCTGTCCAAAACTGTAAAATAACTACTGCTCTAGGAAATAAGTCATGTAGGGTTACGAAGCAAGTATTTGTAAACATTAAAATAGGTAATGGAACCGTACAATGGCCATTCCTGGTTGTACAAAACCTTGTGACAAGTTGCATATTAGGATTGGATATTATGAGCGAGAAGGACTGCATCATAGACTTCTCCAAAGGTAAATGTATTTTAAATGATAAAGGCAGTGTAATTATTACTGATTTGGACAGGAGAACTAAACCATGACAAACACTGTACAGGGTACAAGGTTCAGTTAGTACTTGACAATGACATTCAAGACACGCACACACACTCATCTGACACAGAGCTAATGGACTTGAAAACATTGATTGATCATAAGATAAATGAAGCTACCGCTCTCAGTGTACATGAACGTATGAAACTACAGGAAGTGTTATCCAAATATTTACAAGTTTTTACCAAACGATTAGGTGTTATCAACACGTACGTCTACAAGATTGAAGTTAAGCCTCACAAGATCTTCTACCACAAGACATACAACGTACCGTTATCTCAACGACCTGCTGTGTGGCAAGAACTAAAACAAATGTTAGACTGGAAAGTCATTGAACCATTCACCTCACCTTATGGTAGTCCTCTACTTGTTGTCAAAAAACCAAATGGTAGCGTTAGGCTAGTGTTACACGCACGAGCAATTAATGAAATAATTTTACCGGTTCACACAAAACCCGAAAATTTAGAGGAGCAATTACAGAAAATAAGAGAAGTATTGACTACACTGGCACATCACGCACAGATACGAAACAAACATCACACAAACATAATAAAAAGAAAACCAAAATTCAAAGCAGGAATGCCTGTACTACTTCGTACTCATCATAAATCTGTAGCACTCAAGCGACGCAATGCTAAGTCGCGTCTGCTATATGAAGGACTTTATATTATTGTTAACATACCGCATCCTGGTACGTATCTGTTACAACATCGTAGAACTAACAAAATTATTGGGTTATACGCACACCGAGATCTTAGAGTATTTCATGCTAAATAATGTCAAAGTAATATACATGAAAACATTGATAAGCAACTCGCAAAAGTCTATTTGCAACAACATAGATAATAAGTAGTATAGAAATTTTCATTTCAGCTGTACCAGTGACGCAGTTCAAGACAGGAGAACTTTTCTTTCAACGCCGTGGCACTACCAAGAAAAGTGAATATTAAGGCAAAATTTATGATTACGTAGCAGTGAATGATATATTAATTTTTCACGGAACATATGTGACTGTAGGTACCACTGACTTGGTATGACACCTGACGAACCAACAGATGTCATCTGCGAAGTGATCTATTACTTCGAGAAATAGATTAGACGCACATCTCTCAGCAAGAAAAGCATCTACCAGTAGCCAAGGCCACACAGACACTATACACACACGCACAAAACGCGAGGAATCTAACAGTTTTCCTTCTCTTATTATTTTGAATATTTATTGAGTAGTGAAAACGCCTGGTCTTGCCTACTGATGTAATGAATGTTGTGTCTAACCTATCTTAATTTCAGATGACATCACAAAAAAACATCGATAAAAACCCAGTAAAACCGTAAAAGAGAATGTAAATATCTGCAATTCATGAAATCAAATGTGACATAGTGTAATAATTTATAGCTATGTAATGATGATGTAAACATGTTTATGTGTAACTGTATTATGTTTATGCTAAGAAAATATGTGACGTGTATATGTATGATTACTTATGTTTTTTGAAAAATGATGTGTAATGTAACTGTTACTATGTGAAAATCTGAACGATAACGAGTGCCAAAATGTGAAAAACTTTTAAAAAAAATTGGATAGTGAACCACTGGTCACGGACATTAACGTACATTACTAAGTCTGCAACTACGCAGAAACGTATGTGAAAGAAACTGTTAATGATATTCATCATGCATCGTACCTTTGTAAACGCGATGAACGAATTCTTTGGTAAGTAACTAAGAACATTTAGGTGAGCTATATTTAACAAAAAACTTAAAATGTGAAGTTCACAATTGGTGCATTGTCTAGTGACATTACTACAGTATCTAACTTCAAGATGTTAACTGGATTAAATGGTCACAACGTGCCTGTCCAGAAAACAACACGACGAGTGGAAGAATTTCAAAAATGGTTCAAATGGCTCTGAGCGCTATGGGACTTCACATCTGAGGTCATCAGTCCCCTAGAATTTAGAACTACTTAAACCTAACTAACATAAGGACATCACACACATCCATGCCCGAGGCAGGATTCAAACCTGCGACAGTAGCAGTCGCGCGGTTCCGGACTGAAGCGCCTAGAACCGCTCGGCCACCACGGTTGGCCGGAAGAATTTTGGTTGGAGCTTCAGGGAATGGAATGTTCTCGAAATGTGACGGACACACTTACCTGGACTATCCAAGGAACGACGCCAGCTATGTGCCGTCCGAGGTTCTGCAACCAAGCTTCCACGGAATATCGAAAACGAACTGCATATGGACCAATTACTCGACGGGTCACGTCCGATCTGTAATAAACAATGCTTTTTGTCACAACGGACTGCATCACAACGACTATAATGGAAATAGGAAATGGACATGCTTATGTATCAATTACGTTGTTATACAGCGATGTTACTGTGATCAAAAAACTTTACCTCGACGACACTAACCTGTGAAACATTACTGTGCAGCAGATGAATATAAACTTTAATAACCACACGATGTGTACAGGTCAACGCACCTGAAACAAAAAGACATTTTTTTTAAGCATTTCAATGCAATACTGTGTAACTAATAACATTCAACAACCTAAAGTTGTATTGTATTACAACAAATATTGTAATTTTAAAATTAAGTTACCTGTCATAGAATGTACTCTTCATATGTAATCTTGGTGGAATATTTTCTTTATGCAACGACTAAGAACCGCGCGCGCACAGGAACAACATGAACTGCAATACTGTGCCGCGTGATCTAAATTTACGATATAACGGCAGTGCCGGAGTCACATAGACTCTTCTGCGCATGCGCCCACTCAATTTTGCCAACATAAGAACTTTTACGGCGCACGCACGTCATTCAAATATTGTATGTAATATACTGTGTAATGTATGTCATGTAAATAGTTGTAGATAACTTAGATTTTCTTGTGCCTTTAGGTGAATTGCTCTCCTGCAGGTGTGTCCTTTCGCCTCGCAATTCAGGGGGCAATATAAAGGCACATTCGCATGCTGTGCGTGAGGTTCCTTGGAAACGCGAAATCTTAATTAAATAATTAAACTCTGACAAATAAATAAAGTCTATGGCACAGAACTGCAGCGCTATGCCGCTGATAAAACAAAATACAATTAGGACACTCTTATGTTTCATTAACAAGGAGGAGGTCTGGAGAATAGCTGGTGCAGGAAGCACGTATATTTTATTAACTGGCACACCGCCATATTTGGTGTTAGATAAGAACATTGCGAGTTGCAATCTCACTAGGCACTCGACCCTGTAAAGATTCTATATTTATGAAAGTAAGTTGAATTATTTAACTGTAGGCTTATTCGTTGAATATATCTGATTTAACTGTGTAAATTTTTTTATGTTTAGTAGACAGTCACCTCTGTACGACGTATTGTCAAGGCTGGCAAATTATTCTAATATTGAGATTTTGAGACCGCACATACCGCAGCAGTCTTTGGAAACGATTTAAATACGAAGTCCGATTATTTGAGTCTTATTTCACGGCCAACTACGTATAACATGGCATTTACGAAAAAGCCATTGTCAAGCGTCTGATACCAAATAATGAAACGTCCACGTTCCAGATAAGCAAATATTAATTACAACCAATCACTATCATACATATACAATAATTAATATTTTATTTTATTTTATTTATTTATTTATTTTATAGGCAGTACCTCTGATGGTTCATACGGCGACTGGCACAGGCTCCAGGTGGTACACTAGCAAGAACACACGTCTCATCATATAGGTAAAGAGCTGCGGTTCTTTACTGGCGAAGCTCCAGTACGAGAGAGTCCTCTTCTCTTTCTCCCAGCTTTCCTCACCACCTCAGTGGCATATCACATTTACATATTAGACTACTCCCACTTTACCAGAAGCCAGTCACGAGCTGGAGCACAACACTCGAAGCTGGGAGCCCGCCCCTTGCTCTGCATATACAGATTTGACCATCAGCGACTTTAAAAGTTAATCGTGAGAAAAGAAAAGAAGATTCAGCTTTGCGGCCTCTTTCCCATGCGATTATGGCGTGTCTTTGGTAAAAGCATGACCTGGACGGGACCACAGCCCTCCATAAAAAGATCGTTATCTTCCCTGTTGTGTCCATTTCGAACTTTCCAAAAAACAGCCATAAACTTGCTAATAGCCTTGTGCTTTGACAAATATGTTTCGTAGCAGAGTCTGGACATCTGGGCGCCACTGACCTGTCCACAGAAATTTGCAGAAACTCACAGTCGTCTCATCGGCTTCCTACGTAACAAGGGCCCATCTGCTGCTTTATTGCCGGTCATCAATGCTCTGCCAATAGCAACAGCGACTCCTCGGCGCTATTCAGCCTACCTGGACGCGGCCGCCGACCGACCGGCGCCATCCAACGTGTCTGCACTATGAGGAATTTGGCAGTTCACAAACGTTTTTAGCCAGATTCCGCAGAAAAAACGCTGTCCTCGGCCCTCAACCGCCATACACTGTTAGTGCAGTTGTTTAAATCGGCACCCTCTTCCTTTGAACACAGATAAAGCTTACCGCTATTCCTTCACTAGAGCACTCAAGCAAGAGCATTAACTACTGCCAACCATTTCATCATGTGAATGAAGTCAGTTCGTATCCAGGTATAGCAAGCTAGTAATAATGATCATCTTTCTCAAGAACATAACGCAGCTTAATACCATATCAGAAGTGAGAGTGCCCTGCAATCTCTTAAACCTCCGAGAAATTTTCTTTCCGGATGAAAACGCGCTTCAAACGTGGCTTGACAAGCTCATTGCCTCATAACCACGTGATTTTTACAGCTGTAAAGTCTGACAGTTACAGCAGTGTCGGTAGACTGTTGTAAATAGTGAAGAATAATACATTACTGATGACTAAAGCCTAGTCTCTGTTATGTGTATCTGTATTGGAAAAGCGATACAAACTTAATGCACCATGGTAATACACTTCTGAACAAAAATCATGTTGCAAAATTTAAAAAAGGAGTAATTCTGTTTATATTCACGTACAGAACAATGTTACAAGAAAGGAAATCATGCTGGTTAATGTCTCCCTTGTGCCTAAACAACATATCGTCAACACGTTTTTATTATGCTTCTGGACAAAAAGTTATTTAGGGTGGTCAAGAGTAGGGAGATCTGACTGCGACAGTCATTCTAATATGTAGGAAGGTAGGAGTGTTACAGAGCTTGTTAGTCGAGTGCACAAAATGTACAGTAGTTCTGTTGAGTGCAGCTAAGGTCTCCGTGGTGACATTGTCTCACAAAGAAAATCGATTGTAAAAGTTAACAGTACCAAAACGGACTGGAAAGTCGCAGAAAACTCTCAGCTGCTATCATTTATCTAGGCAGAGAAAAACATTAAAACGTTATTTTGTTTTGCCCGGACTCATTATTTCGGGCCCTGCTGTTTCAATTACGGCGCACCGAGCACCGAACGGTCGGAAAGCTCCCTGCAGCCGTTAATGAGAACAAAAGCTTCATGCTCGACCGACTGTGAAAAACCTCGCTTTTTCTTGGAGAAGGTCGTCCCCAGAAAGTAACGGAAAAAAACCCCGACGAAACAAAGGAATAGCGGCTTCTGCACTCGACTTGCTAGAGGGAACGAACAGCCACAGGGAACGACCACTTCACTTACCAGGTGACGGGCGTCGGAATGAAAGAGCAGAACTCGTTCCTTTCGCCTAACGTTAGGGATTCTTTCGGCTGATTCTCGCTGCAGCTACATCGGCGGTTCTAGAAATGTGTGAGCCCTCGGTAGTTTCGCTAAATTCACTCAATTTTTCACCAGTCTCCATTGTCTGACGCCGAGAGCTGCCCTTTTTCATGGTCTTTCACGATGTATAGAGCTACCGAGAGGATTACTGGAAGGGTCGTTCTATAAGAATCTAACACACTATTTTATTTTATTTATTTATTTATTTATTTATTTATTTTATTGAGAGCACGTTGTGTTTATTGAGGATTCCAATCATCCGCATTATTTCCCCACTGTTTTGGCTACAGAACCTACAAAATCCTACTTTTTAACATGTTCTCCGTTCACTGCGACAGCGTAAGCCACCTTAATGGCAGGGCCTGTACAGCCGAATGGTATTATTTTACTGCTCAATGCCGGAGCTGGCCGCTGTGTCCGAGCGGTTCTAGGCGCTTCAGTCCGAAACCGCTCTGCTGCTACGGTAGCAGGTACGAATCCTGCCTCAGGCATGGATGTGTGTGATGTCCTTAGGTTAGTTAGGTTTAAGTAGTTCCACGTCTAGGGGACTGATGAACCCAGATGTTAAGTCCCATAGTGCTCAGAGTCATTTGAACCATTTGATGCCGGAACTAACGTCTTGCTGCATCAACAACCACGCCATCACCCTCGTACTGCTTGCTGTGGAATGCATCCTTCATCGTGCCAAGCAAATGGGAATCATAATGTTGTTTTGTGAGCTCCACTCGGGTAATCAGCCTCGTGTGAGGTCCTTGCGTTGTCACGGGGAAGCATAAGTTATTTTGCACTTTTGAGCCGACGAACATGCTGAAGCCCAACATTGCAGAGGTCACAGCTGTGTGAGGCGGCGAGCCCGCGCGGGAACAGACAGGTTCGCGCGACTTTGCTGCAATGATGTCGGATGCGCTCGCCCAATGACTGACCGTACTGTTATTCACTGCCAGTTCTCCGTAGCCAGTTCTTCGTAGACATTCTGCAAGTGCCTATGAATATCTGCAGTGCTCTGATTTTCCGCCAGATGAAAGTCAATGACAGCTCTCTGCTTGGAAAGCACCTCAGTTTCAGACGCTATTTGACCGCCACCCATCGGAACGTTTATGAAACTATAGGGACTCAAACGAGAATATTCAGCGATGTCACATAATAAATTTCGAAATTTTTGAACCAAAATTTGTCGAGAAATAATGTATTGCGTTACTTACTGAACAGCTCTCATATTTACTGGATTATTGGAAAGTGGCTGTACATACTTCGTGGGTGTAACGTATGTATCAAAATAAGAGTAAAATGTAAAATAAAGTTTTGACTGAAATTGCTTTACCTTCGAGATATGTAATGTGTGTGTGTGAAATCTTGTGGGACAACTGCTAAGGTCATCAGTCCCTAAGCTTACACACTGCTTAACCTATATTATCCTAAGGACAAACACACACACCCATGCCCGAAGGAGGACTCGAACCTCTGCCGGGACCAGCCGTACAGTCCGTGACTGCAGCGCCTTAGACCGACCGGCTAATCCCTCGCGGCAGATATGTAATAGAGTAGGGATCAAAAGTGCATAACAAATAACACTAAATTAATTCCTGATGTTTCAAAAGTAACTGTAGACAATTTGTGGGTGAAATGTATGCCTCCTAAAAAGCATAAAATGTGGAACAAAGTTTTGTGTGAAATTGCGTTATTCCAGAGTTATGCATTAAGATAGGGATCACAACTGCAACACAAGCTAAACAAAATGAATTCTTCTCAGAAAGCAGTGACACCAAGACACCCCAAATTCAACGCTATTACATATTGTACACTTCTCCCAGAACATATTAAAAATGATGTCCAGACGAAGACAGTGACATACTCGATGTCTTACCACTCTTGGGGCGTTAGAGACTCCATTCATGTCATTCTGCACAGTTGCACAACCATTTTCAGTTCGCTGATGTCGTTGTGCCACATTTCCAATTGCAACACGGTACACGAGCTCCTTGAGACGGACCCAAAGGCAGAAATCCAAAAGGTTAAGATCCGGAGATCTGGTGGGGCAAGCAACTGGTCTTGTACGATCTATCCACTTATGGGGATAAGAAACACTGAGGTATTCTCTTGTCTCAAGACTGAAATGTGCAGGGTCACCATCGTGCGTAAACGATTAGTTGGTTCGTGTAGCGAGAGGGACATCATGAAGCAGATCACCCAATGCATGTTCCAAAACTTATCGATACGCTCTGCCAGTCAAGTGCTGTGGAATAACATGCAGTCCAAGAAGCTGACTGTCCACTACACCACACCAAATGTTCACTACAAATCGATGTTGACATCCTCGTACTTAACTGCCTGTCCACTCCACGCAGTATGAAATGCTATACAGTGTGTTCATACTCCTCATAAATCATTTTCTTATACGCGGTAAGGGGATCCCGCTCTAACGACGACAAACTATCCCATATCGCACCACTACCTCCTCCGTTCTGCACACGTCACTGCGGGTAATGTTACTGGACCATTCGCCAAACCCAAACCCTTCAATTGGACTTCTACGTGGTCTAAATGGACTCATCACCCAAAGTCACTCGTTTCCAGTCATCCTCTTTACACCGCCTCCAGCGATGCTTATCACTGGCTACAGAAACGAGAGGTTTATGGGGAGTCGACCAGCGTAACGTTACTTCAAACTCCCTGCTCAGAGACAGTGTACAACACTTCCACTCCGCTACTGTTACACCATAACCCCAAAGTAGGAGTCAGTTTGCAAAACAGAATTACTTTGTTATAGTAATTTTGGTATAACGCATCAGAACAGTGTTACCCTCTGAGAGGAATTTTGTTGTTTGACCGTGTTGTACCTAACGGAAGTGGCTTATCGGAAGTGAAAGTCAGAATTACGTAAATATTCGAAAAGTAACAAACAAAATTTTGTTTTTCTGCACTGTTTAACTAATAATGGAAAACGGTCGCCAGCCTAACTAGGCAAAAGAATGATTAACATTCTCGTTGAAGAAAATAGTTATTAGTAATTTTAACGGATAAACACAACCTATACTTGACCACAAGCGAGTGCAATTGACTCTGACACATACATATGTTTACGGTAAGGTTGAAACTAACAGTTAGATCAGCACAAACTATTTGCCAAATTATAACAGCTACCGAAACACACTATTACTTTCAGGGCTTACACAAAGTGAGTGGTCTTTATACTGTTAATAAGCACACAAGAGAGACAAAATCTTAGTAATCATGAACATATAATTTCCTACTATGCAATTTTCCACTTTTACTACCATGAGACATAAAATTAACATTTATGTAAGATACTAACTCACTTTCTGCGATTACCAACAGGTAGTAATGTGATCACTTACTAAGCAAAACTTTATAAGTCTTGGTCTTAAGGACTTTTACTTTGAAGTTGGCAACAACACATTAATAAGCATTTTTGCTAAGAAAATTATTTTCAGCAAGCAACATTAACTCTAACTCACTCTCCTGCCACATTAACTTTAACTTTCACTTTACTATGTTCAAGAGGCACTAATTAGAAAACTGGATTTTAACGTACTTTCAGTAAGGACACTCGGTAATCACTTTAGTTCAAACGGAAAGGAACCTGAGAGGTGTTATGATGAGGAGAAAAATCAAGGTTGGTACATAAATTCAGATATAAATTACCTTATATTTGAGCACACTAACACATCCATTAGGCTGATCCTTCACTGTACATCAATGTAGTATTCCGATACAATGATTGTGCAATGTGGTGGCAACTGCATGTTGGTAGGTGGAATTGCAGATAGACTTGCTGGACTCTGTCATTTCTTGGTGGCGATGATAGATACAAATTCCAGAATATTTCCAGCTATTTATCCATCCCTCCGAGGCCTTGGAAAGAAGCAGGAAAAGCCTCTCTCGGAATCAGCACAATATGCATCTTTTACATGGCAGTGCACGGACTTGTAGCTCGTCTCCGACTGACTATCAGTTCCACCTTTTCTACATAGGCCAACCACAATTTGCGCGCGCTACACAGTTCCGTTCCCGAGGGGAACCACTACACCTTTTACATACAGAATAACTAAGAGCCCTAAGTGAAGGTCAGCAGTTTACATAAGAGCAAACAAACACATTAAATAAAACTGAACATTTTCACATATTGACACTTCTACAAAAAATTATTCACACAAAATTACAATTATATACAGTAAGTTTTGTTCGCTCCAAATGGGACAAAGAGTTTAAATGAAAGATATGCTACACAGCATAGGACCAACCATGACATCAAAGTTTGTACAAAGAAAGGAGTATACACCTTCATGTTATCGATTCAAACAAACACATTTACAGAAGCTCAACGAAGTAACATTAAATAAATAAAAGCAAAATAAAGCAGTAGAGCATTAGAGCTATGGTGTTACAAGTGCGCTAGCTGGACTGCTCGTAGCAGTTTGCAATTCACGAGTTATTACTTAGGCTTATTTCTTGTGATATTTTGCAGCCACCATCCGCTGTGCTCGACATTTCCCTCCGTCCAGTACTGGTATGCACTGACTGCGGTTTAGCAGGATAGCTTGGATACGGGACTCCGTTGGTGACAGGCCACTGGGCATTTGATTTAAGAATTCGCTTATAACCATTTATTGAATTTGAAATACTTGTGTACATTGGTACTTGAACAATATGACTCCAGAAAAGAACAGATTAATTAGCCAGAAATCTTTAAGAGAGGACTGATAGTGCAGTCACGAAATTTGAAACCCAATCAGAAATCCTTAATGCAATTGCAAGCAAAGTTATTTTCAAAAGTTCAAATATATGTGAATTCCTAAGGTACCAAACTGCAAAGGTCATCGGTCTCTAGACTTACACACTACTTAAACTAACTTAAACTAAGAACACACACACACCCATACCCGAGGGAGGACTCGAACCTCAGGCGGGAGGGGCTGCACAATCCGTGACATGGCACCTCAAAATTATTTTAGTGCCATGGAAACTTACTAAAATTACCTTAAAAACTTTTTAGTTGAAGAGTGAGTAGAGTGACTAAAATTTTTAATGCAGCTGACAACTGTAGTAAAAATTTTAAAATTCAAGAGCAATTAAACTGTATGAAATCGTTAAAGTGCAACTGGCAATTTAATTAACTCCCTGCCCAAATTACTCAGATGCAACTTAAGTGATATGGCGAGACCAAGATACAAAATTTATAGACAAGACGTTACTTTCATACTCTTTAAGGAAAAAGTAGCGCCGGCAGTTCCTCGTGAAGATGACGTACTAGACCGAAGGCAACTTTCGTAATCTGCACGCAAGTAGAGCATGCCCGTGCGCCACGCCTTGCGCCCGGGTACCTTACGATAGACAATAGACCATTCCACTTCTATAACAGAGGAAAAGATATAGTAGGCTTACACGTCATTATAAGGCAATCATATGTGGCGGAATTTTCCTGTAACGTGCCTGACAAGGGATGGCACATACCTAGCAGAATCATTTAATTTTAGGAAACGCAACTGGATAATAGTGCACAGTTTAGCACTGAAGCATGTCATGTACATCAAAACTTGCTCTAACGTGCCTCACAAGAAATGATACATAAATAACTAAACAGATCTAGATCTAGCCAATGTAGAAAAATAATAGTGCACAGTTGTATATTGACAAGGGGAGGCCACGACGTTTGGAACGCGAATTTACTGCAAACTTCGCACACTCGTAGTACTTCATGAGGACAACAAAACGTGTAAGAAGTAGCTCGTACTTCTCAAGCGTTATTGAGAAAATCGCAAGATAATTTCGGTCGTCAAATATATACCTGTGCGTGGCCATTTTTACCATGAAGCGGCCGCAGCCGAGTGGATAGAGTTCAAGCCCCGTAATCGCTGGGTCGATGAATCGAGTCCCTTCTTTACTTTTCTTTATTTCTAACACAGTAATTATCTTTACTATTTATATTACAATTGACATAATGGGCGATATAGATGAAATCGGATGAACTTTTATTAATTTTACAGTGTTATTTGGCAGTCTACAAATTTTTATTATCACAAATAACACAAAATTCATAACTATCGATTAGTAAACGACCAAACGCATAAAGTGATAATGAAAATGTATGCTTGTCCAAGATTTGAGACATCCCTTATACCTGGAAGGAGCCCTAAACGACTTGTTACCTTCAAGTTTTGACCGGCACACACTGCTTTCGAAAGATGTACAATTAATCGTCGCTTTCGACGTTACGAGTACAAGTTGCAGGATGGTATTTTTCATAAAAACATGGAAAACATAGAGTTAAACGGTACCCGCTGCATTGAATAAATGCTATGTTTCAGCATACGCAAGGTCTTTTGTGGGTTTCCTTGCAAAAACAAACCTCGTTAACAATTTCAAAACCCTCTCTTTCAGACGATAATTTGGAATCAAACCATGCATAACGCAGTATTTCCTTAAATCTCGGTGCTGATATCTGGTCATGCAGTATCGACTTTATTTTAACAGCGTCTTCACGAGAAACAATTGCTCGTTCTCTTTCGATTAAATACGAACAATTTTGAAGACGCGGACAAGCGTACATTTTCAGTATCACTTTATGCGTTTGGTCGTTTGCTAGTCGATAGTTATCAATATTATATTATTTGTGATAATAAAATTTTGTAGACTGCCAAATATCACTGTAAAATTAATAAAAGTTCAGCCGATTACACGTATTTTTCCCATTATGTCAATTGTAATATACATAGTAAAGAAAATTACTGTGTTAGAAATAAAAAAGAAAAAGGTGACGATGGGACTCGATTCATCGACCCAGGGATTACGGGGCTCGAACGCTAGCCACTCGGCTGCGGCCGCTTCGTGGTAAAAATGGCCACGCACTGGTATATATTTGACGACCGAAATTATCTTGCGATTTTCTCAGTAGCGCTTGAGAAGTACGCGCTACTGCTTACACGTTTTGTTGTCCTCATGGAGTACTACGAGTGTGCGAAGTTTACAGTAAATCAGCGTTCCAAACGTCGTGGCCTCCCATTGTGAGTAAAATCACAGATGCAGCAAGTGGCCTAATGATCATGAGAGAGGCAATCAGTCAATAGAGTAGGCTCTTACGGACATAAGTTGAATTTCACTTTTCTTTGGAGGATTTAAACTTGAGTGACACCACGGCCGACAGCGCATCCTACAAAAATGTTCTACACTGTCTGCACAGCGACACTTGAACGTGTCTTTGTTAACAGTGATGGTCACAGCCGCAGACAACATTTTATAGGCAGGAAAGAGAAACATCCGGCAGATGCTCACCGATTACAGATTAGCAAGAGGGCAGTTAGAATCAGGTCCTCAGCCTGATGCGATGACCCCGCCCCGCACCACGCCCTTCCGCGTCCTGGCGCGGGTCGCTGTGATCTCCGGTGTACGCCCTCTTTCACGGCGACAGCAGGACTGCCACTCCCCGGCTGGTGCCTCTGGCCCGTGCCGCCCCGGCCCAGGGAAGATCACGTCGGACGTCCAAGCCGGCCGGCACGCACCAGCCTTCCGTGCACTCCCTCCAGTCTGCAGCTATCAGAATCGTTCCACTATGGGATTGCTCACGGCTTAAGAACAGCCTCCATGTTACCGCGCCTCTCGCGATGACAGGCTGTCCAAAGTGTCTCAGCAGTCTGAAGATCGTCAGATCGAAACGGAACGAATCAAGTACATGATGTCTGCCTGGTCTTGCCTCAGCTGTGGATGCGCTTTCAAGTTTCCATTTGGGCCGCTTACTGAGGTATTAAGAATAATTAATAAAAGACTTGAAAAAGGAATGGGGGAGAATCTTGGCCAGGAGCAGTTTGGCTTTAGACGGAATACGGGCACCAGAGATGCAATGGGGCTCCTACGAATCTTGGGAGAAAGGTTTATTGAAAAAGGAAGAGACCTGTATATGTGCTTCATCGATCTAGAAAAGGCATTTGACAATGTGGTTTGGGAGAAGCTGCCGACTATAATTAGGGAAAAGAGAGTGGACTGGAAAACGAGAAGACTTGTAAATTCATTATATCTCAATCAAAAAGTTTCAATTAAAGTGAGAGGAGAAAGTACAAACTGTATCGGACTAGGGAAAGGAGTAAGACAAGGATGTTGTCTATCACCTACACTTTTCAATCTCTACTTGGAAAATATGATTGACCAATGCTCATTAGATGACAAAGGCGTAGAAATTGGAGGAAGAAGAGTAGGGTGTTTGAGGTTTGCTGGTGACATGGTCCTTCTAGCCACAGGGGAAAAAGAATTACAGGATTTGGTGGACACCATTGAAACTAAAGGAAAAAAAAGTATGGAATGAAAATTAACACAAATAAAACAAAAGTATTGGCTCTAGGAGGAAATAAGGAAATAAAAATTATGCTGAATGGAGAAAAACTAGAACAGGTGCAAAATTTTAAGTATCTTGGAAGTAGGATAGACACCGACTGGAAGTGGACCACAGAAATTAAAACAAGGATAGCAATGGCAAAAAAAGGCGTTCTGTAGGAAAAGGGGAATTTTCTGCAGGAGTCTGGACACAGAACTCAGGAAGAGACTCATAAAATGTCTTGTATGGAGTGTTCTTCTATATGGCGCTGAAACATGGACTATGAGGAAGAAAGACAGAGAAAGGGTGGAGGCTTTTCAGATCTGGACATGGCGGAGGATGGAAAGAATAAGTTGGATGGACAGAGTAAAAAATAAAGAGGTACTGAGAAGAGTGGGAGAGAAAAGACAGTTACTAGATGTAATAACGAGAAGAAAAAGATATAGGATTGGGCATATCTTAAGAAAGATTGACGGACTGATAAAAACAGTTTTAGAAGGTTATGTAGAAGGGAAAAGGAAGCAAGGAAGGAAGAGATTCCAGATACTGGATGACATGATGGACGGTACAACATACAGCAGACTTAAGAAGGAAGCAATGGACTGCAGAAAATGGAGAGGCAGAGGACCTGCTAATATAACAGATAACTGATGATGATGAGGTGACATCCAATGACTGGTCCACGTTCAATGTCACTGAGCTCTCTACTGTCAACACAAGACTCCCCGCCCCCTTCTACAGTAAAGCTTCCGCCTCTTGTGGCAAGTAGCTGTCAGTTCCGCGATACAAAGGGATTTCTGGATACCTGTGATAAGGTAGCATCTATGTATCGCTCGTGTGACATCAAGTCCCCCAGCTGTCTACTCTTGACTGCTCAGGCGCCTAATTTCAGCATCTGCCGCCCGGTTACATAACTTCACCCGATCAATTTATTACTTATTGCTGTCTAAGTTTGGTGTTTGCTAAGAAGTAGTCCATACCTGCACTGTTCCTGATGCGGTAAGTTTATGTTCATGCTTGAAAAAGACAACGCCTAGGTTTCTGTCAAAGGTCTTTGGGACACAGTGTGTACAAGGTAGCGCGTCGTTTTACGATCAGAAATGATGCTTCCAGAGAACCGAGTGTCTCTTTTACGAGAAGGACTTAGAGGACTTATGACAATGGTAACCTCAGGGAGAAAGTGGGCTTAGCGGCTATGGCGGAGTGAGCATCTGTATGTATGTGTGTGTGTGTGTGTGTGTGTGTGTGTGTGTGTGTGTGTGTAAGAGAGAGAGAGAGAGAGAGAGAGAGAGAGAGAGAGAGAGATAGAAAGAGAGAGAGGTAACGTGGCTGCGGTCTGGGTCTCTTCATATCTTGCGCTTTACGAGCCAAGTTATAACGGCAGTAAAGGAGAAGTTATCTGCTCGCCGTACATCCTCCCGCGTTTAGCGCCGTGGAAAAACGCCATTGATACGCGCGCGACCCGATGCTATTTACACAGAACTCCAATAACGAGTCGGCCGCGCAACTTCCGTGGGCCACAGCTTAGTTGCAGCGTCCGTAAATGGACGTATTATTCACCTCGGGTCGATCCTCTAGCCTGGATTACACGCGTAGCCCGCCCAGGTAGCGGCAGACTCCGAAATCGGCGGGGGGCTTCTACTTCGGTACGTGAGCGGCTTGGCAAGGCGGCACGGTGATCGATTGTCAATC
The DNA here is from genome assembly GCF_023864345.2 of Schistocerca serialis cubense. Classification (NCBI taxonomy): domain Eukaryota; kingdom Metazoa; phylum Arthropoda; class Insecta; order Orthoptera; family Acrididae; genus Schistocerca; species Schistocerca serialis. The sequence goes on from NC_064645.1 coordinate 538,705,054, forward strand.
GTGTGGCTCGAGGAGAGTTTCCATTGCTTCTGTGACTTTGTTCTGCTGTTCCGCAGTCCGAGTGAGCGATCCGCAACAGTGCCTCGAGAGCAGGTGCTGCGATTACAGCAAATGCTGTAGGAGCTGCTTTATGACGCTAGGCCTGTCTGACGTCTTTATCTGTACGCCGAAAGTCACCTTATGCTGTGTGACAAAGAGCACTTGTGGTACCACCGTGTCTTCCCTCCATCCCTGTCGCATTCTCGAATGCCGCGTGGTAATACTATCGGTGAAACTGAATGTAAGTTCAAATTTTTCTTTCTCGTCGTGACATACGCGGGACGCAAGTGGTCGAATTTTGTCGGAACGTGTGTGAGCTGTTTTACTGCTCAAGTTACGTAATAGAGAAACCAAAATTGCATTTTCACCACAGCTACTCAAAGGAGATAGGAAGCTAGGGATCTTCGCTGATGGAGAAACTCGTGGTTGGTACATAATTTTAATTTCAGCTAAGGAACTAATTTAATTATTACAGAATTACAGAACCAGAATAACAATATAAAAATTTAATTCGTACCTTTGTCCTCTTAAGAAAATATACAACTGACTTTAACCGTCTGCCCCCCCTCCCCTTAAAAAAAATAGAAATGGAATTACCAAAGACCTAGTCTTTAGATCTCTGACGCTTGTCCTTCATCAAACTTAGAAAAACTGTGTGATTAGATCGTGAATTAATATAACAAACAGTATTTTAAAGATCTGATTGTTAAAGGACCACAGACAGTCACCATCATAAGCACACTATCAAGTTCACTTCTTACGTAACCAAATTTACACAACACTAATGATTCACTGTGAGTTACTTATGAAAAGATCTCGTCCGTCTCGGCGGGCAGGCCGGATATTTAACTACAGGATGGAAGCGCGGCTTATACACGGTGGTACTCGGAACAAACGAGTACAAAGCAACCGCCAATCAATTTCGAAGATTATCAGGCTGCAAACCAGGGCAGAAAACACGCCGAACACACACACACACACACACACACACACACACACACACACACACACACACACACACACGATCTCAGCCTGCCCGCCAAGGCAACAAACTCCATCTTCCCCACATACCAGACCATTTCTGCAAAAGCAAATAATTCACGCGGCAGACGGATTCAACTCGTAATTCACGTTTTTAAAGACCATCAAGGCTTACTAACTACGCGACTATCTGTAACATAACTGAAAACCAAACAGAGATTTACCTAATAAAAGAACAATAAAATTACATTGACCTAACAAAAGCTCTGCCCTTCATATTAAAAGAGAGTCTAAAAACTGGGCGAAGAGCACACTAATTAACATACTACATGAAATTAACACTACAATGAACCTTTAAAACAGGTAGTAAAACTCTATTCTCTGCTGCATTTGCCGAAATAATTAGACTCCGCTCCGCGGAAACAACACTTCGAAGCCTTAGACTTAGCAACTTCCGTATAACACTCTCTTGTCCAAAACCATCCCTAACTGATCTCCTGTAGATACAACATGCCACCATAAGTTTCAAAAGTCTTCAAAGGTTAACAGCATAATATGAATCATACGTAAGTTCATGCTTCCAGTTACGCGATGAGAACATGTCCAGCGTGAGATGACGGACCCGCAACCGTTTCGCACGCAAAGGCGGCGACTAATCAGCACCGTACACCCGGCGCGTGGCAAAACGGCAAGGACGGCGAGGCCCAGGCACAGCGGATCGAGACGAGGGCCTGCCTTCAAAACACGTTGCCTCGTTGAACACCTAACGGTGAGAGACCCCTGTCACACGCCAAGCCGAAAACCAAAGGCGGAACAGTCAAAGATACGAGACCAGACGAGTGTCGATATCAGCGACGCAAGTGGAGCATAAATAGAGCCAGTCGCCACGGCTCAGTGCGCTCTCGAAATTTCGTCAATAAACCTCTCCGTGATGAACAATGCCTCTATAGCAGCTTCAGCCACTGAGGTTTGTATAGCTTTTTGTGTCGCTCTCGAGTCGTGTAATACACTACTGGCCATTAAAATTGCTGCACCAAGAAGAAATGCAGATGATAAACGGGTATTCATTGGGCAAATATATTATACTACACCTGACATATCATTAAATTATTACGCAATTTTGGTGCATAGATCCGGAGAAATCAGTACCCAGAACAACCACATATGGCCGCAATAACGGCCTTGATACGCCTGGGCATTGAGCCAAACAGAGCTTGGATGTCGTGTACAGATACAGCTGCCCATGCAGCTTCAACATGATACCACAGTTCATCAAGAGTAGTGACTTGCGTATTGTGACGAGCCAGTTGCTCAGCCACCATTGACCAGACGTTTTCAGTTGGTGAGAGATCTGGAGAATGTGCTGGCCAGGGCAGCAGTCAAACATTTTCTGTATCCAGAAAGGCCCGTACAGGACCTGCAACATGCGGTCGTGCATAATCCTGCTGAAATGTAAGATTTCGCAGGGATCGAATGAAGGGTAGAGCCACGGGCCGTAACACATCTGAGATGTAACGTCCACTGTTCTAAGTGCCGTCAATGAGAACAAGAGGTGACCGAGGCGTGTAACCAGTGGCCAATGGCACCCCATACCATCACGCAGGGTGATACGCAAGTATGGCGATGACGAATACACGCTTCCAATGTGCGTTCACCGCGATGTCGCCAAACACGGATGCGACCACCATGATGCTGTAAACAGAACCTGGATTCATGCGAAAAAAAATGACGTTTTGCCATTCGTGCACCCAGGTTAGTCGTTGAGTACACCATCGCAGGCGCTCCTGTCTGTGATGCAGCGTCAAGGGTAACCGCAGCCATGGTCTCCGAGCTGATAGTCATTGCTGCTGCAAACGTCGTCGAACTGTTCGTGCAGATGGTTGTTCTCTTGCAAACGTCCCCATCTGTTGACTCAGGGATCGAGACGTGGCTGCATGATCCGTTACAGCCATGCGTATAAGATGCCTGTCATCTCGACCGCTAGTGGTACAAGGCCGTTAGGATCCAGCACGGCGTTCCTTATTACCCTCCTGAACCCACCGATTCCATATTCTGCTGACAGTCATTGGATCTCGACCATCGCGAGCAGCAATGTCGCGATAGGATAAACCGCAATCGCGATAGGCTACAATCCGACCTTTAACAAAGTCGGAAACGTGATGGTACGCATTTCTCCACTTTACACGAGGCATCACAACATCGTTTCACCAGGCAACGCCGGTTAACTGCTGTTTGTGTATGAGAAATCGGTTGGAAACTTTCGCCATGTCAGCACGTTGTAGGTGTCGCCACCGGCGCCAACCTTGTGCGAATTCTCTGAAAATCTAATCATTTGCATATCACAGCATCTTCTTCCTGTCGATTAAATGCCGTGTCTGTAGCACGTCATCTTCGTGGTGTAGCAATTTTAATGGCCAGCAGTGTAGATCACGTGGCGAGACGCGCCGGTCGTCGTTGGATCTTTTCTGTCTCTTCTATTTTTCTACAGGGTAAGTGTCTCAGATTGACCAACAGTACTCGTGAATCGGTCGAATGAGTGTTTTGAAAGAAACTTCTTTCCTGAATGAATTAAACTACCTTAACGTTCTACATACCAAGCGGGTTGTCTGAGGACCCGAACGTAACTATTTTATTATTTGTAGATGTTTGAAAAATTTTTATATCTTTAAGCCTGTGTGACATAATTAAACTGTCCCCGCTAAACTCCACCGTTATTGAATTTGTTAAGTAAATTTATCTGTATAATAAATAATGATTTATAGGCTGTAGTGTGCAGAGATTACATTTCTAGTGATTGCCCTGCCACCTACTCTTAGACCATAGTACCGTGTGGTTATAACTAAATGTGCAGTTACTCGCTGAGTTTCACTGTGGGCTGTAATCATCGTGTAGTAGCGAAACTTTTAAGATGCATTAAGGCGGAATTGATTTCTGCTAAAAGAAAATAGTTCCATGTTGGGCCACCAGATGGAAATCTGGCACTGTGAGTGCAAGAAAGATGTCCAAAAATGTTTCCATATGTAATGGTTTAGGAATGGGATGTCAAACAAGTGAGAAGGACATAATGTTGATTTTATTATTAACCGCCACTTTAAAGTTTGTTCAGTATGAGCACCAGATACGTCGACGAGATGCTGCATCCGTAAAACGATGCCGTGGACAGTTGCTCTCTGCAGTTCCGTGGGACTCTGAGCAACAGGAAACAGATAGAGAGCGAATGTGTCCCTGGTAAAAAGAGTCCGAGATATCCCCAAAGTCAAACCTCACTTACATTCACCGAGCGAGGTGGCGCAGTGGTTAGACACTGGACTCGCATTCGGGAGGACGACGGTTCAATCCCGCGTCCGGCCATCCTGATTTAGGTTTTCCGTGATTTCCCTAAATCGCTCCAGGCAAATGCCGGGATGGTTCCTTTCAAAGGGCACGGCCGACTTCCTTCCCCGTCCTTCCCTAATCCGATGAGACCGATGACCTCGCTGTCTGGTCTCCTTCCCCAAACCAACCAACCATCACTTAGATTCACATCGAGTGATCTTGGAGTTCAGGCAAGTGGAAAACTGCTGAAGATAATACCTTCGTGAAAGACTGCATTAAGCAGATCTTTGACTGCGCTAGTCATACGAAGTGTTCCGCCGCCTTGCATGGAAACGGTGGTTTCCACATAGCTGCGCTCTTCCAAAGCACCAATCACAAGCTGTACAAGAATGTCTCGATAATACTCAGACGTTACAGTACACCTGGTAGGTCTTCTGGGTGTATTCTCCTTAAAGAAGAGCTGTCGTAAATGATAGAAAACAGGGTTAAAAGTCAAGCAAGATGTGGGCTTGGAAATTCTTGCTACCAGCGAGGCGGACGTGACCGGACGTAGCTTATGTGTAATGTTTACTCTGCTAACAAGAGCAGACTATGCCGCATCACGAGGCTCGAGAGCCATTACAAGCCGCAACCCTTGGACACAGCGAACATAGTGGAGTATGGCCTGTTCGTCACATAGGCATCACGTGCTGCCGCGTGACACACACGCAATGCTTGAGAGTACTGGAAACTTGTAGAACAAGAACCGCCTATAAAAAGCTAGCCGCCATAGTGTTGGGACACTGATGGCAGTGACGGAGCAGCTGGTCATTCGGTCAGATGTGGTTTAGCTGGAGTTATTATGCTGTGAGGGGACTTAGACTCATTTTCATGTAGTCAACACCTAGTCGGGTGCGCGCGCCTCCGCTATATTGGGACTTAGACTCAGGGAGCTATGAGAAGTTACACTACCAAGAAGGTAAATAGTAGACTTTGTATATAGAATTGTTTATAAAACGGATGTGCCAGGGTTGCTTCTAATGTACACATCCTCATGCAATGATTTATGATTGCATCCAGTGTACCCTGAGATCCCAACCGAGTTCCGTATTCTAACTCACCCTACAGCCCTCTTTCCAGTGAACCAAGTGCACAGAAGACAGCACACGACCACGAGACCTCCTGCCAAGCAATTTCTGCAGTCCTTCAACTCCCTCTGAGGACTCGTCAATGGGGGACGACAGAGCGGACCGAGAATAAAGGTGTTTGTGAATCTACACCAGGCACCATTCATTTACTTACGGTGAGAGCAATGGCTCTTCGTGCCAAGCACACGGATTAACAGTATCTCAAATTCGGCTGTTCTGTGTATTCACTGTAGTGTAACATACTGATTCCACTCCAGAGGCGTCATAGCAAAGAAATGTAAATTTTCGTCATACGCTGGTAGCGGTTGTACAGAATCTGGCGGACCCAGTGGTGCATGCCAGCTGAGCCACACCTCCAGCAGCCCTGGACTATGAGTGTCAGCCACCGCCGCAATAAAGTACATCCGGCGGCATCGCACAGCCCATTTGCACTCAGAGCCACTTTGCTACAAGACCATCACTTGTGCTTAGTACAGCGGTCCTCATCGTAGTTGACGTTGAGATACGTGGACTCCTGTTGCTCACTGCCTTGTTTGTAATGAGAGTTCCTATGTTTGGTGAAATACAAGTTAAGTAAATCTTCTGTTTACTGTGTTAACTTGTTCGCAAATCCAGCGTTCTTAAGTCGTACTGAGAAAACGTGGCGACGGACACTAGCGCCTACATGTGACGGTCTTCGCGTCCTGAGTATTTTTGTTTTTTTTTTATTGCTCAGCTTTTCGTAAATGTTTTTTGCCTTACTAGTGCTCTCTATATTCTGGGTTCCGTAGTTGCTGTTTTTGCACCCCTCTTTGTGTTCTCTGTGCTATTTTTGCTTTTTGCTCTTTGTATTTGTACATTGCTTTGTGGAATATGGCTACTAATTCGCCATTGCCTGCTGTGCCGCCTGCAGTTGATCTAACCTAGTTTATTCAGTTTGAGAGCCAACAAATGGCGCAGCTACTTGAAGTGATGAATCGCTACATGACGGTGCAGATGACTCCATACAAGGTGTCAGCCCTTATAGCTGGGTCATCAGCTGCATAAGTGAGGCCTTTTCGTGAAATTTACGAGGTGGAGGACGATTGGCCAGTTTACCTTGTACAGCTCAACAGACACATTACAGTGCATCACATACAACATACTGAAAAACATTGTTATTTGTTGACAACGGTAGGAGTGATTATTTATCGGCTATGTTCAAAATTGTTTCCCACGTCCTACCCTGAACTGGCAGAATACGAGAACCTACTGCAGGCGTTTACAAGGTATTATGAGGCAGGGTTCAACTGGCATCTGCCCGTTACAAATTTCTGGGCTTCGTAAGCAACAAGGATAGACAAGACATCAATGTGTGACTGAATTGCAAGGTCTTACTAGACAGTGTAGATTTAAATGTGACTCTGGCAAATGCTACAGTGATCCTATGTCTGATCCATCACGCACAGTGTAGCTGACGATGGACTTAGCGAACAGATTCTTTAATTTCTGGTCCCTTCTTCTACCGGGTTCTGCAGATTCTAAATTATCAGATTTCCTGTGAAAGTGGAACAGACAGTTTTGAGGTAAGGCCTGTTCCTTCTGTAGATGGCCACAACAGACAGAGTACTCCCAAAGAATACCTGGCTGCGAACAGTCATGTCACTCATATCAACACTTGTCACATCTGGCACAGGATGTGAAGTCGTGCCCCTGCTGTAATATGCCATATAATCGACGATCTTGCCCGAAACGTGAAATGACTTGCTTTTTTTGTGGCAAATGGGAACTTGTACAGTCTGTGTTCATACAGAAGCATATGGCACCCGTTTCTCCTGCCCCTTCACGCAAGTCCCAAACAGTATGTGGCGTGTCTTCAAAACCCCACAGTGTCGTTAGTGTGAAACAACAGTGTAGCAAGGGTTCAGGGAAGTCTTCCAATTCATATGAAATGCTACGTGAAGAGAAACTTTTTGTGTCTCCTAATATTGCTGGGCGGTTTGTTTGTTTGTAACCTGACGTGGGAGCCTCGGTGATTTTGCTCACCCACAGCACTTAAGAGTTGCTTGGCTAACCTATGTTGTGCACATCGTGCCATATGCTGATGGTGTGTAATGGCCAAGTCATTCCTGCCTGGTGCACGTGTAGCCTTCCTACAACTTTCCGAAATTTGACGAAGACAGTGATATTCGCAGTGCTTTCATCCAGACACAGTACTAACATTTTTGGTATACACTCTTTTAATTTGTTTTGGTTAAGCATTCAGGGAAATGTAATTTATGTTCCTTCCTCTACCCCTGGGGACAGTGTTGCTAAGTTGAGTGCAGAATTTCAGGAGTTGTTTTCTGAGAGTTTGGGAAAGTCAGTAACTTTGTTGCCCATGTGATAATGAAGGAAACGCACAACCACGTTTTGTTAGAGCTCATCCTGTACCTCAGGCTCTTCCAGAACAGGTGGCTGAGGTGCTTACTGCTTAGCAAGGCAGTGTGGTCTTAGTATCTGTTACTAGTAGTCAGAGTCCGTCCCTTCTTCTTATTCTAAACTAGCTGTTCGACAAACTCCAGTTGTGTGCCAATTTTAAGAAAACTGTGAATCCTCAAACAGTCATTTGACAGTTATCTCTTGCCACCATCTGGAAGAACTGATGAATTAATTTGCGTGTCGGAAGCTACTTGATCAAAATTGCTTGCTTGCAGATTCCTCTGGATGAGCAGTCGCAGCAAGTCTTTCCTGTTAACACTTATCCGTGTCTCTTCATAATTTTGAGAATGCCTTTTGACAGTGGTTCCGCACCCACCATATTTCAGAGCTTTCTGAAGCGTCGACTGGTAAAGTTTCTTTTTGCTCAAATGATTTAGATGACATTTTCCTCTCATGTTGCACACCTGAAGAACACATTAGCAATCTTCGCACTCTCTTTCAAGTGTTGTCTACAGCTGGTCACAAATGTAACAGAGACAAATGTGTGCTTTTTTTCAGTCTGAACTTGAGTACTTACGACATGTCATTAATATCCAGAGCGTTCACCCATTGAAATCACATTTTATTGCCATCCGTGGCCTCCCAGTCCCACGCAAAGTGTGGAAATTGCACTCTGTGTTAGGTAAGCTCGGGTATTACATCCAATTTATTTCTAACGGCACTCAGTTCGAGGCTCCCTTTCACCGCTTCTACAGGAAAAAATGTACCTTTTATTTGGTCACAAAAGTGTCAGTCTGCTTTCCAGAAGTTGGAAGATGCTTTACTTAATGATCGACGCCAAACCTGTCGTCTTCGCTGTGGATGTTTCCTCTTACGGCATAGGTGCAGTCTGTTGCACAAATTTGGTGCTGTCGACAGGCCGACTGCTTTGCTTTGAAGTTGCTGAACAAGCTCGATTTCATTATTGGCAAACTGAAATGGAGGCTCTCATCACTGCCTATGATGTCACTAAGTTTCACCAGTATCTTTTAGGTAGAAAATTTTAGTTGGCGATTAGTCATAAAGCTCTACGATCTTTGTTTAGCCCTTCTCAGTCAGTTCCGAACCACACAATGCAGAAGCTGCGAAGGTGGGCTCTTTTCCTGCCAAATACCAATACGAGATTGTGTATTGGTCCACTTCTAAGCATGCCAACACAAATGGTCTTTCTTGTTTTCCCGCTGACCCCGATTCGATATTCGATGAGTTCTCTGCTTCTTTTTGCTACATTGGTGCACAAGACACAGATGTTTAGCATTGCTTTCATCTTACTCACCAAGAAAATACCCAGATCACAGCAGCGGATACTGATTCTGTTGGACTACAATTCGTAGTTCTGTGGGTCATTGATATTTTGCTCAGCAGACACATTGCAGTTCACTAAGGAGTCATGTTGCTTCACGCTGGTCCTACGTTGTGGTTTCCCAGGCACTAAGGCCTGACATGCTTCGTTTGCTATACCAGTTTGCCACCGCCTCTGTCATTATGCACATCGCGAGTGCACCATTCTACCCACAATCCAACGGCGAAGCTGAACGCTGAGTAGAAACATTTAAGCAACAAATGGGCAAACTTGGTGCTTCCCACAGATGTGATCAAGCTCTGTTGCTATTCTGTCTCTCTACCACACCAAGCCATGGAACAGATCATCGACAGTGGAGTTGTAACATGGACGGTGCCGCCACACCTTGCTTGAGTTGCTACTGTGGTGGTGTCTACTTCTGCCAGACAGGCAAGGTATCACACTCGGCCTTTTACAGATTGTATGGCGGAATAATTATCAAAGGTCAAAGGCATGAGGATGCAGAAGACAATGGAAACCATAGCACTAAAGACACATAACGTATATGTGAAGGACATGTGGCCTGTAATCGAAAAAGTTTCATGACGGTCTCTCAATAGGCAAAAGATTCTGGAATATTGCCCATCCAGATCTCCAGGAAGGGGATACCTTGGGGGGGGGGGGGGCGGGGGGGAATGAATTACGAACGAGATGATAAAGTTCTATGAATTGGGGCGTGGAATGTCAGAAGTTTGAACGTGGTTGGTAAGCTAGAAAATCTGGAAAGGAAAATTCTATTGCTCAATCTAGATATAGTAAGCGTCAGTAAGTAAAATGGAAGGAAGACAAGGATTTCTGGTCAGATGGGAATATGGTAACAGCAACATTAAATGGAATACTGAGAGTAGGATTTTTTGTTAATAGGAAGGACAGAGAGTGAGTTACTTGGAATAGTTAAATCATTGGGCGGTTCTCATCAGAGTCAACAGAAAACGAACAATTACAATAATAGGTCAAGTATATACGCCTACGTCACAAGCAGAAGATGATGACATTGAACGAATAATTCAGTACGTAACAGGAGACGAAAATATAATGGTCATCGGGGATTGGAATGCGGTTCTAGGGGAAGGAGTAGAAGAAAGTGTTAGGGAGAATATGGGGTTGGTAGTGAGGATGAGAGAGGAGAAAGGCTAGTTGACTGTAACAAATTTCAGCCATTCAACAATCACAAAAGAAGACGGTATATTTGGAAAAGGCTGGCAAATTCGGAAAGATTTCAGTTCGGGTATATCACGGTCAGTCAGAGATTACAAAATCAGATATTGCATTGTAAGGCATATCCAAGCACAGTCGTTGACTCAGATCACAATTCGGTAATGGTGAAGAGCAGTCTGAAGTTTGAGAGATTACGTAAGAAGAATCATAGCACAGAAAAGTGGGATGAAGGAGTAATAAGATATAAAAAGATACACTTGAAGTTCTCTGAGGGTATAGATATCGCGTAATGAGTAGCCCAGTAGGCGGTTCATTTGAAGAGGAATGGACATATGTAAAACGGGCAGTCACAAAAGTTGGAGAGAAAAATGTGGGTACGTAGAAGGTAAATGTGCAGAAACCATTGGTAACACGAGAAATACTTCAGTTTCTCGACGAAGGGAGGAAATACAAAACATGTTCAGGAAAATTCAGGAGTACAGAAATACAGGTACTTAGGAATGAAATAAACAGGAAATTCAGGGAAACCAAGGCGAAATGGCCACGTGAAGAATGTGAAGAACTCTAGAAATAAATGATTGCGGGAAGGATTGAATCAAAATATCGAAAAGCGAAAAATGCCATCGTTGAAATTAAAAGCAAGGGAAACATTAAGAGTGCAGTGGGAATTACACTGTGAAATGCAGAGGAGAGAATGGATAGCTGGAAAGAGTAGATTGTGGGTCTCTACGAGGCGTAGGATTTATCTGATGACTTGATAGAAGAAGAAACGGGAGCCAGTATGGAAGAGATAGGGGATCTAGTAGTAGATCAGAACTGAGAAGACGTTTGGAAGACTTAAAACCAAATGAAGCAGAACGGACATATAGCATTCCATCGGGATTTTCTAAAAACTTTTTTGAAAGTGGAAACAAAGCGATTATTCTCGTTGGCCTGTAGAATGTATGAGTCTGGTGATATACCATTAGTTTTTCGGAAAAACATCATTCACACAATTCCCAATACTGTAAGAGCCGACAAGGGAGAAAACTATCGCACAATTAGCTCAACAGCTTTTGCCTCCAAGTTGCTGAGGAGAATAATATACACAAGAATCGAAAAGAAAATTGACGATCTGTTAGATGACGAACAGTTCGGTTTTAATAAAGGTAAATGCATCAGAAAGGCGGTTCTGACATTTCGGTACATAACGGAAGCTAGACTGAAGAAAAATCAAGACGCGTTTGTAGGTTTTGTCGACCAGTGTAAGTGGTGCAAGATGTTTGAAATCCTGAGGAAAACTGGGGCTAGCTCTCGGGAAAGATGGGTAATAACATGTGCAAGAATGAAGAGGGAACCAAAAGAGTAGAGTACTAAAAACGAAGTGTACTTTTTAAAAAGGGTGGTGTGTTTCGCCTTCGCTCTTCAATCTATGCGTCGAAGAGGCAATTGCGTAAACAAAAGGCAGGTTCAAGACTAGGATTAAAATTCATGGTGAAAGGATATCAATGTTAAAATTCACTGACGGCATTACCATCCTCAGTGAAAGTGAAGTAGAACTACAGGACATGCTGAATGGAATGAACAGTATAACGAGTACAGAATATGGATTGAGAGTAAATCTTCGAAAGGCGAAAGTAACGAGAAGTAGCAGATATGGGAAACGACGACAAACTTAACATCATAACTAGAGATAACGAAGGAGATAAAGTTACCGTCCGCCTGCTTAGCTGGGTGGTAACGTGCTCGCCTCCCGTACAAGCGGGCCCGGGTTCGATTCCCGGTCGGGTTGGATATTTTCTCCACTCGGGACTGGGTGTTTCATTATCCTCATCATCATTTCCTCCTCATCACCGGCGCCTAGTCGCCCAATGTGGCGCCGACTGAAATGAGACTTGTACTTGGCGGCCGATCTTCCCCGGATGGGGCCTCCCGGACAACGATGCTATACGCTCATTTCATTTCAGATAAAGTTACCGAAAACTGATAACCCATGGGGGACGGAGCAAGAAGGACATAACAGGCGGAGTAGCACTGACTGAATGGGCATTCCGGAACGAAAGAAGTCTAACAGTATCAAACGGAGGTCTGAATATGAAGAAGAAATTTCTGAGAATGTGCGTTTGGAGCACAGCGTTGAATGGTGATGAGACATAGTTAGGAAACTGGAAGAGCATAGGAGTACCTGAAATGCGGTACTACAGAGGAATGTTGGAAATAAGGTGGACAGAAAAGTTAAAGAATGAGGAGGTCCTCCACAGAACTGGCGAAGAAAGAAATATATGAAAAACATGGACAAGAGCAAGCAATACGATAATAGCACGTCTGTTAAGACATCAGGGAATAACTTCCATGGTCTTGTACTATAGGAAGCTGTAGACTGTGAAAACTATAGAGGCAGACAGAGAATGGGACCATCAAGCAAATAATTGAGTATGTAAGTTGCTAGTGTTACTCTGAAATGGAAAGGTTGGCACGGTAGAAGAGCTAATGGCTGGCCACATCAGACAAAATGGAAGACAGATGACGCAAAAACAAATGGCAGTTGGAGACACTGGAAGAGAGGCAATGTTGTACGACGTGTTAGACGTTCTAGCAGGGACCGAGAGTATTTATTAGATGTCATCAAAATCAAATTTGTCCACGTGAACTGCGTGGTACTGCTGCAGGCTTCGTGCTTTCAAATTCTTTGCCTGCTGGGGTGGAACAGCCCTCTCTGCCACCAGTGCACAAAGGCTCCAGGGTGTCGGCGCCGTTCCTGGAGCTGATGGAAGTCAAAGCCCTATCACGATCGTCGCCGTCTCGACAGAAACAATTATATGGGGATGGGCCACTCTTCCCAACGGCCATCTCAAGAACTGCCTTGGGTCCCCCTGCAGTTGTCGAGACACCTCCATTTTCATTTCCTGCTTCTCCTCTTCATGTCAGTGCGAGCCCTGTGTTCAGTTTTCCAGTCGGTGTTCACAGGCTGGCTCAGGACATAAGCCACGGAACGAGCAGGAGCTCGAAATCGGCCTCAAAAAAAAAGTCTCTGAGCACTATGGGACTTAACTTCTGAGGTCATCAGTCCCCTAGAACTTAGAACTACTTAAACCTTACCAACTTAAGGACATCACACACATCCATGCCCGAGGCAGGATTCGAGCCTCCGACCGTGGCAGTCGCGCGGTTCCAGGCTGTAGCGCCTAGAACGACTCGGCCACCCGGCCTCAGTTTCGGCTCCAATCCCCTCATTGCCACCTGCATTAAGCAATTTCCCCCCCCCCCCCCCCCCCGACTGAATGGGAATTCCGGACCGAAAGAAGTCTAACAGTATCAAACGGAGGTCTAAATTTGAAGAAGAAATTTCTGAGAATGTGCCACTTTCCAAGTCTTTCACATTACACGACGATAATGAAGAGGTTTGGTGGGGTTGGGGGCGAGGGGGGGGGGGGGGGGAGGGATGTGGTGTCATGTATCGACACCACCACACGAGCATCATAGCAACGAAATTACAAGGTTCCTTTTGAAGCCAACTGCAGTCAAATGGGATCTGTCAGCGTCATTGGTGGACGCTCGCTGGGCCACGCCTGCAGTGGCCCCTGCCGCTGCAATAAAGGGTGGTCGGGTTCAACCAACAGTCTACCTGCGCTGCAGCAAATAACGTCAGTAGTGAGGTGAGCACGCACCATCTCGTAGAGAGAGTGGTGCTGGAGGCCACTCAGCCAGAGATAAAACCAATTTAGCGAGGTCCACGCGATCGATGTCGACTGAGGCTGCTGTCCCACGCTATTCATCACTAGGAGTGTCTAATCAGATTCATACCTATGAGCCCAGCCACACTGGGACGCCACGGCAGGTGTGCTGGCAGAGATGCCAGACAGAGGCATAGGACGCAGCGGAACCTCTCGCACCTGCCATCTACCTGAGTGTGGCAGCTGTGCCGGAGAGGGGCCGCCGCGAGGTTCTGCTGGCAGGCCTGCCAACCTGGCGGTGCTGCCAGTGGAACACAAGGCGCTTATGGCCGCTCCCGCACCAGGACGCCATGACAGCTGCCATGCGCTACTTGCTACCCATGTGAGCGCCGTGGATAGTTTTGACACCGAATCTCTTATCTACAAGATTCAGATGGGATCAGGAACTTGGGACACATCACAGAACTCCTCAAAACGCGAACTGGAAAAAAAAAAAAACTGTCGGGAATTATGCACGTCGTAAATGAAGCTCAGTTCGAAGAATATGCCTCTCCACATTACAATCAGGTCAAACTGCTTAGAATTATGCACTTTTTGGACTCTGGCTGATTGGAGATCGTCGAAATTATCGATCCTCAGTTTCCTCACGGCCTATTCCTAATTTTCCACTCCGAACAGAAGAGCTTTACACCACAGACAAAGCACCCTTACTTTCTGGGCCATATAAGTTTTTCTGGAAACCTACTTTCAGACCGAAGTAGCACAGCTACATCTCCTGCTGCAGCAAGTGGTACTGATGGACTACATACATCAGACACGCTATAATGGTGTGTGACAAAGGAGACAGGTTTCCGACTTCTCTGAAACATCTGTGTAAATTTAAATTCAGTTTATTATAAAGTACGTTTCAAATAAAAACTGCAGAGCACTTCTGTGTATACTTGACAGCTCCAACTAAAACTGTATAAGTCCCTGCAGACGGCAAATAATTAGCTACCGAATGGTGAGATTACTTTCCCTAAAACAGTGATCTGTTTCGTCAGTTAGTCTCGGGAGATCTCTGCTACCTCGTCAAATGAACAGAATGACATTCTAAGGATATTGGAGAGTTTAGCACTGTAATTTCTTAAACCATTACAAAGCGCGTCAAACAACCAGCAATGAAGGGATGCACCCAGAACTTCGTTTTCTGTATTCCCTTTTTATTTCGAACTTGCACGCAGAGCTCGTAGCTCTTCTACTAAGCGGAGACTGGAGGAATTCCTTTGGCCTCTGCTGGCGTCTTGTACTGCCAACCCCAGCACTGCCAGCAGAGCGGCCAGCAGACCTATCGTGGCGTCCCAGTGAGGTAGGGCCTTATGGAGAATAGCTGCACTGTTGATTCTGGATCCGTAATTATTTGTGACCTTTGTGTCACAGACAGTAGCAACTGGTGATAACTGATGGAATGTCATCGACTAAATCAGAAGTCCTGTCTGACATTGCACAGGGATTAAGTGTCCTACAAAAAAATGGCTCTGAGCACTATGGGACTTAACATATGAGGTCATCAGTCCCCTAGAACTTAGAACTACTTAAACCTAACTAACCTAAGGACATCACACACATCCATGCCCGAGGCAGGATTCGAACCTGCGACCGTAGCGGTCACGCGGTTCCAGATTGAAGCGCCGAGAACCGCTCTGCCACACCGGCCGGCTAAGTGTCCTACAGAGCGTTTGTTTCATCCCTAGAAATAACTAACTAGTATGAGAAAGGTTACTGGTGAAGAGTTTCTACATGTCGCCCCTCCTGACTTTATTGTGGTTCTAAGTAATATCTACTCGGTAGAGAAGGAATATCATGTTTAATGTGTATTTCAGACCACAATGCCACTATACCTTCTTCACTTGGCGTAGCCAGAAGAGAATCTGTCGCTCCCTATCAAAAATCATCAGCAGAAGTTGGAATCGAACCCAGACCATAAATATATGAACCTATCATCAATTTAGGAGACAAGTTGAGCAACCCTCTTAGAATGTTGACAGACAGTTCTGGCCCGTCCATCTCCTGGATTTAAGGCCCATCAGGCACATCTCTTTCATTTTATCGATTACGGAAAGTTTACTTCATCTGTCTCGGCCGTCGTTCATTTGCAGATACCCTTATGACTTGATATTCTCATTACTAAACTGTTTTCGAACTCTCTTCTCTCTGCTGCGTTTTTCTGCTTTCTGTTTCCTGACCACTTAGTACACACTAGAAGCATGCAACTGATGGGCGTGTTACTGAGTCGAGTACGTCGGACCAGTTTTTTGAAGGGCAGCAGGAACGGACAGTAGTGGGGTTACCGGGCACTGAGGTAACCGTGGCCTCGGGGCTACTATTGTATGCTGACTGGAGTACGTGGCTTGCTTTCAGGTTCTGCTAGCCGCGCCACCTTGCTGCCTTCGCAAGTCTTATAGCAAGGGTGGCGTACCCTGGCGGCTGCATGGCGCTTGCGTGCGAAATGACGAGGCTCCGGCTACAAAGAAAGCAGCCTATTTTTCTTTGGCCTTCCTAGAACAGTACGTCCGGCCGTATGGAGTACCGACCTTCTGGCGCCATAGGTAGGCCGCATTGTTTGCATATCGTATTTGTGTGCTCCAACACCTACGGCTTTATGCACGCACAATATGCAGTTCTGTGATTGGTGGCGTGGACATGACATCAGCTCACATTTGCGGGCGCCGTTTACTACGGTGGGAAGCTATTGCATTGGATAATATCGTTAAACTACGTGTATGGTGAGGGTGAAGTATACTAGTTTTGGAAGTGTAATTGGTGCAGAGTCTACGGCTCAGTCAGGACGGGCAGTTACGGGCTTTTGGCGGACACAGTACTTTGGCTTCTATGTGACTGCACACGCATGAAAGTGATTCTCTTCCAGACTGACAGAGAGACTAGTTCAGGCATCATGCGGACTACCAGGCATAAAATTTGTGAATTTCTTGGACGCACTTCTTTCGTGGCCTTCGCTCCAGACTCCTTTCATTGGTTTGGTGCCCAGATGACCTGTTTGCAGTATCAGCCTTTTAAATCAGCCCCTATCACCCACACAAACGACGACAGTAGTAGTGCTAATATACACAGCTCGGGCATTTAGGGAATTAATAGTCTGTTAAAATGCCCCTGTGTAGTAGACTCAACTGTACAGAGGCTGCAGTACGATTCAATTATGCGTGCTCCGTAATACCTTATCCAGAGTGATCAATCACTGGTGCATCGTATGCTCATTCGCGTCTGATCTTGTTGCCGCCACTACACGCTTGGTTGCACATTATCTCACAAAGAGCAATTAATGCATGTGGTCTCAGTCTTACGAACCACTCAATCTCAGATTTTACTTGTACTTGATGTTTATCACTAATGTTCAGCTGATATTCACAAGTGTAATCGCAGTTCACATGAACGTGTTAAATTTAAATGAATCTCACTGTGGTATCCAAAATTTACGTAATTTCATTGGAGAAAAATAGTTTCCATTCCTACTCTTTCATTATAGATTGGTGGATACCAATATTCTTCTGATAATTATTTATGTAAAGTTGATCCATCTCAAATGTGGTTGCACAAGGGACAAAAACTAAATTTGCTTACTCAAGTCTTTGCCTAACACTCTTACATGCAGTCATTTGAAGGTGGTGGGTAGTAATCATCTCGCTCTCATGCTGATTTGTTCAAACCAGCCACACTCCAGCCGCCTCCCACGGGAGTCTCCTTCCAGTTTTTTATGTGATGCTGTCTTTTACCGCCTTTTGAAGTCACCATAAGATCAAAACCAATTGCTAAATTATTTAGACAAGATATCTGCATGATGGTAAAAGTGGCTATAAAATGTGGCAATAAAAAGTATAAGGTCCCCCAAACTAACGTTAGAAATAATCCGTTAAATTTATGTCACACGATAAAGCACATTAATTTAAAGTTTTTTTTATTCAACTAAATACCTAGAGATTACAGTTACGAACAAATGAAACTGAAATCATCACGCAGAAAATAATAAGTGTAAGGCAACCAAGGACTGCGTTTTATTGGCACAATAATTAGAACATGCAATAAATCTAATAGACAACCAAAACCAAGTTTGCAGGTCCTCCCCTGGGGTACTGTTGCGTAGTGTGCTATCCCTATCGGCTAGGATTGATGGAGGATACAGAAAAAGCTCAAAGAAAAGTAGTATAATTTTGTAGTATCACAAAGTAGGAGATAGAGTGTCACGGATATCACGAGAGACTTGAGGTGGAAATCATTAAAACAGAAGCATTTCTCACTGTGGCGATATCTTTTCACGAAATTTCCATCAGCAACTTCCTCCTCCGAATGCGAAAATGTTGTTCGTTGACTGTCACCTAGATAGGGAGAGTTAATCATCCAAATAAAATAAGAGGTATAAGAGCTTGTATGGAGAGATATAGATATTCGTTTTCCTCACGTGCTATTCCAGAGTGGGACAGCAGAACAATAGTCTGAAAGTGTTCGATGAGCCCCCCACCGAGCACTTATGTGTGAATTCCACGGTAATCATGTACATGTGAGTGTAGATGCAGATATTTATCTTGGCGGCAGTTAGTGAGAGTAACCATAGGGAGCGGCAGCGGATATTGTATGCGGTGACTAAGGAGCTACCCGATAGAATTCGGCGCATCAATGCCACAGAATCCAAACAATTCCTTGAGTAGACGAGAAACCGGTGGATACAGCCACGAAGATCTTTTTGTAGCGGAGGCATCGGCTGCTGCTTTTTCAACTAATATCTAGCGACTGACTGCGAAATTCAATGCCTCGGCGATATTAGTCAGTCAGACTTAACGCTAGTATTCTAACTAGTGTGCAGTTGTGGAGGAATCAGCCTACAACACCCAGTGTACAAAACATTTGCAAATATAATTAACAATGGTATCAAATCTATAAGAGAAGGTATTCAATTGGAAGAACAAAGTGGATTCCGGAAAGGCCGTTGATGCAGTGACAACATGTGCATCAGAAAAAGAATTTTAGAGAGACTACTATAAGTCAGTTCAGAGACACATATAGCTTTTATAGTTTCTGACAGTGTGAACAGAAAGAAACTATGGGACATAATGACCGAAGCTGGTTATCCTACACATATTATTGATTTATCAAAAGCTTATACAAGGGCACAAAAAGAACAATTCAAGTTGGCAATAACAAAGCTGAAGAAAACACTAGCAATAATGGACAGAATTGTAGTCTGTCACCAAACTTATTTAATGTGTATAACGGATTCGATTAAGAACTGAAGACAGGAGGTAAGATTGGATATAGAAATAAATAAAAAATATGTTAATATCTTAACTTATGCTTACTATTTAACAGTTTTAGAAGAAAGTAAAGGTAACCTACAAAAAGTAGCACATAAACTATGAAAGCTATGTGCTGTAACTTGGAAACTGTGTGACAAAATCTCTTACTTACGAATGTTTCATATTACCGTAACTGTATACCTGGTAGGCTTTAGCAGCAGTGTGGACTTTTATTTTTGTGTTTCTACAAGAATGCAGTGTCTCAGTGTACTGCTAGCAATGTGAAAGCAAGCGTTCTGAATTCCGATTACAGTGTCGCCCATGTATTGTGATCTAGGACTGCATTTACTATACTTCTTTTGAATACCAACATAGTTATGTAAATTACATTTGATGTATATCATGCGAATTACTGTAAACTGAGTCTGATAAGCCGTAAATGAAACTGAATACAAAGGATGTACATCAAAAGCACACAGAGTACCTTCCTCCTGAATCAGAATAAACCGGCTAAGTGTCGCTTATTGATACTGTGTTTTGTTAAACAACGTACTTCCTGAATTATATAAAAAATTTGCAAATTCTTACTTGCGCAACGGACCAGTCAGCTCTGCTCCGCCTTACTGCATAATATGAGATACTGAACTGCACAAAGGCCTACCTGAAATAAGGCACTGCGTGGTTAATTGCCTTAGTATTTATTTTAAGCTGTTTACAAACAACGGCTTTGCTACATTTCCAAAAATGGAGCTAACTGTACGCGCAACAGTGCAAAGTGTGACAATACAATTCTGACAAGATATGCATTTAGACTGTGGGGAGAAACGTTATGATATGTCGTCAACTGAACAAAGAAGTTGCTTTAAGCTGAAATTATATTACTATTCCTTAACAGTATAGAAATGGATCACATTAATCTGAAGACTATGTTCTTTCTTTAGCATTACTATGAAGATTAAAAACTGATTCAAACTGTACTTGGGTTACAAAATTTTCTCTTTCCTTTTCCCTCAAGTCCCTTTTGACTGAAAGTGAGGATGACGTTTAGTAATCAAGATTCTAGGCATATGATCGATAATTTGTCCATGACATCAAAACGTAGATCCTGTTGAACAAAATTAGATTCTTTACACTGCAATAATTAAACGGTTTCTGCTTTCAGTAAATAAGAACTGTTTGTTACCTTTTTCCAAATGGGCTGCCTCTGTATGAAATCATCTCAAACTCAACCTCTATCTGGGAGTATCTCAAATAAAACTCAATCTGTGTTCGGCACTTCCGCGATCAGAACTCCTCACTTACTGACTACTCGACTTTCTCGCGTCCTCTACAACCTCTGGCAGTCAATAGTAACTCATCATTCATGCATTCAGGGATCTAAAGAAACCCATAATGGAAACATTTCAAACAAAACTGCCATTTCTCCCGATATATAAACGTTTCAACTACATTAATTCTGGAAAGTTTAATATACTGTTCCCATATCGATAAGGAAAACTAAAATCATGGCTCATCATGGGAAATGCCCCGCCTTATCAAAAATAATGATAGATAATACCTCACTTCAGCAGGTTTCCAGCTTTAATTTTTTAAGGTGTTAAGTAAGCTATGATGTGGACAAAGGTATGAAAAATGAAAACCAATTGAAACGGTACTTAAGTTACAAAATTTACCCTTTTCCCACAAGATGCTTTTAACTGAATGTTAATATGGCCAGTGATAAACAAAATGTCCCAAAACAAAATACGTAAGGAAAAAAAACTAAAATTTTTGGAAACCGCAGCTGAACCTGTGCTCCTTTGTGGAAGTAAATCATGGATCCTAAAAAGGGTGATATAAGTAAAATTCTAGCAGCTGAAATTCGAATCCACAGAAAACTTGGAGTTATTTCCATGGAAAGCAACATATGAAATGAGGGTGTTAGGAATCAACTAGCCATTTACTACATTAATGAAAATATTGAAGAAAGTAAAGGATTAGGTAAATATCACTTACAAAGAATGAGTTTGGAGATTACCTCTCATCAGGTGATACTTCACCAACAAGAGCAAGAAGGGACGGTGGAAGATTCAGACCGAGGTGGCAGTGAAAAGTGAAAACGGAATAAGCACAAGTGCCTAAACCCTGAAGCACAGAAGAAGAGGCAGAATAGACCAAGAGATGCGCGCAGCAAACACCAGCGACAAAGACCATCCACGGCCTTAGCACGGAATAACTGACATCAAACTTTATCAACATCAGGAAAGTAGGAAATCACGATGTACTCAGTAATAAAGTTCCGTGACAGATGCCTACTCCTGATTCCAAACATCTAGTGATGAATTTATCTACCTGAATTTATTCTGAAAATGATGAGAGAGCTGAAGTCACCATCCCCAAACACGGGACTGTCAATAGGTACCAATCAATTTCTTGTAAGCAGAGAATTATGTTTCGAAAGGCACAACCAAAGGCGATTGTTCCAGCACGTCGAGACAGAATTGGTGCTTAAAAGTGAGCAGTAGGCTTCCTTCGAGAATGCAAAGCGATGGAGCAGCTGTTGGCTGTAGTCAGAAAGTTCTGGAAGCAATTGAGCGGAGTACTAGGTGGTGCTTCTCGACGCTTCGTGAGCATGTGACTCTGTGCGGCTTGAAGGTGCGCCTGCGACACGTGTGCTTCATTAAATCATAACTAGAGGAATGTAAATGCCTTGCCTCTATGTAGGAATTCTCAAGGGATGTAGCATTTTCGCTGGTATATCTCAAGGTTCATTCCTCGGTCCGCTGATTTACATACCTCACACATGCCTGGGCTCCTTCAGCATGGGTTGCCATATGTGCCTAACGGCATTTCGTTCTACAACTGCAGGTTGAGTGCCTAGAACTCCAAAGCTGCCTTCACAGGTTCTACAACGATCTGACAAAACGGGCAGCCGAATAGTATCTTTGCTTAGATGCAGTGTTGTGGCCAAACGACCCGTACATGTGGAGGAGCTATTCACGAAAGCGACGGGGCTGCTGTACTTGCGTTACACCAGTATTACAGCCCGGTGTTAACATCTAATCCATGTTGCTGCGAGTAGTTTTCTATTACAGAGCGTGTGGTAATGCGACGGTAGAACAACTGAGAATTCTGTAACGCAGGTTCTGCTCTTTCGTTTTGCGGCAGCTGCTGTGAGATTCTTCTTCTACGTACCTACTCTGAACCAGCCAGGTTATTCCACTTCTTGACAAATACTGCCAGATGGAAAGTGATTTCTGTGGGAAAGTGGTGTATGCACAAACACATGCAGGAGAGGCGACCCATGAGAAATGTGTCAACGCCACATCAGTGAGCACACTTCCTTAGTAGCTGTGAACAATATAACGAAAACGACTTTCAAACCATTTTGCTCTAAGGGAACGAATAATCACAAATGAGATGAAATAGGACTAGAAGATAACTCTGGTGATACAGTTAAAAGATTTGAACCAGAGGAGAAAGGATGCGACTTTAGTATTTGGAGCTGTGAGAGAAAGAACTCCAGTCCACTGAATATCCGTTAATCTTAGAGAGGAGACGTTTGTAGCAGAAGTCTCGAATACCGCAGTATTGATGTTAGATTTTGTCGATGTTATTCGTAACGCAGACGGGAGTGTGAAATTTTATGGACAGTCCGTGTGAAAGTTGAAATTTTCGTGGCTAGTTCAGGCTTGTACTTCAAGGTACATTGTAAGATATAAATTAGGAGGTTTAGTGATCAGACTAACTGAAGTTTATAAGTTTTAAGGCGATTGATGTGGAATCAGAAATTTAAATTTTGTGAAAAGTAAAGAAAAATGTTCGAATAAAGTTGTTTTACCAGTGCTTAACGTAAAATCCACGTCTATATTTTATTCATAATAATATTCACGGTGGCATTGTGTGTGGAATGTGAATGAACACTAATCGTATTCTCGTGATATTAACAATAATAAATAATTATTGTTAATGACATAATGCAATATTTTGTAAAAAATTATATCTCAGACAATACCCACGGAAAAATGTAGTGAAAATCTCAATCTTTTGTTATCTACGATTCATCTAGAAAAATTCTTCTTCTTCTTGTTCGTACTGTTGTACTGATATGATGTGATTGATGTCTCGTAACACAGAGGTCTGTAGAAAACTGTATTATATTACTAATTTAATATTTGAAAAATAGAGTTTGTGTGTCACTGAAATGAATCTTCTTTGTTTGGAATTTTATTTCATCGTAATTCTCGTCCTATATAAATGTGAAGTTTTCTGATCAGCTACAAAAGAGCGCAGCCATAAGCGCTATTCAGATGGCTCTGAGCACTATGGGACTTAACATCTGAAGTCATCAGTCCCCTACAACTTAGAACTGCTTAAATTTAACTAACGTAAGGACATAACACACATACAAGCCTGAGGCAGGATTCGAACCTGCGACCGTAACGGTCGCGCGGTTCCAGACTGAAGCGCCTAGAGACGCTCGGCCACCCCGGCCGGCCTTAGTGTTATTGATCTACAGCGCTGTTTATTGGTAAATGCTGAATAATAAGCGATTAACCTTAAGAAATATTTTCAAATATTAATGCATATAGTGAAGGTACAAAAAGATTTGATATATATTATGTGTTAGTAGTAAAACAGGGCCCGAAGCAGAATCGATAAGTGATTGTCTTATGTTAGCGGCCATCTTAGTGAAATAGTGCAGCATCAGTTTCAATTTGATTTCCTATACAGACATAAATGTTGTTGGTCATAATTGTCATAGTAATTGGGTATCAGTGACCCAGAACCCACAATTAGACTGTGAATACAGTGGAATTCATGAATTCAAACAGTATCTTACGTGACAAATTCTTATCTGCTGATATAAGAAGCCTGGTTATTTCGTAACAACTTTTATGAAATATTTTGACAGGAAAAAACACATTAGTTTTGTGTGCGTTTGGCAATGTGAGACAAAACTGTTCATTTTGCTTAAAGAAAAGTGTTGCCACCTCGAGTAACAGTAGCGTTAAATTCGATAAACGATCTGCAACTGGTAAATGGTTCAAATGGCTCTGAGCACTATGCGACTAACTTCTGAGGTCATCAGTCGCCTAGAACTTAGAACTACTTAAACCTAACTAACCTAAGGACATCACACACATCCATGCCCGAGGCAGTATTCGAACCTGCGACCGTAGCGGTCACGCGGTTCCAGACTGAAGCGCTTAGAACCGCACGGCCACTCCAGCCGGCTGCAACTGGTAAAGAGACTATTATACAACAACACTGAAAATTACTAAAAATCGTTGCTGTTGTTTGGTTCGGATTAATTATCATACATGTAGCTGGTTTGCTGGCTACATGTGATTGCTTTTATGCATGAACTTAGTGTTATTTACACTGCTTGACAGACAACATTTCTACACGTCCCAGATGGAGATTTCTTTAACAAAATGACGATCATTAGCCAGGAAAACAGTGATTAAATAAAACCTCATGTTACATTAATAATAAGTAACTAGTTTTATTGTGATCTTGCTGAAATTGTACAACACGCAGTCAAACCATACACGCCACATTACTCACGTGTGCAACCGTCGTCACCATTCCACGTACAAGACATGGTAGTAACGATTATATAGGAAACAATGGTAATTGGTGTGCTCAACTGCAAAACGTTAACCAGATTCCTAAAGTGATAACTTCACCTTTACAGATACACCCCGAACATTTGGACAGTAAAGTACTAACAAACAGTAAGGATTGATTAGTATCTCTTCAGAACGATTGCACACACCCCCCACCCCCTTTCCCCAATGCTCAATCCCAAAAAGCGTCTATACCTCGAAATTGTACTGTAGTTTCGAAGGCTCTCGAGGAGCACTTGTTTTGGACATCACATCCAGTGCATTACCATGAAGTTTGGCTACTCAGTGTATTGTTAATTGTACAAGAGGACATCAGTATTTTTGTACCTTCTCAAAGCTGTATGGGAATAAATAATAGGAGCAATACGAGGGCAATGGACGGCACATAATAAGACATAGGTTACAGTTGACAGTAAGGAAAAATCAGAGGGAGAGGGAGAGAGAGAGAGACAGAGAGAGAGAGATTATGACTTATTGATGTCAGTGATGAATTCTGTACCATAATCATCAAAGCTAAAACGCTGTAATATGGGTGCCACTCCACACAGATTCAAGCTGTTCGATAGTCGTAGGGACTGTCATTAAAAGAACACAGTAATATGAAGGCCTCGTGATAATTGTATTCCCTCAGGTTAGTTACATATCAGAAACGGGCTCCGACGTGTCAATTGCACATGCAGAGGCAAATATCTTATTTACTAACAAAACCTATAATTGAGGATGTGGTCAACGAGTATAAACTCATCGCTGAGGCACAGAAACACGAGAAAAGCAGAGCAGTGATCTACTTCACCAGACCGTACTGTCAGGTCAAGTTTCGACCTGATAATTTTTACTTCCGCATGACATGTTGTACTGTTCAGCATTTTCATATGGAATCACTACCTGTACTGCCGCTTTTTCAGTTTTGGGCTGTAATTTTCATGCTTTCGCTCAGGTTTGGTTATTCAGACTCTTTATCTTTCATCTGAGTCCGCAGCACATGGTCTAGTGGATAGCGTTGCTGCCGCTGGATCAAGGGGTTCCGGGTTCGATTCCCGGCCGGGTTGAGGTTTTTCTCTGCGCAGGGACTATGTGTTTGTGTTGTCCTCATAATTTTATCATCATCATCATCATCATCATTCGTGAAAGTGGCTAGACTGAACTATGTAAAAAATTGGGGTGTGAAAAAAATTCAGACTTCGTAAGGGGACTGATGAATTCGCAGCGCCCCACAAACCAACCATCATCGTCATCATGTTTCGTTTGCTCCACGCTGTGACATCACAGGTTGGAGGTGAGACGATATTGCAGCACACAAGTTTTGATGGCCAGAAGGCGAGGTAATACCACAGATAATCTCTACGTTATCTCCGCGGGATTTTGTAAGGTGAGGACTCAACGTACTGTACGGTGGAGGTCAAGAGTCAAACTATGGAAGGAGAAACCGTTAGTGCTTTTGTGTGTGCCTACGTGCATGCGTGCACTCCCTCACCTACTCGCTCCGATAGTGGGCTGAACTCTGACGTTTTTTTACAGCTTCTGCTGGAGGAAAAATCCTTCTCGTTGTTCGCGCCAAAATTATCCCTTTTCCCTTTTTGATAAAATATAAAGCGATTAAGTGCTTTAGTGAATAACGTATTCAACGTCAACTTATTTTGAGACTCGCCGTTTTTAGCAAAGCTGTTACAAAACGTAAGCCCGCCTTTCTTTCCATCGGCTGACGTTTGCAGTTATCAGAAGAAGATGAATTAGACCTTCCTTTCTTAATTCTTTTAAGACAACTGAAAATGAGTCGGCGGCGTATATAAAATCGCTCTAGAGCGATAATACATGATACTTGAGAAAAGTAAGGCGAAAACGTTACATACAATAATGATATTAAACGGAAAGACTTATACGGCAACCTTGGGAGGTGTGGTACATAATAAGTAATCATTTACTCAACAAAGTTAACTCACTATTTACTCACATGGATCGAAGAAACAACAGAATCGTAAGTGAGCTACAACTGGGGACAACGAAAACAATTTACACAAAAATTCAGTCTTGGTGGTGCGTACAAGTATTCGAAAAATGGCTACACTGCTATCAGCTTGCGTCACCTATGCCTGTTACAGTACCGGGGAAATAGTTGCATTTTGGATGAAACGAGAAACTGGAGTGATATGGGGGGGGGGGGGGACTTTAAAGGACAGATAAAGACTGCAAACGCAAGTATATTATAGAAGAAGTTGGTACGGTAGCTACAGAGAGAAGAAAAGATCAGCTAAAGGCAGAAAAGCATCTGCCAAATGACTGATGACTTAAAAAGCAGAAAAGTTTGCAATTATCGACTCTTGCCATCAGCGTACATCGTAAGTAAGTCCAAAAGCAATGTAAAAATGAGAATTTTTATGTAAGTTACAAACATCTAAACAGAATGAGATCTCACGAAACAGGGTAACTGCCTTGTCGCAGTGGATACAACGTTTCCCATCAGATCACCGAAGTAAGGCACTGTTCGGTCTCGCTAGCACTTGGATGGATGACCATCCAGGCCGCCTCAGCCTCATGATGCCACACGGCCCCTCCTATCCGCATCCTCAGTTGAGGATGACACGGCGGTCGGATGGTCCCGATGGCCGACTTGTGGCTTGAAGACGGAGTGGTTTTCTCACTAAACAAAGAGAAATTGTCAAACTAAGTTCCGTGTAAACATATGCTGAAGCAAAGCTTCAACTGACAATCCGATTAGATAATTTACATAGCTTGAAGTACTAGCCTACAGTCGGAGTGCGGATATTTCTAGCGATGTCTGAGGACAGTCTGTCGAACAATACGACATCAGTATTTACTTAATTTTCAGACCAACAGCTATAGCAGAATCTGTTTGATAGCATATTAGGACCAATACTATTCCTGATTTGCATCAATTACTTTCTCAGTAGTGTTACTCATGGTGAAAAAATTATCTGCGCTGTTGACATTTATATAATGATCACTGAGAAGACAAGAGAACTCCTTGCGGAGAAAGCAAATGAAGCTCTCAAGGAAGTTAACAATTGGTCAATAAGCAATAAAGTGACATTGAACATAAAGAAAACTAACGCCAAGAATTTTAGTTTGAAGAGGGAAAATTACAATGTTAAATTAAATGTAGAAGGCACCTTTATAGACTGTGTAACAAATGCAAAATCTCATGGAACGAATATTGATTCTCGGTTGAAGTGGTGTGAACATACAAAGGTACTTGCAAACAGAATATCATCAGCTGGTTATGCCCTTAGAATCCTATCATTATGTAACATGCAGTGTCTTTTAGTTACATACTATCCATATGTACACTGAATTCTTAGCTGTGGCATTCTGTTTTGGGGAACAAATGCACAAAATATGAACACAGTTTTCAAACTCCAGGAAAGAGCCATAAGAATCATAACCAAAAATGGTAGTCGAGCACATTGTAAGGATCTGTTCAAAACACTGGGGATTTTAAATGTTCTGTGTCAGTTGTGTACATCAAAAATAACATTGGTAATTACTGTACAAACAGTTCTGTCCATGACCATGGAACAAGAGGTAGATTCAATGTACATTTGAAAAGAAAAAAAAACATAAAACTCAAAACAACATTTTCTACCAAGGAATGAAACTGTACAGTAAATTACCAAAAGAGATAAAAGAAATTGCAAAAATACACTTACTTAAAAATCAGTTAAAAGTACATATTATGCAATACATTTTATACACTGAAGAATTACTCAGAGTAGGGATTTGGTAAAAAAAAGTTATACAAATAAATAATAATAATGATTATAAATCATCCAACATTCCATATAACACCTTCACGTTATGGTTTTTCCCTTCTTTTTTCCTTTTCTAGAAAAACTTACACCCAAGCTATGCACTGCACAGAACTAACACCTCTTCCTCTTTCTGAGCTCAATATCTCACTCATTATAGAGGGATTTTGAATCCGTTTTTCAGGATAGCAAATGAGAAGTTGTGGTACAGAAAATGGCCCCGAGATTACCAGTATGTGTGTGTGTGTGTGTGTGTGTGTGTGTGTGTGTGTGTGTGTGTGTGTGGTGAGTGAAGTGTTATGAAACAAGGTGTGTATAGTTTGTGCCGTGACTGATAGTGAGGTACGAGTGAACAGTGTGGCATTACATTATTTAATAAGTTATTGGTAAAAAATGGTTTGTATACCAGGAGAAAATCTAATTCTGTAAATGTATGTGTGTATGAACTAGCTTATTTTAAATTGGTGTGAACTTGTAAATAATTTGACGTGTCCTATACCCTTGTAAAAAGAGATCTACGGATGAATAAAGCTGCTACTACAACTACTACTACTACATTCAGTATGCGTAGCACGGTCAAGGGAGTAAAGTTTATTTTTCATGGCAGCAGGTCAGGTGTTACAGAGTGCGTTAGTGGAGGGAAAAGGATAATCTACATTGAGAGGCGTAGTCCATTTCACGCATTCACTTGCGACTGTGCAGAAAAATGAGGCACTAAATTAGTAAAGTGAGTGATGTATTTCTATTTTAAACTACAGAAACTATCACTATACACTGTAACACAATTTCATAATAGTTTCATGAATCAGTATTCGATAGTTCAGTAATCAGTGCACGTGTTTTAAGTGTCTATGTGTGTTGGTTCACTTTCATTTACTTAATAATTCGTCAAAATAACTTTAGTGAGAGCTCGTTAATGAGCTCGAATACGAAGAGGTTGAATTTCGGTTTTCAGTCATCGGATTATTAATACCACGAGCGTTTCTATTCTTTTGTACCGCTTACTAATTAAGAAGCACTCATTGTATCTGCGTCATATTTCCTATGTCGGTCGGCCGCTCTGTTTTGAAATGGGTTTGCATGAACTCCAAATAAAAATCTGAAACGTTTGTCGGCATAGGGTGGTGGAAAATTAATGTCTGTTAACAAAGTCTCTGTGAGTCGGACAGCTGACATCATACGCACGTTTCCGTGTTTTTGGTCCGAAGGACGACAATATCGATCGTGAAACTCGCTTTCCAATTAACGGTTGGAATTACTTGCCATTCTGCGCTAGAAATCTTACGGTTGCCTTTATTACTTTCGACTCTCGTCCGCTCCGGTAATGTAATCAGACCCAGCGTGCAACGTCTGTTTTTAAAATGCATTGTGAATGTCGGAACGTGTAACGCTGAAACTGGAAGCAGAAATTAACATTTTAATCATCAGAAAGAGCCAAACATTAGACGTTACAAAGCGATTTTCGTTCTACATCACAGTGAAACATGAGTGATACTCAGTAAATGGTTAGATTCCTATGACATCTATTGTATTGAAATTACCAAGGGTATAATGTATAAAGCACCAAACCTTATAGTAAACGGTAATAAATACGAAGATCAGTCAGAAATAACTATCACTATTAAAGGAGCACATCGGATAACGGATAAAATCATCGAAAGATTACGAGGCCATATATGTTTCTTGTATCACAGGAGGCACATGGACTAGATACTGCTTGCTTAGGTTTCGCGCGTTGCCTTGAAAACATGTCACCTACTGAAGTAATCGAAGGACGGTCTAGAAACCTGAAAACAGGCACATAAAAAAGAGCTGACTCTATACCCTTCAGCCCAACCAAGTTCGTCATTATTTACCCTTATTTAATTTAGGGACTTATTTCTAATTACATTTTGTGTGCAGTCACTCTCCAACGCTTTAAAAAAAAAAGTTCATGATTATAAAAGGTTTCATTTCTCGCACGATAACGAACACAACCATTAGGAGCCTAGGCACGACTCCGTAGATTTAGCATTGCCGACTCGGATGATCGTAGCCCTGCTGTATTGGTAGGTGTGTAAATCTATATTTAATCCCCCTGGCATACCAGTCGATACAAAAAATATCTTTCCATCCGCTAGAAAAGTAGGAAGAAACTGTGAAATCTCAGGGACGAAATAATGTTTTTCCACAAATGGGATCTTCTCGAGTCTTTGGAATTAAACACAGCGATACATGCAGTCACAGGGATACGAATTCTGCTTTCTGGCTGGTATGGCGGCACAGTAACGTGACAAACCAAGGATGCATTCTTAGGCTGCTAATGGCTGATTTTATCGACCAATTTGAGAATCGTATTAGGAGATTTCTTTCATTCATGTAGTCGCATATTAGTCCGCGACTACACATAACCTAACCAACCGAAAAATGTAGCTTTCAACCTATAGTGTTGGGCAGTTAGATGTGAACAGCGCGTAGCGTTGCGCAGTTGGAGATGAGCCGTCAGCAGTGGTGAATGTGAGGAGAGAGATGGCGGAGTTTTGAGAGCGGATGATCTGGACGTGTGTCCGCCAGAAAGACTAAATTTGTAATACTGGATATCACTATTAATGTAAATACATAGTTTTTTCTCTCTCAAAATCTTTCATTTGCTAACTATGCCTATCAGTAGTTAGTGCCTTCAGTAGTTAGAATCCTTTATTTAGTTGGCAGTAGTGGCGCTCGCTGTATTGCAGAAGTTCAAGTAACGAAGATTTTTGTGAGGTAAGTGATTTGTGAAAGGTATAGTCAGATTGCGTTGCGCTAAAAATACTGTGTGTCAGTTTAGTGTTGATCAGAATACGTAAAGAGAGAAATGTCTGAGTACGTTCAGTTCTGCTCAGATGTTTGAAAATCAAATAACGTAAGCGGATTATGAGCACAGTAATTCATAAATTTTTCTAAGGGGACGTTTCATTACGCCATGAAGGTATTCATTGTGTCTTGGCGCTGGTGTATATTACAATCTCTCTGCATTTACTGCCAGATTTCTAGAGCTTAGTTGTGGAAACTATTAAAAACTTCTGGTATCCAAGTCTGTATTAAATTCGAAGCTTCTGTAAAATTTCGCCAATCAAGGAATTTGCGATCTTTCAAATCTGGCATACTTTTTTTGTAGCTTCAGCAACAGTATTATGACTCGTTTCGCGTACCATCGGGAATCAGTTGCATCTCTTATCAATTTTTTTTGTGTAAATCTCTAAATTGCTGCCGACACAGTTTCCTTGAATTCAGACCACATCTGATGTACACTTACATATTAGACAGCACGGAAGGAATGGTGGCTGTCTCTTAGGAAGGGACCGACAGAAATTTAACTGCTTTTTTAAATGGACGTATTTGATTGAATTTCCTCATATTGAGAAAAGACAAGGCGCGGTCTGCAGTGAAAATTTAATCTTTGATTTAAGCTATATAAATGTTAGTAATGTTAACAACTGTCTGTAGCCAAGGTCGCATAAATACTAACGCGTTCGTTGTGGGTTGGAACCGCATGCCAAGTTTCCATATCAGTGGATAGAATGTAGCACATGCAAAGGTTTGTCCTAAGTAAACGTTTACAGTCAAGAAGCACCTTGTACTCATGTCCATGTCCGTATATGCAGCCCTTACAGGTGATTGTTAAGCCTTAAAAGTCACAACATACATGGATAACGCTCCACGCAATGGGCATCCGGATGGAGGGATATTCGGTCTCCAGTACATAACGGGGAAGACGACGGAATAGAAGGCTATAAAAGTACTTGGTACTGGTCGGACGCCTATCTGGGAGACTGGTGTGTATGTAGCCGATGGAAAAGGTCGAAAAGTGAGACAGGTGAGGTGCGACGTGGCTGACAGACACCGGCTGTCTGGTAGGTACATGCAGGAGCCGTGTTAGGTTATGCCCCGTCTAGTCCATTGTCTTCTCTTAGCAGTCTTATACAAGGCCGCAGCTCGCATACAGACGTTGACGAGCCCGCGGTCACCAACTCGTGGAGCAGGGTGTCTCAAACGTAAGCACGATCCGTCCTCACAGCTTTGCTTCCTTCAGTACCTCGTCTCCTATCTTCCAAATTTCACAGGAGCTCTCCAGCGAAACTTGTAAAACCAGCACTGCTGGAAGAAAGAATATTGCGGAGGCAACCTGGGGTATGTTTCCGGAATGAAATTTTCACTCTGCAGCGGAGTGTGCAGTGACATGTAACTTTGTCAGGAGAAAACTGTGTGCCTCGTCTCCTATCTCTCACAGAAGCTCTCCTGCGAAACTTGCAAACTAGCACTCCTGGCACAAAGATACTGTGGAGACATGGCTTAGCCACAGCTTGGTGGATGTTTAAAATATTAAATTTTCTCTCTGCTATGGAGTGTACGCTGTATGAACCTTTCTGGCAGATTAAAACGATCTGTCAGACCGAGACTCGGGCCCTTTCCGCAGAAAAGTGCTCTACCAAGTGTGTTACTCAAGCACGACTCAGAACCCGTCCTCACGACTTCACTTCCGCCAGTATCCCGTCTCCTGTCCCCAAGCTATGGCTAAGACTTGTCTCTGCAATATGCTTTCTTCCCGGCGTACTAGTCTGGCCTGTTCCACAAAAGAATTTCTGTGAAGTTGGATGGTAGGAGGCGAGGTACTGGAAGTAAAGCTGTGGGGTCAGGTCGTGAGTCGTACATCGACTAAAAAAAAAAAAAAAAAAAATGCTTCAAATGGCTCTGAGCACTATGGGACTTAACTTCTGAGGTCACCAGTCCCCTAGAACTTATAACTGCTTAAACCTAATTAGCCTAAGGACATCCACGCCTGAAGCAGGATTCGAACTTGCGACCGTAGCGATCGCGCGGTTCCAGCCGGCCACTCCAGCCGGCGTGCTTGGATAGCTCAGTCGGTAGAGCCTTTTTCAGTGAAAGGCAAAGGTCCCGAGGTAGAGTCTCCGATTGGCAGACGGTCTTAATCTGCCAGGAAGTTTCAGGTAGAAACTTAATAAGTATTGGTAAAAGAATGTTAGAGTTTCGTAGCACCATGGTTTGTGTATGGCACAAATAGCTGTGTGAACCATGTTGTTGGTGACGTCAAATGGATGTTCACAAAGGTTCAGTGTTACGATAAGTACCAGGACCGTCAATCAGCTATGCAACACATTTCTCTTTTCGAAAGCAGGTTCGTTTTATTGAAGGTTCCAGTACACCATGTTATTTCACAGTCCTTCGGCTAGAAAATTCTATTATTCAACATAACTTCCCCTCAGTACGATGGCCTCACGCCATCTTACTGGGAAGGAATGTATGCCCCCATGGTACCACTCTACTGGTTGACGTCGGAGCCAACATCTTGCTTCATCAGTAACCTCTTCATCATCAACGTATTGCTTCCCGTGGAGCGCATCGTTCTTTGGGCCAAACAGCTAAAGTCGGAAGGTGCGAGATCCGGGCTGTAGGATGGATGAGGAAGAACAATTCAATGAAGATCTGTGAGCCCTTCTCTGGTGCTAGGCGCTTCATTCTGGAACCGCGCGACTGCTACGGTCGGAGGTTCGAATCCTGCCTCGGGCATGGATGTGTGAGATGTCCTTAGGTTAGGTAGGTTTAAGTAGTTCTAAGTTCTTGGGGACTGATGACCTCACGCAGCGTGGCTCCAGTATTTCAGCAGGGGGTCTCAGCGACATGTTGAGTCCGTGCAACGTCGACCTGCTGCAGTACGTCAGGAAACAGGAGGTCGGACAAAATATTAGGAGGTATCCCAAGACTCCTACAAAACACTGTCGCAACCCATACAGAATATTCTTCAAGTGTGTGGCACTCACACCAATGATGTCTAATTCGGTACAGGAACATAACGAAAAGAAATCCGAATCAACATCTGCATAAATACTCCGAGTCACAGTGCAGTGCATAGCAACACCACCCAGCAGCCTCTGCCATTCAGCTCGCAGTGGTTTTCAGAGTATAGATGTGGATATTACCTAAGTTGGCGGCCTACGCCCAGAGGGCGCTCTGTGGGCGGCCCCGCACCGCGCCCGCCCTTCGCTTTGGCCGGCGCCGGCCTCATTAACGTCGCAGACCGCAGCTCGGCGTGGCGCGGCCGTCGCGGGCCGCCGGTCGCAGGCACAGGTCGCACGGGTGGCGGTGGGCGGCACCGACGCGCGCTCCGCCGATGCCGGCCGGACCGGCCTCGTTAGTGGCGGCCTGCGGTCGCTCACGTGACCGCAAACAACAAAGTTCACGACCGCCATGACGTCACGCCCCTGCGCCGCGTGGCGTGTCTGCTGTTTACGCCCGGATGGACCCGTACGAGCAGCGCGACGACGTGGTTATCTGGACACTCCGACACCTCTCAATTCACCTAATCTCACTTTAAGGGGACCGCACAGTGTTTCAGGTCGAAAAAAATCGATTTTCGGTTTTCATCATTCATATGTCTGCGTAAGCAGAAGAAACTGACGATGAAAGTCCGAGAACAGTTTCCTGGACTGTTCAATTAACCAAAACAAATTCTCCAAGTATAACCCCAACACAAAACAGTGATCCGTCTTCGAATCACAACTACATACAAGAATAATATAGAAAAAAATGAAATAATTTCCTTGTCTCTGACAGAGACTTCTCCGATATACCAAGCCTAATCCAGAGATCAGTCAGAAGATCCAAGCCGGGCTGCCAGGGCGGCAGCCATCCACGTCTGCTGGCGGTCGATGAACTGCCGATGTGCGTTTTTTTTTTTTTTTTACTTTATTGTTATTTTGACACCTGAACAATCAGGTAGGCTGGCAGCAGCACAATACGCCGCTCTTCAGCCGAAGAGAGTACAATGAGATAAACAGAGAAGAGACATCACTTAGAAAAACGGCGGGAAAAAACAGTAGACACATGAACATAAAAACGCAAGAAGCCGTTCACACTCGATGACAATCCACACTACGAACTGTTGACACGACGCACAAACACTGAAGAATACCCGATGTGCGGCCGAGCGCCGGCCTTTATAGCGCATCGGTGGATGAGTACCTCGGAACTATTTTCCATTACGTCGTTTGACGTGTGAAAATAGTTCCGGGATCTGCAGCGACCTCTTCCTTATGTTTATGTGGGCCGGTAGTGGCCCCTGGTGGCAACTGGTCTCTTTGCTGTAGTGTTGTTGTTGTCGTTGTTGTTGTGGCCGTTCATCAATATTGCCTGTCGGTTGCCTAGTGCTTCGGTGTGCCTGCGGAGCGGGCAACCCGCGGCTGCAGTCTGTCAGTTTGGTTGCTGATACTCTTGGCGCCGTGATGTCTGATGGAGAAGGCCACAGCAATCATATTTCAATAGATTAAGGTTTTATTTAAGTAATCTGAAAAGGACTTTACCGAAAAAAAATTTTCGAGCATTTAAAGAGCTTTTTCCCACCACGTGTGTTTCTGTGCCACACTACTGATCCGTCACCCACTTTTCTGCATATATTTTAGATCTTTATATCCCCTACATTGCACGTTACGGATTTTTTTTTTACTCCCAAGTGTGTTGGCTATCCTTGGAATGCAACGATCGGTATTCTTTTGTTTCTGCTGTTTGTAAACAACACGTTACCAAACACGCGGTTAGTTTTGTTCAAGTGTGATTGCGAGTAGTTGTTATACTTACATTTGCAGTGCTTGTTTACGTGTATTTTGTTGTGCTTATTGAAGATAACGAAACGTAAAGCCATTTCCAAGAAACGACAATTTAGAGGAAACAAGTTTAGAAACCTTTCTGTACAAGAGGTTATGTCGCCTGGCAACGATGTTTCTAATTGTAATTCTTTAACAAGTGCATCATCAAAGAAGCTCTCACTATTTCTCTTCGTGCTCCTGTTATTACAGCAATTAAACCTATTTTCAGAGACTTGGCTCATCCTGACCTTCTAAGGAAATGTCTGCATTGGTAGACACAGAACTCAAATGAATGTTTCAACAGCATTATTTGGACTCGCCTTCCTGAAACTGTATTTGTAGGCATGCGTACAGTGAAACTAGGAGTTCATGATGTTGTTATTACATTCAGTTGTGGTAATACTGGAAAGTGGTGGGTACTGAAGATGCTAGGAAGTAATCCTGGTGAAAATGTGATCACTGGGCTGCAACATTGCGATAAAATGAGGATAGCCGATGCAGACAGGTCTGCATCTAATATGGGTAAGAAAGCAAGACAAATATTTAGGAATGTGAAAAAGAAGCTGGAAGACCTGCTAGAGGCCAAATAAGGGCCATCATATGCAGCAGTACAGTTTTAATTAACTGTAAGTAACAAATTTCAAAAGTTTTTTCTTTGAAGTAAATTTCCCGTTAATTAAAATTTTCAGTACATACGCCCCATTATATCAGAAACTACTCTGCATAACTTAAAAAGCCACCTGTGGTACTACGTTCATTAAAATTCCCCTATTAGGAAGTTCACAAAAAATATTTCATACAGAAAAAATTTAAAAAAGTATTTCTTAAAAACTATAAAATGGATAAAGTACATTTTAGTGCAGTTGACTCTACTAGAATCATGTAACATACTGCAAAATATGAAGGTCCTGCATCAAATAGTTTTTTCAGAAATGGGTCAAATACTTGCCTAAATTAACATGGGTTAAATAGGCAGGATGTTGTCCCCTTAACGATAGCATATAATAGGCTAGAATAATTTTCCAACTAACATTTCATTTACATTGGATTAATTTTGGTTTTAGTAGTAGTAGTAGTAGTAGTAGAGGGGTTTGTGGGCGCACGACTGCAAGGTCATCAGCGCAATTTTGGTTTTGGTTAAATGTTTGAGCGGAGCGAAAACAAGACTTCATAGATGTTGTGCAATGGACACTTTTTGTGATTTTTATAGCCAAAGAAGAGTGGAAAATCAAAAAAAGAATGTCTTATGAAATCTATCGTAGTGAGGTCTAGTTTAGCGTAAAAAAAGTGAGTCAGATGCGAGTAGAACTTGCGCACTGAGGGTTCCGTACAGATTTAATTACGTATATCCATCCCGGAAATCGAAAATCTCGACGATTGTTGCACGTTATCGACATTGAGACCGGTAGGACATCGGCGCAAGGAATTCGCAGACTTTGGAGAATATTTTTATTTCAAGTTTTATGACTTATAACAGATGATAAAAGAATTGTTATTTGTATGGTATAGTTATAAATTAACAATTTCTTTCCTTTACTTGTCCTTCGAAACTTCGCCGCTTGCAAAATTTCATGATTCTACGCCAACCGGAAGTACACTGCAGGTTTTAATGAGTGTGTTTTCGTGCATCAAAATCTGTGACATAAGTGGCAGTAACTTGTGACTGCTTTGATTTAGAAGGTTACCACGTTTAAACCAACAAAGGACCACAAACCTCAGTATCTGATAAAAATTTCAGACTGATATGCCCACCTCATCCTGAGTAAAGGAATCTTAACAGACGGAGGGAGAGAAAGGTGGAGAGATTACAAATGACAAATTTATTCAGTGCCATGTACACTATGTGATCAAAAGTATCCGGACACCTGGCTGAAAATGACTTACAAGTTCGTGGCGCCCTCCATCGGTAATGCTGGAGGTCAGTGTGGTGTTGGCCCACCCTTAGCCTTGATGACAGCGTCCACTCGCAGGCATACGATCAATCAGGTGCTGGAAGGTTTCGTTTTGAATGGCAGCCCATTCTTCATGGAGTGCGGCACTAAGGAGAGGTATCGATGTCGGTCGGTGAGGCCTGGTACGAAGTCAGTGTTCCAAAACATCCCAAAGGTGTTCTATAGGATTCAGGTCAGGACTCTGTGCAGGCCAGTCCATTACAGGGATGTTATTGTCGTGTAACCACTCCGTCGCAGGCCGTACATTATGAGCAGGTGCTCGATCGTGTTGAAAGATACAATCGCCATCCCCGACTTGCACTTCAACAGTGGGAAGCCAGAAGGTGCTTAAAACGTCAATGTAGTCCTGTCCTGTGATAGTGCCCCGCAAAACAACAAGGGGTGCAAGCCTCCTAAATGAAAAACATGACCACACCATTACACCACTGGCTCCGAATTTCACTTTTGGTATTACAGATGATGTTCACCGCCATACCCACACTCCGCAATCAGGTCGCCACATTGTGTGCTTTGATTCCTTACTCGACACAACGTTTTTCCACTCTTCAGTCGTCTAATGATTACCCTCCTTAAACCGAGCGAGGCGTCGTTTGACATTTACCGGAGTGATGTGAGGCTTATGAGCAGCTGCTCGACCATGAAATCAAAGTTTTCTCACCTCCCGTTAACAGTCATAGTACTTGCAGTGGATTCTGATGCAATATGAAACTCCTGCGTGATGGTCTGGATAGATGTCTGCCTATTACACATCATGACGAAGGTGTAGGCAAAACTCAACCCAGGCTCAGGGATACAACAAATCGCAGGAAATTATGATCCAATAAATCGTGTTTCCCAATACGATAACGAACGCACTGCAACATCAACGCCTTAAGTAAATAATCCTATCCTAGTAAACCCAGGACATTGAACTAAGAATAGTATTAGATCAATCAACATCAAAGTCCTACCAAAACACGTTAAACCAATTGTCACCGCCTCCAAGCAGTAACCAAATCACACTCAAATCCCAAGTATTTTGAACAAGCAATTCAAATGACACTAACATGAAATTATCTCGAGAAAAGGCATACAATTATAAATTTGCTTTAGAACAATTACACGTCCTTGACGGACGCCAACATTCAAGACTCCGCAGAAGAATTTGTCGGAATGACCATTTACTGTCACATCGCTCTGTTCAGTGGTACACAGTGCTTTCTGAAACAGACTGAACTAAGATTAAGAACTAATGCATGGTAATCCCCAAGGTTTAAATGGTAAATTAGAATATCGACGCAATCAGATACCAACACGAATTACTACAGTCAGAACAGCATAGCGGCGAACCACAAGATAAATTGTGCACAGAGTTTCGGGACAAAGAATCAACCAGTAATCTGTCTCAGGTTAATTACGCTTGCAGCATGGAGGGCACAAAATGTTCCTCCAATGAATGAAGTAAATGCAATGATACCATCATATTACGTCAGTTGAAATCCGTGTTCGACAACGTAAGAAAGGTGGGTCACAAGTCTGGACCCCCAACAACATCGCTAACGACCACCAAACTTCTTCGTTACGCATCCATCCCAGAACGTGACCAATACAGCCGGCATCGACCCGAATGGACGCTTTCTTAGCAACATTGCTAGCCGCCAGTGTTGCCTCTGTTGTCTGTTACCAACTACACACTGTTACTAACTCGCCTCATTCCGCACGTTCGCTCGGACGATCCTCTCTCGTGCGCGCCACTTCGCGACCGCATGACCAGCGCCGAAAGGGTACGATCTCTGGAGGAGGATCTGTAGGGAGAAAGCCGGCATGGCACAACTGGAGATATCAGAAGAGTTCTGAATAAGAAAAATCTAATCTTCTTACTAGAGCAGTTTTATTTGTCCAAATCGCAGTAAAACATACAGTATATAGACAACTAGTTTCGGCAATTTAAATAGCCATCTTCAGAGTATAAACATACATCAACCACTGTGCCACTCAGTGTCGTGTACTGTGACCTAGTCACTGAATTTCTCAATGACAGATGTATGTAGATGATATGAAGCTGGCAAGTGGAATTAGTGAAACTGGTTGTCTACATACGTACGACGGGCCTTCAATAAGTAATCCAACATATATTCTTTTCTCGAAAGCGCGTTGGTTTTTTTCAGGATTCCTGTAAACCATATTATTAAACTCTCTTTTCGCTATAAAATCCTTACGCAACCTTGCTGGAAGTGTCTGTATGCCTGCGTCGTATCACTCTACTGCCCGACGACGGAGACTACCTCCTGCTGCATCTTTAACATCCTCATCATCCACGTATTGCTTCCCTCGGAGTACATCCTTCATTGGGCCAAACATATGGAAGTTTAAGGTGTGAGATCCTGGCTGTAGGGTGGATGAGGGAGAACAGTCCCATGAAGTTTTGTGAGCTCTTCTCACGGCCGCAGTCTCATTTGACGCCTTCCGTTTTGGTGGAGTAGGAGAAGTTCCTTTGCAGTTTAGTGGCGACGAACACACTGAGGTTGTTTCTAGAATTTCCTGAGGATAGCACAATACACTCCAGAGTTGATCATTGCACAATGAGGGAGGACATCAAACAGAATAACCCCTTCAGAGTACCAGAAGACCGTCGCCATGACTTTAGTTGTTGGGGGTGCGACTTTGAACTATCGGAGGAGAGGTGATGTGGCGCTACACCGTAAGATGCCGCTTTGTTTCCGGTTCGAATTGATGAACCCATGTTTCATCGCCTGTAACGGTGTTCGGCAAAAAGTTTCACGGCGAGCCTCGTAACGCGTGAACAGTTCCGTATAGATGGTTCTTCATTGTTCTTTCTGGGTTCCCGTTAGGTGGCGACGAACCTAGCGGCCACACTGCTTTGAATAGCCCTACTGGTGGACGAGTGTGTCTGCACTATCATCAGAGACGTCCATTTGAGCAGCGAATTGTTCGATTGTGATCCGTCGGTAACCCGAAATCAGACCAAATGCAAGTTAGAACATGACAGGAGTCAAAGCTGTGTGCAGACGGCTGGCTCGCGGGGATCAAAGACGTTTGCCGGACCTTCTTGTGATGAAGACGGACTCCTTGCCCAAAGACCCACCGTGCTTTTGTTCCCTGTCAGGTCTCTGTAGACATTGCGCAAGCGCTCACGAATAACCGTGATGCACTTGTTTTCCACTGAATGAACCTCAATAGGAGCTCCCTGCTTGGAACGCTTGTTAGAGACGCCATTTTATAGGCTGCTTACAACGCCACCACCTATCGGAACTTTATGAAGGCTACAGGAGCTGAAGCGGGAATATTCCTCTACGTCCCACAACTAATTCCACGTTATTTCAACTGAAATTAGAGGAGAAAAATATGTGTTGGATTACTTATTTTATGCCCTTCGTACTCACTGAGATAAGGGCAACTTCTAACGTAAGAAGACTACATTTTTTAAGTTTAGGAATCCTTCTGTTGGTGACAGTATCAGGTAAGCGTAGTATTGAAGAAGATTCAAGAAGAGGGGTTGGACCGTCGACTAGCGAGAAGGTGTCTGAAGAGGAACAAATGCGGTCTTGCGGTTCAGAGCCTTACCTTGAATGACAACGTCCATAAAAGTTAGCAGACCTTAACAAATTGAAAATTTAAATTCCTCTCATTTCTGTCCAAGATATTCGGGAGTTTTCTCCTGCTTTTGATGCAAATGTCAGGACTGGAAATCCCGATATAAATATTCCCAATACTACCAGTTCGCCAGGATGGCAATGCCCTGACTCTTCGTTCTTCATCCCTTACAGCCAAAGTATGCTATGCGAGCTCTGAATAATCGTAGAGTATAAAAAAGTAAATCGGATACATTGCATACCACGAACAAGTAACCGACAATGTACCCATACCACTAAAAAGCTATCTAAAAAGCTATCCCGAAACCCTTTACCAATCTCAGACTGCGTATCTAACGGCTACCAGAGGCTAAAAGAATTTAATTTTAACTATTTCGAGTAGTTATGGGCTGAATTAAAAATATTAAAATGCTGCCACAATCTACTCATTAACAGTGAAAGGTCTCTGTTGAATTCCTTTCATGTTAATTTCTTAAATATGTTGTCATTTACAGCATAAATTCCTCTTCTAAATTTACCTTGGTGTTCCTGACTATCTGGGAGGAGACTGAGCAGTGGAACGTGTTACTTTTACACATAAACAAGAACGATCTGTCACACTACTACACTTTAAAACACAGTTTATACATAGTTCATGTCACACAGTCTCATACGGGACCTACATCCGCTTTCTTTTATATACTGTATATGATAAGATACTGTCATCCCCCTTCCCTTCTGTGTGAAAGAATGAATGAGCAAATGTACTTCTAGTTGCATGCTTGATGGTAGCAGACAAGCCTGTCTGCTAGAGAACAGTAGGACCAACGTCGGAACAGGTAGCTACGCTTTCTAGAAGCAGAGAGGTTTCTATTCTTAGTATGGTCCTGTCTGTCCCTTGTCATGTTGGTATAGGAAGCTGCCTCTCTGGTCACTTCCGTTTGTATTTGTGAAGCACGCTCGGTTGGAGCCCAGGTCAGTCTCTCTGTGGCGAGCGTCTGAAGTTGTAAGATCTCTGGCTAAGCACGTGTCTGCTAAGTCCGTTGGACAATGGATTTCTTAAGTTCACCCTAACTGAAAATTTAATCACCTGTATTTCTGG
The DNA here is from genome assembly GCF_023864345.2 of Schistocerca serialis cubense. Lineage (NCBI taxonomy): Eukaryota > Metazoa > Arthropoda > Insecta > Orthoptera > Acrididae > Schistocerca > Schistocerca serialis. The sequence continues at coordinate 538,747,993 of NC_064645.1, forward strand.
TTTAGCTCTAAAATATCTAATGTTATCTTAAATTGCAACACAGTGTAATTTGAGTGTGAGGTTCAGAATATCTCCCGGTAGTTGCTTTGTCAGTACTTTGTGAGTAAAGTGGAACCACGTGTTGATCAGTAACTCTAACTAAGATAATCAATCTTAAATACAAATGTGCATGAGATTATAACATCTCGTCTTGACAATATTTTTCAATATAGCAACTTTTCTTTATGTTCAACCCACGTGGGGTGTACTTTGTGAGACCAGTACCACGTGCTTATACAATGTTTGACCCATCAGGTTAATAGTAAGACGATAGTAACCAGTTCGAAGTTTTTCTTTTGTAAATTGCGTTTCGATGTAATTTATTTTAATTATCAAAATTATTGTGGAGTTACACTCTTTGTGTAAACCAAGTTGACCAAGTGAAGCATGTGGTGTAAGCATCAAAGTAGCCCTCAGCTATTCTTTTCGGGAAGATTCCACAGAGAGTTATTATGAATTTAGTATACCAGTGTGTGGTAATTTCATGACGGACAGGATTGCGTTACGAATGTAACTTCTTTGGGTGAAAATTGAATCGGTTGGTTGTGGTTAATTTCCTCTTGCATATGTTTCAACGTTCTTCGTATGTTATTTTATGAATGCAGTGTCGTATGTAGTCTCCCAATCTTGGTTCCCTGTTTGATGTGTTCCGTAAGATTGCAAACTCACATTTACACAATCCTAAATAAGGCACCAGTTTAGTTATGAATCAAGTTTGATATGCTGAAATTTTAACGGAACAATGATCAATGTTAAAATAAATGTCCAAATATAAACTGATTTATTTCTTTTTATTTACATTTTCTTTATATATATATATATATCACCGGTCATCATAAGATGAGTACTAAAAGATTTTACAATTAATGTTAGTCTGGTTGGGAATTTGGTAAGCTAGACTGGATACCTGGTGAAACAGTTGCGCAGTAATGCAAGGTTAACTTCCTCAGAGAGTTCACAGCTTTTAACCCACTTTTATGGTCTTGAATATCAGCACCGCTTTCAGAACAAATTAATGCAACAATATTACAACAGATACAATGCTATGTCGCAAGTTTAACATAATAACACAACTATTAACACAATATAAGAATGCGTGAAATACTCTTCACAACAGCGTAGTAGGAAGGCTAGAAATCTTAATAAATAAGCCTTCTTAACATATAGCTTGCCCAGGCGTACCCAGGCTGTGCCATGTCTCCTCCTGGTAGAGGAAAAACCGTCTGTTTGTCATGTGGTTCGCAAATATTCGCAATTTATTAGTATTCAGAATGAGAGCACTTAACGACTTCCAACGAACTTTACACATAATTTCAAAACTTTACGAAACTCTTTCTCGCTGACATCCACATAAAATGATGAAAGGAAAGAAGTTTTATCGCTTACTACATTTTCACTATTCATGCAGCAAAATATTAGCATTAGATATGTTCTAATTCATTACTTCACTATTATTGACTCTATCGTCAGCAAAGCTTGCGGACAGTATCCACATATGCCACTAAATGTATCTCAAAATTTTATCACTGAACGACACATAGTTCAGCATACAAAACTTCATAAACACAGAGATGAGTGAAAAACTTTCTTTCGCTTAACATGGAGTGCAAACCACCCACAGTATATACATGCAGGGTTTCATAATTACAGCACTTGGTGTCTTCCAATAAACTTTAAACATACTTTCAGACCTTTCCTAAACTTTAATCGCTTACATGCTTACATGCTTAACGTCAAATATTGAATCCAGTAATCCTTTTGTTAAGCAATCAGACATTTAAACTGTTTTATTCACGGTATTTCGGTTATCCAAAGTATCAGAGGATTATTTGTTCTTTCTAACAATAGTACACAGACACTCAAACACGCACCAAACCTTCGTGCGACCCAGAAATACATAAATGAGTCCACCAATTCCGACCGCTGTTTTTCATTGTTTTCGTTTGATCGTAAAGCAAATTCCAGAGCTGGTAACTCGTCCCCAAACGCTTTTATCTGAGAAGTCCCGTGGCTCGCCCCAAATCTCTGGCATTTGACCGCGAAGTTCCGAGCTCTACAGTGGACCGCATCTCAAACAGACCTTTCCACCATTCGGCATAGAGAACCAAACGTAGTGAATAATCATGTAAAATACTCTTAACTTTGGGCTGAATCCACCATGTAAGTCAGCGCGGATTTCCTGGACCGTGATTGGTTGGAACGCTGGAGACAGTGACAGCATCGAGTGGCGTGTATTAAGTCACTGTATAAGCGTAGTGCGTAGTTTTAACCTTTCTGAGACGTATTGTTAAAAGTAAACCTTGATTTTCAATATGTGATTATAAACTGTGTTCGATATCATTACTATTCACGAGTGTCCGTGAGCTGTGTGGGGCTCGCGTTGATGTCATTCATAGCTTGGCATCTTGTAATAGCGATAGTGGTGTCTCGTTTCCTTAGTGCGTCCACTGACACCACTAAGTTTGCTCGCATTGTCTGTCTGTGAGTGGCAGCAGCAACGCTTATCGACTGCGCGTACTGTGGTACCATCTTTTGAGCGGCCTCTAATATTTCCGGGTCGTCGTGTGTCGAGCTAGGAGTTGGGAAGGAGCAGCAGTGAGGGCCGGACAGCCAGTACTCGATCGACCACTGGAAACACATGCACTGTCCGACTGAAGGATGTGTTCGCGAGAGTGCACGACCACGTCAAGGACCGGATTCAGCGAGTTTTAGTTGAATGGACAGTGATTTTGAGAACAGCAACTTTCACTTGTGTGAGTGTCCACCCGACGAAGTGACCTCATGGCAATAAGTTGTCAGTCGACGATCTATACTGGGATCTTTCCCATGCCTCATGTGATTGGGGACGACCGATGGTTGGTCGTTCGGTCGGTCGTCGCAGTGGACGACGTGCATTTGGTCTTCCGACCGCTTCTGGCCTTTCTGTGTTTGTGCCGACTTACAATTCATCCGTGTTGTTTCACAGTGCCTGGTTTTAGTATTGTGAGTTGTTGGTAGATTTGTTTTCCCTGATCCGTGTGTATCTCGTGGTTTTGAATGAGCAGTTATTGTAATGCCGTCTGCGTACTGGAGGGTTGCGAAAGGTCTGTGAAGTGCGCGGGCAAGCCAGGGCCGCTGGCGGCGTACTGCCACTACCGGGTTGAGGAGGGAGCGACGACTTTGTTGCACACCGAACCCTGGATGCTTAAGTTGAGTGAAGAGTTAACTGCTAATGCAACCTCGACTATTCTGAGATCTCGCCTTTGGTCGGTGTGTTGTTGCTCCCAGGGCCGCCGAGACTGGCAGCAACGAGTGAAGTGTTTCGAGACGGTGAAATATAGCAGCCGTCTTTCTGTATTTGTTATTTATCATTGAATTTAGTATTATTCCTATTAGTGAAGTGCAACCGGTGGTATTTTCTGCCTTGTGGCCGCTAACGTTACCTGCCCTTGAGGTTAGCGTACTTTTCCGGCAGTGTGCCTTTCCTAGTTGTGTTGATGCTGTCCGACAGGGCGTGTAGTTCGACAGCCTCTTATATTGTACTGTGCAAATTTTTTTTTTTTTTTTTGGGGGGGTCTACCTTGGTTCTAATGTTTCCTTCGGACTTGGGTGTTTTCTGAAGATGTAGTGCTGTCTGTCTCTTCGCCCTTGCCTAAAAATATTCCATCATTGTACTGGTGATCTAATGTTAGGCGGATTGGTTAGTCGGACGATAGGCGCTTAAACTGCCCCTAGTTTGTCTTGCAATCCTGTTGCAACTCTTGGCTGCCTGTCTCACCTTACCTTTTGTTTGACTTACCTTCCCAGGCCAACCCTTGGAACACTTGCTGTGAACCATTTGTCCTGATTCCTTAGATTGTGATGTTGTTTTAAGGATATTTGGAAATTTCTAATTATTGTTGGTGTGGCCTTCGGCCGAGCAATAATTTCACTTCTTTCGTGATAAGGCCTTCAGCCGTGTTACAGTAAGTTTTTTTAAGCAAACTTGTTTTAAAAGCAAGGTATTTATTTTAAAACTGTTATTTCGGACTGTTCTTCTGACTTCTAATTAAGGCCTTCAGCCGTTTGTGATTTGAAGTTGAGTGTGCCCTTCAGCCGAGCAATAACTTAATTTCTTTCATAATAAGGCCTTCAGCCGTCTTACAGTAAGTTTTTTTAACCAAATTTGTTCTAAAAGCAAGCTATTTGTTGGGATGTGTGCTATTCGGAATTGTTCTTCTGACTTCTAATTCAGCCTTCAGCCGTTTGTTGTTTGACATTGTTGGTGACCTTCGGCCCCAAAATTGTGGAATTTTTTTTTTGTGATAAGGTCTTCAGCTGTCATACAGTCAATTGTGTTTTTTAAAGAGATGGTTTTAAAATTTTATTTTATTTAAATAAAATTTACGTATTTGTTGTGCAACCGAGAGTAGCTGGTTATGGCCCCGTCCACAATCGTAACCTTACCCTGCCTCATTCTAAGAACCCAGCTCTCAGTCGGGTAGCGATTTACATGAGTGACATACGGCGTAACTCACTGTCTGTGACGTTAACAATGCTGTGACAATAAGCACAGCGCCCAGTACAAAGGCATTCCTTGGAACAAGATTTGTGTGCTGAGAGCCATCACCCAGCCCTGCCTTCTGAGTTATGAGAGAAATCTCTGGAAGATGAGAGATGAGATCTAACTAGAAATGCTGCAGTGCAGTGTCTGAGAACACTGTGATGAATACAAAAGTCTTATTGTGGTTCCGCATAAGCTGAAGAATATCTTAGAACCTGTATTTCCCACTTGTCGCGAGCGGTCGCCTTATCCGGCTATTCGAGCACGCTTCCAGGGGTGGCCCAAGTCTCCTTAGTTCTAGTAACTAATTAGAAACCTGCCAGGAGAGTCTGATGAGTCACTTATAAGCAGCTACCGGCATCGTCTTCCAAAGCGAAGAAGGTGTTGTAAGTGCAGCATTCTAAACAGCCTGCTGCACTCTTCGCGACAGAGAATGAAACGTTACTGAAAGGAAAAAAAATATATAAAACTCTTAATTTTCGGTAGACTGTACGAGTTCAATTTTGTTACTCACTACTCTGTAATCATTGTTTGAAAAATGCGGATGAATCTTTAGGAGCTGTAACATTTGAAATTAATGTAATACATACGTGTTCAGAAATCGATCGGTTTGGTTCATGGACAATCTTTGACCGAGAACATTATTGACGAGCGGTGTTCGTGATATATGTTCTGGAGAAAAACATTCACCTAAGATGTCTGTATTCGGACAGTTGGTACTGTAAGGCAACTGATATTGAGAACGCACATTGGAGTGCTAGTTTAGCCCTTCCAGATCTGAGTTTTTTGTGGAGAAGAGAAATTTTTCTTTATGCGGTAATGCTCTTAGGCGATTTTTTAAATGAGTTTTAGATGCAGTCATTATACAGAAATGTGTATACGTTTTCGAAACATATTTTGTGCACTTGGCTTCATTTTATTGACTAAAATAACTAATTACGAAATATTCTCTACTGCAAAAATAGTTAAAGATCATTCAATAATAACCAAGCAAAATAACAACAACAGTATTCAGTTATACGATCGGGTTTCGGGAACCAATCACATCCATGTACTCTAGTCGTAACGAGCTGAAGCACACTGCTACATTGACTAGCCGATATTTTCATAGCGATGCCCAACAGTTGGCAGCACTTGTGCATGATGTAAGGACTGAACGTTCACAAATGTGTATCTCATGTTTCCATTGAGAAAAAATACTCCTATTGCAGCTAAGACACATTAAAATTTCATGTACGCAATTGTAGCCAGAGGGTCTGAGAGGGTTAAACACGCGTACCTGTCAGAAAGGGTGGAGCCTGTGCCCAGCTCTTGGTAGCCCGATGGCAGGCTGGGTGCGAGAGCCCTCGACACCAAGATGCATGGCACGAAAGGTGTGTCATGACGACAACGTTCGCTACAATAAAATATGTCTACGCCAGAATTCTGGACATTTAGTAGCGCACGAACCGGTAAAGCTATGTTAATTTCAAAACCAACATACTGAGCACAGCGACGAAACGGCTCTATAGCCGCTTACAATGTTTTCTTACGCCAAAAGCTACGCGAGTTATCAGTAGTATTAATAATTCTCACGTAAAACAATTTCCTTAACCGATTAACTGTGTTAGAACCTAATGTGCTAAGAACTCAAACGAGGAACCAAATGAAATTTGCATGTTTGTGCTATGACCTGTGAGCGCCATACTTCAATACATTGAACTGTTTTAACGCTACAAGCGATAAGCAAATTTGCAGTTAAAAAATTAGCGCAAAATATATTTTCCAATTTATGAATTCTGCACAGTCTAAGCACACCCATTATCTATAGGGTGTTACAAAAAGGTACGGGCCGGCCGGAGTGGCCTAGCGGTTAAAGGCGCTACAGTCTGGAACCGCACGACCGCTACGGTCGCAGGTTCGAATCCTGCCTCGGGCATGGATGTGTGTGATGTCCTTAGGTTAGTTAGGTTTAAGTAGTTCTAAGTTCTAGGGGACTTATGACCACAGCAGTTGAGTCCCATAGTGCTCAGAGCCATTTGAACCAAAAAGGTACGGCCAAACTTTCAGGAAACATTCCTCACACACAAATAAAGAAAATATGTTATGTGGACATGTGTCCGGAAACGCTTAATTTCCATGTTAGAGCTCATTTTAGTTTCGTCAGTATGTACTGTACTTCCTCGATTCACCGCCAGTTGGCCCAATTGAAGTAAGGTAATGTTGACTTCGGTGCTTGTGTTGACATGCGACTCATTGCTCTACAGTACTAGCATCAAGCACATCAGTACGTAGCATCAACAGGTTAGTGTTCATCACGAACGTGGTTTTGTAGTCAGTGCAATGTTTACAAATGCGGAGTTGGCAGATGCCCATTTGATGTATGGATTAGCACGGGGCAATAGCCGAGGCGCGGTACGTTTGTATCGAGACAGATTTCCAGAACGAAGGTGTCCCGACAGGAAGACGTTCGAAGCAATTGATCGGCGTCTTAGGGAGCACGGAACATTCCAGTCTATGACTCGCGACTGCGGAAGACCTAGAACGACGAGGACACCTGCAATGGATGAGGCAATTCTTCGTGCAGTTGACGATAACCCTAATGTCAGCGTCAGAGAAGTTGCTGCTGTACAAGGTAACTTTAACCACGTCACTGTATGGAGAGTGCGACGGGAGAACCAGTTGTTTCCGTACCATGTACAGCGTGTGCAGGCACTATCAGCAGCTGATTGGCCTCCACGGGTACACTTCTGCGAATGGTTCATCCAACAATGTGTCAATCCTCATTTCAGTGCAAATGTTCTCTTTACGGATGAGGCTTCATTCCAACGTGATCAAATTGTAAATTTTCACAATCAACATGTGTGGGCTGTCCAGAATCCGCACGCAATTGTGCAATCACGTCATCAACACAGATTTTCTGTGAACGTTTGGGCAGGCATTGTTGGTGATGTCTTGATTGGGCCCCATGTTCTTCCACCTACGCTCGATGGAACACTTTATCATGATTTCATACGGGATACTCTACCTGTGCTGCTAGAACATGTGCCTTTACAAGTACGACACAACATGTGGTTCATGCACGATGGAGCTCCTGCACATTTCAGTCGAAGTGTTCGTACGCTTCTCAACAACAGACTCGGTGACCGATGGATTGGTAGAGGCGGACCCATTCCATGGCCACCACGCTCTCCTGACCTCAACCCTCTTGACTTTCATTTATGGGGGCATTTGAAAGCTCTTGTCTACGCAACGCCGGTACCAAATGTAGAGACTCTTCGTGTTCGTATTGTGGACGGCTGTGATACAATACGCCATTCTCCAGGGCTGCATCAGCGCATCAGGGATTCCATGCGACGGAGGGTGGATGCACGTATCCTCGATAACGGAGGACATTTTGAACATTTCCTGTAACAAAGTGTTTGAAGTCACGCTGGTACGTTCTGTTGCTGTGTGTTTCCATTCCATGATTAGTGTGATTTGAAGAGAAGTAATAAAATGAGCTCCAACATGGAAAGTAAGCGTTTCCGGACACATGTCCACATAACATATTTTCTTTCTTTGTGTGTGTGAGGAATGGTTGCTGATAGTTTGGCCGTACCTTTTTGTAACACCCTGTATATTCTGACTTTGCAATTCTACCATATTCAGTGTTTACAACAGTAATATCAAAATAGTTTAAATATGCCATTAATAAAGGTTTCTTAGAATGAAATTTTCACTCTACAGCGGGGGCCAAGTGCTCTACGAACTGAGCTACCCAAGCACGACTCACGCCCCGCCCTCAGAGCTTTACTTCTGCCAGTACCTCGTCTCCTACCTCCCAAACCTTAGAGAAGCTCTCCTGCGAACCTTGCAGAACTAGCACTCCTGAAAGAAAGGATATTGCGGAGACATGCCTTAGCCACAGCCTGGGGGGTGTTTCTAGAATGAAATTTTCACTCTGCAGCGGAGTATGCGCTGATATGAAACTTTCTGGCAGATTAAAACTGTGTGACGGACCGAGACTCGAACTCGAGACCTTTGCCTTTCGCGGGAAAGTGCTCTACCAACTGAGGTACCCAAACACGACTCACGCCCTGTCCTCACAGCTTTACTTCCGCCAGTACCTGGGCTCCTACCTTCCAAACTTTACAGAAGCTCTCCTGCGAACCATGCAGGACTAGCACTCCTGAAAGAAAGGATATTGCGGAGACATGGCTTAGCCATAGCCTAGGGGATGTTTCCAGAATGAGATTTTCACTGTGCAGCGGAGTGTGCGCTGATATGAAACTTCCTGGCAGATTAAAACTAGACTGTGGCTAAGCCATGTCTCCGCAATATCCTTTCTTTCAGGAGTGCTAGTCCTGCATGGTTTTGCAGGAGAGTTTCTGTAAAGTTTGGAAGGTAGGAGACCAGGTACTGGTGGAAGTAAAGCTGTGAGGACGGGGCGTGAGTCGTGCTTGGGTAGCTCACTTGGTCAGCCGGCACGGTAGCTCAGCGTGTTCGGTGAGAGGGTTAGCAGCTCTCTGTAATAACAAAACTGAGTTAATCGATGAAGAACGAACGCCCCAAGCAGATGCAACGATCAAAATCGAACAAAATAACATTAATAAAAAAAAAAAAAAAAGAGAGCTGGTAGAGCACTTGCCCCGGAAAGGCAAAGGTCCCGAGTTCGAGTCTCGGTCCGGCACAGTTTTAATCTGCCAGGAACTTTCAATAAAGGTTCTTGCCAAATGAACAGAATGCCTGTCTTGTAAATTCTGAGGACGCCAGGGGAAAAGTCATTGATAGCCGATTCCTAAGAAATGGATAACTGGTCACGTTAATGTCTATGTTAACTGAAGACGTTTTCTTTTTGTAATACAATGTAGTGTAAAGGTTTAATAGACCTAGACAGTGGTTTGTAGGTGGAAAATAACAGAAAGAAATAGGACTGTTGTCGTAATGTATAGCTTCAGTATTTTTTGTGTCGTTCAGTATGCATCATAAAAGTAGTTTTCGTTGTAAGTGAAGACGACGTTAGCGATGCTTTACAGGGCGATTCATCTACCGCTACCGATGACTTTTAAGCAAACCCACAACGCCTTCACATATCATGGACAAGATTTTCTATTATTGCTATATGCGAACTGTTAGTCCTTCAGGAAAAGTTAACGCTACATTCTTGTAGAAAATTCAGAGTAAGTTTTGTTCTTGGTACATCTTCGCAAAGGACAATAAATCTCGAACTATTACAGCAACACGTAGAAAAGTGGCCTTCTAACAAGTTTTTCTGGAGTAACTCGAAAACTGTGGCCTCATGCAGAAAGGTATTCCAGTACAAAATCTAGCTTATTTAAGAGTTCTGTTAATTTTTTTCTGTGGGACTAATAGTTTGCACCTGGTGTTTGAATGTGTTGCTGGTTGAACAAAACACGTCGGTAGGGGCAGCTGAATCACCCGGTATAACCGAGAGTTCCCAGTGCCCACATTCGTGTGGAAACTGAGAAGCCAAACAAGGACAGCAGTCATATGGCAGAAACTGGAAGCAAAGCGTTATTGGCTCCACCCAAGCAGGCCAAGACGATTCGCCCTTGTGAAGATCCTGGAGCACTCGCAGTAGTAGCACATGTAATTTCAGTTGTAGGTTTTCTGACGGCGTCCCGTCCGCGCCATGTGGGAAAAGCTTTAAATGGTTTGTGTTGAAATGCTATTTCTTTTATTATTCCTGGGTAAGTGCTGATCCCCGAATGCGAGAACTTTGACTTACAGAGCACGATGTAATCTGAAGCGTGCTGAAATTGTACTTGATGCAGTGTGTACTGCTGTTTAGGTTTTTTTATTGGTAACGCCACCTCTGTATGAAAATCACTGGCTGTGCTGTGTGCAGTCTGTGGCTAGTTTGCATTGTTGTCTGCCATTGTAGTGTTGGGCAGCGGCAGCTGGATGTGAACAGCGCGTAGCGTTGCGCAGTTGGAGGTGAGCCGCCAGCAGTGGTGGATGTGCGGAGAGAGATGGCGGAGTTTTGAAATTTATATATGATGATATCAAGGTAAATACATTGTTTGTTCTCTATTAATATCTTTTATTTGCTAACTATCCCTATCAGTAGTTAGTGCCTTCCATAGTTTGAATCTTTTATTTAGCTGGCAGTAGTGGCGCTCGCTGTATTGCAGTAGCTTGAGCAGCGAAGATTTTTGTGAGGCAAGTGATTTGTGAAAGGTATAGTTTAATGTTAGTCAGGGCCATTCTTTAGTAGGGAATTTTGAAAGTCAGATTGCGTTGCGCTAAAAACATTGTGTGTCAGTTTAAGCACAGTCGTGTATAATTGTTCAAAGGGGACGTTTCATATGTCGACCCTTAGCCGAGGATACCTTACTGGAATCTTCTGATTTTTTTCTTGTAGTTTGTGTAAGTAGTGTAGATTTTGTTTATTGATAGCGCGTAATCATAGAGAGAATTTCCTTTGTAGTTGTAGTTTTTCATTGTTGTACAGTAAAACAGTTGTGGCATGCATGTAGATTTGCACCAAGTATTTCGCAGCTGCGCTGGCAATTAAGTAGACATTATTTGCATTGCTATGTTATTTTATTTTGCTCTTCAAATTGTGCTTTTCTGTGTTATCGTGTGAAATATTGTGACAATTATGGCGTGTGAAAAACGTAATACTAGGCTCCAAAGTAAACTGAGAAATGACAGTGAAGACGAAAGCAGTGTGTTAGCGCCGCAGAGTAATGAATTAACTGATGTTCAAAGTAGTAATTTGATAATTGTGCATAGGGAAATGGAGCGGGCGGCAAACAATGGCGTGGACAGTGAAACAATTAGTGAAGAGGGAAGCATTATCGATCGATCGGTCGGCAATAGCTCGCCTCAGGAAGCCGAAATGACACGACACGATTTCGCAAATACTGTAGATTCAGGTTTTGGATCCTCACCGTTTTCTCAAATAAGTCAAGACACATTTTCTGCTTGTCAAAATGTGAATGTTTCCGGTGCAAATTCACTGCCGAAAAGCACTGAGGAACATGTTTCAGACACCAATGCATTGTTATTACAGTTAATACAACAAATGGGACAAACACAGCAAAAGCTTCAAAAGTTAGACACAATGGAACAAAATCAGAGACAAACACAACAAAAGCTTCAAAAGTTAGACACAATGGAACAAAATCTCAAAAAGTTAGACACAATGGAACAAAATCTTCAAAAGTTAGACTCTACACTTGAACAAACACGTGAAGATTTAACCACTGAGTTACATAACATTGAATCGAAATCTCAGAAAGTGTGTAATAACGTAAAAACACAAATTTGTGAGCATTTTCAACCTATTTTTTCGCGGCATGAAAATGCATTACAGAATCACGAAGCAGCCATAAAAGAACTGCAAACCATTGTTCATGAAAATCATGAGACCTTGTGGGCTAAAATTGACTCAGTTGCATCTACGGATTCGGTTACACAACTTGCAAAAACTCAGGAAAATTTAAGGACACAGTAGATTCGATTTCAACACAAATGGACACTCTGAAGCTTGGTTCAGAAAAACACACTGAGGAAATGTGTTCATTATCAGAGAAAGTAGTTGAACTTTCGGATCAGCTAAATAATTTATCTACGAAGGTAGATGATAATCTGAATGACGCAAAACCGGTAGTCTTTAATGACACAGAAGAGAGCGAACAAATTAGGAAACTGAAACAAAATCTGAATGAAATTGATACGCAACATCAAAGAGAAATCCGGGAAGTACAAGATCAGCTGACACAGGTAATACAAGAATTACGTATTTCAGATGACACTCGCGTTCCAATACGGGAAGAGGGACATAGAAATACGGAACAACCACAAAATAATAACACAGGACACTTCGGAAGTTATGAAAGAAATTGGCAAGGTGCACCGAATTTTGAAATGGAACCGCCGAAACGACGTAACAATGACCGATATGCGATTCGCCGACATGATGACTTTGACTATAAGCTGTTCATTACTACACGTAAATTCAAAACATTTAAGAATTCTGGCAACGACATTCATCCACAAGCATGGCTCCATCAATTCTCTCATTGTTTTCCTCCCAACTGGTCATTAGAGCACAGATTAGAATTTATGTGTGGCTACTTAGAGAATGAACCAGCTGTAAGAATGCGGTCGGTCATTCACGATTGCCACAGTGAAGGAGAGTTTTACCATGCCTTCCTATCAGCATATTGGTCTCAGGCCACACAAGACCGAGTAAAACAAAGCATCATAATGATGAAACGTTTCGAACAATCTGAATTTTCCAGTCTTATGAAATATTTTGAAGACATGTTGCACAAGAATCAGTACCTGTCAAACCCATACAGCCCCTCAGAACTTATCCGCATTTGCTTAATCAAACTGCCTGAACATTTACGACACATTATTTTGGCAGGACGTTGCAAAGACGACATTGAAGCTTTTCAGGGACTGTTACAAGAATTGGAAATTGACACTGACAATCGCGGAATGCGGAAACAGGAACACAACAATTACAGGTCACATCCGTCACAATTCCTCGATAATAACTGGACGCGGCAAGGCTATTCTCACAACACAAATCGTGACCAAAACAGACACCACCCGTATGACAACCGTTGGCAGAGTAGTAATAATTACAGGGAAAGATCACCTCTCCGCGGTAATGACTATCACAGAGACAATCAGAGAAACAGACAATATGGGAACCAAAACAATTATTATTACGGGAGACAGAATAACTTGAGACGCAACGGTCCAGCGCGCAGTTACGATTCAGGGAGAAATTCTCCACCACTTAACCGACAAGAAAGAAACTACAGGAACTACCGACATGACGACAGACGATGTGATCGTAACGACAGACCTGAATTGCATCAGAACTGGCGGGATTCAAACAGAGCAGGGCCCTCTCGTCACGGTGAATTTGTAGAAGTTAGGTCTCCAAACCCCAATAACGACGCGCGCCAACAAAGAGACAATAGGCAATGACTCACACCGCTGGCAGCCACAAAACATACTTATGAAACTGACGACGCACCTGCCGTAGCTAGTAATTACGTAAAAATGGAAGACATTAGGGACATCTTACTCCAGGAACACGACACAAAACATAACAACATTGCATATCCTGTGATTCACATTACAGTAAATGATGTAAAATTTACGGCAGTACTTGACTCTGGCAGTCCCATTTCAGTAATTAGTGAAACAGCCTTTAGCAAATGCAACAAATCGAACGATTGTCCCACACTTCCGTTACGTAAGATTAAATTACAAGGTGCAATCTTTGGAAAAAGTGTAGATGTACGCCAACAAACCAACTTAGAATTCTTTTGTCAAAGCCACAGCTTCTCTATGAGCTTTCTTATTGTTCCATTATTGTCGACGGAAATTATACTGGGAGTAGACTTTTTGAATGAATACAAAGCAATCTTAAGCTTTCACGATGCTGAAATAAGTTTAGAAAAAGAAGGTAAGTCAGTAGCTTTGAAATTTGAAGATTGGCTCTCAAACCATGACGAAGAAATTAATCGGCTTTACCTCCTGTTAGACAACAGTTCGGAATTTTCAACGGAACTTGACACTAACAATCACTCTGCAAGTACTGACAGGGATGATGTCGACGGCATATTTGAAACTAATAAGTTAATTCAGAATAAAATTCAAACAATTGAGAATTGTAATGACACTGATAGGCAGGACCTCTTTGAGATTTTACAAGCACATTCCACAGTTTTTACTCACAAAACAGGAACAATCAAGGGATTTCAATACCAATTTCGTGTTCGTGAGCATACTAAATTTTGTGTTAGACCATACGTAATTCCGGCGCATTATAGGGACCATGTTAGAACAGAAGTACAATCTATGCTTGATGAGGGCATTATTGAGCCTGCAGTAAGCTCATACAACAATCCATTACATGTTGTTGAGAAGAAAAATGGATCGATCAGACTTGTCTTAGATTCGAGACAAATCAATACTATCATTATTCCTGAAACAGACAGGCCGCAAACGTTGGAAGAACTTCTTCAAAATTTTAATGGTGTAAAAGTGTTGTCTTCCATTGATCTCAGATCCAGCTTTTATGAGATCGAACTTCATCCAGAATGAAGAAAATACACAGCTTTCCTTTGTTTCGGCGTTTGTTATCAGTTTCGGAAACTTCCCTATGGTTTGAACATTTCTTCAGCAGCATTCATTCGCGGGCTAAATTCCATATTGCCTGAGTTCTTAAAACGTCACATCACCTTATATGTGGACGATATTCTAATAGCAGAAGCTTCATGGGAACAACATAATCGCATCCTCAACAGTTTGTTACGCATTTTTGTAGAATCTGGAATTACAGTTAACTTGGAAAAGTCTGAATTCGGTCGGACAAAGGTGAAGTTTTTGGGACATATTGTTTCTTCTAAAGGCATTCAGCCGGATCCTGAAAAGTTAGAAGCAATCAGAGCCATTCCAGTTCCATCCACAAAAAGACAAGTCCGCAGTTTTCTAGGTCTCGTAAATTTTTACCGTCGTTTTCTGAATATGCAAATTCTTGTTACACCAAAACTTTGTTCTCTCACTGGAAAAAATTCTATTTAGAACTGGGACGAACAAGCACAGTTGGAATTCGATTCTTTAAAAGAAGCGTTACTTCATGCGCCAATATTAGCTCATCCAGATCTATCACAAGATTTCTGCCTTAGCACGGATTCTTCTAAAGTCGGTCTTGGTGCCCATTTATTTCAAGAAGCCATAGAAAATGACATTACTGTTCAGAAAACCATTGCTTTTGCTAGCCGAGTGGTAACAAAATCTGAAAAAAATTTTTCCGTTACTGAATTAGAAGCTTTAGCAATCGTTTGGACATTTAACAAATTCCGTTTCTTTCTTTCTGGTAAGCACGTAAAAGTATACAGTGATCATCGTGCATTACAATTTCTTATGTCTTCAAAATTAAATCATGACAGGTTAAAACGTTGGGCATTGTTTCTGCAAGAATTCCGCTTCACAATAGTCTACATTCCCGGCAAGGAGAACATTGTTGCGGACGCACTGTCACGCGCACCGGCTGGGCTTGAGAAAAGTAACACAGAAGGCAACATTGAGAAAAATTTCAGTATTCTTTACATTCAGAAAGTCGCCTTTGAAAACTTCATCACCACATCTTTAAAGGACATTGCTCATGAACAAGATAAAGATCCGATTGGGAAGACATCAAGAGCAAATGGCATGAAAAGACACACACACAGATTCGGCATTATTACCTGGTTAGAAACAACATACTCTTCAAACGCTGCACTGTTGATGACAAGCTATGGGTACTTTGCATTCCAGACGATTTTGTTAATAAGCTCATTTGGTACATTCATTTCAGCTACGCACATTTTGGCCCACGAAAATGTTATCATATTCTTCGAACGACTTGTTATTTTAACAATATGGAAAAGCGAATTCGAAGAGTCTTGTCTATTTGTAAACTTTGTCAAAAGGCGAAACCATCTACTGTCTCACATCGTGCTCCGTTGTTTCCTATCATTCCTTCTAAATTAAAAGAATTTGCTGCTGTTGATCTCTTGGGACCGCTTGTCAGAACATCTAATGGATTTTCGTACGTTCTAGTCGCTGTTGAACTTACTTCAAAATTTGTTTCTTTCACTCCGTTACGTAAAGCCACTGGACGATCTGTATCCAACGCCTTTGTTAAAAATTTCTTACGTGAAGTTGGACACATTAGTAAAGTCATTTCAGATAACGGACCGCAATTCAGATCTGCTGTTTGGTCACGCATGCTTCGCAACCATAAAATCAAACCCGTTTTTATTTCATTGTACTCACCACATTGCAACCCGTCTGAACGGATTATGAAAGAAATCAATAAGCTTTGCAGACTTTATTGTCACAGAAAGCATCAGCATTGGGACAGATATTTACACTTATTTCAAAACGTGCTGAATGAAATGCCTCATGACTCCACTACCACCTACTCTTGTACTGAAGAATGAAGAACCACCGAACAGAATCAGAGAGCTTGTACCTTTCCCGAATACACGTAAACTTCGACACAAAGACATAATTGATTTGGCTCTTAAAAATATAAAATCTGCAGCAGACAAAAGGAGAAAACTACACGGTAAAGCAAATGCAAAGAAGTTGTATATTGGTCAGAAAGTTCTCATTAAAGCTCATTCATTGTCACATAAGAAGAAACACTTGAGTCACAAATTCTTTCTAGTTTACAATGGACCTTACAGAATCCAACGTATACCACATGATAATTGCGTTGAAGTTGAAACTCTGCGTACTAGGAAGAGTAAAGGTTTACACCACATTTCACATGTAAAACCATTTATTGAAAGATAATCTGCTTTTTAACTTAGTCTTTGCCACAAAATTTTTCGCTTCACATTACTAATATGCATTGTCAGACTTAGAATCTGTTAACATACAACAATGTTTGAAGTTAAATATCCAATCAAGAACCAAGAGAACTTACTTAAACAGAAATGACGAATGCATTGTTATAGTGAACAGACGTCACAGTGTTATTGTGTGTGTACATTCTTGCTTGTTAGTTGCACGATTATGGAACGACTATAAGGCTTACATACTTAGAACATTTACCAGTACTGCTAATGAGATTTTAATGCAACATTTTGGTTTACTTGAAAATATATTCTGGATTTAAAGTACTTTCAGTGAGATACCAGATGGCACAGTGGTTAGTTTATGTGACAGCTACACGATTTTATCACGACGCTACTAATGAGTGACAATTTACAATGTTGCTTTTGCAGTGTTTCTGTTTTATATCTGCACAGTTTTTCTGAATTCTTCTGGATAGTAAAACATGTTTTAGTAGTAACTTTTGTGGTACAGCAACAATGAGATTGTCTTTTCCGTAGCACAACAATACGTTACAGCACAGTACTTTCTTCATCACGGCAATAAGCGTAATAACTAAGATATCTATACACAAAGCATTTCACTTTTGTTTATCATGAGGTAAGTACATTGACTTCTGCAGAACTTGGCTTTCGGAGGACGATAAGTACGACACTTCCACAGAATTATCTTACAGCAAGACGCACATTTAGCGCTACAGGACACGCATTTGAGAGATTTTGTACTTAAGCCATTTATTTTTCAAGATTTTTGAATTACAAAGAAAGTTTTCCGTGATATATTTCATTCTATTGCTGTAATCTGTAACACCTGAGGGTATAATTACATTAATCCTCAGGGGGGTACACGCCTACTTTGTGTACCATGTGTTTGGCAAGCACAAGGAACCCTAGCTAATATGGTATTTGCTTATACAACTTTACACATCGGTACCATATTTCTCTAACACACAAATTACACAGCTATCTGATCATTTAACTGAGAGAGACAAACATTTATTTTACTACATCAGTGACACATGTTTACGCAATTACACAGTTGGAAAACTTCACACTTATGAACCTGTATTTTGTCTGTACTTTGTAAACTGTTCATATTTTTCGGAACCATTGTGATACTATGAGAGCTTTGAATGATGTATTTGGTATGAGATCATGATTTTTAAAGTACGTTTGAGGTAGATGACACTATTTAAATGAGCAGAGAATTATTTTTAGGCTTAGAAATTATTGGAGGAAGTTACGACGATTTTGAGATTTGACTGAAGTGTTATGATGTTATTATTACGACGACGATGTGTATTACGTTGTTGAGGAATGTTTATTATGCTACGTATTTCTCATGATGAAATATTGAAGAAGTGTCGACGAATATGTATATGTATAATGAGGTAAGGAATAATGAGTAGTGTTTAGGGACTCTGATTTATGAAAAGGATGTTGGAAACCAAGAAACGTACTTTAAGAGTTATGAAATGTGTGTGTATATGCGTGAAGGTATTACAATGCAGACGAAAATTTTTTTGGACACTGTTATATCAATAGCATTTTGTTTCTACAGATTTGTAACGCAAATTCTTGACCTGTGAAATATTTTTATATGAGACTGCCACTGTAGCGGAAAATGTTGTCGTAAATATTTCCGTAAGAAAATTAAGTGACCACCTGCACGTAATGCGTCGTGGGCACCCAGCTGTGTCAGACGCCTGGAGATAAAGCCATTAGCACGTGCCTTTCAGAGCACAGGAAAAAAAAAAGGGAGGCCATTATCCTGGCCATTGTCATTCCTTTAGAGAAAGCATCGCAAATCCGACACGCTGAGTACTTGGAAACATATCGTACTTTCTGATATTTACTGAAATGCCTAATGAAATGACAAGAAATAGTTTGTCTACACACCTGACTATGACTACTGTCTTTCTAGATGAGAGATTTTTTTACTACTTATGAAATGCCACATGACTATTGAACGATGTTCTTATGCTTTGCTTTGTACATAGTTGCTTATTTCATTTGATATCTAGTTTCTAGCTGCACTGCAGCATTGGTTAAAATAAAATTTTATATATGTACTAACATAAATATTTTATGCCTACAGATCCAGTAAATAATTTTATGATCTATCCAAAACAAATGAGGGAGCACAAAAAGACATTTCCCTTCACAGGAATTACATAAATAATTTTTTAACGATTTGGTAACTTATCTACTAGCGTAAGTTTTTGTGATGCATCACTCTAATGTTAAGATGTGACATAGGTATTAGACATGGCCATTTTAGTGTAATATTTTTTCTGCTTGCGCTATGTCATGTTTATGTATAAGTTGCTGCGGTTTGCCAGGCATAGTGTTATTGAATTTGACTTTTGCTAATTTATGCTGCTAGCTTTGCCAATTTGCATTTTTTGCATTGCTGTTTGTGTTGATTTGTTATGTGATGCTGCATTGCCTCGTCCCTTAGATTAGCATCTGAGCTCAGTAGATTTAAGTTAGCTTAAGAGGGGGTAGACTATATATGAAACTAACTATTGTAAATTTATAAGAAATGCATTGAGAAGCTATCAGAAAATGGTCTGGCAAAATAAAAAGGATACTGTACAGTGGAGAAAAACTATTATTGACAGAGGATGAGAACAGAATACAGAAAGCAGAGAGAAAAACTATTTTTGACAGAGGATGTGAACGAAATACAGAAGGCAGGCTTAGATAGGACTTTTGGGAATAATGATGAATGAAGGGAGATCTCCAAGAAGCAAAGAAAGTTTTGTCTGCAAAATACTGCAATGAAACAAACCCTGTCCTTTCCTTTTGTGTTATCCCACTATGTGTTTGGGTACCCTTGTGTATATATGTTCTTCCTGTCTTTATATGTTTACCTCATCAGACTTTTGTTGTAGAATTTTTCTCATACTCAGCTACATGAACTATGATGAGGAATACTGCTATCCTCAAATATAATTTGCGTTAATAATATGTTATTTACTTTGTAAAGATGTTAGACATTATTAATTCTGTTTTGTTTTAATGCTCATGTGTAAAGTTGATGTTTCAAAAGTTATTCTGATCTTTTATGTATTTACTTATGTCATAATTCCTGTAACACTGATGTATATGTTTATTTCTATTCTTTTGTAAAGCCCCTATTACTACAAACGTTATCTGTATTATTATGTTTTTAATGATGTGTTTTGTACCTTTGTTATTGTATTCTTATGTTATAACATTGTAATTGTCACCAGTTCATGATATTATTAACTTGTTAGTTACATTTCACTGCACACGTTTCTGTTGGTCATAGTATATGGACAATATGTGAGAAGTAGGGACTGATAGTGTTTGCACGTGTGTTAATGATTCAGCAAGGGACTGGATAACAGCATTGCTGGTTCTAAGGACAATTTCAAAAACTTTGTGAGTGCACAAGTGGTGGTTTATGGACTTGCTATATTATCCGCAAGACTCTTCAACGGTGATTGTGCACCTGCACAGTCACAACAGATAGCTGCTGGCTATCTCTCCAAGGACTACAGTGGGTCTGCATCTTTGATGACCCACCAGTACCATTATCTCTACAAGGACTACAGTGGGTCTGCATCTATGATGACCCACCATGCCATTATTTCTACAAGGACTGCAGTGGGTCTGCACCTCTGGTGGCCCACCAATACCGTAATCTCTACCAGGACTACAGTGGGTCTGCTCTGTGATGACCTACCTACCAATACTCTTCAAAATTTCGACTGACTCTGCTGTGGGTTTGCTCTGTTGTGGCCCATTACCTGTCTGCATGTCGAGAGTCAGCACTGTCTTTCCATTGGAAGGACAACACTACTTCTTCAAGACTGCATGGAAATCCACTACTTCTGTGTGCATTTTCTTTTACTGCTCAGACTTTGAGAAAAACACTGCTATTCTCCTGTTATGTACGATTAGGACTGTCTTTATGGACTGTGAGACAATTATAGCTTTTGACCAACATTGTATCAATAAGTGTGTGCATTTGATTTCTTTGTTATTGTAATTATGAAAAAAAATTTTTCAAATCTGTATTGGCCACTGCCCAATCCCATTTGTAAAAATTTTTGTGGGGAGCATGGGGGCTATGTAAGTAGGCTGTTTAGGTTTTTTTATTGGTAACGCCACCTCTGTATGAAAATCACTGGCTGTGCTGTGTGCAGTCTGTGGCTAGTTTGCATTGTTGTCTGCCATTGTAGTGTTGGGCAGCGGCAGCTGGATGTGAACAGCGCGTAGCATTGCGCAGTTGGAGGTGAGCCGCCAGCAGTGGTGGATGTGCGGAGAGAGATGGCGGAGTTTTGAAATTTGTCATGAACTGCTTTATTTATATATGATGATATCAAGGTAAATACATTGTTTGTTCTCTATTATTATCTTTTATTTGCTAACTATCCCTGTCAGTAGTTAGTGCCTTCCATAGTTTGAATCTTATATTTAGCTGGCAGTAGTGGCGCTCGCTGTATTGCAGTAGCTTGAGCAGCGAAGATTTTTGTGAGGCAAGTGATTTGTGAAAGGTATAGTTTAATGTTAGTCAGGGCCATTCTTTAGTAGGGAATTTTGAAAGTCAGATTGCGTTGCGCTAAAAACATTGTGTGTCAGTTTAAGCACAGTCGTGTATAATTGTTCAAAGGGGACGTTTCACAACTAAAGACTGTTTTTTTATATTTTATCCATATTTTGCTGCTGAAAACGTGAGTGTATTGAAAACATTGGAGGTATGAATTAAACAACACCTTCAGTCACAACTTTTTAGTGTTTTATTAACTGAACGATGCATTTCGGACCCTGTGGGTCTATCTTCACGTATACTTTGTCTTAATACATGTTTTATTTCGTCTCCTGAATGAGGTGAATTGCATATACCTGTCACTAAAAGGGTTAATGTTAGGTTATGAATTTCCTAAGTCGAACGCGGGAAATTTGTGCAAAATAGTGGAAAATGAACAGTGTAAACTTACCATATAATCCAAGGAAACCATTTTCAACGTTTTAGTACCGGCAAACATTATTTTCTCCGTCGTTTTTGTACACGTCACTTCATTCAGGATGAACATTTGCACACACATGTTTATAAACACTTCACAGATGTTTCTCTACATGGTGTTGTCAAAGATGAATTTATTCGTAGTGCTAAAGATATGACTATAAACAACTGAAATATGCAAGGAATAACTTTAGAATAGGTCTTTAAAATTACTGACATAACTATGGCTTGCGAAATCTGTATGTTCATTTAACATAGATTCTGGTTTTTTTATTTTGTGGAGCTATATCTCCAGCTGTTCTAACAGACTTGGGGTCTTAGCATTAGGTTCTTTATGTAGTATTACCAAATTGTTTCCTAGACTGTTGATGACATGCATCGTGTATTTAATAAAACACGAAAAAGTTGTGACTGAAGGCGTTGTTTAAATCATAACTCCAATGTAAAGACTGTTTAATGCCAACTCTTACTGCTAGCGAGAAACTAAGTAACTTTTATCGTATGTTTTCATTATTGGATTTCAATGAATGTGTCATCTAACTAATTTTAATTTTCGATTTTTTTACAGTCGCTCCAATTTCAGACTTCGAAACTGAGTGCTCACATAAGATGTGAACTTGGTAAGCAACTGTACTGTGATTAGATCCGGAGAATTGCTACGTTTGCTGCACTCATTTACGAACTTTGCTTGCGAATTCTTCCCTTCACAAGCTCTTTTAATTAATTTCTCCCATTATAATGTCATCAATCGCAAGCAATTTCAGTCTTAATTCATAAAATTAATTTTGTTTAGTTTTCGCTCATTTAATTCAGCGGTCTTATCTTGATAAATACATTTGCAATTTTATTTCTTTTGCGCAGTTCTCTAAACAATTGCTAGGGTATTTAGTACAACTTAAACGATTCTATAGCCAGTATGGACATAAGGTGATAATTGGAGCAATGTATAACAACCCATATTTTAAACATGTTTTCGAACATGACTGTGCATTTACCCGACCCTCTGCTATTTAGACTGCAACTTTCGCCAGTACATTGGTTTTCTCCAATACTGTTTTTTACTATATGGAGCGGAACCAAATCAGAAAACTTATATGTCGACTGACTCTGGCTACAGATGTCTATGCACAGATATTATATTTATTAAATGAAAGAGGGAGGGGAGAACACAGTATGTATTAAAATTACTTAAAATAACACTGTGTCAGTGACAGCAGGAATTCCGCATTTTGTTGCAGTTCTGCTTTTCCTAAGCACTAAACATATTACAGACTGTCGGTGTAATCTGCAGTGCTCGTGTTAGAATTAAAACGCATCCGTCTGCTGAGGCACATAATTGTTAAAGTGGGATTTATTAAAGTTATGGCTTATAGTGCTGGCAAACACATGAATACAAAACTAGCTCTAGCGTTATTCAGAAAAGTAATGAAGATTAACAGCCGGTGGTTTCATTACGATGTATACTATAAAGTCATGTATAGTTCTGCGGTTGCTTTGCTTCATCATTGATCGTCTATCAGGAGTAGGTCTACACGCCTCTTTATCTGTACAAGTTTCTTCTGCCACCTGTAATTTTTGCGTTGTCTCTTCAGTCCAGTCCTTCTACCTCTACTTTTTCTCTGCCTTCCTGGAAATTTCCATGCCCATACCTTCTGAGGTGCGTTTTTATCATCCACACGTCTAATATGGGCATGCTATTCTACCCTTGGTGGTTTTATTTCTATCCATTGTAATGATGGTGGATCTATTTCTGTCAAATGTTTTGATGTCTTCGTTCCTTACTGTATTAATTACTGTGGTATTGCAACACTATCCACAGTACGTCAACTCCATTGCGTGGAATATTCCTTTCATTTCATCTGCAGGGTTCGGACTTCTGTCCTATGTAACAATGGGCTTTCCAGAAATCTCTTGTACAGTCACTTCTTTGTAAATCTGGAGATGTTGTCATTTCATGCTGCTGGAAGTATTGTTACGACAACTGTACATATAAAAATTTTTTTCTTTATGAATTTAGATAAATTAATACAAGCAATGTTTTGAATTTCTTTTTCGATTCTTTTCGTGTCATGTTAAAGAAACTGTGAGTAACTTTTGAAATGAATATTATTATTTATGTTAGATTTCAAATAATGTGGTAATCAAAGGAAAGTGTATTTAGTGTTAAAACTATTGTAAGATGTGAAAATTGTAATTTATACGCTTGGTCCATACGTAGGTAATGCATTAGGATATGTGTAATAGAAAACCTGTGGTGAATACCCTACCTGTAGGGGAGCGGGAAAAGGTGGAGGCAGGCGAGGCGGGAAAACGCACACTGGCGCGGTTCGGCACAACGGACACAGTATAACAGTGGGAGGCGAGCTACAGTCGGAAGTATACGTACTGTACCGAGGAGGCTACCCAGGAAGAGGGGATTCCATTGAGCCTCGGATGAACCGATTCCGACGACTACTTGGCATGGCTATATTCTGAGGCACAAAATTGGAAAGATTACGACGCTAAGAAGATGGAAAGTGCCGATGTTGTGTGAGCCTTAGCCGTGCTTGTATGTGTGCCGTGCTGCCCGCTATCTCGCTGCCCGCCAACTGCCGCTCCGACTTGCACAGGTCAAACATTTATTTCATCTTTAGAAGTGTATCTGTGTGGACCAGTGTCGAAACTGTTTCTAACTGTTCAATAATAACGTGACTTTTACCAGAATTGCCTTAGCCATTACTTATCCTGATCACTGACCTAGACAGGATCCTTACCTCGTATTGTGCAACCCGAGTATCCTGAACTGAAAGTTTAATGTTAGTGTTAATGAAAATTATCAGCAGATTAATCTATGCCATAAAGACGTCTAAAGTTTCGTGTGTTATTGCTAATGTTGGGAAAGAACAAAAGTATGGCTAAATTGAAAGAGAGTTTTTTGTTGGATTGAGTTAGCGATGTTATTTAATTTATCTGAGACAGAAATAATGACAGTTAAATAATTCAGAAGTGAGACAAAAGAGTAGTTATCCAGAGATTGATAATTTTGAGTGTTAATTTGCCTTCAGTACTTAATAGTTTCAGTATAACGACCATCACAGTTTCAGGGCCCCCCCCTTCTCTTGTCCATTCTTTCAAACCTTGAAATGTGTTGATCAGATTTGACCAGTAAAGCTAAACTATATATTAATCCTAAGTGTATTAGTGTTTTTCCATCCTTAATAGTGACATAGTGTGTGTACTTTCGAGATTGCTAATGCTAGGGCAATCTATGCCCGATTTCAGTCTGATCAATATACAAAATGTAGTTCGTAGTAATCATTGCTGTGTGGTGTTGTGTAAATGTAGTTCATCCAAATTAGTACAAAGGGAGAAAACTTTAGTTCAGTGGATTTTTCCGGTTCCAAACTTTGCCATATAACGCATCATTACTACGTGTTACTATGCTTGTACATGCACCCACTTGTACAAGGAAAAACTCACTCATTGCCTAAGTAGGCTGGCGACCGAATTGTTAATTATAGGTAGCATCTACTCTGTGTACTTCTTGTCCATGCGAAAGAGTAATTATACTTTCCATTTGCTTGATGCATCACTGTAGTTATTGACTGAATATAAGTCCGATCTTGCTTCTATTAGGTACACGCAGTCAACTTATGTACTAAAATCCTTGTTTATAAGGTGAAGCCTGTGAACTTATCGCAGTACAGGCTTTATAGAGCTAACGTACGTCCGAGCAGGGCGGTAGCGTTACAGGATCTTCTCAGTCATGACGTTTGTTTCCGTTATTTTATTTCATAAATATTGAAAATCCCTTCCATTCGCTATTGTAGTGACGCGCAAGTACTTATGAGATGCTACACTTAGATATGTTTTGGCTTTTAAGTCATGTTCTCTTTTACAATGGCCATATTGTAATTATTTCAGTATTTATATTAGTACCCCTCCAATTCTCTAAACATATAGCATATGTCTTCTTTACCTCTGGCTACAATCATTTGCTCGTCTACAAAAACAGTAGACTGCAGACACCCTCAGTTTCTATTTGCAGATCATTACCTTGACATTTTCCTATTATTAATGACTTCATCCCCAGACATTTTGAACAACATCAGAGAGATGCAACAACATTGTCTCAATCCTTTATTGGCAGTTACTTGTTTCGATTGCGGTTAAATATTCTCCCTGCATTGTCCAAACTGCAGCCAACAACTCTCCTCTGACTTTACACAATGCTCTTATTGTTTACAACTGCTATTACATCTGAGAAAACTACATCACACTAGGAAAGACAATATTTAAATTCTTTTTATGTACTTATCTGTTATCATATCTGTGGTTTAACAGCGCAAGTTGTACTAAATTAACACATAAATAAAGAAAATAAAAAAAATATTGCTGAAGAAAATAATTCTACCAGCTTATTTCCTAACAAGTAAAAAACTATATCTAATTCTAGTTCTGGTACAAGTCAGAAATTACATCTAATTCTCAATCTGGTATGATCCGGCAATATGTTCGCTGTACATTCGGATGATGTTATGATCTGGTTCTCCAGAAGACATGGTCCTGGTTCCCAAATACGTTAGTTTCATTATGCATCACATACCTCGTTTCTGTATAATAATCTCTTTCTTCCGTTAAGATATAGCAGTACGAAATGTATCACTCTAGTTGCCAGTCACATTAATGACATCTTGCAGCATGTTAGTTTACCACGCAGGGAGGAAAGAACTCGTGTGTCGAATTAAAGACGGAGTGTTGGTGCACCAGACATCCTGAATGTGGTTATTAGGCAGTTACCCGCGCGAGTGGCAAATGCTGCGTTGGTCTCCAAATTCCATCTCAGGCAATATCACACTCACATACTTAATCAATGTTAACAAACAGAGAAATGTTTAGACATTTCATGGTCGTATAGTGCACGCAAATGTCTCCCTTAAGCTGCCCTGACGACTGCGGCGCCAGGAACAATATTCAATGATGAACCAAATCTCAAAGAGTGCCTGCTTAATAGTTATTTTATCCGTATTTTAAATGAAATGCATCACTGATTCTGCGTATCATTGGTCCGACAATTTGCTGGCAGTTTTAAGGAGGTATGTGCCATTAGTTGTCTAAGCACTGGTAATGCAATTGGAGTAAATAACGGGACGCTGATTTGTGTACGCGGTAACGGCGCCTGATAGTGACCCAGATGGGTTCCATAGTATTTACATCAGGCGAATTTGGTCACCGAGACATCAGCGTAAGGTCACTATAATGCTCCCAAAAGCACCGTAGGACAGTTGTGGCTCCAAGACCGGACAATTCTTTTACTGAAAGAGGACATTGCCATCGGAGAAGAAATCAACGAAGAAGGGGTGCAGCTGGTCCGCAGCTGTACGCCTGTCTTCAATTACTGCTACAGGTCCCATGAAGGGGCACGAGAAAAACTCCCATAGCGTAATAATGCTCCCACCAGGTTGCGTCCGTGGCGCGCTGCACGTTTCATCTCGACGACGACGATTGTGGAGACGACCATCGACCTAGTGTGGCAAAAGTATGATTCACCCGGAGTTGCTTACACATTTACATTGTTCGCCGGTTGAATCCCGATGGTCCCATGCCCGCTGCAACTATGTCGTTGGTTCAGCATGTAAACACGTAGGGGTGGCCTGCTGTGGAGCGCCATGGACAACAATGTACAGTGAGCCCCGAAATACAAGTGCGTGCATGAGTATTGTACTCTTTCGGTAGAGATGCCACAGATCACCATCAGCCCTACTTTACAGACCAGACAAGTCTCCGAGCCCCACGTTATGTGAAGAGTCATGTACATCCAATCATTTTGCGCCTTGTGGTAATTTCAATTCCCTTCTACCTCTTTCCGTAGATATTTTGTTTTATAAGTGTATCTGTAGCTTAACTGTACTAGTTTTACTACATTAACACAGAAATGCAGAAAATAAAAAATAAAAATTACTTAAGAAAATAATTCTGCCGTCTTATTTCCCAACAAGTAAAAAATTATATCTAATTCTAGTTCCGGTATCAACCCGCAGTGTGTTCGGTACACAAACGGGTGGTGTCATAATCTGGCTCTCCGGTCATGGCGCTGGCTCCGAGGTGCGCCACGTGTCCTTATTCACCACATACCTTGTTGGTGTATGATAATCTCTTCCTTGTGTTAAGCGACAGCGGTACGAAATGTATGACAATGGATACCAGTCACATTCATGACATCTTGCAGCGTGATAGTTTGTGAAACACCCCCTTAGAAAAAATAATGAACTACTGTGCTGATAAACCTCTTCCGTTATTTGATTTTCAAACAGCTGAGCAAAACTGAACGGACTCAGACATATCTCTCTTTACTTAAACAGACACACAATATTTTTAGCGCAACGCAATCTGACTTTCAATAATCCCTACAAAAGAATGGCCCTGACTAACAATAACCTATACCTTTCATGAATCACTTATCTCACAAAAATCTTCGTTACTCAAACTACTGCAATACAGGGTGTGCCAATACAGCCAGCTGAATAAAAGATTCTAACTACTGAAAGCACTAACTACTGATAGGCACAGTTAGCAAATGAAAGATTTTGATAGAGAACGAGCAATGTATCTACCTTAATAATGTTCAAAAGTTATATATATATGAGATCGTGATATCCAATATTACAAATTTACTCTTTCTAATGGACACACGTCCAGATCGCCCGCTCTCAAAATTCTGCCATGTCTCCCCACATCCACCACTGCTGGCGGCTCATCTCGAACTGCGCAACGCTACGCCCTGTTTACATCCAACTGCCCAACACTGCAATAGCAAATATTCCAACAATGTAAACGAGCCAAAGACTGCACACAGCACAGTCAGTGATTTTCATACAGAGCGCTACGTGGCGTTACTAACATAAAAACCTAAACAGCCATTTGCCACACACGAAGGTGGTCCACAGCCGGACCCAACCCAGGGGTCGGGTTGAAAACGGTGAGCTGGTACACCTATGAGTCTGAATGTGGTTTTCAGTCAGTTACCTACGCAAATGGCAAATGCTGGGCTGACCTCCAAATTCCATACAGTACGACACTGTCATCTGATCACGATAACAAACAGAGCAAAGTTTACACATTTCGTGGAGATACAGTGCGCACAAATATCTCCCTTAAACTGCCTTGACGACATTGGCTTCAGGAATGGTATCCCACCATAACGTTAACTAAAATTTGGCAAGTCCCGACAAAAATGACTCTGCACAAGCCGGAGTAGATGCTCAGGAAAGGAGGAAGAAAAAATTTGTCATTGGCGTTACATGGACTATAACGTGTCATTATCACTTCGCGTGTTGCGCAATGATAAAATATTAAATACTGTCTTCATCTTGCCGGGATATGCTCTGGTTCAGTATCGTCAAATGAAAAAGAAGGGAAAGATAAAAGCACGCGATTTTAAAATAAAGGTGAATTTGATATACTTCCTAATACCCTTCTTCCCCATCTCTCTGTCCATCTTCTCCTCCCCCTCTCTTTCTCCATCTGTTCCTTCTTTCCCATGTCGACCCCATTGATGCAAGAAAGTGTTTTATGTCCTGGACGACTTTGGGGACCGCATTATGGCTCTGGAATACCCAGAGCCCACTGGCGCCTCGATTGGTCAAGTTGTTCACCGATATGAACACATGCGAATCCTTTTTGTGGGGCTGTGTTAAAGACAAGGTGTACAGCAATAACCCCAAAATCATTGCTGAACTGAAAACAGCCATTCAGGAGGTCGTCGACAGCATCGATGTTCCGACTCTTCAGCGAATCATGCAGAATTTCGCAATTGGTTTGCGCCACGTCATCGCCAATGATGCAGGCACATCGAACATTTCATAACCTACATCTGAATACCTGTCAAGTTGTTTATACGCTTAGCAAAGTGTGTGCACACCGTATTTTTTAACTAATTTACGTATTTTTCATATAGTTCAGTAACTGTCAACCTATATAGAGATATGTGGTATCGCGGGACTTAGTCTCTGAGCAGTGAGCAGCCGGGCGCTTGGTGTGAACTCTAATTTTTCTCGTAGATAGCTTGTATTTCGCGATGAGACTGTAAATCTCGTTCCTCAATCAGAAATGTAGCCTTTTGTGTCTCCAGCCGATGTGTCGCTTTTGCGTCTGCACCAGCACTCCCTCTGCCCGTCCCCTACCGCGTTTCCCGCGCGCCGGTTATCCTCGCTCAACTGACGAGGGCAGTTCCCTTTCTTGAAACCGTCCATCTGATTGGCTACACCTTATTCTACATTATTTTACGTCTTAAAATATTTAAATAATCAAAGCTTGACCACTTTCACGTTGCAAATAAAGTAACAACAATAACCATTATGTAATAAACGTTAAATTCTTTTACACAAACCAATAGAATTTCCTTCTTAACTTTGAATGTCACGGTCAGTAGCCTTGCGCCAATATGTTTTCTGATAAATAAATAGAGAACAAAAGTACCTATTATACATTAAACTTCACAACAAGTATTGTTTTACCTAATTATTCAATGAGGTTTCATGCTGCCATCGTTCATGTGTTTTTTGTGGAGGAAATGATGATCTGATTCTAACTGAAAATACTGATAATTTAAATTTACTATACCTTTTAAACAAACAAAGTTACACAGCTGATATTTACAACATTTGTCATTTTAATGATGTGCTTCTATATGAAATGTCCATCGTTAAGATCGACCAAAGCGTTCGGATTTTAGAATCCAGGTATTTGTTACAAAACTTGTTAATTTCCCTTTAACGGTAACCATTATAAATATGATCAATATACAAGTTTTATTGGGATCACCATGAAATTTTATGGAGGATGGCAGATTAAAATTACTGCGGCTTCATTCCGTGCACTGCTACAGAATTAAATAATTTTCATAAATGTTTCCCTTTATGGCCGTTCTTAGGTTATCCATATTTAACACAGCTATGTCTCCTTGGCCACAAAAGCCATCTACTGGATTTCCCTATGACGTAGGTTCTCGTCTATCTCAGTCGCACACTACAGTGCTTAGGCCTCCATAGACAATAGGCGCCTGTGAGTTTCCCCATCTCGTGGTGAATCTGCGCCCTTTGCGGCACGCGGTCCTGGACGACAGGGTTCATTTCACAATTCCTGTAGGCTGACTCTTTCGGCCATATATTTAAATGAGAGCGCAATTCTCGTTAACTCACAAAGGGTCAAAGCATATTAATTATCTGTTTCACGGCCTAACATGACAGATAATCTGTTAACAGCACATAATACACCAATTCCTGATTCACAGTTGGCAGTATTAAATAAATCCTACCATATCTTTGACTACAATAAAGAACAATTAATATATTGAATGTTATAAATGATATTCCCTTAAACCTATGTAACAGACTGACAGATCTTTCAAACTGCATTATTCATAATACAAATGTTCAAATGCATGGACCCTTGTTGGATGCCTTAATGTAAGCGCTTCTCGGTATTAGCATGGTCCCTTCCTAATATTTCTGCAGATACTGAAGCGCAAACATGACGTATTCGAGTTTTCAACACATCTGGATTTTCAACTTCCGTTCCGTAAACTTTAGCTTTGATATAAACCCATAAGATAAAATCCAAGCGCGTTAAATCAGGCGATCTCGCTGGCCATCGATTGCAACCACCACGACCTGTCCACCCTTCGGGGTATACACTCTTGAGGTATTCCCTAACCCATTTACAACAATGGGATGGTGCTACTTCGAGCTGAAACCAGTGCCTCACAGCTAAGGAAGTGGGATGTCTTGTAGGAGATGCCCCCGATTGAGCCCATTATGTAGGAATTACAAATAAAACTTTCTAATCAGTCTGAAAGTCTTATAAACTGGTCCAGTGAGGTGGTCTCCTAGAATGCTGCATCATACGATAGCAGCCAACTGCGCTTGCATCTGATGTGGTCGTACCCAGTGAGGATTTGCAGGAACCCAGTAATATAGTTTGTGTTTACTGACAGTGGCGTCATTGCCGAAATGGCAGTCATCTGCATATAAAATATGCCTGCTGAAATCCAGATTTACGGCTACTTTATTTACGACACGTCTGCCGAACGGTACCCCTTTTGGAAATCATTTCCAAATAGCTGTTGGTGTAGGTTCAGGTTAAAGGGATGCCATTCTCCTTCCTCCAGAATCATTTCTAAGGAAGACGTCCGTATCCCCAGGGTCACTGCAGCTCTTCTTTGTCGTAATTACGAAGACAAGTAGGTATTACTGGGCGGAGTCAAATGGCTTTCATAATATTAATAATAATGACCATAGTATTATCACTAGTACTATTATTGATATTATTATAGGTACAAAAAATACTGCAACCTAAATGCAATTTCACGATAACACTATTGATTATACTACTTTGTACGTACGCGTTACATTCATTTAAGCTATGCTTAACGTGTGTGGTATGTGCTCCGAACTACTCAGTAACGTTCCAGGAACATCGCGTACGTCGCCGATTGGTCTCTCCACGACATGTTGTTCCTGGAAAGCTCCCTTTGTTCTTAAACCTATCTCTGTACGTCTAAAAGCATGCGCAGAAGGTGCGTTGGAAAAATTTGAATACAGATTACCGGCCTCAGCTGTATTGTGATACGTCTCCCCATAGATCAGTATCATTACGGTATAGCCTTCAATGGAACATTGGGGTTGTTACGTCTTTGACTGCGAGACCTGACTGGAATTACAAACAGAGGGCCCCGCGACCTTACTCGAACGGAAAAAGGAGGAAAATGGACGCAGATGGCGGTCAATGTTCTGTAGAGGTTCGTTGTACATTCACTTCCCATTTGGACAACAGTGACAAGGCAACCTTCCTTGCACTAACGTTAACGAGAAATATATATATATATATATATATATATATATATATATATATCAAATAACCTTTATCACCCCAGTTTCCAAGACTCCTGAAGATACACGTTGACTGTGGGTATTGTATCCCAGACACAGTCCCTTTGACTGTTCAGAGATGTCACTAAACACGCCCAAAGATGTAAACAACCATGCATGAGAAGCGCATAGAAGGAGGGGGTCCAACAGTTGATCAGTTCCAAACATTCCACCAGGAAGGAGGTACAAGCCTCGTGTTGTCTGAAGTTCAACCACGCCTAGACGGTCAATATCGTGGCTCGATCGCGTCCGCATTGTTACTTTGTGCCAGGAAGGGCTCTCAACAAGGTAAGTGTCCAGGCGTCTCGGAGTGAACCAAAGCGATGTTGTTCGGACATGGAGGATGTACAGAGAAACAGAAACTGTCGATGACATGCCTCGCTCAGGCCGCCCAAGGGCTACTACTACAGTGGATGACCGCTATCTACGGATTATGGATTGGAGGAACCGTGCAAGCAACGCCACTATGTTGAATAATGCTTTTCGTGCAGCCACAGGAGGTCGTGTTATTACTCAAACTGTGGGCAATGGGCTGCATGACGCGCAACTTCACTCATGACGTCCATAGCGAGGTCCACCTTTGCAACCACGACACCATGCAGCGAGGTACAGATGGGCCCAAAAACATGCCGAATGCACTGCTCAGGACTGGCATCACGTTCTCTTCACCGATGAGTGTCGCATATGCCTTCAACCAGACAATCGTCAGAGACGTGTTTAGAGGCAACTTTGTCAGACTCAACGCCTTGGACACTCTGCCCAGTGAGTGCATCAAGGTGGATGTTCCCTGCTGTTTTGGGGTGTCATTATGTGGGGCCGACGTACGCAAGTGGTAATCATGGAAGGCGCCGTAACGGCTCTACGATATGTGAATGCCATCCTCCGACCGATACTGCAACGATATCGGCAGCATATTGGCGATGCATTCGTCTTCGTGGACGACAATTCGTGCCCCCATCGTGCACGTCTTGTGAATGACTTCCTTCAGGATAACGACATCGCTTGACTAGAGTGGCCAGCATGTTCTCCAGACATGAACCCTATTGGACATGCCTGGGATGGATTGAAAAGGGCTGTTTATGGACGACGTGACCCACCAACCACTGTGAGGGATCTACGCCGAATCAACGTTGAGGAGTGGGACAATCTGGACCAACATAGCCTTCATGAACTTGTGGATAGTCTGACACAACGAATACAGGCATGCATCAATGCAAGAGGACGTGCTACTGGATATAATAGGTACCGGTGCGTATAGCAATCTGGACCACCATCGCTGAATGTCTCGCTGTATGGTTGTACAACCATCAATGTGTGGTTTCATGGGCAATAAAAAGGGGTCCGCAGCTCATGGCCGTGCGGTAGCGTTCTCCCTGCCCACGGCCGGGTTCCCGGGTTCGATTCCCGGCGGGGTCAGGGATTTTCTCTGCCTCGTGA
This sequence comes from Schistocerca serialis cubense, assembly GCF_023864345.2. Lineage (NCBI taxonomy): Eukaryota > Metazoa > Arthropoda > Insecta > Orthoptera > Acrididae > Schistocerca > Schistocerca serialis. The sequence goes on from NC_064645.1 coordinate 538,782,241, forward strand.
TGACTGGGTGTTGTGTGATGTCCTTAGGTTAGTTAGGTTTAAGTAGTTCTAAGTTCTAGGGGACTGATGACCATAGGTGTTAAGTCCCATAGTGCTCAGAGCCATTTGAACCATTTGAATAAAAAGGTCAGAAATGATGTTATTGTTGTTCTACTCCGGTTTTTTGTACAGGTTATGGAATTCTCGAAACCCAGGTGATCCAAAACTTTTTATCATATATATATATATAATGTTTACATATGAGGGTTATTCGGAAAGTAAGGTCCGATGAGTCTCGAAATGGAAACAGCTGTGAAAATCAACAGTTAGCTGCACCTTCCATCCAGTTCTCTACGTAGTCACCGCTCCATTTACACTCTGTCATAGCGTTGTACCAACTTTTCAATACCCTCGACGTAGAATGTAGACTCCTGTGCTTTCCACCAATTCTCTATGCTAGTCTGCAGCTCGCTGTCGGTGCCTAAATGTTGTCTCCATACCGAACAATTCGTGTGCGCAGAGATAAAACGCAGAGCGAGTCAGTTACTGGCTGTACAGTTGGTGATCAAACATGTCCCATTGAAAACTCTGGAAGAGGATATTCACTGCCCCTGCAGTTTGCGGCCAAAATTTGTCACGATGGAGGAACCCTATGAGAGCTGTGGTATGTGGACACTACTGCGAAAGCAAAGAGAGCCTCACTGCAAGTTTAAACGCCGCCAAAACCTCTCAAACAGAAGCTAAACGATGTCAAAGTTAGCGTAAGGACGGCTATGCGTGAAGCGTTCAGTGAATTCGAAAGTAAAATTCTATGTACCGTCTTGACAGAAAATCGTAGGAAGTTCTGGTCTTATGTTAAATCAGTAACTGACTCGAAACAGCATATCCAGACACTACGGGATGATGATGGCATTGAAACAGAGGATGACACGCGTAAAGCTGAAATATTAAACACCTTTTTCCAAAACTGTTTCACAGAGGAAGACCGCACTGCAGTTCCTTCTCTAAATCCTCGCACAAACGAAAAAATGGCTGACATCGAAATAAGTGTCCAAGGAATAGAAAAGCAACTGAAACCACTCAACAGAGGAAAGTCCACTGGACCTGACGGGATACCAATTCGTTTCTACACAGAGTACGCGAAAGAACTTGTCCCCCTTCTAACAGTCGTGTACCGCAAGTCTCTAGAGGAACGGATGGTTCCAAATGACTTGAAAAGAGCACAGGTAGTCCTAGTCTTCAAGAAGGGTCGTCGAGCAAATGCGCAAAACTGTAGACCTATATCTCTGACATCGATCTGTTGTAGAATTTTGAAACACGTTTTTTGCTCGCGTATCATGTCATTTCAGGAAACACAGAATCTACTCTGTAGGAATCAACATGGATTCCGGAAACGGAGATAGTGTGAGACCCAACTCGCTTTATTTGTTCATGAGACCTAGAAAATATTACATACAGGCTCCCAGGTAGATGCCATTTTCCTTGACTTCCGGAAGGCGTTCGATACAGTCCCGCACTGACGCCTGATAAACAAAGTAAGAGCCTACGGAATATCAGACCAGCTGTGTGGCTGGATTGAATAGTTTTTAGCAAACAGAACACAGTATGTTGTTCTCAATGGAGAGACGTCTACAGACGTTAAAGTAACCTCTGGGAGTGTTATGGGACCATTGCTTTTCACAATATATATAAATGACCTAGTAGACAGTGTCGGAAGTTCCATGCGACATTTCGCGGATGATGCTGTAGCATACAGAGAAGTTGCAGCATTGGAAAATTGCAGCGAAATGCAGGAAGATCTGCAGCGGATAAGCACTTGTTGCAGGGAGTGGCAACTGATCGTTAAAATAGACAAATGTAATGTATTGCGAATACATAGAAAGAAGGATCCTTTATTGTATGATTGTATGATAGCGGAACAAACACTGGTAGCAGTTACTTCTGTAAAATATCTGGGAGTAGGCGTGCGGAACAATTTGAAGTAGAATGATCTTATAAAATTAACTGTCGGTAAGGCGGGTGCTAGGTTGAGATTCATTGGGAGAGTTCTTAGAAAATGTAGACCACCAAGAAAGGAGGTGGCTTACAAAACACTCGTTTGACATATATTTGAGTATTGCTCATCAGTGTGGGATCCGTACCAGATCGGGTTGATAGGGGAGAAATGGAAGATCCAAAGAAGAGCGGCGCGTTTCGTCACAGGGTTATTTGGTAAGCGCGATAGCGTTACGGAGATGTTTAGCAAACTCAGGTGGCAGAGTTTGCAAGAGAGGCGCTCTGCATCGCGGTGTAGCTTGCTGTCCAGGTTTCGAGAGGGAGCGTTTCTGGATGAGGTATCGAATATACTGCTTCCCCCCATTTATACCTCCCGAGGAGATCACGAATGTAAAATTAGAGAGATTCGAGCGCGCGCGGAGGCTTCCCGACAGTCGTTCTTCCCGCGAACCATACGCGACTGGAACAGGAAAGGGAGGTAATGGCAGTGGCACGCAAAGTGTTCTCCACCACACACCGTTGGGTGGCATGCGGAGTATAATTGTAGATGTAGATGTAGATGGACTGCATAAAGTCAGGTGAAATCTCTCACCTTGCCCCCATACTTGGCGGCAGACGTTAGTTATCTAGGCACCTTTATATGGTAACTGTGCGCTCAGAACTAAAAAGAGTGACGTGTTTCGATGCTCATGCTAGAGACACTGGCCTTCATATCTGTGTAAAGTGTCAGTTGATTATCGCTGCGGTTTCCATTTCGCGTCATATCCGACCTTACTTTCCGAATAGCCCTCGTAGATGGGAGTTAAAGCACTACCTTCAAATTTTCCACGAGTGGGTAATTCGATGAATTCAAATTTCAGATGCAGACGCTGTAATTTTTACCGAAGTGTGCCACCTCATTCCTAGCTGGCTGAGACCTTGGCCTGGACGATGAATAAACTAGTTTATAAAAGAGGTTGCGTCTCGAACTGCTTGCTCGCCTGATGTGCCCAGGTGCCAATCATACTGGCGCGGCAGCGCGAGGCGCTTGCCGAAAACCAGTTACTCCGCCAGACGTAAGCTGCAGCAATGCGGCCGGGGCGTACAGGCGTCGGTATTGACACAGCTGTCAATATCGCGCCCGTGAGAAGTGAAATGCGTGCGGCTGCTGTCGGCCGCGCGGAGATGGAGTGCCGGCGCTCTCTCAGGCGCGGAACGACTTTCTGCGAAACTGCAGGGTAGTTGGACGCGTTTACCGCCAGACTTTTAGCTGATGCAGCACCTTTACAGGAACGATACTTGTTGCGTTACATCCAGAGCACTTTCCTAGATAGCACACTTACCTATCTAACGCAATGTTTTCTTTATTTCGTACTGTTATCACCATTTCATTATCGCAAATTAACCAACTTGTGTCAACACAAGCCGGCCGCTTTGGCCGAGCATTTCTAGGCGCTTCAGTCCGGAACCGCACTGCTGCTACGGTCGCAGGTTAGAATCCAGCCTCGGGCATGGATGTGTGTGCTGTTAGTAAGGTTTAAGTAGTTTTAAGTTCTAGGGGGCTGATGACCTCAGATGTTAAGTCCCATAGTGCTTAGAGCCATTTGAACCATTTTGTCAAGAAAATCTACTTATAAATGACACACACTTCGCGAATAAACAACGTCTGTATCCACACGGCCTGGACAAAAATATTTTAAGACCAAAAACACACCACATTACCGTGCCTTAACACTTTTTGGGAAGAGCTTCCATTCGTCACGGAGAGGGAATATACAGCTCCTGTATGGTTGTTAGGGGAATTTTGTACCATAAAGAGGCCGTGTCGTCATTGGGGAACCAACATTCCGCATTGGGATTGACATGATGAGCCAAAATGGTCACAAAACCCTCGCCAGTAGAACGACTTCCCAGAGTAATCATGGGGCTCGTGGTATACCATGATGTCGCTGTCAGAATCATCACAGTATCCACACCAATATTCTATTGCCACGTAGACTCGTCCAGAAGCTGGAAACTACTTGAGACAAGACCAACATGAGGAAATGTCTTACTACTTCGTAGTCCAGATTTTATGGCTTCGCCAGCATGTTTTCCAGCTATGGACATTTGAAACACTGATGTGTGGTTTTCTAATCGTAGTTCGACCTGCTAATTCCAGCTTTGGAGCTCCCTGTGTGACTTTTTTATTTTTTTATTTTATTTATTTATTTTGACAGATTGTGAGCTTCAGTTCTACTGCGACTTGCAGCTTTCGCCCTCTTTGTCACAATCATCTTCAACGATCGTGTGTCACGACCACTCAACAGACACTTACAGCCCCGTTGTGACTTAGCAGATGATGTTTGACGGATTTTCGCTTTTCCCTACTCAGTACAAATTTTCGGTACTATAGCTCTTGAAACACGGAACACTTCGACTACCTTTGTTATAGAACCACCCACATACGAGCAACAAGAATTCTCCCAAGTTAAGGGTCACTTAGCTCCGAAACAATGCGTTATGCATTCACACCTACACGGAACACTGCACTGTTCTGACGACACTAACGCCTGCAATGCTTTCTTCTTTTTCTTTTTTTTTTTCTTAGGACATTGCACAAGTGACTTTGTCGTTTGTCGCAAATTTCACTTAGAATGCACAGACAGACTGGGAGTAGCCGCAATACTACGTGATGTACTGAACCGAAATCGGTTACAAAAATGGTTCAAATGGCTCTACGCACTATCGGACTTAACATTTGAGCTCATCAGTCCCCTAGACTTAGAACTACTTAAACCTAACTAATCTAAGGACATCAGACACATCCATGCCCGAGGCAGGATTCGAACCTGTGGCCGTAGCAGCAGCGCGGTTCCAGACTGATGCGAAATCTGTTACAACGAACGGCGGAACTATTTACGCCAATATAGGAGGGAATTACCGGCAAACACAAGCATAATGAGGTGGTTCAAAATCTTTAAAGCGACTGGCAGTATCACAGACCTTCCTCGAAATGAACACCGTGTCTCAAGCACGCGTTGACAGAGTGCAAGAGGCATTTCAGAGCGGCTCCACAAAAGTAAGGTCGTCAACTCAACTTTCTGGAAGTACTCAACGACACGTATTCCTGACAGGTGCATGGATCATGATGGTCGCATCACATTGCCTCCACGTATCTTCCGGGGGGGGGGGGGGGGGGTTGTTTCTTTGGGAGAGGAGACCAACCTGCGAGGTCATCTGTCTCATCGGATTAGGGAAGGAAGTCGGTCCTTCTCTTTCAAAGGAACCATACCGACATTTGCCTGGAGCGATTTAGGGAAATCACGGAAAAGCTAAATCAGGATGGCCAGATGCTGGATTGATCCGTCGTCCTCCCGAATGCGAGTCCCGTGTGCTAACCACTGAGACACATCGCTCGGTGTATCTTCGAGGTTTTGTGGGGTTACATCAAGAATCTCGTGTAGCCAGCTCACATGAATGACATAGCTGTCCTTTATGCACGCATCAGCAAGCAATTAGAACTACTGATGCTGCAGTGGCGTCCCGTACATTAGCAGAACTCGAATATCGCCTTGGTGTTCTTCCAGCGACGAGTGGAGCACAAACTGAAATTCCGATCCAAAAAAATTTTTTTCCGAGCTGCTGAATGTTTTACAATAAACTGCAAAGGTCTGAGTCTAACAGTTTCCCAGCTATGAATTTTTTAAATGATAGCGGGACTTTAATGTGACCCTATACACCGCAAAACTATCTAGGTGCCACTAGTGGCGGCTTATTAACAGCTGTAGAAAGCTGCACTAGCGTATACACTTACCGAAAAGTTGTTTGAAAAATGCGGACGCTGTTCACTTCTGGCCTGGCATAATGTGGGGCAGAATGTATCTCTGTTGGCTAGCGTTTATTTCTTCGTGTGGAGTCATCATAATATCAAGTTAGTTAGTTACATGTTCCATACATCGTTTGAACAATACTTTTATCGAAACAACGTGGAACGTGGCAGTTTACAGCGTATGTATACATGTTAATGATACCATTAATGAACAAATAATTTTTTTATTTCTATTCTTGCAACTGCATTTAAAAACGAGTGTTTTTTCTTTTTTTTTTACAGGAGACAACATTTTAAATAAAAACTCTTTGGTATAGTAGGAGGAGTTGTCAGTAGGACAATGTTGGAGTTAGATTTACGTGCTGTTTTGCTACTTGTCAGACATTTTACTGAATTGGATAAGTGATCAAAAAATTTTCCTGCTGTCATGTTCAGCCCCTTTCTCACCCATTGGAAGCTTTAACAACAGGCAATAAACGTCATCTTTTCCTTTAGTGTTGTAGGTATGGACGTCACTGTTCTCAAACCGCGATGATTTTCTTCATGACGAATTGCGTTAGTGAATATACACCGGTGTCCAAAATTAAAGCTACAAATTGTTATTTCCCCTTCCTGTGTCTAATTCACGGTATAATCACACAAACTGCCGTCGAGTGTCCTTATGATCGTGTTCTGCATGGAACATTTCGATACACGGACAATCACGCCAACGATGAATTCAGGGCACCTATCAAACGGGGTAGAGTTTGCCGGGTAGTCTCACATCCACAATCACTGTGTACACAGCCACAGACGGTGTAGTATGGCACAGAGAAGTCACCTACCAAACTCTCTGCGGTGGAGGGTCAAAGGAAGAATGAAAATAGGACAGTAGCAAACTGATGTGGCCCGATGGCTCAATGTGAATCATTCTGTTGTTTCTCCGACGTGGCGACAGTTTATGGAGATCGAAACTGTGTCCCGAAGACAAACCGCTATTTGGCTGTAAGGTCACGACTGTGCCGTATTAGTACTGCATGACAGCTGGCATCTGACCTCGCAACATCCACTGGACGAGGCAAACGGTTTAAGGAAGGCTCCGCACGAGTGGCCTTTACTGTCGGAGATCTGTTGTATGTGTACCTCTGATGCGTCTTCACAGAAGCCATCGGGCTTCTTTTCACAGAAGAGTCTTGATTTGGTCTGGAGAGTGATTCGCGACGGATTCGCTTCTGGAGGGAATGTAGAACACGATTTCGGGAACCAAACATTGTGGAAAACGACCGGTATCGAGGAAAATCGCTAAGGTGTAATCAGGGATTATGTAGGCCCACTCGAACGCCTTTTCATGAAATTGTACATGTGAATTGGAAAGGTTTCATTTTTGACAGGCATCGTGATGAGATCTTGGGACCTCATGTGCGGTTGTTGCGAGTTGATGTAGACCCAGACGTCGTACTACTGAACAATAGTGGTCGACCTCATCAAGCACGGGTGGTTGACGTTTTCTTGGAAACAGAAGATATTGCTGCCATGGCGTGGATTGCTCGCTCTCACGATTTGCATCCCAAAGAGCATGTCTGCGATGGTCAGGGTGACGGCTTCCATCGCGTTAGCATACACTAACGATTCTCCAAGACTTTAGTCGTTGTCAGACCTGTACTGCTGTCAGAGGTGGTCACACTCCGTACTGAGCACATTAACCATTTTTTGGAATGGGTGTGCGAACCCGTTAAGGCGGAAAAAGCGAAGAACATTTTTGTCTACCGTTATCCATGTTGCAGTTTTTTAATCTCTGTGTTCTCTACGTCGTTTTTACTTTACTATAACTCATTTTTACTGTTTTGTGGAAAAATAAATGTAACCTGGTAAAACATCCGTTTGTTGCCTTAATTTTGCACACTAGTGTATGTATTTGTGATGGTGCAGTTACAATGCCTAGCTCCTTGAAGAAGCGAATACATGTTGAGTTCGGGAGACCAACACATACAGGGTTATTACAAATGATTGAAGCGATTTCACAGCTCTACAATAATTTTATTATTTGAGATATTTTCACAATGCTTTGCACACACATACAAAAACTCAAAAAGTTTTTTTAGGCATTCACAAATGTTCGATATGTGCCCCTTTAGTGATTCGGCAGACATCAAGCCGATAATCAAGTCCCTCCCACACTCGGCGCAGCATGTCCCCATCTATGAGTTCGAAAGCATCGTTGATGCGTGCTCGCAGTTCTGGCACGTTTCTTGATAGAGGAGGTTTAAACACTGAATCTTTCACATAACCCCACAGAAAGAAATCGCATGGGGTTAAGTCGGGAGAGCGTGGGGGCCATGACATGAATTGCTGATCATGATCTCCACCACAACCGATTCATCGGTTTTCCAAACTCCTGTTTAAGAAATGTCGAACATCATGATGGAAGTGCGGTGGAGCACCATCCTGTTGAAAGATGAAGTCGGCTCTGTCGGTCTCCAGTTGTGGCATGAGCCAATTTTCCAGCATGTCCAGATACACGTGTCCTGTAACATTTTTTTTGCAGAAGAAAGAGGGGCCGTAAACTTTAAACCGTGAGATTGCACAAAACACGTTAACTTTTGGTGAATTGCGAATTTGCTGCACGAATGCGTGAGGATTCTCTACCGCCCAGATTCGCACATTGTGTCTGTTCACTTCACCTTTAAAAAAAATGTTTCTTCATCACTGAAAACATGAGCTGTTGCAACCGCGCCGAAAATTCAAAGCGTTTGACTTTGTCATCGGGTGTCAGGGCTTGTAGCCTTTTCCGTAAGATTTTCCAAACCATCGACTGTGGTATGTTTAGCTCCCTGCTTGCTTTATTCGTCGACTTCCGCGGGCTACGCGTGAAACTTGCCCGCACGCGTTCAACCGTTTCTTCGCTCACTGCAGGCCGACCCGTTGATTTCCCCTTACAGAGGCATCCAGAAGCTTTAAACTGCGCATACCATCGCCGAATGGAATTAGTAGTTGGTAGATCTTTGTTGAACTTCGTCCTGAAGTGTCGTTGCACTTTTATGACTGACTGATGTGAGTGCATTTCAAGCAAGACATACGCTTTCTCGGCTCCTGTCGCCATTTTGTCTCACTGCTCTCTCGAGCGCTCTGGCGGCAGAAACCTGAAGTGCGGCTTCAGCCGAACAAAATTTTATGAGTTTTTCTACGTGTCTGTAGCGTGTCGTGACCATATGTCAATGAATGGAGCTACAGTGAATTTACGAAATCGCTTCAATCATTTGTAATAGCCCTGTATAATTACTACTGCTCGCTTTTGTGTCATTAGTATTATATTTGTGAATGATGAGTTACTCCAGCAAATTCCAAGTCTAGCAATTATACGAAGAGCAAATGTAAGTCAACTCAGTCGTTTGTATAGCTCAGTAAGAGGCTTATTTTAGTTCTGATTTTCATCAACATGTATACCAATAGAAGCTTTCTGTCCTGATTACTGATTGTTATTATGTACTGCATCAGCTGTTGGTATGACTCTCTTTGCTGTACAGAACTGAATGAAATCTCACCCTTCAGAGTGCGGCTTAACCAAAATGAAGCACGTGAAAGGACCGGGCCAGGGACTTAAGTACACATCAGTCACCATTTGAGAAACTTTATTACAATTTTAAAAAAATCACTCTGTGTACTAAAAGAAACAATTCCTGAGATCAGCAACATCTACACGAAGCAGCAAGTAAAACGTTAACAATAGTTTGGATACGACCAACAGTTATAAAATGAAACAGGGCTCTTCATCAAATTATATCACTCTATATGTAAGTCCATAAAACTGGAAACGTTTAACGTAAAATTACGACCAAGTGTTGTTATCATTTATGCCACAGGCGGCACATATTTTAACAGTGGTCACAGGTTGTGAGAACAGTAACGGGCGCAGAAATGTCAAATACACTTTTCCGTAACCTTTGAGAAGAAAGTTACAAACATTTAACAAACTATGAAATTAAGACTCAACAGCCTGAATTTTAGAATTAAAAAAATAACATAAATGAAAACATATATGAAACGTCAGAACTAGTTACTGCCTCCGTATCACCACCGAGAAACAAATTCTGGCGCTGTAGCTAACATTAGAAATCAAGCCTTAAATAGTATAACGTTGAGCCACAGAATTATATTATGCGCAGACGTTAAAAACTGTTGAAGTTCGTCGTGGCACCAGAGCCAGAGCAGAACTCAAGGTAGGATAGCACACAATATCTATACTTGGAAGAACAGCCGATACTGCACATAGTGTGTGCCCACCACTGAGTGGATTTCCACACACCATCAGAGGTGGATGATCAAGTGGCCAACGCGATAGTGTAACTCCATGGAGAAGGAAAATAGTATTCTGTTGACCGTTCGCGCTGAATTAAGAACGCCTAAGCCATATACAAGAATGGTTGTACACTATACTGAGACTGCAGGAATTCCTCAACTGAAAGCATGAAAAGATAACGTGAGACACAGTGAGCACTGATGGACTCAGAAAGCTAGGGTGCATTAGGTCACTCTTGTTACAGAATTGTGTCATTCGCATAGAGTGACAGGTACAAATACTCCGTATTCAGCTCTCAGTTTCGCAGCTAACCATTTCTGATGTGGGACCTGTGATGCACCGTCCACAGTCCATCTAGATCTAAACTGCAAGAGCCGACCTGCATTGAAGGTCTTGACTGACGATGCAGCTGAAAATATTTGGGTGCCTTCCATGGCCTGAACCCTGGAGATGTAGCTGATGGCAACCGGTTAACAAGAGGACGCATTAGCTGCTGTCTCACCCTCATCTAGCCGGCCGGTGTTGCCCAGACGTTCTAGTCGCTTCAGTCTGGAGCCACGCGACCGCAACTGTCGCAGGTTCGAATCCGCCTCGGGCATCGACATGTGTGATGTCATTAGGTTAGTTAGGTTTAAGTAGTTCTACCCGTGGTCTAGGGGTAGCGTCATTGATTGACAATCAAAACGTCTTCGGTCCCAGGTCCGATCCCCGCCACTGCCTAAATTTAGATAAATAATCAGCATTGGCGGCCGAAGACTTCCGGCATAAGAAGTCAGCCTCATTCTGCCAACGGCCTTGTCAAAGAGGGCGGAGGAGCGGATAGAGGTTCAGGGCACTCTCTTGTCCTGGGGGTGGGAAATTGCCCCTAAAGGCGGAAGAATCAGCAATGATCAACGACATGAGGATGCAGAAGGCAATGGAAACCACTGCATTAAAGATACGTAACGTGTCTCCACAGGACATGTGGCCTGTAATTGAAGAAGTGTCATGATGATCTCTCCATTGGCAAAAGATTCCGGAATAGTCCCCCATTCGGATCTCCGGGAGGGGACTGCCAAGGGGGAGGTTGCCATGAGAAAAAGACTGAATAATCAACGAAAGGATAACGTTCTACGAGTCGGGGCGTGGAATGTCAGAAGCTTGAACGTGGTAAGGAAACTAGAAAATCTGAAAAGGGAAATGCAAAAGCTCAATCTATATATAGTAGGGGTCAGTGAAGTGAAGTGGAAGGAAGACAAGGATTTCTGGTCAGATGAGTATCGGGTAATAACAACAGCAGCAGAAAATGGTATAACAGGTGTAGGATTCGTTATGAATAGGACGGTAGAGCAGAGGGTGTGTTACTGTGAACAGTTCAGTGACCGGGTTGTTCTAATCAGAATCGACAGCAAACCAACATCGACAACGATAGTTCAGGTATACATGCCGACGTCGCAAGCTGAAGATGAACAGATAGAGAAAGTGTATGAGGATATTGAAAGGGTAATGCAGTATGTAAAGGGGGACGAAAATCTAATGGTCATGGGCGACTGGAATGCAGTTGTAGGGGAAGCAGTAGAAGAAAAGGTTACAGCAGAATATGGGCTTGGGACAAGGAATGAAAGAGGAGAAAGACTAATTGAGTTCTGTAACAAGTTTGAGCTCGTAATAGCGAATACCCTGTTCAAGAATCACAAGAGGAGGAGGTATACTTGGAAAAGGCCGGGAGATACGGGAAGATTTCAATTAGATTACTTCATGATCAGACAGAGATTCCGAAATCAGATACTGGATTGTAAGGCGTACCCAGGAGCAGATATAGACTCAGATCACAACATAGTAGTGATGAAGAGTAGGCTGAAGTTCAAGACATTAATCAGGAAGAATCAATACGCAAAGTTGTGGGATACGGAAGTACTAAGGAATGACGAGATACGTTTGAAGTTCTCTAACGCTATAGATACAGCAATAAAGAATAGCGCAGTAGGCAGTACAGTTGAAGAGGAATGGACATCTCTAAAAAGGGCCATCACAGAAGGTGGGAAGGAAAACATAGGTACAAAGAAGGTAGCTGCGAAGAAACCATGGGTAACAGAAGTAATACTTCAGTTGATTGATGAAAGGAGGAAGTACAAACATGTTCCGGGAAAATCAGGAATACAGAAATACAAGTCGCTGAGCAATGAAATAAATAGGAAGTGCAGGGAAGCTAAGACGAAATGGCTGCAGGAAAAATGTGAAGACATCGAAAAAGATATGATTGTCGGAAGGACAGACTCAGCATACAGGAAAGTCAAAACAACCTTAGGTGACATTAAAAGCAACAATGGTAACATTAAGAGTGCAACGAGAATTCCACTGTTAAATGCAGAGGAAAGAGCAGGTAGGTGGAAAGAATACATTGAAAGCCTCTATGAGGGTGAAGATTTGTCTAATGTGATAGAAGAAGAAACAAGAGTCGATTTAGAAGAGATTGGGGATCCAGTATTAGAATCGGAATTTAAAAGAGCTTTGGAGGACTTACGGTCAAATAAGGCAGAAGGGATAGATAACATTCCATCAGAATTTCTAAAATCATTGGGGGAAGTGGCAACAAAACGACTATTCACGTTGGTGTGTAGAATATATGAGTCTGGCGATAACAATATGTACAACAACCAAGAGGGAATAATAAGAGTGGACGATCAAGAACGAAGTGCTCGTATTAAGAAGGGTGTAAGACAAGGCTGTAGCCTTTCGCCCCTACTCTTCAATCTGTACGTAGAGGAAGCAATGATGGAAATAAAAGAAAGGTTCAGGAGTGGAATTAAAATAAAAGGTGAAAGGATAACAATGATACGATTCGCTGATGACATTGGTAACCTGAGTGAAAGTGAAGAAGAATTAAATGATCAGCTGAATGGAATGAACAGTCTAATGAGTACACAGTATGGTTTGAGAGTAAATCGGAGAAAGACGAAGGTAATGAGAAGTAGTAGAAATGGGAACTGCGAGAAACTTAGCATCAGGATTGATGGTCACGAAGTCAATGAAGTTAAGGAATTCTGCTACCTAGGCAGTAAAATAACCAATGACGGACGGAGCAAGGAGGACATCAAAAGCTGACTCGCTATGGCAAAAAAGGCATTTCTGGCCAAGAGAAGCCTACTAATATCAAATACCGGCCTTAATTTGAGGAAGAAATTTCTGAGGATGTACGTCTGGAGTACAGCATTGCATGTTAGTGAAACATGGACTGTGGGAAAACCGCAACAGAAGAGAATCGAAGCATTTGAGATGTGGTGCTATAGACGAATGTTGAAAATTAGGTGGACTGATAAGGTAAGGAATGAGGAGGTTCTACGCAGAATCGGAGAGGAAAGGAATATGTAGAAAACACTGATAAGGAGAAGGGACAGAATGATAGGTCATCTGCTAAGACATGAGGGAATGACTTCCATGGTACTAGAGGGAGCTGTAGAGGGCAAAAACTGTAGAGGAAGAGAGAGATTGGAATACGTCAATCAAATAATTGAGGACGTAGGTTGCAAGTGCTACTCTGAGATGAAGAGGTTAGCACAGGAAAGGAATTCGTGGCAGGCCGCATCAAACCAGTCAGTAGACTGATGACCAAAAAAAAAAAAAAAGTTCTGGGAGACTGATGATCTCAGATGTTAAGTCCTATAGTGCTGAGAGCCATTTGAACCATTCAACCCGCGTCTGTGAGCAGACATCAGTATTGTGGGCTCTTCTCTTACAGGGCAGTCATTACATAATACTTCATACTGCAGCTACCGCCTGAAGAGTTGTTGGCTGCCTTCCTTGGCTGTCGTCTATGACATCCTCAAGAGCACCCTGGTAACTTGCCAGCAGATTTGCTGGCCATCGGGCCCGCATGGGTCGATGACTGTTTGTGACATAGCTGCCCCTTTGTGGACAGCCCTGCTGGCATTGCCTCCAGAGTGCAAGGCACTCTCGTATCAGACTAGTACGCACTACACCAACTTGCCTTGCTGCTGGTGACCTGGGAGAGATAACTGTGTATTGTGATTAACAAATACGTATCTTCTTAACAAAGTTTGATTAGCGCAATTAGGTGTCCGCTATATTCTCACCTCCGCATTTTGCACTATTCGATCTTGGGGACTTTTAGCTACTCTTTTGGTTCGACACAAACTAGTGGGTGGATTTTGGGTTTTGACCGTACGTTTGTCTAATGGATAGGGGATATCGGACAGTAATTTCGATTACAATGCAATTTATAGAAAACTAAACAGTCTTCACTTTGGGGGTAATGGAATTGGAAAAGTCATAGAAATGAAACAATAAACTGTCGCCAGCCTAATTAGGAATATTAATTTGGAACATTATGTTTAAGGAAATTGAATATCAGTTGTTGTAGTGACTTTCATTAAGACCCCTCTTGAATAACACACTGGATACACACGAATACAGGGCGATACAAGTTGTGGGTAGTAGTAGTTGTCATTAATGAACAGATCAGTATCAGAGAAAGCCAAACAGCACTACACTCATAATAATAACAGTTACAAGTACTATCTTCACTTAGTTCAGTATTGAGATGTTACTACAGGAAACACTGAACTAAAGTTGGGCATGAAAAGATTTCTGATTAAACTGACAAATAAATACCACGAATAAAGTTAAATAATGTCACATGTTTTAATGGTCGCCAAGTCGTAGATATTGCTATAATAGCACTATTTCACTCCCATTTACGGAGCTTGTTAGCACTTGATGTTAGGTTGGCGCCATTAAAATGCATTGTGGTAATCGCTGCTGCTTGCTGGATCGCTGCTGTGTCTCGATGCTAATGCTGGCTCTAAATCTGGTTGTCTATGGGTAAAAAGATGACGTCCCGTGTTTTTGATATGCTTTTGATCATAAATAGTGAGCGAAACCCACAAATATTTAAACTTCAAATATTTATTACTCTGATGGTCATCTTAATTCCGACCCCACCTTTCTGCTTGTATTTATAACCTTGTCAAAGAACTACTAAAAAGAGATATAGTTTATAAGTCACATGTACATCTGTTATCGTAATTTGTGCATAAAAGGTATTAATTTATATCGAGTGACATAATTTAAGAGGTTGTTAAAATGACAGACATATTTGTTGAGTTGACAGAATAATTGTTTGTTACAAAAAGGCCGTTTTTTAGAAGTTTGTCAATTGACTTCTCTAATTTGCATGAGTAAATAACTTGAATTATTAAGAATTACATTGGTTTTCGTCTAGATTAGGAGTGTTTACGTGAATACTGAGTGAAAACGGACCTAGTGAACAAATAGGTTTCACTGGGTGATTTCTATTTAAGGAGATCCAAAATACGTAAGTTGGCCACTATTTTTCGTACTTGATATTAATTATTTAAGATGAACTTAGTGTTTTTACATGATGACATTTGCTGTATCAGTGATCAAGTTATGTTAACTTTTGTGTGGGTCAGTTATTCAGTATAATTCAATGGGTTGACTGTTTATGGAGACATGTTATGTAATCATTGTCAACATAGACAATAACTATTCTATAATCATAAATAATCATTAAACCGGTTGAATTTTGAGGGTATCGCATACTTCGGTAAAGTAAAGCCTTTAATAGGTTCCGTTACAATGTAGACTTCTTATACTCCCATTCATATAAAAGTATCAGAGTTCTTTAGTAGCAATAAATATCCCCATTATCTTTCTGATATGAGAAGAACATATTAGGGGACCATAAACTGACACTGTCTCACTAGTCAATTCTGTGATTATTTCATAAACAAAGTTCAATTCAACCAAAATTAATGTTTAACCCCACTTGGAATAATTTACGTTTTCATCCCTTAAAGCAATTCACTCAACACTGAGCTCAATTAACTTCAAACAATTGTTCATGGTAGTAATCAAGAGTAAATTACGTTTCAAATAGATTTAATTTATGTGCTTTTTTCATCAGCTGTGAAGCAGGTATTTTAGGCAGTAACATTTATACATACTGGCACTGAATTTTTGCACATTTAATACATAGGACCAAATCACTAATTTGTTAGAGACAGGATACTCGGTTACCTACACACTTAGGATGGGATCCTTCATCGCTCCATAATTAGGATAATGTTAGGGTTCAAAACACAGGTTTGTAGCACTTGGATTACTATTGAAAACACTCACACAAATTATTTGGTCCATGCTATAATAGATATGTGTGTGCCTGAAGTTGGTGAAGCAGTGGCGAAGTAGTGGTGGCAAGCGACGTGCCGGCTACCTGTACTCATGGCTCTGACTCTTGATGTTGAATGCTCTTTACAATTTCTTCTTGGCGACGGATTTCTATCGTGTTACAGCCATTCCGTATGGCCGAGAGTACTATGCAACAGCCAAATCCACATCCAAGGCTATTTTCCATGCAAAATGGCTTCCAAATGCCTCCCTTGGCACCCTCGATGTTTACCGTGCAACGGCTAGCCACTGACTGCGTACCGTTCCCACCAAGGAGCCGCCTAAATCGACCGCCAAAAGCACCTTTTACATCGCACCAAGCGACTTCTGTTGCGAAGGGGCTTCCCTACAGCTCTTACATTTCACAATACAAATTCCCTAAGCATAAACCAGCTTCCAATATACAAATTTTTCTTTATGAACATACGTATATTACAAAATTTCATTATTTTAAAATTAAATTATCGTTTTCATATATACATCGCAAACTTTAAATTTCTTGACACAAATCATGAGCTTAGCTGACAAAGAACAAACACTTCAAAATCACAGATACACATTTGCATGGTATAAATCTACTTACAATCGATATTGGTGTTACACTAGCACCCCAGCCCCCTATAACAATATCCGCAGTTGGTATTTTGTGCAGTTTTTCCAAGGTTTGGTATGGCGTAAATCAAGTTGCTCTATTAAAAGAAAAAAAAAAAAAAAAAAAGACCATAGGTCGTACGGAGCATGAAATTATACAAAATAGGTTTGAATCATTCTTAAACAGAACTTAATATGTATTGTGCTGAATAACTCACTGTTGAAAAGCAGTAGAGTTGGAGTCAGAGGAAATAGTTAATGATGTTCTTCAAAGAACTGTTAAGTGTTTCTCAGAAAATGATTTTTTCCTTGATTTTGAGAACACACACTATATTTAGTGAGTTGTCTCGGCTCCCTTTCCTTTTATTAATTGCCCACGTCGACTGCATGAGTTTGCAGCCGCGGTATAGAGTGCACTGTTCCTCTAGGGGGCGAGTCCTCTGGGGGCGCGGTGGTGATGTTGCAGTCGGGGAAGTGAGGCGTTGCCGCGGGGAGAAGTGAGCTGGGACCAGTAGAGCTTGGCCGGTGACATCCGACTCTTTCGGCTTGAAGCGGGTCAGGTGGCTCTAATTTGTGGCGAGACATACTGACTTTAGGAACTGGGAAGTATAACTGATGAAATCGGGATGAGGGGTACACTTTGCATGGAAGGTGGACGCCCGTGCAATGTCACTCCTTAAACACAACTACCAAATCAATAAATTAACAATTTATTCGAAGATAATATTTATAAAACACCTAAGAGACAAACAACACGTGACCCTCTTCTACATCTACATCCACATCCATACTCCACAAACCACCTGACGGTGTGTGGCGGAGGGTACTTTGAGTACCTCTATCGGTTCTCCCTTCTATTCCAGTCTCGTATTGATCGTGGAAAGAAGGATTGTCGGTATGTCTCTGTGTGGGCTCTAGTCTCTCTGATTTTATCCTCATGGTCTCTTCGCGAGATATACGTAGGAGGGAGCAATATACTGCTTGACTCCTCGGTGAAGGTATGTTCTCGAAACTTCAACAAAAGCCCGTATCGAGCTACTGAGCATCTCTCCTGCAGAGTCTTCCACTGGAGTTTATCTAACATCCCCGTGACGCTTTCGCGATTACTAAATGATCCTGTAACGAAGCGCGCTGCTCTCCGTTGAATCTTCTGTATCTCTTCTATCAACCCTGTCCGCCACTGATCCCACACAGCTGAGCAGTATTCAAGCAGGGGGCGAACAAGCGTACTGTAACCTACTTCCTTTGTTTTCGGATTGCATTTCCTTAGGAATCTTCCAATGAATCTGTCTGGCATCTGCTTTACCGAAGATCAAGTTTACATGATCATTCCATTTTAAATCACTCCTAATGCGTACTCCCAGACAATTTATGGAATTAACTGTTTCCTGTTGCTGACCTGCTATATTGTAGCTAAATTATATGGGATCTTTCTTTCTATGTATTCGCAGCACATTACATTTGTCTACATTGAGATTCAATTGCCATTCCCTGCACCATGCGTCAATTCGCTGCAGATCCTCCTGCATTTCAGTACAATTTTCCATTGTTACAACCTCTCGATATACCACAGCATCATCCGCAAAAAGCCTCAGTGAACTTCCGATGTCATCCACAAGGTCATTTATGTATATTGTGAATAGCAACGGTCCTACGACACTCCCCTGCGGCACACCTGAAATCACTCTTACTTCGGAAGACTTCTCTCCATTGAGAATGACGTGCTGCGTTCTGTTATCTAGGAACTCTTCAATCCAATAACACAATTGGTGTGATAGTCCATATGGTCTTACTTTGTTCATTAAACGACTATGGGGAACTGTATCGAACGCCTTGCGGAAGTCAAGAAACACGGCATCTACCTGGGAACCCGTGTCAATGGCCCTCTGAGTCTCGTGGACGAATAGCGCGAGCTGGGTTTCACACGATCGTCTTTTTCGAAACACGTGCTGATTCCTACAGAGTAGATTTCTAGTTTCCAGAAAAGTCATTATACTCGAACACAATTTTCCAAAATTCTACAACTCATCGACGTTAGAGATATAGGTCTATAGTCCTGCACATCTGTTCGACGTCCCTTCTTGAAAACGGGGATGACCTGTGCCCTTTTCCAATCCTTTGGAACGCTACGCTCTTCTAGAGACCTACGGTACACCTCTGCATGAAGGGGGGCAAGTTCCTTCGCGTGTAAAATCGAACTGGTATCCCATCTGATCCAGTGGCCGCTCCTCTTTTGAGCGATTTTAATTGTTTCTCTCTCCCTCTGTCGTCTATTTCGATATCTACCATTTTGTCATCTGTGCGACAATCTAGAGAAGGAACTACAGTGCAGTATTCCTGTGTGAAACAGCTTTCGAAAAAGACATTTAGTATTTCGGCCTTTAGTCTGTCATCCTCTGTTTCAGTACCATTTTGGTCACAGAGTGTCTGGACATTTTGCTTTGATCCACCTACCGCTTTGACATGAGACCAAAATTTCTTAGGATTTTCTGCCAAGTCAGTATATAGAACTTTACTTTCGAATTCATTGAACGCCTCTCGCATGGCCCTACTCACATTACAAATAGCTTCGCGTAATTTTTATTTGTCTGCAAGGCGTTGGCTATGTTTATGTTTGCTGTGAAGTTCCCTTTGCTTCCGCAGCAGTTTTCTAACTCGGTTGTGGTACCACGGTGGCTCTTTTCCACCTCTTACGATCTTGCTTGGCACATACTCATATAACGCATATTGTACGATGGTTTTGGTCTTTGTCCACTGATCTTCAACACTATCTGTACTTAAGACAAAACTTTTTTGTTGAGCCGTCAGGTACTCTGTAATCTGCTTTTTGTCACTTTTGCTAAACAGAAAAATCGTCCTACCTTTTTTAATATTTCTATTTACGGCTGAAATCATCGATGCAGTAACCGCTTTATGATCGCTGATTCCCTGTTCTGCGTTAACTGTTTCAAATAGTTCGGGTCTGTTTGTCACCAGAAGGTCTAATATGTTATCGACACGAGTCGGTTCTCTGTTTAACTGCTCAAGGTAGTTTTCAGATAAAGCACTTAAAAAAATTTTACTCGATTCTTTGTCCCTGCCACCCGTTATGAACGTTTGAGTCTCCCAGTCTATATCCGGCAAATTAAAATCTCCACCCAGAACTATTACATGGTGGGGAAATCTACTATTTAAGAAAATACCAAAATATCACAGATAGGTTGTTTCTCAAGCAAGGCAGCAAAGTATAGTTACAAAAACTGACTTAAAGAGATGAGCCACAGAGATTTCAATACTTAAAGGAACAATAAATTCGAATCAGAAAGTGATTTAAAGAAATGAGGCACAGATAATTTGCATTATGAAAATGATTTATAAAATCCACACCAGTTCGTTAAGAACACAAATACCACAAGCAACAGAACAAGTTAAACTTAATACAATTCATTCAAAAGCAAATAAAAAACCTATATATGAAATACGCTAAATGTTTACTAAACGGGTAGTGACGCCAGGCTGCCCTGGGCAAAAGGTGACTTAACTTAAAATGCTGCACGCAGCAGACCAGCCGTCCAGAACAACACCTAAACGCCGGGGCCCAACCGGGAGTCACTTCCCATTAGACGGCATGTCACAGCTTCTGTGTATCGAAGCGGAACGTGGCGCCGCTCCCACACACCACAACCCGCAGAAAACTGGAACACAAACAGACCGCAGAAGATACGGCAAACACCAATATAAGTTAAGAGATCAATAAACAACAAAATGAATGAAAAGCCAGTTGATCTTTTACTAATACTGAGTGAGTGCGTCCAAATAAATGCACGTGTATAAGGGAACTACATAAAAATGACTAACTTTACAGAATACGAGTCTTTACTAGTAACTGAGTAAGTGCTTTCAATAGAAGTGACCCAAATTTTACAGCAATATACATCTACATCTATACTCCGCGAGCCACCTTACGGTGTGTGGCGGAGGGTACTTATTGTACCACTATCTGATCCCGCCTTCCCTGTTCCATTCACGAATTGTGCGTGGGAAGAACGACTGCTTGTAAGTCTCCGTATTTGCTCTAATTTCTCGGATCTTTTCGTTGTGATCATTACGCGAGATATATGTGGGCGGTAGTAATATGTTGCCCATCTCTTCCCGGAATGTGCTCTCTCGTAATTTCGATAATAAACCTCTCCGTATTGCGTAACGCCTTTCTTGAAGTGTCCGCCACTGGAGCTTGTTCAGCATCTCCGTAACGCTCTCGCGCTGACTAAATGTCCCCATGACGAATCGCGCTGCTTTTCGCTGGATCATGTCTATCTCTTCTATTAATCCAACCTGGTAAGGGTCCCATACTGATGAGCAATACTCAAGAATCGGACGAACAAGCGTTTTCTAAGCTACTTCTTTCGTCGATGAGTCACATTTTCTTAGAATTCTTCCTATGAATCTCAACCTGGCGCCTGCTTTTCCCACTATTTGTTTTATGTGATCATTCCACTTCAGATCGCTCCGGATAGTAACTCCTAAGTATTTTACGGTCGTTACCGTTTCCAATGATTTACCACCTATGGCATAATCGTACTGGAATGGATTTCTGCCCCTATGTATGCGCATTATATTACATTTATCTACGTTTAGGGAAAGCTGCCAGCTGTCGCACCATGCATTAATCCTCTGCAGGTCCTCCTGGAGTACGTACGAGTCTTCTGATGTTGCTACTTTCTTGTAGACAACCGTGTCATCTGCAAATAGCCTCACGGAGCTACCGATGTTGTCAACTAAGTCATTTATGTATATTGTAAACAATAAAGGTCCTATCACGCTTCCCTGCGGTACTCCCGAAATTACCTCTACATCTGCAGATTTTGAACCGTTAAGAATGACATGTTGTGTTCTTTCTTCTAGGAAATCCTGAATCCAATCACAAACCTGGTCCGATATTCCGTAAGCTCGTATTTTTTTCACTAAACGTAAGTGCGGAACCGTATCAAATGCCTTCCTGAAGTCCAGGAATACGGCATCAATCTGCTCGCCAGTGTCTACGGCACTGTGAATTTCTTGGGCAAATAGGGCGAGCTGAGTTTCACATGATCTCTGTTTGCGGAATCCATGTTGGTTATGATGAAGGAGATTTGTATTATCTAAGAACGTCATAATACGAGAACACAAAACATGTTCCATTATTCTACAACAGATTGACGTAAGCGAAATAGGCCTATAATTATTCGCATCTGATTTATGACCCTTCTTGAAAATGGGAACGACCTGCGCTTTCTTCCAGTCGCTAGGTACTTTACGTTCTTCCAGCGATCTACGATAAATTGCTGATAGAAAGGGGGCAAGTTCTTTAGCATAATCACTGTAGAATCTTAAGGGTATCTCGTCTGGTCCGGATGCTTTTCCGCTACTAAGTGATAGCAGTTGTTTTTCAATTCCGATATCGTTTATTTCAATATTTTCCATTTTGGCGTCCGTACGACGGCTGAAGTCAGGGACCGTGTTACGATTTTCCGCAGTGAAACAGTTTCGGAACACTGAATTCAGTATTTCTGCCTTTCTTCGGTCGTCCTCTGTTTCGGTGCCATCGTGGTCAACGAGTGACTGAATAGGGGATTTAGATCCGCTTACCGATTTTACATATGACCAAAACTTTTTAGGGTTCTTGTTTAGATTGTTTGCCAATGTTTTATGTTCGAATTCGTTGAATGCTTCTCTCATTGCTCTCTTTACGCTCTTTTTCGCTTCGTTCAGCTTTTCCTTATCAGCTATGATTCGACTACTCTTAAACCTATGATGAAGCTTTCTTTGTTTCCGTAGTACCTTTCGTACATGATTGTTATACCACGGTGGATCTTTCCCCTCGCTTTGGACCTTAGTCGGTACGAACTTACCTAAGGCGTACTGGACGATGTTTCTGAATTTTTTCCATTTTTGTTCCACATCCTCTTCCTCAGAAATGAACGTTTGATGGTGGTCACTCAGATATTCTGCGATTTGTGTCCTATCACTCTTGTTAAGCAAATATATTTTCCTTCCTTTCTTGGCATTTCTTATTACACTTGTAGTCATTGATGCAACCACTGACTTATGATCACTGATACCCTCTTCTACATTCACGGAGTCGAAAAGTTCCGGTCTATTTGTTGCTATGAGGTCTAAAACGTTAGCTTCACGAGTTGGTTCTCTAACTATCTGCTCGAAGTAATTCTCGGACAAGGCAGTCAGGATAATGTCACAAGAGTCTCTGTCCCTGGCTCCAGTTCTGATTGTGTGACTATCCCATTCTATACCTGGTAGATTGAAGTCTCCCCCTATTACAACAGTATGATCACGAAACTTCTTCACGACGTTCTGCAGGTTCTCTCTGAGGCGCTCAACTACTACGGTTGCTGATGCAGGTGGTCTATAGAAGCATCCGACTATCATATCTGACCCACCTTTGATACTTAACTTAACCCAGATTATTTCACATTCGCATTCGCTAATAACTTCACTGGATATTATTGAATTCTTTACTGCTATAAATACTCCTCCACCATTGGCGTTTATCCTATCCTTGCGGTATATATTCCATTCTGTGTCTAGGATTTCGTTACTGTTCACTTCCGGTTTTAACCAACTTTCCGTTCCTAATACTATATGCGCACTATTTCCTTCAATAAGAGATACTAATTCAGGAACCTTGCCCTGGATACTCCTGCAGTTTACCAATATTACGTTGACTTTTCCTGTTTTTGGTCTCTGAGGACGGACGTTCTTTATCAACGATGATAATGTCCTCTCTGGTAAGCCGTCAGGTATTTTATCGTTTCGCCCAAGGGGGGGGGGTCCCTCTAACCTAAAAAACCCCCGTGTGCACGCCACACGTACTCTGCTACCCTAGTAGCTGCTTCCGGTGTGTAGTGCACGCCTGACCTGTCTAGGGGGGCCCTACAGTTCTCCACCCAATAACGGAGGTCGATGAATTTGCAACCATTATAGCCGCAGAGTCGTCTGAGCCTCTGGTTTAGACCCTCCACACGGCTCCAAACCAGAGGACCGCGATCGACTCTGGGCACTATGCTGCAGATATTAAGCTCAGCTTGCACTCCGCGTGCGATGCTGGTTGTCTTCACATACAAGGCATGTCGATCTAATGGCAACAAAAATACACTGAAAATCTCATACAGACAATACAGAAACTTCTGGATACTGTCCCAGCTAATCAGCTTCCTAATCGTAATCCAACCAGTGGATTTTTAAAGAGTAATAGTAACTGCTGGTCTCCATGCGATACACACTCTGCCGGCTGCTCTTACTTCAACAACACGTACATTAGGGCAACGAAGCAACAAGTACACTGGCTGCAACGCAAATCATTCAGTGAAACTAAGGCACCAAAATCACTTACATCTTCGATTTAGAGCGTTGTTCGAGATGGTCTCCAGGGGTGAGTCTCTCCAGGAAAACAGGCACCAAGGCAATGCGACGAACAGCGCCCGGAGTTGACATCACGCAGGTCCACCACAAACTCGCAACCGCCTAACGAGGTAGACACACCAGGCCGCTGCTGGCCGAGCGCGCGTGTTTTTTTCTTTCGTCCACGCGAGCACGTCCTTGCGTCTCGTAGCGAGTCCAACACCAACTGACCAGAGCGCCAAAAACCCGCGAGATCAAAACAGGGGCAAAGATACTAGTACAGCCGGGTAATCGATAGTGTCGCGTTAAAGAGCTGGTGTGTCAGAAAAGGCGCACCACGACTCAGGATGCTTGTGTGTGTACTACGGCTTTCTGGGGACGGGCCTTTTCTTAGAGTAGAGCTCACAGAAGTCTTCCCGAACTGACTAGCAATAGAAATGAGAGTATGGCGTCAGTGGCCCGGAATTCCCAGGCGGGAAGCTCGGTCGCCAAATGTAGGAGTTAGTGAGTGCGACGCTACATTGGGCGACCAGCGCGTCGACAATGGGGATGAAATGACGATGAGGACAGCACAACACCCAGTCCCTGAGGGGAGAAAATCTCCTTACCCAGCCGGGTATCGAACGCAGGCCCCCTTGCGTGGCAATCCAATGCGCTGGCCATTTAGCTAATGGGGCGGACCCCGAACTGATTCATTTCTTGCTTTGTACTGTAGTTGCACATGATAGCTGATTCGTGGCCGCAGAATAAAGCCCCCTTGTCGCTTGTTCGCCTAGTGCGAATTCTGGCTCCGAGAGACGCACCTCTTCTCTGAAAGCGTAGATCGAACTAATATAAGTGAGCTTGATTGTTCAGGTCGTATAAGAGTCTCACTGTCCCACAAGTCTTGTTCCCGGCACCTTTGCAAGTCGCAGAGAAGCCGAGTTGAGTTGCAAATTTTTTGGCTGTTTAGGTTTCTCAGTCTATGCTCGGCAGTACTTCTGGAATTATTTTTCTATTCTACCATCCCGTCCTTTGATACCTACAGTGCTTTTGTACTGCAACACGTCTACTCAGCCTTAGCCATCACGCTGAGCCTTGTAACTCGGCCAGTGCTAAGCGAGCAGCGATGGCCCACACTTAGACGCGCCTTTAGTCTGTTCCAGCGTCATGGACAATGCGGAATGCCGCCTTATGGGACCCTTGGACCGTAGTGCATTTAAAGCTGTGCTTCTACACGCCACGCCGGCCTGCACCATCTTCGCCAAGCTGGTCACCACTCACTAAGTCATGTAATTGTAATCTATTAATTGTTTCCTGTAACTGCTGTTTTCCTCATTCTAAAGGCCTAATCCTGTTACACGGGGCATATTCTTCTGCTTTAGTAGTTTGTTTAACGTGGCAGTCCACCCCCCCCCCCCCAAACCCCTTTCCTTTAACGTCGGGGGCTGTATTGGCACTGGCTGTGGGGGGGGGGGGGGACACCTCGCGGTTGGTTTCACCACAGTCCTGTTACACGGGGCATATTCTTCTGCTTTAGTAGTTTGTTTAACGTGGCAGTCCCCCCCCCCCCCCCAACCCCTTTCCTTTAATGTCGGGGGCTGTATTGGCACTGGCTTTGGTGGGGGGCGGGGGGGGGGCACCTCGCGGTTGGTTTCACCACAGTTGACTGTACTTCGTTGTCGCGGTCCCTAGATGCAAACAGATAGTTTGTTATTCCATATTTTGTCAGAAAAAGCTCATAATCTGCATTTCATGGCCTAAACCTTCCGCTTAGGGGATTTAACTCTACCGAAAAGTTTGGGCGCGTGTTAACTGTGACAAGCCTTGCAGGGATAGGGTTTCTTGATACAATTTTTTTTTAAGTGGGAAAGGAAAAAACCGCAGCGCCAAATATTGAATTCGGTCTTCCACTCAGTGGCGCGCCCACACTACGTGCAATATCGGCTGTCCTTCCGAGTACAGATATTGCGTACTAGCCCGCCTAGGCTTCCGCTCTGGCTCTGGTGTCGCGGCGAACTTCAACAATTTTTAATGTCTGCGTGTAATATCATTCTGTGGCTCGACGTTATATTGTTTAAGACTTGACTTCTAATGTCAGCTGCGGCGTCAGAATTTATTTCTCGGTAGAGATATAGAGGCAGCGCCTAGTCCTAACATTTCGTACTTGTTATTTTTTTAGTTATAAAATTCAGACCGTTGCGCATTAGTTTCACAGTTTTTTAAATGTTTTGGTCAGCCCAGTTGGCAAGTAATAACGTGTTCATTAATGTTAACACTAAAGATGTGTCATGTGTACGTACCCTGTAAACTGACTCGCTCCAGTCTCATATGAACAACCCATCTGTGGTGTGCTAAGTAAATTGTTCTTGAGTATGTTACTTTTAAAATATGTTGAAAAAAGACGTTAGTATGCAAATTTCACTATAGGTCATTAGTCTTTCTTGTCACCTAACCTAGAAAGACTTTTAACCATTACATATTTCTCTCCAGGAAAATTTTCTGTGCTAATGATACATTACATATATCACTAAGGACATTAGTTGTTGTTGTTGTTGTTGTGGTCTTCAGTCCTGAGACTGGTTTGATGCACCTCTCCATGCTACTCTATCAGACATTAGTTATTAAGTCAGAATAACTTTTCAGAATTTCGTTCAAAATTCTATCAACACCTTATGAGCTTTTGTTTTTAAGAATTCCGGTAATTCCACTAAATTCAGTTGATGCTACATCTAGTTGGTTAATGTTCTGTGGTATGGTATTTTTAGTGTATTCCCATCCTACTTCACTAAAAAGTGATTTAAAAAATTGTCATTTAATTCAATTGTTGGGGTATTTTGTACACTGACTGGTTATCCTGTCACCTGTCATGTACATTTCTGCACATCTTAATCATTTTTCTTAAAATACCGCAGTATTTTTCTGCAGAATGCAAATAACGTAGGAATTAGACTTTTTCTGGGATCTTTCCAAATAGTGACACGAAATAGCTGTGAATAAATAGAATTTCACATTAGCAAATCCTTTTATATTTCCAAGCTGTTGTAATTTACTGTTAAAAGATTTGCACCCTCTCCTCATTAGTAGACCCTCCAGCTTTGCATGAACTGCCTGAGAGCTGTAACGTGTTATGTAGTGCATTAACGTGTGCACACTTTTAGTGTCAATCTGAGCCCTGCCTATAATATTGCTATGAAACAAGGTCCTACTAACTTGCTGCACAAGAATTGGAAAAGTTACCATTGATAACAGAAAAAGAATGATTCCTTCTCATTTTTATTGATGGAATATTAAAGAAAAACTGCGTGGCAATCTCCACAGACCAATAATTGTTTCTTCTTGTCTGACAGGTAGCTTGTAAGCATATACATTTTTCATAAACATCTGAAGTTTTCCTGGAGAGCATATGTAGACTGTTGCAAAAACAACAAAAGTGGTCTGTATATTTTCACTCCACAATGTCTTATGGAATAATTTTCTTGAGTGACTCATCACGTAGAAAGAAAGTATTGATTGCACAAAAGCGAGCAACAAGAATAATATATGGTGTTCACCTGCGGTTGTCACGCAGGCACCAATTCAAGAAGAACATTTTAACTGCACCATCATAATACATATATTCGTTAATGGAATTTATTATAAATAATTTACGACGACTTCAGAAGGATAGAGATATTCACACCTACAACACCGAGAAAAGAATTACCTTCATTAGCCATTATTAAGGCTGTCACTGGGTAACAAAGGTGTTCAATAAGCAGCAACAAAAATCTTCGATAATTTGCCCAATAATACAAAATACCTGGTAGGTAGCAAAGAAAGTTTTAAACCTAACCTGAAATCGTCTTTTCCTGGACAACTACTCCTGTTCTGTGGATGAATTTCTATTTGAAAGTGGTAGAATAGCAAAACAAAAACTAGTTTCTGATTTTAGCGTCATCAGCATGACTAAAAAATAATGCGTTCATTAATGTTAACGCTGATCATGTGTTCATGTGTAGGTATCCCCTAAACTGACTCGCACCCCCAGAAGAATCTTTCCAATGACCTGTGGAGCCCGTAATTAATCAACTAACAAACTAAGTAACTAAAAAGCACTAGCTTCCAGGTTCTGATCCACACAAAAAATTGTTGGGTTAGTATTTTTGATTTTGCGTTATACACTCCTGGAAATTGAAATAAGAACACCGTGAATTCATTGTCCCAGGAAGGGGAAACTTTATTGACACGTTCCTGGGGTCAGATACATCACATGATTACACTGACAAAACCACAGGCACATAGACACAGGCAACAGAGCATGCACAATGTCGGCACTAGTACAGTGTATATCCGCCTTTCGCAGCAATGCAGGCTGCTATTCTCCCATGGAGACGATCGTAGAGATACTGGATGTAGTCCTGTGGAACGGCTTGCCATGCCATTTCCACCTGGCGCCTCAGTTGGACCAGCGTTCGTGCTGGACGTGCAGACCGCGTGAGACGACGCTTCATCCAGTCCCAAACATGCTCAATGGGGGACAGATCCGGAGATGTTGCTGGCCAGGGTAGTTGACTTACACCTTCTAGAGCACGTTGGGTGGCACGGGATACATGCGGACGTGCATTGTCCTGTTGGAACAGCAAGTTCCCTTGCCGGTCTAGGAATGGTAGAACGATGGGTTCGATGACGGTTTGGATGTACCGTGCACTATTCAGTGTCCCCTCGACGATCACCAGTGGTGTACGGCCAGTGTAGGAGATCGCTCCCCACACCATGATGCCGGGTGTTGGCCCTGTGTGCCTCGTTCGTATGCAGTCTTGATTGTGGCGCTCACCTGCACGGCGCCAAACACGCATACGACCATCATTGGCACCAAGGCAGAAGCGACTCTCATCGCTGAAGACGACACGTCTCCATTCGTCCCTCCACTCACGCCTGTCGCGACACCACTGGAGGCGGGCTGCACGATGTTGGGGCGTGAGCGGAAGACGGCCTAACGGTGTGCGGGACCGTAGCCCAGCTTCATGGAGACGGTTGCGAATGGTCCTCGCCGATACCCCAGGAGCAACAGTGTCCCTAATTTGCTGGGAAGTGGCGGTGCGGTCCCCTACGGCACTGCGTAGGATCCTACGGTCTTGGCGTGCATCCGTGCGTCGCTGCGGTCCGGTCCCAGGTCGACGGGCACGTGCACCTTCCGCCGACCACTGGCGACAACATCGATGTACTGTGGAGACCTCACGCCCCACGTGTTGAGCAATTCGGCGGTACGTCCACCCGGCCTCCCGCATGCCCACTCTACGCCCTCGCTCAAAGTCCGTCAACTGCACATACGGTTCACGTCCACGCTGTCGCGGCATGCTACCAGTGTTAAAGACTGCGATGGACCTCCGTATGCCACGGCAAACTGGCTGACACTAACAGCGGCGGTGCACAAATGCTGCGCAGCTAGCGCCATTCGACGGCCAACACCGCGGTTCCTGGTGTGTCCGCTGTGCCGTGCGTGTGATCATTGCTTGTACAGCCCTCTCGCAGTGTCCGGAGCAAGTATGGTGGGTCTGACACACCGGTGTCAATGTGTTCTTTTTTCCATTTCCAGGAGTGTATCTTTATACTCGTCGCAACCCTCTTTTTCGTCGTTAATACTACAAGAAAAACTTCGGCAGAAATGCTACCTCGTTTCAGTGCTCGTTCTCGCAACCTTGTTGATTCATTGTTCAGCTCAAATAAGAGGCAAATTACACTTCGTACTTTTAAGAGTTCCATGTCAACCAAATCCATGGTGGTGAATGTTAACCAAGGTTTCTTCATAACAATCGGGAAAAACAATGATCTCTTCCCTAACCTGGCTTCTCCGTTCTGTTTCCCTCTCCTCTCTTCCAGCTGCTTCATCACACTCTCTCCTTCTTCCGGCTGTCTCCTTACAAACTGTCCTTCTTCCACTGCCTCCCTAAACTACCACCCACTTCCACATGCCTATTCACAGGCTCTCCCTCTTCCACCTTGTTAACATTACTCTCGAAGAGGGACCAATAAAAATTGAATATCAAGAACAAAGTGCTGGTATAATAAATTGTGCAAGACAGGGATGCAGTGTTACACACCTGCTGTTCAAGCTATACATCAAAGAAGCAATGACGGAAGTACAACAGAGATTCAAGATTCGCGTGAATCAAAGATAAAATCTGACATTGCTATCCTCACTTAAGGCGAAATAAGAATTACAGGACCCTCTGAATGAGGAGTCTCTTACGCACAGAATATCGATTAGGGGTAAACGGAAGAGAGACGAAAGTGATGAGGAATAGCGCGAATAAGATGAACAATAAAAAATTGACCACGAAGTAAACGAATTCTGCTACCTTGGAAGCCAAATAACACGTACGGACAAAGCTAGAATCACA
Organism: Schistocerca serialis cubense; assembly: GCF_023864345.2. Taxonomy (NCBI): domain Eukaryota; kingdom Metazoa; phylum Arthropoda; class Insecta; order Orthoptera; family Acrididae; genus Schistocerca; species Schistocerca serialis. The sequence continues at coordinate 538,812,800 of NC_064645.1, forward strand.
CTGAAAGCTGTGTGTGTGTGTGTGTGTGTGTGTGTGTGTGTGTGTGTGTGTGTGCGTGTGTGTGATTTGTATGTTTGAAAAAGCTTCATCCGCTCTCATAGGCAGAGATGAGCAAGCCCTGGTATTCTACTGAGAAGCAATGTGAAATTCGATTTCCATTAGAAAGTTCGTAATGCAATCTTACTGGAATAAACTACCGAAAAGCCAGTCACACAGAACACATCTTGATATAAATTATCGCAGATGGATAAAAAGGACTTGCATACATCGAAATAACATGGAGTACATAAATGAAAGCTTCGTGACAGCAATAAGTTATACTGTGTTAGATTCTCGCTTATAGCGATCTTCTGTGCCGGGTGGGAATGTCCCCAATCGTGTCCTCATCAGTTCAGAGTGTATACAGTAGTTAACTATATGAACATGACAAGAATTCAATGACAGATTCACCACGTGTAACACACCAGTGAACAGAGACGCAGCAACATAATTCAGTTCATGAAAAACTTGCTGGAATTAAAAAGATTTTATGGAATTTTATGGTTAGGCTCCAACCATGGTTCACTGTGCGTAAAATTAATCAATAGAGTGAATTTCACCTCAGACGTCACATTGCCTAAGATCACGAAAACACGAGGGCAGCAACTGATTTGAGGCACATTTGAGCAGATTATGCATAGAAGGCATGTTCTGGCTGGTAAATCGCTATGAAACTTGTGTGGTTTGCAATAAACGTATTATTCCTAATAGGTGTGGGCAAAACTAGACTCTCGTGATTGGAATCCAATCCCCATTACTCTTTACAAAATCAAGATTGCATCGCCGTAAAAGTAATCCAGTATTATCCTAGAAAACATACCTTGCACTTCTTCCACCTATAAAATGGAAGAACTGAAGATGCAATAAAAATAAATGAAGCTGAAATGAAGCAGTAACCAGTTTCCATACACTTAATAATTCACGACCTCTTGAAGTCTACTCCACTGCAACTGAATACGATTCAGTTCATCTTCGTGCGGATGATACTAGTACACAACCGAACTAGCCTCAAACCGTAAAATATATACCAGCGTTGAACGTAAGTTGGAATGCTCCTACCGGCCATCTTCCATCTCGTACGACTCTTCACAGTCATGGCTATCCGTCAAACAAAGGTAATTTCATCAGAATAGTATTCTCCCTCATTTATAGCTCCATCAGTTACTATGAGAGAGATATGTTAACACCGATATTGGCTGAAAATTCGACATGGCCAAAATCAGTGCCGCCAATATAAGAAAAAATATTACAGATACATTCTGACAGGTGAAACTAAAATGTCTGTTGCGCATCGTTTGTGTATCACTCTAAGAACTTACTGTTCTTCTCCCGAGAGAACATCTTTTAATCTGTGGTTCCTGATGTCGTTCTAGTAGTGTCAAATTAGTGATGCGTCCTTGACTCTTAATTTACTGCATGGTTTGCTGACTTATAATAAGCATAAGGAACTCCTCTACAGAATTGTAGTTCTGTAATTATTCAAATAGCATACTGACTAAATTGAGCCGGCATGACTAAAGTGATAAAATACAATAAGAATAAATTGACCATAATATTACCAAAATGAAAACAGAAGATTATCGTCATTGATATCAAAAGACGGAATGTATTATAGGAAATATTAACCTTAATTTACATTTTTATCTGGGCAATCTGTACAAAAAATAAACTATGTGTCACACTTATTCATGTTAATTCAGGTATGATCTTGTGTGTGAAACTAGACGTCACTGTAAGTGTTTAGTTCCCAGGCTGCCATTTACATAGCACAGTTATTTCACATGTAGTATCTAATACCAAGCAATATGGTGGTATCATATCAGAGGTTTGGAAGAATTAGCTCATGGAAGCTGACACTCACCCCTTCCCCACGGAAAACTCATTATCTCAGTATGAGTGGAGGCTAATATGTATTATCTTACTGCAAATAAATAATGGTTTGGACTGCCAATAGAAGTTAACAAAGCTATGCATTATAACCGTAAAGAAAACCAAAAAAGAAAACTTAATTCACATGATGATAGTCTGACACCCCACTCCTTTTCACATTCGTCAGACATCAGCAAAAACACCCTGTGAGTGCTTTAGCGTCTGTAGAATAAATGACTGGGGTAGGAGTGTGCCTTTATTCTATGACAGAGCACATCGGTGCTATACACAATTTGTATAATATCAGAATTACTGTCAAAAAAGGACATGGATTTACAAAGTTTGTCACATGACAATGTCAGGACAGTTGTCATGATAACGCATTACATCCTGTTTAGCAGAAATAACCCTGAAAACAACAATATCAAATTTAAGTAGAAGGATCTCTACAAGATTCTTACTACTACACTGTGAAGTCGGCCAATATTACAACAAATCATCTGATTCCGGTTCTAAGTTTAATAGTATTTAGGATGTCAATCATGTCTACAGAGGATGGTTAGCTTTTGTGACAAGATGAAAAATGGTTCAAATGGCTCTGAGCACTATGGGACTCAACTGCTGTGGTTATCAGTCCCCTAGAACTTAGAACTACTTAAACCTAACTAACCTAAGGACATCACACTCATCCATGCCCCAAGCAGGATTCGAACCTGCGACCGTAGCAGTCGCGCGGTTCCGGACTGGAGCGCCTAGAACCGCATGGCCACCGCGGCCGGCGTGACAAGATGAACAAAAGATTACTCAAGGTTGCTCGATTTCACGGTGGACACAAGCTGGTGAATCAAAAAGTTTACGCCTCTGCCAGTTGCAATGACTTATTAGCTGCGATGTGCTGGTGTCTGCATGGCTGCTCTCGCCCTCTCAAAGTTCTGTTCAAAGCCAATCAAAATCTTTACTGACATTATCGGCTGAAACCGTCCTGTGTTTCATGTTACGAGAGGAAACTTGCAGTCATCCCTAGTCTGGAAAATATGGCAATATACATCTGCATAGATGGTGCAGTGTATATACATCAACACCCTCAAAGCTCTCACAAGAACAATTAGCTATGTGGCCGTTTCGTTTCTCCACTGTCAGAGCCCAGCGACCCTTCAGCTAATTTCTAGCTGACTGTCAGTTAAAGAGAACGCAGTGTTCACACGAAATTAATCTTTTGGCATCGTACAGAGCATGATGCGCCCTGTTCTACGCTTGATGCTGGTTCAGAGGAGAGTCTTCGAAGTTTTCGGTTTTGTGTCTTTCATAGCAAACTGTCCCCCAAATGTGTCCTTTAATGCTTTCCTTCACAGCTTTTCCAAAGCAGTGGGAGTGTTCCTTTCATTTTGTGAAAACTACCTCAGCAAATCACAATGGGCCTACCTTTAAACTGTGTCTAAACATGGCCCCTTTCTACTCCTTCCGAGTTTTCTTTGAGCCTGTAGGACATTTTGCGCCCGCTCCTGATGCTTAAAATTTACACGCTTACATCACGAGGCTACCACGAGCATTTTACATGATCAACTGAGTCACTGGTCAGCGTTTATCCATTTGGAAATTCCCCACCGCATTTTTCCAAAGAATTTTTCTGTAGCATGCAGTGCTGCTCCGTTACCTGCTCCCCTCAATGTATCGCCTGGCGCATTCGTTGTCCCTCTAGCCAAGGGTAATCAACTCCTATTTAGAAGCATTCTGTTGTACTGACGCCGTGATGGCACAACTCGTGTCTCCCCCCAAACTAAAAGATTTCCTCCAATAGCTATTTTCACCTGATGCTGACTGACATGCATTATTTTGATTTTGGTGCGTTGAAGTGAGTATTATCCCTTTGCATTATATACTGTACATTTTGATAGACCAATCTGCTCATTATCGGTGAAGTATGTCAGGTGACATACCTATCTACTGGTTACGACATATAAAATCTTTATCTTTGTGTTACGACATATGTAATCTCTCATGTAAGGTGCGAAATTGACGTTCCTTCCAGCTGCCGGCTTATATATCCTCCTCTGTGTTCAATTGTGCTCTGGGTCAATCAACAGTTGAGAAATTGATTAAAGTCAGTGCAATATTGTTCCCAACTGCTGAATGTAGCAATTGTTATATATTTATATTAACCAACTCTCTATTTTAACATGGCATAATGAAACAGTAGTTCTTTCAGTCTCCTTTTTGTTATTTTTTCCACTGCAATTCATTTACCATATACTACTGATTTAAGCACTAAAGTATTGTGTATCCAAAAATTAACATGTTTTTACTAATTTTCTGATTTAATACAATTATTTAAATATAATGAAGCCTTTTATTTCTATTTTGTGTCCGTCTATAATTTGATGTTAAATTTAAACAAAGTGGGGAAGCTCTATAAATTTGTACTACTTATAATGTTTAAATTTGGGACTGACTTTTTTTTACATAAAGACTTATGTGAAATGATGGAGATGTATTGAAGTTGAGTAAACCTTTATTTAAAATCATCCTCCCCATTTTCACTACTCGTGTTTTAGTCTCAACCTTAGCTTAGCTTCTATGGCGAACGTTTTGTCTCTTACAATAATTTCTTAGTTTATCTTACAATGAACAGCACCCTTCTTGTAATTTTAGAAGCGCAATCCCATTCACAAATATATTTTTTATTCCCGAAAAATTTTAAACAAATGCATTATAACTTTGCAGAAGAATTAAATTATTCATTGACTTTTACAACAATATTAAATTCCTAGTCCAATTTAGTACCTTGTAAATATTAAATCAACATCATAAAATGGCATAACCCTTTTTTCTACATAACCTATATTTTATCAAACATATTACATACTATAATCTTAGTTTCCAAAGGAAATATCAACATTTGGTTTTCTTAACTTTTATGTGTTGTAAAAATAATGCAGTGCAAGAAAATATTATTGACCCATCAAGATTAAAACTCAAAAGTATTGTTAGCAAAAATCTGTTTCTTGCACAAAACCCTTCAAATATTAAATATTTTTAAACAGTAACAAACTGTGTGTTCAAAAAAAAATTTTTCTTCAGTTTAATGTGATACTAGCCTGTTAGAGAAATCCTTTTTTTATATACCTTCAACATGGTTCATTGAAGCCGTCATCCTCATTTTCAAGCACCTTTACATATGTTCTCTGAGCATGGAATGGCGGTTGGCAGAGAGAAAAACTGCAGAAGATATGAGTGTATTGTGAATGCCTGATTGCCTTTGTTTAATTCCCATGGCGAAATTATATTCGAGATCTCTTATTAGCAGCATAAAACATATTCTCCGTCAATCCTCAAATCTTTATGCCAATCCATCGTTGGTTAATCTGCCTCCTGTTTTCTATACAAATAGTCATCTTTCATATCTCGGTATAACATTTGAAAGTTTTGCAATTTGCCATAAGGAATATTGGACATTTGTATTCCTACAACAGTTAAAATTATATTCTTTATTGGTAGGTAGATGCAATAATGGTCTTGTATGGGAAGGGATTTAGAAAGGTTTCTTGACTTCTTCTGTTCCAGGTCTTCTTCCTTCTTAACCTTCTTCATTGAACTTCTTTTCTTGTTGAATCTTGCTGTCTTCTCACTTGTGGCATCATTCTTCTCTGGACAGGGAATTGGAATTTAAGACCTGCTTAATCTCGTTATTGTATAATCTGTTCTTATGGTATTTTCTTTCAAATTGTTGTCTATCCTTTATTGTATCAGGTTGATCTTCAGAGTACATTGGACAGCTTTCCATTGTTCTCTTTGTTACTCCTATGAGTGTTCAGGGAATGTTTCGCATTTGCTAGATTCCGTATTGTATGATGATAGTTTCAGGCATTCTGTATCTTGGGTTACAGAAATGCGCCTCTTCTAGTTCCAGTGAATTCAAACATTAGTTCGTTCTTGATGTAATGTCTCTGCCTCCATTGCGGTTTGGTGAACGCTCATCATATCTCCTTATGCTGCTCTAAACAGTTTGCAACAGAAGTGCTAAGGATCTAGCACTCTTATTCTGAAGATCACATGTGAATTTCACATGAATAAAGATTATGTCATGGTTTCGTGTTGACCGTATACAGGATTCTTCATAAATTCCCATACTTTTCCTCAGAGGTCTTATCCTCTTGGACTGTTACTTCCACCAAGGCATTTCTTTTCGTCATCTCGAAAGCTAACATATCAGGCACCCACACTCACTATCCCTTCCTCTCATGCCTAATCGCTCTACTCAATTCTGCTGTCAGTCTGGCTGCAATGATGACGCATCGCTCTTGATGACGTCCTGTATAATACAACATTGTACACATCTTTTTCCATTCCTAAATTTCTGAAATTTACATGGTATTACAACCTGTCTTACCACAACGCTTTTCCCTTAAGATACTTTACGAGCTTTACAAACACTAAACTACTAAGAGACTTTACAAAAATTCTGTATTCAAACTATACATAAGATTCTTCTTATTATACTCTTCATAGCTTTACAGCTTTTATCTCCATTCTATATGAATATTTTCTTTCCCACTTTTTTTCTATTACTATAAAGGTAATGGTTTCCTCATCTTCATCACGATGGATAGTAAGAGGAAAATTGATGCTGATGAAGGTTAGTGTGTTAGTAAGTCCTTTTTCTTTTGTTCTGACTACAGGTACTTCATATTACAATGAAATCTTCGCGCCTTGACTCCGACTCCAGTGTCTTTTTTGTGCAATCTTCTCTTTTCGGCATAAGCTGTAACAGAACTTCAAGGTACATTATCTCTCTATTTCTTGTGTCCCTTTAAAACTTTCTCGCTCTGGGATTCCATGATTTTAGAGCTTGTACTTCTCTTAGTTGTAGTTATAATTATCTCTTTCTTCTGAACAGTAAACTTTTACGTTCCTCCCCTATCATTTCCTTATTTAAATCATCCCTGTGTTAAACTCACACCCCTCTGTTTTCATCCTTCGGTGAAATAAAATGTTTCTCGTTTTCCTAAATATATCAGTTCTGTCACTTAATCCTTATCTCGTAACAATCTTTTATATCCATTTCCCTCATATCTTATTTTAATATCAACTTGTGGTAAATTCCACAAATCATAAATGCTTCTCATTTTCTCCCAAAATATCTCCTCAGCTAAATGTTCCCTATCTACCTTAACTAGTTCTTTACTTCCTTCCTAATTCTTGACTTCCATTCGTACACAAAAAACAGTTTCTTTCTACTTTACACTACATTATAATGGAGAGTCTACTACTATTTCATCAAACTATCCACCAGCTGATCTCTGTCTTTTTCCTTGCCTTATACTCTTTCCCAATAACGCATTTCGTTTGCAGAAGACTTACTTTATTTCTTACTTTGTTGTTCTTCCTTCACAACTACGCTTTTGATCTACTGAAAAAGTTATCCTATTTTACTTTATTGAGATAGGTACAAATTTAAAAAAAATTGTTTGCATTTTATTAGCTTCCCTACTCTTTGACTTCTAGACTTTGCTCTTAATGGAATCTGGGTATTTGATACATCTAATTTTTCTTGTGGGGTTAATATTTACTGGTTTACGCTTTTTACAATTTCAAGTGACTCACATGGTTGAAGCCCAATGAATTTCCTGTCTTTGGGTTAAACAATTCGACTGCATTATCATGAACCACTTTACTTACTTCCATAGGGCCTTTATATACTGGAAAGAACTTGTGGCTTTGGTGTTTTTTCTTGCTAGAGCGATGTTAGGTTTTCACAAGTACCTTTTGTCCTAGTGAAAATACGCGTTTGGTTGCTGGTTTGTCCGCCCGGTTTTTTCTATTTCATGCCGCAGCCTTCGTATTGCATAGTGCTAACCTTATTAGATTTTGATGTTGTACTCAGGGTATTGGTGGGAATTTAATGATTTTCCGGGTAAGTCCCTGTCCTGTTTACACCATCTAACTTGGGTTTCAGTACTGGTAAATCCAATGGTACGTTATCCTCTTAGCATACAGTTTCTCCACAATTTGGTCATCATCAGTTTGTACATGTTCCTCATCATCGGACGATTACTAGTCAATTGTCTCACAGCCGGCTGGTATTTGTATCTGATCACCCCCTGAACCTACTACAGAATCTTGTTGATCAAGGCTAAGCCTATTTATAAATGTAATTATAAAATCCGCTTCATTTGGCGACTGAATCTCTTGTGACTGGTCTTCGTACCGTTCATCTCGTCAATTCTGTTTTTTACCGCGTTTTGGTGGCCTCAACTCGACTTCCTGTACCGGTTCATCTCGCGTAGGTTTTCCTGTTGAAGTCTGATTCTTCAAACTTTCTGCGTTCTAGGCATTCCAGTTCCACCCGAATAATTTGGGCTTTGTGGTAGGAGACCTCTAACCATTCTTCCTTCGTATGCAGGGTGATCATATCACGAATTTTAGTTACCACCATAATTGCTGGAACGAAAGCCATTATTGTAATTCCCCGGTGCACCAAAACCATAATTATTGTTTGAACTGTGTGAGTTGCCTAAACCCTAGCTATTATTATCCCATGGGTAATTAATATTCTTCCCAAAACGATTACCTTTCAGAACATTACTATTGCCATTGTAGATATTATTAAAGCCCAATACGTTGTTATTATTCCCCCTACCATTGATTTATCTCACTGCACCTTTTTTCGTTGCGTCATCTTCACTAAAAGATGAAGTCAAGTTTTCTTAACGTCCCTTTAAATGCCTGTACATTATCTCCAGCTCTGCCAACCAACGATTGCTGATAACGCAAGGGTAACTTCACTGTGCACACACATATCACTTCCCCATCACTGTATAGATTGTCTAAAAATGGATTTCTTTTCGTAATTTCTTCAAAACTTCTAACTGGCTTCTTTTCTCCCGAATTTTCAAATGGCTCCTTGTGTAACAATTCTTATTTTGTCCTATTTTCGGTTTTCGCGGAGCAGTATCGCTCCAAGAATGCAAAATTAAATTGTTCATAAGACTGATAGCTCCAGCGACTCTTTACATTGTTTCCGCGAATGCGCCTTGCATGTGACCACAAATGATATCAAGTTTGTTGCTAAGTGGCCAATGTTCTAGTACACCGATTTGGAATTGATGTATAAACGTTTCTAATGTTCGAATTTCCTGACTGTCAAAAAATGATCACCGTCAAATTTTTCTGTTGCACTATAATTTTTCGCAACATTTTCCTTTCTCTTCCATTGCGTTGTGTTTTCCATTATTCGTCTTACCACATTTGCATCCTGAGACGACATATTTGAGTTCCATTTAGTATCGCATCTACCTCGTGTATCGGACTGGAAGATAGGTTTAAATTTCCCGTTACTGGATCAGTGTTTTGTCCATGTACTTGCTTCATATTGACCTGCGGTATATGGCCTGTTATACTGTAACTAGTAAACTGAGAATTTGGTACGTGTGGCGCAGTAAACTGCTCTGTTATCGCGTATTTCGCGTACGTTCGTAGGGTCGGCTGCCGCTCTGTTGGTATGGGCGCAATTACCGCTTCTCGCATCATTGTCTGCTGTGAATGCACATTACCTACTTCGCTCACCTGTCAAATGGTTCAAATGGCTCTGGGCACTAAGGGACTTAACATCTATGGTCATCAGTCCCCTAGAACTTAGAACTACTTAAACCTAACTAACCTAAGGACATCACACAACACCTAGTCATCACGAGGCAGAGAAAATCCCTGACCCCGCCGGGAATCGAACCCGGGAACCCGGGCGCGAGAAGTGAGAACGCTACCGCACGACCACGAGATGAGGACGCTCACCTGTCTCAGCAGTATTCCTACCATTTGTTTCTGTTACGGATCGGCAAATACAGACGCAACGTCTCGCGGACATGCAAGTGGAATCTCATGACATTTTGTGTTTCCGTAAGTGACACGGAAGATTGCGTAACGGACTTGGTTACCTCTGGATTTTTTTCCACCACTGTGTCAGCTGATACTACCGATTCCGTCGCCTCACTGCTTCCTTCTGAACGGTTCTCAATATGCTGCTTCAATTCTGTACGAAGCTGTTCATACTGCTGCTTATTTTTCGAGACGATGTTTACAATGCGTATATCGAATCTTTTGCATTTGTGGCCGATAACCCTGCGTTTGTTTCTCTTTTTAAGTCTTCTAACCCTGCATTAGTTTGCTTGACAACAATAGTGAGCTGCTTCAGCATAGCGATATACAATCAGACCCTTCGCCATCGTCATTTGTCACTACTTGGTGTAAATTTTGCCGTTCGCGTCTTTCATGTGACGTCTCACCGCCCTCTGTGCATAGTACTGACGCATTTAGACACATTCTTTCTGTAGGAAACTCTCCCGTTTTATTCAAAAGTTTCAGAATTACAACATTTGGTTCAACGTACCAAAGTTGCACGTCCTCTAATTCTGTTTCTGAACGACTAGGTGCGTCATCTGTTCGGTTTTGTGCGGTCGTAACCTGATATACCGATCGCGAAACTGCCACCATTCCTTTTGCATTGTCACTTCGTTTGGTTTCGTGACTTTCATTCGATACACTTTGTTGTACTTCACTTTCTGTTCTGTCAAGATCTTCAGTTTACCCTGTATGCTATGATCTACATCCTTCTGCTATCTCACACAGTCCAACTAACCTCTGTCCTTCACGATTTGCACGATTTGCACCTGAAGCTATATGACCTGACACGTCTTCAAAATGTCACAGAAAGTCTCTTATGCCATGAACACATCATTAGCCACTCCGTTCGCTGACAGTGGGTATTCAAACTAACTCTAAAACGTCGTGAATAACTCCGTGCACTCCAGTAAGGTAATGCATAAGCTACTTTTATCCAAAACACAAATATTTTTCTTTACTCGTTAATACAACCTTTTCTACTCTGTGGATCACACATTTACATTAATCTGACTACAATGCAGACACATGCATTGAATAACTGTGTAGCTTTTTTTTAATTTATTTCAATACCAAATTTGAATCACTTTTTCAAATTTGACTAATTTCACCCTGGCCGACCAACTACCATCCTGGCAGGGTCGCCATTATTTGACACTCCACTGCTTTTCACATTCACCAGACATCATCAAAAACACCCCGTGAGTGCATTAGCATCTATAGAATAAATCGCTGGGGTTAGGAGTGGACCTTATTTTATGACAGTGTACAGCTGTACACAATTTGCATAATTTCAGAGTTACTGTCAAGGAAGTACATGGATTTAGAAAGTTTGTCACACGACAATGTCAGGAAAGTTGTCATGATAACGCATTACGTCCTGTTTAGCAGAAATAACCCTGAACACAACAATATCAAATTTCAGTACAAGGTTCTCTACAAGGTTATTATTACTACCACATTGTGAAGTTGGCGAATATTATGACAAATCATCCGATTCCGGTTCTAGGTTTGGTACTATTTAGGATGACAGTCAAGTCTACAGAGGATGGTTAGCTTTTGTGACAAGATGAGCAAAAGATTACTGAAGGTTTCTCGAGTTCACGGTAGACACAAGCTGGTGAACCAACAAGTCTAGACTTCTGCCAACGGCAATTGCCTTTTAGCTGCGATGTGCTGGTGGCTGCATGGCTGCTCGCGGCCTCTGAAAGTCCTATTCAAAGCTAATCAAAATCTTTACTGATTCTATCAGCTGAAACTGTGCTATGTTTCATGTTAGGAGAGAAAACTAGCACTCATTCCTAGTCTGGAAAATATGGCGATATACATCTGCATAGATGGTGCAGTGTATATACATCAACACCTTCACAGCTCTCACAATAACAATTAACTATGAGGCCGTTTCGTTTCTCCACTGTCAGAGCCCAGCGACCCTTCAGCTAATTTCTAGCTGAATGTCAGCGAAACTGAACGCAGTGTTCACACAAAATTAATCTTTTGGCTTCATACAGAGCGTGATGAGCCGTGTTCTACGCTTGATGCTGGTTCAGAGGAGAGCCTTCGAAGTTTTCGATTTTGTGCCTTTCGTAGCAAACTGTCCCGCAAATGTGTCCTTTCATGCTTTCCGTCACAGCTTTTTCAAAGCAATGGGGGTGTTCCTTTCATTTTGTGGAAATTACCTCTGCCAATCACAAAGGACCTACATTTAAACTGTGTCGAAATATCGTCCCTTTCTACTCCTTCCGAGTTTTCTTTGAGCCAAGTTGTGCCTGTTCCTGATGCTTAGTACCTCAGAAACATACCATGAGCATTTCATATAATCAGCTGAGTCGCTGGTCTGTTTTTATCCATATGGAAATTCTCCAAACAGTTTTCTGAAGCATTTCTCCATAGGAAGCAGCACTGCGCTGCTACCTGCTCCCCTCAGTGTATCGACTGGCACATTAATTGTCCCTCTTGCTGCAGGTCACCAGTCCCTTTTCAGAAGCGTTCTGTTGTACTCGGGCCGTGCCAGGACATCTCGCTTTTGCCCCAAAAATTAAGACTTTTCCTCCAGCAGCTTTATTCACCTTTTGCTCATTGACATGTAGGATTTGGGTTCGGTGTGCTAATACTGTTGAACTGAGTGTCATCCTTTTGCATTACATTCTGTACATTTTGATTGGTAAATCTGCTCAATATCGCCAAAGGTCGTCAGGTGACATATTCATCCACTTGTTACGACATATAAAATCTCTCATGTAAGGTGTGAAATTGACATTTCTTCAAGCTGCTACCTTACAACAGTTAAGTGAGCAAGCACGAGTACATGGTTGGTACTAACAGAAAGAGGAAATTCAAAGCGATTTGATGTTACAGTAGAATGCATGTCATGCTGAGGCATATGACGTATATTCCGATGGCAACGAATTTATTAGACACACAATCAGTGCATATTACTTAAATAAAATACAGTGTCAACGTTTTCTTAACAAAATAATCTTTGCTATCTATTGTCTAAAAATATTTGTAGTTACTTATTGTCGAGTTTCGTTCACATTCTGTAAACATATTAATAGACGTTCTAAATCAAGCAAAACTAACTTGCATGAGAGTATCTTCTAACTGAAAGGATGGTATGGTACTAAGATGCATGTAAATATTTATATAGAGTTGTGTTACGATATTATTTGTAATTGTAATTTGTTATTACAAATTATGCAGTACAAAATTTAGCCGCAATTTTCGCCATTGAAAACTCTTCCGTGTTATAAATTAACACAAAATACATGTTGGTTTGGATGAAGCTTAACAATACTTTTTACTGCAACATTACTTCCAACTACATGATTCCTTTAATAATAACGATCTTATACATATTTAATCAAATGGATATCTGCATATGAAGACAATTCTCGAATGATATTATGAGACCATGCCTAAGATAAATGAAACATATCAACAGCCAAAAATGCATTTTTTCCTTGATCTGGTAGGTAAAAGGGGACTACTAATATGAACTAATTCCGCCAAACCTTTGATACGAAAGCAGTGAACAGTCTGGTTCAAGTTTTTATGATCAAAAATTTTTTAAAGTATACGAGCATGTATAACTAATCATGAGCCAATGCTGGTGTAATGCTATGGGGAGAGAGTTACAGTACATATCTGATGTTTGTAAAATACATACCTGTAATGAAGGGGTAGCGTCTTTGATTCATAATCAAAACGTTTTTGGTCCCAGGTTCGGATCCTGCTTAGATTTTTATTAATAATCAGCAATGGCGGCCGAACACTTCCAGCATAAGAAGTCATCCCTCACTGCGCCAACGCCCTCGTCGGATGGGGTGGAGGAGTGGACAAATGTTCAAGGCACTCTGTTGTCCTAGGGGTGGGAAATTGCCCCTAAAGGCGGAAGAATCAACAATGATCAACCGCATGAGGATGCAGAACGCAATGGAAACCACTGCGTTAAAGACACATAACGTGTATCCACAGAGCATGTGGCCTGTAGGTGAAGAAGTGTCATGATGATCTTTCCATTGGCAGAAAATTCTGGAATAGTCCCGCATTAGGATCTCCTGAAGTGGACTGCTAAGGGGAGGTTACCATGAGAAAAAGATTGAATAATCAACTGAAGGGGCGGGGGTCGGGGCGTGGAGTGTCAGAAGCTTGAACGTTGAAGGGGAACTAGAAAATCTGAAAAGACAGATGCAAAGGCTCAATCTAGAAACTGTAGGGTCAGTGAGGTGAAATGGAAACAAGACCAGGACTTATGGTCAGGTGAGTATAGGGTAATATCAACAGCATCAGAAATTGGTATAACAGGAGTAGGATTTGTTATGAACAGAAAGCTAGGGCTTGGTCTTACCAGAATCGAAAACAAACGAAGTCCGACAACGATAGTTCAGGCATATATGCCGACGTCGCAGGCTGAAGACGAAGAGATAGAGAAATTGTATGAAGATATTGAAAGGATAATACAGTACGTAAAGGGTTATGAAAATCTAATAGTCATGGGACTGGAATGCAATTGTAGGGGAGGGAGTAGAAGAACAGGTTACAGGTGAATATGGGCTTGGGACAAGGAATGAGAGAGGAGAAAGACTAATTGAGTTCTGCAACAAGTTTCAGTTAGTAATAGCTTATACTCTGTTCAAGAATCACAAGAGAAGGAAGTATACTTGGAAAAAGCCTGGTAATACTGGAAGATTTCAGTTAGAATACATCATGGTCGGACAGAGATTCCGAAACAGTTACTGGACTGTAAGGCGTAACCAGGAGCAGACATATATCAGTATATTGTACTGATGAAGAGTAGGCTGAAGTTTAGGACATTAGTCAGAAAGAATAAACACGCAAAGAAATGAGATACGGAAGCGCTAAGGAATGACGAGACACGCTTGAAGTTCTCTAAGGGTTTACACATAGCAATAAGGAATGGCTCAGTAGACAGTACAGTTGAAGAGGAATGGACATCTCTAAAAAGGGCCATCACAGACGTTGGGAAAGAAAACATAGGTACAAAGAGGGCAACTGCGAAGAAACCATGCGTAACACAAGAAATACTTCAACTGATAGATGAAAGAAGGAATTACAAAAATGTTCCGGGAAACTCGGGAATAGAGAAATACAAGTGGCTGAGGAATGAAATAAATATGAAGTGCAGGGTAGCTAAGATGAAATGGCTGCAAGAAAAATGTGAAGACACTGAAAAAGAATTGATTGTCGGAAGGACAGGCGCAGCATACAGGAAAGTCAAAACAACCTTCGGTGACATTAAAAGCATGGGTGGTAACATTAAGAGTGCAACGGGAATTCCACTGTTAAATGCAGAGGAGGGGAAGGATAGGTGGAAAGAATACATTGAAAGCCAGTATGAGGGAGAAGATTTGTCTGATGAAATAAAAGAAGAAACAGGAGTCGATTTAGAGGAGATAGGGGATCCTCTATTGGAATCAGAATTTAAAAGAGATTTGGAGGACTTAAGATCAAATAAGGCAGAAGGGGTGGATAGAATTCCACCAGAATTTCTAAAATCATTGGGAGAAGTGGCAACAAAACGAATATTCACGTTGGTGTGTTGAATGTACGATTCTGGCGACATACCATCTGACTTTCGGAAAAAATCGTCCTCACAGTTCCAAAGACGGCAAGAGATGACAAGTGCGAGAATGATTGCACAATCAGCTTAACAGCTCCTGCATCTAAGTTGCTTACAAGAATAATATACAGAAGAATGGAAAAGAAAATTGAGGGTGCTCTAGAGGACGATCAGTTTGGCTTTAGGAAAGGTAAAGACACGAGAGAGGTAATTCTGACGTTGCGGTTAATAATGGAAGCAAGACTAAAGAAAAATCAAGGCACGTTCTTAGGATTTGTCGACCTGGGAAATGCGTTCTACAGTGTAAAGCCGTGCAAGATGTTTGAAATTCTGAAAATAAGTAGGGGTAAGCTATAGGGGGACACGGGTGATATATAATATGTACAACAGCGAAGAGGTTGTAGTAATTGTGGACGACCAAGATCGAAGTGCTCGTGTTAAAAAGTGTGTAGGACAAGAATGTAGCCTTTCGCACCTACTGTTCAATCTGTACATCGAGGAAGCAATGATGGAAATAAAAGAAAGTTTCAGGAACTGAATTGAAGTTTAACGTGAAAGGATATCAATAATACGATTCGCTGAGGATATTGATATCTTGAGTGAAAGTGAAGAAGAACTATATGATCAGCTGAAGGGAATGGACAATCTAATCAGTACAGAGCATGGATTGAGAGCAAATCGAAGAATGTCAAGGTAATGAGAAGTAGTAGGAATGAGAACAGCGAGAAACTTAACATCAGGATTGATGGCCACGAAGTAGATGATGTTACGGAATTATGATTCCTAGGTATTAAAATAAACAATGACGGAGGGAGCAAGGAGGACATCAAAAGCAGACTAGCAATGGCAAAAAGGGCATTTAAAAAAAAAAATGTGTGTGAAATCATATGGGACTTAACTGCTAAGGTCATCAGTCCCTAAGCTTACACACTTTTTATCCTAAATTATCCTAAGGACAAACGCACACACCCATGCCCGATGGAGGACTCGAACCTCCGACGCGATCAGCCGCATAGTCCATGACTGCAGCACCTGAGACCGCTCGTATAATCCCGCGCGGTGATTGGAATTCATCCAGCAAATAATTGAGGGCGTGGGTTGCAAGTGCTTCTCTGAGATGAAGAGGTTGGCACAGGAGAGGAATACGTGGCGGGCCGCATCAAACCAGTCTGAAGTCTGATGACAAAGAAAACACCGTTTCCAGAAGGAGTGCGATGCGCGCTACCGTGCAGGTGGTAAAGTACTTTGTCCTCCTATGTTCTGAAAGGGTAATATAAATATTAATCAATGCATTCACCTAATATTACGACAAGAGATAAGGTAATAAACGTGTCTGTACCATATAATTGTTACTATCTTTCACCGTTTGCATTTAGCGTATATTAAATAAAGTGCCAAGTTATGCAGAATCTTTTATCAGCCTCTCGTTAACGACAACATCGTCCTAAAAATTAGCTTGTTGTGTTATCATTTTATAACAAAATACACTGCTGGCCATTAAAATTGCTACACCAAGAAGAAATGCAGATGATAAACGGGTATTCAATGGACAAATATATTATACTAGACCTGACATATGACTACATTTTGACGCAATTTGGGTGCATAGATCCTGAGAAATCAGGGCAGCATTCGAAAATTTTCTATATCCAGAAAGGCCCGTACAGGACCTGCAACTTGCGGTCGTGCATTATCTTGCTGAAATGTAGGGTTTCGTAGGGTTCGAAAGAAGGGTAGAGCCACGGGTCGTAACACATCTGAAATATAACGTCCACTGCTCGAAGTGCCGTCATTGCGAACAAAAGATGACCGAGGCGTGTAACCAATGGCACCCCATACCATCACGCCGGGTGATACGCCTGTATGGCGATGACGAATACACGCTTCCAACGTGCGTTCACTACCATGGCGCCAAACACGGATGCGACCATCATGGATTCATCCGAAAAAATGACGTTTTGCCATTCGTGCACCCAGGTTCCCCGTTGAGTACACCATCGCAAGCGCTCCTGTCTGTGATGCAGCGTCAAGGGTAACCGCAGCCATGGTCTGCGAACTGATAGTCCATGCTGCTGCAAACGTCGCCGAACTGTTCGTATCGATGGTTGTTGTCTTGCAAACGTCCCCATCTGTTGACTCAGGGACCGAGACGTGACTGCACAATCCATTACAGTCATGGGGATAAGATGCCTGTCATCTCGAGTGCTAGTGATACGAGGCCGTTGGGATCCAGCACGGCGTTCCGTTTTACCCTCCAGAGCCCACCGAATCAATATTCTGCTAACAGTCATTGGATCTCGACCAACGCGAGCAGCAATGTCGCAATACGATAAACCGCAACAGCGATAGGCAACAATCCGACCTTTATCAAAGTCTGAAACGTGATGGTACGCATTTCTCCTACTTACACGAGGCATCACAACGTTTCACCAGGCAACGCCGGTCAATTGCTAATTGTGTATGAGAAATTGGATGGAATCTTTCCTCATGTCAGCACGTTGTAGGTGTCGCCACCGGCGCCAACCTTGTGTGAATGCTCTGAAAAGCTAATCATTTGCACATCACTGTATCTTCTTCCTGTCGGTTAAATTTCGCGTCTGTAGCACGTCATCTTCGTGGTGTAGCAACTTTAATGGCCAGTAGTGTAATAATCACATCGAGGAATATTGCAATAAACTAACATAAGTGCTTTCTGGGTAGAGTAACGCGTCGGTGGATAAAAACGTCAGTATTTTAATGTCGCAGCTGTCGTAAGTTAGGCGATAAATGAACTGCAGCAGTAAATAACGGAAAATTCTTCTGGAGCTTGCAAGGGGAAATGACGCTTGACAGCAGTCGTTTCCGTATCATCCATGTTAAAGTGTTAATCTTCAGGGTGATTTAGTGAGGAATGAGTAATTATTATGACCATCGTTTATTGCAATTAGGAATTAAGTAATTTAGCTCATTTAATATTCCCAATTTGCATATGATACATCCAGACCGATAATGTAAACGATGGACGAGCCGAATAATTGCAGTAATGGATTATACACTGATTGTTGGCCGAAATACCGAGTGGGATTGCGGGATGGTATGACACTGAACTTGTATCGTAAGGAGGATTTTCGAATTCGCTCAAGACCATCCTGATTGAGTTTAAACGTGGTTCAACTAAATGTCTTAAGGCGATGCTAGGATGATCCGTTTGCAAAGGCACCACACTTCTTGTTCCCTGCCATTCCCTAATTTGAGATAAGCTCTAACAACCACACGACCGGCCGTTGAAGCTTAGTTTTCTTTCCTTCTATTTCGCGAGAAGAAAAGAATGGTGTATTCGTTTCTTTCATGATGTTTGGATTCTATGTTTATTGTCTTGTCTCAGGTGGCACTGGTTTTCGGTATGACGTATTTTTAAAACTTCTAAGTCCGTTCCTACAGTTTTCTAACATTTACATTCAGCACCATGCGTAATCACTCATCTTCTGGAACAGTGTGCTAAGGAAGAAGGCGGAGTTCAGAATACCACATTATTTAATGAAGTGATACGAATGCTCTAATTTAAGTACCATGTGACATACGACAGTAAATTTGGTTACATGTCGTAAGACATCATATCAATGCGACATGATCAACGTCTCTAGAATGGACTCTTAAAGAAACACTTCTGACTTTCCCAGGATATCATCTCTATTATAAGAAGTTCAAATTGGGAAATTTTGTTGAGGATAAGAGAAATCGCAACCATCGTAATCTGCAATCAGCCGGTCATTTTGTAGACGACGCTGTCACTCAGAGAACGTACTACATTGTCTCCAGACAGTACGTGTTTGTCCACTCATTCTGATTCAGTAAAGTTGGAACCGAGGTAAAAGTGTTAAGCCACTGTCTTAACGTTGCCAATGCAGATTAAAATAGTCGTTAGTAAGCGTATCTCAAATATTCGCAGTTTGGAACCCCTTTCACACACTTCCACCTCGCTGGAATCTGACCAAAAAGAATTTCTACAACCACCCTGTCTGCCCAACTGAGCATACAAATAAAAGATTTAAAGTAGAAAAAGTGTTTCTAGTATGTATAAAGCTAGAAATGGTGGATAAATAGTAGAATAAGTTTAAAAATGGTACTATAGACTTAAAAATTCGGAACCTGTTTGTCCTTTTAATATTTTGCCACCATCAGCAACGTTTTATACTCCTTAACCATCTTTTTTTCCAAACGAAGATGAAGAACGTTAGTGACTCAGGAGATGTTTAATGGTGTGAGTGTGCTACCCATCGTGAGTGAACTGAGTGAATCATTCGAATAGTAAGACGTATGTGTTGATCAAGCATAAAAATAATCTAGTATTGAATTGTTGTTGTTGTTGTTGTTGTGGTCTTCAGTCCTGAGACTGGTTTGATGCAACTCTCCATGCTACTCTATTATGTGCAAGCTTCTTCATGTCCCAGTGAATTGTTCTATAGATTCTATATATTCTTGAATTGTTCTATAGAATATATAAATTTTCTATACCAAGAAAAAAACAAATTTGTTCATCGTTAATTGAAGCAAGGTTGTTAGTGTTCTTTGCTGGCTGCTTCAGTGAGAACCTAGATTTTCCGAGGTCTTTGGTACGCTCCTCAATCGACGTAAGACTTTTTCGGCGAAATATAGTTGTGCTTCCTCTGAACAGTACTTTGTATTCAGAATTCAAGAGTCGCTAAATAATTGGCTGTGTGAGTCTGTGCAGATCTTCAAGGGAGGCACAGTCATTCCATCAAAAGGACAACGCCTCGTAAGAGACTGTGGAACTGTAACCAACCCTCGAATTAATAGCTGCTTCACCTTACCTGACCTTTGATGGCTTATAATCATAAGAATGAACACAGTAACTGTAGAGTGTAAAGATCAGAAAATATTTGTTGAAGGAAGTTCTCTGTTAGTTCTACGGAAGTGAGACATGTGCGATAAACAGCTGAAACAAGAAGCGATTAGAATTTTTTAAAACTGGAGTTCTATAGGAGAATTCTGAAGATTACGAAGTTAGATTTGAAACCTAATGAGGAAGTAGTGAACTTATTAGCCGAGGAAAGAAGTGTATGGCGCAACATGACGAAAATAAGGGATCGGTTCACAAGACGCAACCGTAGTCATAAATCAACAGTCAACATGGTAATGGAGGAAAACATGGAAGTTAAAAATATGAGAGGAAGAACTAGGCTTGACTACTGTAGGAATGGTCAATTGAGCGTAAGTCTTATAGTTATGCATAAATGAACAGTCTTTCTCAAGATAAAAAAAGACGTGCATCGAACCTTTTTTTATCCATGTTTTGTGGAATGTTTTAAGGCTTGCGACTGTAGTGTAATTTTATGAAATAATTTCTTATGTTTTAGTCAGTTTTTTTACTAATATTTAACTAGCACGATGGATTTTGGCAGCATATGGCCATCATCTGATGATTCAAGATCAATATGTAGTGTGAAGGGAGGCACCTTGTACCCCATAATAGGCTGTAGGGTAGATTTTGTAAGTATTTCATCTCAAAAACTTTTGTGTATTTCATCACATAAGCATACATGTACATCATCACATAACATACTCGTACAAATATGGGAAGAACAAGCAGAGTGGTGATGATATTTGATAGTTACAGATACTTCCGTTTTGTTCCTGCGATCTATCATAAATATATGCCACCAAATATGGCATAAGGCTTACAATTGATCTTCAGAGATCGGAAGTATAGGCTTTACTACTCATTAAAATAGGAAGGCAACAAGGCATTTTAAATATTTAAAATAGGCAATAAATTATTGTGCACTATGACTAGTTGTTTACTAGACTGCACTATTCAGGCAACTATAAAATTAGCATATTTACGTGAACATGATGTATTATATTTTTGAAGTAACTTCGAAGTTTCAAACAAAATGCTGATTTTACTTGATAGAAAATGAAAATGTTTCTTGAAAGCCCGTACATTACAGTGCATTATTGCATTATTGCTTGCACGTGACAACCATATGCTTTTTTAAATTTTCTAGACTTCTTTTCTTCTGGTATAAAACACAGTTTTCATATGACAATGAGAAAATGACCTCTCAACATCTACAGTGGTAACTGGAGCAAATCTACAACAATTGACTATTGTGGGGTCCATCAGCACTGCAGTAGAACTGTAATCTGCTAGAACTTTTGAAATGTCTCAAGTCTGTAAGGATCAGGATTTTCGAAAGCGACACACTACACTTTCTCCTAATGAACTCCGTTTCTCTGTTACACTCTCCAGTCTTTATACGCTATCATCCACAATTTTTACTGAATTCGTGAAAGCCTCCCCAGTTTCTTGGACATGGCAGGCCAGTTGTGGCAGGAAACTGAACTCTGCCCCGATGAAAGTTACGACATTTCTAACTTCCATAGATTAGAGAAGTTTCTTTACTGCTACAGTTGAAAATGCTACTCTAGAGCAATGACTTTTTTTAGTTTCACTCTGAAATGTTGAAGCGTAGTTAACTTCTGCTGAGATCTACGTCCACCATATGGTTATGATAGGCTGAGGGGCAAAGGTATATCTGGTTGAACGTCTTTCAGTGTCTGAATCCTTGGCGGGGCTTTCGTAAAGATCTTCACAATGCTGGAAATCTATTTGTCGGCATTCGTAAACAAGCTTCATATCCCTTCTGGCCTCCTGTGAAAATCATGTGCTGCGCAGGTCACGTGAAGCACGTTTGAAACTAGCATTTCTGAACTTGTCTCAGCCTGTTCTACGTATGTTGTAGCCTATCAGATGAACAGTAATATGTTGTCATACTCAGTTTCTTCATGCCACAATACCTGCTATGAATTGGTGAGTAACTGAATTGTTAACTATACTTGAATTGTTAACTTTATTGGGACATTCTGTTGTAAGCGGAAATGCTTTTTTTGGTTGAGCTTGTGAAGAAAGTAACAGTCCAACAATGACATTAGCAATAAAATTACTCGTAGGATCAGTGTACACGTCGACTGAAATCCAGAACATTTTATTTTTTACCTCTTCCTTAATGATTTTTGTTACTTCGTCGTAACATTCACTCAAGTAACCATTTCGCAAACTTGACTCATTGTGCACACATTTTTCCGTACACTTCCCGAACTATTGTCTTCGTGCAGGCTCTGTAGTTTCCACGAAGGAATTCCCGCACCAATAACAGTTTCACATGAATATAATGACAACTCCTCTTTTCCACTCGATACTGCAACTGCCGTTGGAACAATAACAAATTCTTCTTCCCGCGAAAGATCATTTGTGTGTTTAGTTGCACTGTTATGTTGACAGTACTTCTTTTCGTAGTTCACTGACTACTAACATACTTCACACTGAAGTAATTTACCGATAGTAGACAATACTTCGGATCCGAAAGTACTAACGTAACTTAGCAGTTTACTGTGTAAAGGAACACTGAATTCTGCGCCAAGGTCGTCGCTATGAATACTGAAGGAAACATCAGTGTAGAATAACAATAAAGTACCACACCTTAGCTCTAGCACTCATTGTTGATTTTGAAGCAGGTTTTCCCGCTATTACCTGTTTTTACGATCACACACACACACACACACACACACGTGCTGGGATTCGATCGGCATAGACCCAGTGAAAAATGTCGATAGTTCCCAACCGCAAGATTGGACGAGTAGTACATCTTCGAGTAGTAAGATCTTTGACAGCTAACAGAGCTAGGTGCACGCGGTAAAAGTTTGAGTAGTGGTGAGGAGATGCGCACAGACAGCAGACGTGTTTCGAGTCGGAGCTAGATGCCTGCAGGAGGCAGCCGGGTCGTGACAGCATCAGAGTAAGAATTGGCGCTACGCACATAATAAGCTATATATTGAGCGAAACTCGGCACATACCTGGGGAAACTAGAAAGAATAATTAATAAAATAGGTTTTCTTTGGTTAAATAATGTCTAAAAGCTAGATAGAAATCCCATTAATGATACAATAAGCGTTTTGTGAAACTTTCTCGTAAATCCATGCTATAGAAGTTGTTTTTTAGTTTTTCACATGTGCCTTAAAAGTTTGAACAATAAATATTTGTTAGATAAAATTAGAGTTTCATCTCACACCATATGTCGTTCTCCGCATCCTGTGCTTGCATTGAACCAAAAGATACATTAAAGTAAAGTTCCCATGAGTAGATCTAATAATTTCATATATCAGAGTAAAATAATCTATATGCCATTGCACAGTTGGCAAATTATTCAGATCAGGACAGAATTTTTATTAAGTAACAAACAGGGCCAAATGAGTAAACTTATCTAGAATGACAATTTTATGTCATTGCACTACGGCTGAGTTGAATATATGTTTTATTATCGGCTAAACGGGAAGAAGTGCACGTGCTAAGTCCACAGACGCAGTCAGATGCAGGTTGGTGACTTTCACTTATTTTTACCACTAAACTTTCATGCAGTCAGATGTGTATTTTGAGTATTAATTTTCCAACAATATTTTCATGCAGTCAGATAAAGTTCAGTTCAGTTAAATACGCAGTCAGATGCAAGTTTTATTAAAGACTAAAGCAGTAACATGCAGTACAGTCTAGTTCAAATAGAGAATTTTTATTAACAAAACTTTATATATATATATATATATATATATATATATATATATATATATATATATCTGTGTGTGTGTGTGTGTGTTTGTGTATGTGTGTGTGTTTGTGTTCCACATCTCCTCCTAAACCCCTGTGAAGTAAGGTACACATATCCCTTACCGTCAGGCTACAATCGCTCTGGATATAAGAACTACTTAACTATATTAGTTTAGCAGATATGACGCCATAAACAATGGATTGCGTGAAAAACTGCCGCGTCATGCAAGACTTTTAAATTTATTACTTCTATGCAACTAACTCTGTTCGCAACAAATTTCGCAGACGGTACCCACAGATGACGCTAAAATGTACCTACAAAATTGCATATGGTATCACACATAATTCAGGGAATATGACGTCGTAAACAATGAGAAGTGTGAAAAACTGTCACAATGTGCACAGCCTTTAAATCTACTACTTCTTTGCTAGTAACTCTATTCGTAAATATAACTACAAATTTTTATCATTATATGACACACAGGTGAGGAAATATGATATCATAAAAACCGAGATGAGTGAAAAACTACCGCATCATGCATGAAGTTGTAATACATTTACACTTTACTACCAACACTCCTATAGTCGAGTCAACGTAAGGGAATGTCTGACATGCCAGCGCTTTTGACAACTTCCAAATGCAAAGCGCAAACGGCTATAGGCGGAAATTACAGCCGTCTATAGAGGCTTTGCGACAGAGACGTTTACAAAAAACTGCTTTGTAGACATGCGAAGCAGGTGCACCCAGCGTACAGAAACTGTCTGGGATTAGGTGTCTTAATTTGGATATTGTACTTGTACGTTTGTACATTACGCACGTTTCTTTTCAAAATTTTCGTAATTTCATTGGAGTTTTCGAATACGGGGGAATGAAACTTTTTCCATACTCGAACACAGTTCAGTTTTTGTTTTCGTTTCTAATAGAAAACTGGCAAAATGATTGCCCGGCAAATGCAGAGTTAGTCAGAGAGTGAAGAAATGAATGATAATCAAACGGAGCCAAAGGGTAGTTGTTTCGGAAACTGGCCATTTATATTAAAAAAGGAAAACATAAAAATACTGCATTTCAGTCACAAAGATGTGAGTAGTATAGCTTCATGTTCAGATTGAACATAGATCTAACACATTTAAAGCTGTGTTCTGACAAAGTTCCGTGGCTGTGTTCATCAACATTGCCAGAGGTGAGTGGCATGAAACCGAATAACTTCATGAAGCAAAATTTATTTTTGTTAAATCTATTGAATTAGTCGCTGTTCTTATCAACGAGAGATCTGTTGTATCGCTCAGTCGATATCTAATCCATTCTTAGAATGGAAAACCGTTTGCACACCGTACTTTAACGCGTCAGGTTACTTGTGTGTGGGAGCGGGAATTTCTAGTACAATATAAACATAGTTAAAATCATACACCGCTTTAATACCAGTTATTTTGCTCATATTTACTTTAAATGTTGTGACCACGTAATTCATGTTTTAACTTTTATTTTTCCTTTTAGAAAATGTTGCATTAAAGTACCAAAATTTATGGAAATAGCCACCTCATTCTCTCTGAGATAATGAATATCGTGGGGGAGAGCGTTCATAAGTTAATCCCACCAGCAGCACGAATCAAATTACACTTTTACACTTCTAAAAATCTTCCTTTGGAAACAACTGAATTGTCTCAGTCGAAGTTGGCGATAGAGATACATTGTTCTAGAAAAGAGCCTTCACTTGAAGCACCATGCTTTAATTAATATTGATTAATTAATGTATCCTTTATAACACTTCAATAGCTTTGAAAATATATTGTTCTGATTACCGATTTGTAGTCCAAGGATCGAATATATCGTTTCATGTAGATAATAACAACAATCTGTTCCACTGTAATTCCGAAAATTTTATAGCGAGAATTGTTTGCACATTCCTTTTAGCCGTTCTATCCTCATGTAACGAAAATCTGACAGGAAGTTAACAGATGCATCTCCAGTTTTGTTCAACTACACAGCAAACTGTAAAGATGAGCCAGATAGTAGCCCAATAGTAGGGTATTTTATTTTATGTTTTATTCGCTTTCAAAAGTCACTTTATTCTCAAGCAGTAGCCGGCAGCTTCGGATGAAGAGTATCATTTTACATCTTTTCTAGTTTCTGCTCATTTGACTAATGTTTGGCAATGATTAAGCGCAAATTATTCATAGACAATTATGTAATGAAAGTCATTGCTTCTCGACGAACCGAAAAACACTTTTGTAAATGTACTAAATACATCGAAGCTTTTAGAAATTGCGAAAATTATTGAAGGAATGTAGATGAGAAAAAATAATATAGGCTAAAGTAATGTAGATGAGAAAAATAATATAGGCTAAAGTAATGTAGATGAGAAAAAATTATAGAGGCTAACTCATTTGTCGTCGACCTACCACCTTGTCTTTTGTTAGAGAGATTTTTTTGTTGAATTTCTCGTATTTTTTGTGTTTTCAGCTGCAAAGTAGGAGAGGTAGGAGGCGGATTAGTCGGGGGACAACGAACGAACACTATTCGTGTTCTTTCGTTAACTTCTTCTCTGTAAGCAATTATATTCTATCATTTTCCTTGTTGTACGTGACGCTCTACTGTGGCAGTTATGTCTGTTTGGTCGGTCTCCGCCTTCGAACAGTGACGCCTGACAGCCTACTCAGGGCCTAACGCAGCCCCTACTGCAGAGCCACAATATGATGCCGGACCCACGACGGTGATGTTTAAGTCAGTGTAACAGAAATTTTTGTGAATCGCACCATACAGTACTTTTAGAAAGTTGCCTGTCCCTCATCAATGTGGATTCCTTCCATGCCGTGACAGTTGATGTGGGTAATGACAACTTACCAAATGAATTTCTGTCGCACCTTTGAGAAAGTTTTGATTGAAAAATCTCATTGAGAGACACGGAAGTAATGTCACCAAATCAACACACATTATGTACTTTGTCAGAAGTCATCATTATTAAGGTATATAAAGCACTTATTTTTTAAAATGTGAATTGTAAATAAACGATGCATGAATATATTTTTGCATCATTCGGCCGAGCAGTAAGGATAGGAAAACCCACCGGTTGAAACCGATACCGGTACCTTAATTCTGAATAATCGATATTTTTCGGTACTTATTTGGCACCTGTTATAACAAGTGTTTTAATTTTTTTGCCAATAAGAGGGCAAAAAACCGAAATAGCTGTTAATCGTAGCAAGAGAGCAAATTTTTTTGGGTTTTAAATAAACTTTTTTAAGGAAAGAGTTATTTTTATTTGTCAAATTTGCATTTATTTGAAAAACTGCGTCATTATATAAAATGGGACAAGCGATCAGTTCTAACTTAATAACAATGCCGACGGAAACGAGCAACATACACATGGCATTAGGAATTGTCACAGCACTGCTGAGACAATAATGTACGTGCTGCCATGTGGCGTGGCCTTTCAGATGATGCGTGTGTGCATGCAGTGTGCAAGACTTGCCTCATCTGGACTATATGGTAGTTTCTCACTGCCGTCGTCAGACATCAGTTGTATTACGGAATTGCACCATCCCTAGAACGGAAGTGCTTTACGAAGTGCAGTATAAATAAAGAACAATGCTCCATTTGCTTTAAAAGATTAAAAACGGGAGGAGCCACAACAAACTTAAAACTTGACAGTTTGTTCGTAGTTTGTAATAAAAGTAGAAAGCAGCTGAACTGTTGCCTGTGTCAGCATAACGTGCATCATCTGTTTTCGTCCTGAAAAGGGACAAATTAATACGAAAAATAGATTTCTTAAAGCCGAGTTTTCCCCTATAGCACTGGCTTTTCGTAATGCCCAAATAGTTGTAAGATCCCCGATTACATCATGATTTTTGAGCGTAGTTTCTAAAAATTACAACTAATACGAGAGTAATCGCGAGTTTTTGTAGTGGTCAACCACTAATCAGTGAACGGAGGACGGGCTAAGTTTTTTATTTCCTATTTAATTTTATACTTTGGTGCTATGTATCTTTGTTCGATTTCTGCTTGTGTCACAACAAATAATAAGAACTAAAACACAGAAACTCGGTCATTTGAGAACCCGGTTACTTTGAGCGGTTTTAAAATTCCGGTTAAACTGGCGTGGGGGCAGAAAAAAAGTATAACCTAAAGCGGGATTTTCTGCGATACCCGCCATCCCTACTGACTAGCAGCAATGTGGCTGCTGCCACTCAGCTCCCACCTCCCATGTGAGAGGAAAGAAATGAACTATAAAGGGAAAAAAGACCTATGTAAATCTCCACCTGTCGATGCTAGGTAGGTGCCCAGTTGCAAAGTCGTGTTTGCAGATAAACGACGACCCACATCGCCGCATATTAACTAAACATGGAAAAATTCAGGATCAATATCCTCCATTTTTGTCCACAACATTCTAGCTGGTCTACCTTTAGTTGTCGCACTCTGGTTAACCCAACACACACAGAAAAATTGGTCAAATAAATCGGGGAGGTGCAATGTTCCTTTTACGGGTTTAATCTCTCTCCGACAGTACCAGGAAAACGACTTCCCCCGTGTGTGCTTCGACCTGCAGCGCTTCGGCCGTATCCGCGCCGTCAAACACCTTTCCCACCGAGATAAACGCACAGAACGCTACCAATTACCGTGTGGGCCGTCCGCCAGCCTAATGGATTACCGCGCCCGGTTTCCAACGCGTTTCCACGGCAACGGGCAGACTTGGCGTCCGCGGCCAGTAATAGCTGCCACGTGGTTAATATTCGGAGCGGCGAGCCGGCAATTTACGCCGCTAATCTCATCCAATTAGGGCGCGTAACACCATTTTCCGGTGATGTTTTAGTGGTCTAGGATCAGCTAGCCGCGGCAGACAGGTATAATTCGCAGCCGGGCACGCCATTACTAGACGCGGCCAACTTTATTTCCCAAAATTACGGCCCACCCTTTGTGCGTTGCGCTGCGGTTTAAACGCCATTACCGATGCAATTGGGACGAGCGCAGTTCTTTCTGAGATTCTCTCGCAATCAGTCCTCGTTACCCCAATTCGGTGTTACAGTTTCAAATATTTGCAAATTTTGCTCCAGTGGTTTCCAAATTAATATCACAAACGGCGTGATGCACGAGCTGGAGCAGTCATTGTTATACTCGCATGTTGCGGTAAAACAGGCCATGATTGAAATATACCTTTACCAGTAAACTGATTCAACTGAAATAGATGTAATCTTTATAAACACAAAACAGGTTGTACCTACATTCGAGAATGTAGGCTACATGAAGTTTCAATAATAAGTTGACCATTAAAAAAGAAGTCAGAAAAAAATATGTAATCAGGTATGTCGAAATGTCGTCTTAAATCTGAACCATCGTGATTAATATTAAACTATTTTCTGACAGTGCTGCCACCAATTATCAAAACCCTTGTGTTTGTTTGATTTCATTTTATTTTCCCCGAAAGTCTGACCAAAAGATAATACAGGACAAAGATGTCACGTCAGTGGTCATGTATTTTTGCGATATTTTATTGAAAACAACTTTACATGAAATGTATTCTCAGCTGTGTAATGGAATGAGACAACGAAAATTCGTCCCGGGCCGGTAATCGAATACGGATTTCCGAAGTTACTCGAGCGGCCGCGTTAATCGTACTGGCTATCCGCTCACGAGTCATCGCCAAACCCAAACTTCCACATCTCGTCAACTTTGTGCTTACGACCTGTACTTGTACGTCCATTATGTATATTCTTGTACAGGAGTTGCTGCCTAGAATTGGAGGATGAAGTCGATATTGCAGTGCCTCTGTTATTATGAAAAACGATGCGTGTCCAGAGGAAACTGCATCATTGTCCCTAAACAACGCAGGCACTGTAATATCTAATTTATTCGGCTCTAATGGGCAACGACGTTCAGTTAAAATGTCCTCCACTGTACGGGAATTCCATGATGTTTGTACGAGTACAGGCTGTGACGTAAGAACGACGGCATACGGCAGTATGGTTCTACTGTAGTGGTGAATGGATAGCCAAAGCGGTTAAAGGGGCCACTAGAGTAAAGTGGGAAATCCGGTACAAATTTCCGTTGTCGTCATTTGATTACGCTGCTGACAGTAGTACGTATTCGCAACTGCGAGTACGTTTCATGTATTCCATAACGGCTGTAGTCGTAGAAGTACCACTGCAAGTCCGAAGGAACATTGAGTGCCTGTCCGAAGGAACATTGCACCGTTCTTCCTGACAACAAAGGCACTACAATATTCAAAACTACTTTTCCATCTGTTTTAGCCATATTTTCAGAAGTGGCGAGTTACAATGATTTATCTTATGCCTGTGATGGATGATGACTATTTTTATGATTTTTTTAGGTTATGTAAGGATGTCGTGACGCAAATGTTTGATTATTTTGTTGAGAAAAATTTCTGTATTATCTTAAAGTGATGTTTGTATGTCAAACAATGGCAAATCCAGGATGGAATTAAAATTATTTCGAGAAGGAAAGTTGCTACTCACCTTATAGCGGAGATGCTGAGTCGCAGATAGGCACAACGAATAGACTCTCACAATGATAGCTTTCGGCCGTTAAGGCCTTCGTCAACAATAGACAGACATACACACACACACACACACACACACACACACACACACACACACACAAACATGCTAAGGCAACTCACACACACGACTGCAATCTCAGGCAACTAAAAGGAGGAGAGTGTGATAACTCAGTGATATATGAGTCGTGAATAATTGGGCACCTACCTCCACCTACACATATTATCTATCACAGCTGCGGAATCCACATGGTGTCTATCCGAAAGAACAGCCACCATGAATTAGTATGGTCATTATATTGACGATGAGGACGGAAAATGGGGAAATAGACAGGCGTAAGTAACATTGACAAAGGGCAGATTATTATCGCCTGGCCACTGGGAACGACCATCTCAGACACGAACAAGATGGTTGGCTGTTTGCGCGCTACTGTAGTGAGCATTTGTGGAAAGTAGCTCAAAGACGGGAAATACATAAGGAGCAAAAGACATTAAAACCATACATAGGGAACAACACGTTGACGCCCACGCCTCAGCACAGAACGTGGACTCCGGAGGCTTGTGCAATGTGTAAAGCGAGGCAGGCGGCAATCTATCACAGATCTGACAACAGAATAATAGTGTGTTGGACGCGCAAGGATTTCTGGGCACATCATTCAGTGTGCATTGTTGGTCATGGGACACTGCCGTAGACGACACCTACGCGTTAACCAAACAACGGCGTCAGTTACAATTGGAGTGGGTCGTTGATAAATGAAATAGTGTCGCCTTGGTCGGAAGAATTTCTTTTCTCGTTGCATCAGGTCGATAGCAGTTTCCACATACGTCGTCATCCACGCGGACACCTACTAGAAACATGCACTGCTCCACAGTCATAGGCCGGTGGGAGCAGTTTTATGCCATGGTAGACATTCACCTGGGCTTCCATCAAACGCACTGTGACATTTGGAGAATACGTCAACATTATTGCGGATCACCTGCATCTCTCCGTGTCTGATGACGATGGCATTTTCTGCAAGAACAGCTGTCTAACGTAATGCCATAACCGTGCTACAATGGGCTTGAGGAGCATGATAGTCAATTCTCCTTGATGCCTTGGTCACTAAATTTTCCTAATCTGACTCTGATAGAACACATCTGATCTCCGGACACTTTGTTCGTCTACATCCTTGTATATTGGAGGTCGTACAAAAACATCATCTACTTTTTCCGTCCTATTTCATTCGCAATGTACAAAAATTGGCTTTCAATATGTTTCATTGCGCCAGGTAATCCTTCTGATTCAAATGACAAATACACTTGGTTTATGTGAAGGCCCAAAAACTGCTGTATTGTCTGCCTAGAGTTTTGGTTGTCTACGTCTGGTAAAAACAGTTAAAAACTGAGGAAAAGAAAAGTAAATAGATTATCATGGAAGTTTACATACATGTAATTCTGTGTATAACGGTCCTCTGTTGTCATTAAGGAAGTCGACTATTTTATCCTTTCCTTCTCTCACACGCTCCTTGCGAGAATTTTAGTATCCGCTTCTCTTGTCCGCTCTACTGCGATCATTTTCGTGTATCCTTACCTTTAGCTGATCCCTGACATGTTGTACTTCCTTTTCTAGGTTTTCTTCCCTTCAACCTTGACCCCAAATTAGGGCCAATCATTCCTAAGGTTAATAATCTACTTATTTTCTGTCTTTCCTTTCATCCTACCTGTTATCTCCATACCCCTTTGGTCGTTCCATCAATATTGATCCTGATGACACTACGCAAAAATCATCCTAATGATACATCTCAAAAATCATTCTCTTTTCACCCTGATTTTTTTCTGCTATAGTCCGCGCGCTCCAGTACATGTTTAGAGCGAGGTTGTAGGACAATATAATGTCACGGAGTACATACAAGAGACCTACTTGGTTCTCATACACATCCCCATAGAGTGGCAGTTACTGAAAAATTTCTCTCTGAGAAAAAGTGAATCCAGTTTAATTTCTAAATCACACTACGTGTCTCAATCTTACCGCAGAGAATCTATAGAGAAGCAGTTAAGTTTTCATCTGCAAGAAGAATATCAATGACAGATCGAAGTTTTTCGAGTCGGAATGCGAATACTAAAGCAGTTGTGAAGAAATTATTATCCTCGTAATAAACGTTTTTCGTTAGTAAGAAAACAATATAGGCTTATGTGTTGCAAGTATACCGCATCGCGTTATTAATAAAATATTTCTCCTAAGTACATTTTCACTCTTTCTGTTCGTTGGAATCTCAGGTTTACTGTTATGCTATGTTTTGTCAGCAACAGTTGTGTTTTGTTCTCTGGCGCGTAAGAAAGTTGTTGTTGCAAACTTCTGTCGACCTGACGCTTGTACTTGTAGCTGCTAATGCCCGAGTACGAGGAAATTACTCTTGCTTGTTGTATATAATGTCAACAAAATAATAGTATGCCTGCCACGTAAGCCCAAGAATGGAGTAAAGCGTGTAACGGAAAGCTGGGCCCTGTTTGCCGCTCCTTCGTCGGCAACTTTAGCCAATATTGGAAACTTTATCCCAGGTTCTGGAATGTGATTAAACAGCGGCCGAGTAATCTTATTACATTTTTCCGTTTCGCCCCTGGAGAATAGTAGCCGGAGCAGGGATTGAGGAGGACGAGCTTCTTCTTTGCCGGTGTAGCTCATCGTGAGGGGAGGCAAGTTCGCCGCAAAGAACTGCAGCTGGTTAATGAGGAAATACCTCATCTCAGGTATGGCCTTGCTTCCGGAGCTGACAGCAGGTAGATGCTGCATCCGAAAGCTGCAAGAAACCACAAACAACTTGTGGTCTTGGGCCAGACACCTGCAAGAAAATTTGCTTTTGACATCCGTATAATTTAGCATGAAAAGGTGACGCACACACGCTTGTCGTGATAGCTTCTCGACACGTAAATTGGAAAGCTCAACAGAATAATTATGAAACCTCTTCGACCTTCTGAATGAAGTGCAATATAACGTCTGTAACAGATGGCCGGCAGCTGACTGTAAAGTGGAGGAAGATTGCTCACTTAAATGATATATTAATTGGCAGTAGACCGAAGGAAATTCAACGAATAACAGTAATTATCTCTGATTTTTGTGTATTCTGTAACAGAATCCGAAATGGTTACGTAAAATGTAAACTGAAGTCTGCACTAGTGCAAACGTGACGCAAAGGCATAATCTTATTTGACTGTCGGGTAGGAGTATTTAAGTGCGTTAAATTTAAGCATTACTGTTTAAATGAGAAGAACATACCAGAAATTCATTTCTTCGTCTTTATATAATTTCGAGTACATATCTGTAAATCGTACGTGGTTTTTCAGCATATAATAGTTACTTCTAACACAAAATTTTACTTATTGTGACTGTTACTGATATCGAATGAAACATTTAGGTTTACTGTTACCAGTTACTATTCATATTCCCCACGCTTTTCAAAGGTTAAACCTGCATCATCAGGCGGATTTATGTGTGAAAATACGACATGTGTTTTTTGAATTACGACTTAGCAAATAACCTGTGGCAGATTCTGAATTTAGCCTAAAACCTTTCGTTCCAATAAAGAAGAAATAGGAACACTAATTAAAACACAAATAACCAGCAAAAGAAAGTTCAAAATAAATTATAAAGTGTCAATACTATTTGTAGAAAAAATTTACATAAATTAATTCTAAATTCAACACGTTAATCTGTCAAAATAGTAGATTAATTGATATTAATCAATACTATAAAAGTATTTTAACCGTCTAGTAGTCTAAAACAGACTACCTCCATTGGTCACAGGGTACTTTCTGTGTCGTAACACACTAAATATGAACTGTCACATTTTGTAAACAAGAATGGTGTCTGGAAACTACTTGGCAAATACGTAAACATTATTACATTGTTTCGAAGTGCTCAGATTATACAGCAAAACAACACTATTATTTGAAAAGTAATGTTCTTTTGCTATATGTTCTTTGCACGCCAAAATATTCTTCCTGTTTTTGCTTTATGTTCTTTGGAGGTAACAGTTTCTAGATGCTATCTTTAATTACAAAATGTTAAGACTTTATATAAAGTATTAAGACGGAGAAAGGATTCTGTGACCGACAGAGGTATTCTACTTTAGTTATTTTCACAAATTCCATTTACGTTTAATTTTTTGTCAAAAACCTCTACTATACAGTGTCACAACTCACCCCAAAGTCGTAACACTACACACACGAGTGGAATTATATTATATAAATCCATCTGATGATGGAGGTTTAAGCCTTTGAAACACGCTGTGGATATAAATAAACAGTGACTGATGAAAGTAAACTTTTGGTTCATTAGTTAAAGAACCATGCTAACGCTTTTGAACAAGACAGAAAAAATACGAAACTCTACAAACATATTCCAATCAGATTCAATGTTGTTTAACATAGTTCACAAAAATTTTCTGAACATACGTGACAAGAGCAGTATTCAAGCCACAACTCGTTGCTGTCCAGTCTTAGGCTGGTGGATTATTTGTCTTTCCATGACAGCTGGACAGTAGCAAGTATGTAACATTGATTTTTAAATTTGCTCCATCAGGATAAAATAATTTCCCCATTGTTTTTTTTTCTTTCTTGTTCTGTTAATCGTAATTCTAGCTGCTTTTTGAATTGTGTGCAACTTCTCATTTCTTCAGTTTATCCGCCATTCTTCGTGGTATTTTATTTTCAGAAACAATGGTACTTGTTCAAAATTATGGTTTATTTTTTTATATCTTTGACTGTGAAGAGATGCAACCTCTAATATGGAATATGTATTGCGCGCTTTCCACCTACTTGCAACGCGTAAATTTCCCTCGTACTGCGAGACTTCAGCTTTTGTCTGCACATGAAAGTGATTTGTAGAACTGTTGACATATTGATATATTGACTTCAAATTCATAGTTTCATTATTGTCTGAGCAATAGGTTATTTTCACTAGATAAAAGTTACGTGAAAATAAAGGAAACCCTTAGCACATCGTTCAGAAGTTAGCGCCAGGACAACGACCAAGCTACAGCAACAGTCAGCCAAAGAATCTGTTTCATACCAAGCGGAGAAGTCAACTACTGGATTATCCAAACCGATATTAGGCATTCCATAGCCTAACCGACCACACTGGGGCCCACGAGAAATGCAGGCCACACAACGATCTTGTCACACTACTCGCCTTGCTCGCCATTCATTGTCAACGCTTGGCACTGCGCAGGGCCCAAGGAAAATCAATGTCAATGAAAAGGTGTTGTCTAAAGGTCTTAACTTTGACGTGTGATATCGAGATCTTTAATGTATTTAAACGTGGTACTAAGAATTGTTAAACTAGCCTGAAATAGTAAATCGCTTCCTGCCGCCGGCCTCTGTGGCCGAGCCGTTCTAGGCGCTTCAGTCCGGAACCGCGCCACTGCTACGGTCGCAGGTTCGAATCCTGCCTCGGGCATGGATGTGTGTGATGCCCTTAGGTTAGCTGGGTTTAAGTAGTTCTAAGTTCTAGGGGACTGATGACCTCAGATGTTAAGTCTCATAGTGCTCAGAGCCATTCGAATCATGTTTGAGCTTCCTGCCGAAGACAGCCACTGATATTCCTACTGCTATGCACACCACAGAGATCGCGTATCTCGTCGGCCCCACGCCACCACACACACACACACACACACACACACACACACACACACACCGAGGTCACTCTACAAGGCTGTTTGATGGCGAGTGCTAAACAGTCAAACTACGATCGTTCTGTAGCAACTCAACGATCAGAAACGGATTTCATACACTTCCTTAAAGCTTCCAGGACGGTGAGAACTGTCATCAACGACACGGAGGGTTTCACTGAGAGTGCAGGGAGGAGTCATTCATATGTCAATTACGAGAAATAGCTCTGTGTCGGAAATTGTATCTGGGCGCAGAAAGCAGAACCTATATCACGAATTCCTGCCCTCCACGCTAAATTTAGAGCGACATTGTGTTTAATTAATGAAAAAATTGGAAATTATTGCAAATATGCAGAAAGTCCAAAATAAAAGCAGGGCCACTTGAATAATATGAACATTTGGTCATAACAAACATGATTTGACTTAAAATATGATAACACTTTTAAATAATATAGCAATTTAATGGCTTCAGTGTACTTTGAAATTGTGGTCGTCCTGCGCGCGTGGAATCACATTAAGATACATTATACGCAAGAATGTAACATTGATTGTTTCAGGAATTTGGTATGTTTTCTACTACATTCCCATCTATGTGTGTACTCCACAAGCCAACAAATGGCGAGTGGTGGAAGCTACAGTTGATAGTGCCACCATTTTTCCCCTTGCATGTTCCATTATAAATAGTACGTGGGAAGTATGGTTGTTGGTAAACCTTCGTATCGGCTCTAATTTCTCGCATTCATTCCTTTTTGTCATGTCTCAAGACATAGGTGGAGTAATTAATATGTAATATGTTATTCAGCTAATCTTGGAGTGTAAGCTCTTGCAGTTTCAACAGTAAGCCCCTACGTGATACAGGATTCCTCTCTTGCAGTGTCTTCCGCTGCAGTTTGTAGAGTATCTCTGTAACTTGCTGAATAAACCCATAACGAAACGGGCATTCAGTTCGCACACTTTTGTAAGGTTATTTTTTATTTTAAATATCCCCTAAGTTTGATTGATACGGCACCGTTTGAATGGTATTGGTGGATGCCAGCG
Organism: Schistocerca serialis cubense; assembly: GCF_023864345.2. Classification (NCBI taxonomy): domain Eukaryota; kingdom Metazoa; phylum Arthropoda; class Insecta; order Orthoptera; family Acrididae; genus Schistocerca; species Schistocerca serialis. The sequence goes on from NC_064645.1 coordinate 538,849,979, forward strand.
GATATGAATTTCCCAGAGTTAGTATTTAGCAACGCGACTATTTACAGGGCACAGTTGTCGCTGCCTGCAGGTGGTAAAAGGTGGAGAAATCTGAGGCCTGAATTCGACAGCAGAAGCCGGCCGGGGTGGCCGAGCGGTTCTAGGCGCTACAGTCTGGAGCCGCGCGACCACTACGGTCGCAGGTTCGAATCCTGCCTCGGGCATGGATGTGTGTGATGTCCTTAGGTCAGTTAGGTTTAAGTAGTTCTAAGTTCCAGGGGGCTGATGACCTCAAGTCCCATAGTGCTCAGAGCCATTTTTTTCGACAGCACAACACCTGCATGGCCAGCGAATCCGTTCAAAAATGGCTCTGAGCACTATGGTACTTAACATCTGAGCTCATCAGTCGCCTAGAACTTAGAACTACTTAAACCTAACTAACCTAAGGACATCACACACGTCCATGCCCGAGGCAGGATTCGAACCTGCGACCGGAGCGGTCGCGCGGTTCCGGACTGGAGTGCCTAAAACCGCTCAGCCACAGTGGCCGGCGGCGAATCCGTCTTTGCCTCTATACGAAGACAGCACCTTCAATCTGATGGTCAAATTGGGAATTCCGGTAAGTGTGGTGGGGCCCCATCATGAGAATCGTTTACATGGTGAAAACGGTTATGTTATGGCAGTTAGTATAGTGATATCGCTTTTTATTTCAGCTACATTTCAGTATCATCTACTAATGTGGTGCAGAGAATATTTCGTGAGGGATCATTTCTTGAGGATCGAAATTTGGTTCAGTATTCATCATATTCATAAACATCACATAATAATTTTTATTATAAGGTTGCTACACTGTTTAAGAACACTGTGATAAGATGTTTCTGTTTGTCTTTGAAGTGTATCTTATTGACGAGTTACATGCCTGTAAGACAGACTTGACGTTGTGCAGAAGTTTTAGTGAACAATGCAAATCAGCGCATGCCATCAACCCAGTGCTATCACTCCTCTACTCCTCCATATCAAATGGTAGCAGAGCGTTGTTGAATACACTGCGTTCATTTTTTATTGAGATAAACTTTAATTCTGTGTTTTCTGTAATTACTATCATTGGAAAACATGCAGAATGAAATGTTGTATCTGTTGACTCCCCGAGAAATGAGCAGTGTTTGTTTCCTGAAGAGATAAAAATTGTATTAGAGTTAAAAGTAAGACGATGCAAACCTTTCGAAAATGTCTTGACTATGTGAAAACCGTACAGGAAGTACAGGACCGACTGGTAGTGCTGTAGACGTTGCTCTGGGAAGGAATGAATGTGACTGAGCCGTGGCTGGCTCATGCTATGCGTTGTATTCAATCTTGGTTGCTATTCTGTGTTTAGTCTCCCACGGTTATCGCGATTATGCTGTTATCCTTTCTTTGCACGGGTGGCAGCAGCGGTGTGTATCGATATTCGCACCTTGGACTATCTTTGGCCTGGCGCTTATAGTTTCCAGCTGGGCTGTGTGCGGGCAGTTGGTCGGTTGGCGTGGAGCAGCGAGGAAATTTCCGCGGCATTTAGTTTGGCCGGGCCGCCTGGCAACCTCTATGCAGTGTTGGAGTGTGTGGTGCTGTTTCCATTGCTACGAGGTTCGTGGCTCACCGATCCTCGACACGAAAGTTGAGTTTTGACTTAATCTACCAGTAAGTCACGACTGTTCACATTGTGTCGTTTGGAGTTCGCTGTCGGCTGGTGGGATATTCCCACGAGCAACAACGTGTGTTTACAAGTTGGCCAATTTCAGCCTCCCTCTGGTGGCGTTTAGCTGTACTTGATTATTTAAATTGAAGTGCACCAGTGGAATCTTCTGTCTTGTGGCCGTTAACGTTCTGGTTACCTGCCCTGGCCGTTGATCTTAAATTCAGTCAGCATATTTTCCTCATCGTGTTGTCGCTGTCCACCACAGTGTATAGTTTGACAGCTCAAGGTATAATTGGTGGTGGGCGCCAATACCCTCTACGTTGTTCCATTGAACTCCCTGTTGTGTGCTGTTCGAGTGAATTGGAGGTTATCTTGTCGGTGGATCCGTTGACAGTCTGTCGGTTGCATTGCCGTCGGATCGACAATGCTTGGGCCGACTGCCTGTCTCACCTAACCGAGCGTTAGTGTTTGAATCCCAGGCCGACCCTTGGAGCTTCTGAGCGCCCTTGGGTGTACTGCCTTTTCTTGCTGGTTCTTGTTGTTTGTACTTGTGTGGCTTCTAGCCGATTCTTAGATTAAGGTTGTTTTGCCCTTAAGGCGTCAGATGGTTTGGGCTCTCAGCCTAATTTAAGAACTGTTTTACGTAAAGCCATTGGCACTTTTAAAATTAATGTTACTGAGTCGTAAGTGTTGGGCCTTCAGCCGATTTTTAATTTAAGTTGTTTTGCTCTTAAAGTGTCAGATTCTTTGGGCCTTCAGCCTAATTAAGGAACTGTTTCAAGTTAAGGTTTTGCCTTTTAAATTTCTGATTTCGGTTGAGCTTTAAGTTATTGGCTTTCCGCCGTTGTTAAATTAAAGTGGTCCTGCCCTTAAGGCATGAGATTGTACGGCGCATTCAGCCGCTAATTAAGTTCCAAAACTAAAGCTGTGTTTTTTAAAAAGAAATCCTTGGCTCTTGTAATGTTTGATTAAATAAAGGGCTGTATGTGCAAGTGTAGCTGACAGCCGATTATTTTGGCCCCTTTCCACAGATTAAACTACCTGTCCTGTCCTGTGGGTTTAGCAGGGCGTCTCAGTTACCATCTCTGCAATAGAACAGACATTCTTGAAGTGGCTGTTTTCTTTGAAGTCGCCGAGCCATCATAGCTACAGTTTAAAATTTGCTGGTCAGGTTGTTCTCTGTAGTAGATGGTTAAAGGATTTGTGTTGCATCGGGGAGGTTACAGGTGTGGTTAGCCTGCTGTTACAGTTTGGACGGTAGATGCTTACCCTCAGTGAGTTTACTGACGATATATTCAGTAGAATAATGGACAGTGAGTTGAAGGACGATAATTTCAAAACTGGAGAGGAAACGTTCAACTGTGTGAGTCACCTGTGTCTGGGAAGAGGTGTTCTCTATTGTGATTTGACTAGAAGGTGTAGTAATCTTGATCAGTTTGACAAGTTAGCCCAACCAGTACCTAGATTATTAAGCGAAACAGGAAAGATTGTGTTTGATAAAGTAGGGCAAGCACAGAATATTTATGGTTTTTGGTAGGCCGTCAAGAACAATTTATTGTCTGTGTGTTAGCCAATGAACAATGTTACCAGCTCTTGTACCTGTTGCTTTCTGGTCGTTTAGGCTGGTTCAAATGGCTCTGAGCACTATGGGACTCAACTGCTGAGGTCATTAGTCCCCTAGAACTTAGAACTAGTTAAACCTAACTAACCTAAGGACATCACAAACATCCATGCCCGAGGCAGGATTCTAACCTACGACCGTAGCGGTCTTGCGGTTCCAGACTGCAGCGCCTTTAACCGCACGGCCACTTCGGCCGGCTGGTCGTTTAGTGCAAAACGTCAGTGTAGCGATGATGTTTGGCAGAAGTCTTGGTGAATGTCAGACTAAGGTTGCAAGAGTTCAATCATGATGACCAAGCAATGCTTACCGCCAATAGGAGACTTTTAGCTCTCTTCTTTTCTTATACAATATTACAGCTTCTACATAAAGTACATTTCGTGAGTTGTGTTTAGATGTAGAGGTCTACCACACTACTATTGCGCCCTACTATCTGAACCTGTCAATAGCCACACAGGTAATCGTACCTTGCATTCAGCATTGATAGATTATTGAAAGGGTCCTGTAGCCACGTTTCATTAGTCCGGTAGCCCATTTTCACTAGAATTTCTCTTTCTTTTCCTTGTTTATCTTTTCTTATAACTCTCATAGTGGTTTAACTGAATGAATGTGGCTGTGGCTGTGTCTGCTGCAGAAAGTTTGCGATAGTCGCACAGATTCAGCAGCAGTTTTACAGAATAGCCAACTATCGTAGTGGTCAAGTAGGCAAAGAGGTTTGCACTACTTGTGAGAAATCCACCCGCTTTAGGCTGGTGGCGGAAATGGCACTTTGGGTTTTCCGGGCCACGCGGAGAGTGGAAGGGGCTGGAGAAGAAAAAGGGAGGCAGTCTGCCGCCAGTACGGGAAGCGTCCACAGCTGTGCTCCAGTCGAAGAAGGGTGAGTTAGACTGACCGCGTGGAGCGTTGTTACTTGGCGAGAGAAGAGCTGTTAGCTTTTGATCTCGCTCTTCAACTCTGAAAGATTGCTTTGCCTTGTCGCAGCAAGGAATGCAAAACTTTGGCAGATTTTTCTTTTAGTAAATTTCTATAGCAGACTTGGATCCGCCGGAAGAGCGCCACACAAAGGTGTCGATAAGAATGTCTGTTTGCCTTCAGTTGTGCCTGTATAAGCTTTTAATTTTCTAAATATCTCGTAAATTTTCCTTGCTTTATGTATCTTTCGTCCGTGGGGAGCCAACCACGTGGTTGAACATTAGAATTCGTTGGGCTACCGTCATCACTAACTGTTCGATCTCATGTTTGTTTTAAAGAATGTTAACTGTTCATGATTGTGTGATATGATATTGTTAAAACTTGGCCACGATATCTAGAAACTGCGTCTCCACAAACCACGTGGGCACTCGGGTGTACTGCGAAACGTGTACCGTTTCATGAGTTATTGCGATCAGTTATCAGGCAACAGCAGTTGTATGAATGATTCACACCAATGTAGATTATATCAGTGAATGTATCGATGCTTTTCTTTAATGTTTTAGGAATTAATGTTATCAGGAATTCTGTACATGCCTTACATCCATATCTTAGAATAAATTATTTTATCCACATTTTTCTCTTGAATTCCGAGGATACTTTTTGCACCTAAGCCACTCACCTGATAGCTTTCCCGTTAGCACATCCAACGCGTTTCCTTACGCACAGGTCCAGTGATTGGTTTCCCCTTTTATTTTAAAACAAATACTTTAGATTAAGTCTTATTTTCAGGTGTGTTGCTGGGAGCTGATCTTATGCACAGTGTTCATGCATTTTCTACTTTATTTTAAATATTTGATTCTCGTGGGGAGTGCACCGGCAGTACTATTAATTACATCGCATCCCATGTCCGCTCCCGGTAGCCGAGAGCTCAGCGCGACGGACTGTCAATCCTGAGGGCCCGGGTTCGAATCCGGGCTGTGTCGGAGATTTTCTCCGCTCAGGGACTGGGTGTCGTGTTGTCCTAATCATCATCATTTCATTCCCATCGACGTGCAAGTCGCTGAAGTGACGTCAGCTTGAAAGACTTGCACCCAGCGAAAGGTCTACCCGACGGGAAGCCTGAGTCACACGACATCGCATCCCCTTTGAGCGACATCATAACATATGCATTTTTATAAGTTTTTGGCTGTGATCAAATTAATTTATTTTCCGACTCGGCCAAACCTTTGAATAGTTGTATGGCTAGCGTCGGTGGCGACCCTAATCTTAACGTAATAACCCGTAAAAACAGGTTAGTTACATTATCACCATGGAACTACCACGTCGAGTCAACCACAGAGTTGGCTCTTCTTCGTCTTTCATGAGAAGCACATGCAGACTCGAGCTCGACTTCCTTTTACTTTCAAACCAGATTCTCAGCTCACAAACATTTTGGTCTGTAAATGATCTTCTCCCACAGGAAACTGATGAAACACGATCTGAGAGAGCTGTAGAAGCGCAAGATCAAATTTAAGGTCCTCTCTTACTAGGCGAGCTAAGAGATTCAACGCCTGGAGGTGTGGTACCTCTCTCGGATTGTACATCCGCAACTATGGAAAGACGAATAAGAAATCAGAAGATTTAATGGCCCTGTCGAAATCCACTGGTCTGTCCCATCTGTGGCGGTCCTTGTTAAGACTCCTTAGGTCCTACCCCTCTCAAACTAAACCCTGTCATGGAAGTTGTCATTGTGAATTGTTACTTGTTCTATGAGGATAGTTGAACTGGAGGGTAGTAAGACTTTTCTGAGGGAGAGTGTAATTGGAGACTGGCTGTCGTTAATGATAGTTTTGGTTTCTGTTTGCTTTCCCAAATTTCTTATTGCCCCATTGGCTTTCATCTGTTCTGTCCCAAAGGAAATGAAGTGTAATTATCGTAATTGTGGACGGTGATGTGATTTGCATCCTTGTGATCTAATTATCTGCGGATCAGTTTAATATTTTTTTTGAGTTCCCCAGGATATTGTCTCTCATTGTAGTTTAATGGAAAGGTGAGGGGGACTGTGATCGACACGCCATTGTTACTGAGGTGCTGGCGAATGCCTGAGGACTTGATTTTCCAAGTGTCCGTGGTTAGTGACACCATTGGACAAATTGGAGGCCCTTAGAGCGCTAGGTTGTTTCTTCATTACTCAAGGTGGAAGGACACCCTCTGTGGATGAGAGTTGGGCGGCACAACATCCCCGTCACTGCTGCTGGGCGAGCGACATCAGTTTTTACCTTGCGGCCAGGTTGCAGGTATCATCGAATTTCGGTTGACGCCATCATGAGAGTCATGTAGATCATACGTTGGGTGTTGTCACCAGTTATAGAGTAGCTAGTAGGAACTCTCCTTCTGATAAATAATTAAAGCACTTAATCACGGCCGGCCACTGTGGCCGAGCGGTTCTAGGCGCTTCAGTCCGGAACCGCGCTGCTGCTACGGTCGCAGGTTCGAAACTTGCCTCGGGCATGGATATGTGTCTTGTCTCAAGGTTAGTTAGGTTTAAGAAGTTCTAAGTCTAGGGGACTGATGACCTCAGATGTTTAGTCCCATAGTGCTTAGAGCCATTTTTGAACTTAATCACGTCAGTTGGTAAAGTGATGTTTTAGAATTTATTATTCGAACTGTAACAACAAGGTAATCTGATATGGTGAAGAGATATTTTCTGTGTGCAGGGTGTCTATTTTACCTAGAAACAACTAAATTTCTCGAAAACGAATCATATTACATTCTAGGTGAAAAGTTAATTTTAGTATAGGAGACATCTATCTGCGTATTTTGAAATGGAAAACCCCTTTCCATTTTTATTGCATGTTGGCATTCTATGCCAGAAAATACGTACGAATCACTCAAGCTGTTGTTTTCCATTCGTGGGAGATGGAATTGTAAACGAAAAATATCAAGTGTGCCTGTTTCAGAAATTAAGAACCTACACATTTCATTCAAACATTTAATTTAAGACATAAACGTAAACCTTTTTGTTCCACTGGTTGATACAGATGCTCAAACGTCACTTGAGTGTTGCAGCTTGTACAGTACAAATAATACGGCTAGGCACGAATATATCTGGAAAATCAGCTACTCGTATGGTAATATATATCACGGTATGACTGTATATTTTTTTGTTTTTATAATTATATATTTTATGATTTTGGTTGGGATGTAGTTAAATATTGTGGGCTAACATGAGACTTGTAATTAACTTATACCGCGATAACATTCGTACGGACATCGGCTGCCCCGAAGTACGCACGATATGATATTTTTTAAACACCGCGAGCGACTCACCAGCTTCTAATAAATAGTTTGCGTGAGCGCTGCTATTTAGAAAAGAAAATATGCGTATTCTTACGCAAACGGCAATTATTAATATGAGTCTCAGGGGCTACTGTTTATTTATGTACCAAATTACATAAAGATGAACCGAGATATTGCGTAATGTAATGATTTTCAATGTTTATTTTTCATTATTTGCAAGGCAAAACTGGAGAGAATCTCGTCTGCCGTTAGGCGGCCAAAATGAAACATACTGAACTCACTCAGTATTCTAAATATTAATAAACGAAATCTATTTTGACTCTTTTTAACTTTGAAATTAATGAAAGATCAAAATTGAGAAGTCTCTCGCATTTACATTTAATATTATGACATTATATTTTAATTAAATAATTCAGTCGGCGTAATGGCCGACTAAATCCTGCTAGGGGACATGAGGTCCCTGTACTGCGATGTTCTGTAAAAACTTTTTTAATTATAATTAATGGTTGTGATCATGAGAGCTGACAACTAAGTCAATAATACACGCTTTCTAATAACAATTTCTATTATATTTTTCAAAATACAGATAAAACTGACGTTAATTATCAGACAGCACTACAATGGCGGCCTACCGCTAGACGAAACAGAACAGCAGAGCTAGTTCAATCAATGCATTGTCTCTCTGATCTTCATGGCCTATGTTACACAGAGATTATACCAAAAAAAACTGTTTTGTTAATTACATCGAAGTTTGTGTTTTGATAACTTACGTTCTTTACACTGCATTCATAAAAAGCCCATGAAGAACATTCAAACATATGCAAAAGGAAATTAACCACAACCAACCGATTCAATTTTCACCCAAAGAAGTTACGTTCATAGCGCCATCCTGTCCGCCATGAAATTACCTCACACTCGTATACTAAATTCGTACTAACTCTCTGTGAAATCTTCCCGTAAAGGATAGCTGAGGGCTACTTTGATGATTACACCACATGCTCCATGTGGTCAACTTGGTTTACACAAAGAGTGTAACTGCACAGTAGTTTTGATAATTAAAATAAATTACATCGTAACACAATTTACTAAAGAAAAACATCGAACTGGTTACTATCATTTCACTATTTGCCTGATGGGTCAAACAATTGTATAAGCACGTGGTACTGGTCTCTCAAAGTACACCCCACGTTGGTTGAACATAAAAAAAAGTTGCTGTATTGAAAAATATTGTCACGACGAGACGTTATAATCTCACGCACACTCGCATTTAAGGTTGATGATCCTAGAGTTATGGATCATCAACACGTGGTTCCACTTTACTCACAAAGTAGTGACAAAGCAACTACTGGAAGATATTCTGAACTTCACACTCGAATTACACTGCATTGCAATTTAAGATAAGATAATATATTTTAGATCTAAACCTGAGAAAAAGGTGATTAAATTTTCAGTTAGGCTGAACTTAAGAAATCCATTGTCCTACGGACTTAGTAGAGATGCGCTTAGCCGGAGATCTTACCACTTCAGACACTCGCTGCAGACAGACTGGCATGGGCTCCTACCGAGGGTGCTTTACAAATACAAAATGGAAGTAACCAGATAGGCAGCTTCCTATACCAACATGAACAAGGGACAGACGGGACCATACTAAGAATCGAAACCTCTTGGCTTTTAGAAAGCGTAGCTACCTGTTGCAAGGGGGCTTCATTATATTTTAAATGAAAATATTTTTAGTAGCTGTATGTCTGGCTACGAAGTCTCATAACCGGTTGGCCCTGAGTAGTATTAGTACGCAATCTGACTGCATAGAATAACAACAAAGAAAGAAAGGAAATTTCCATTAACACAATTGATTAATTAAGTCCGCAGCAACTATAAAAGCTACGAAACAACAAAGCACAAGTGTAACTGTTCTGTGTGTGGAAGTGTGATTCAACGTCAACATCTGGCACGGTTCTTCCCCAATACAAGATATTTTAAACAGCATTTACAATGAAGTAATTAAAAAAACAGAAATACTGTAATTGTACATAGAAACCAGAATTGCAGTCTAATACATGAACACAAGCCAGATGCTTTGTTGACTGAACCTGTGACCAAGAGGCATTGTTATTTAGGAAATTTGAAATAAAAAATGTTTTTGTTACCTTCATATATATTGATGAAAAATACACTGAGATCATTACAACATCCCCAATCGAACAGCAACCGCTGTCTCGCCCAACAGAACAACTGCACACGACATGCTCACAACTAGTCTGCTATCGACATCCCCTCAACAAGCACCGCCCACGGCAACCTCTGAACTACTAGTTCCCAGTGGAGGCGGTGCAATCATACTCTTTGGCGCAGTCTCTGGCGCTGTGACTCAGTGTAGCCACCGTTCATATGACTCTCCTCCACTGGCTAGAGTTTGATGGTATTTTTGCCAGCATTGGTGGTGAAAATACTACCCAATTCGTCCAAAAAAATACAGACAAAAATAAAAGATAGAATTAATAAGTAAATATCACATAACTAAATAAATTTTGGCTTTGCACTGACCCTTCAATAATCTAATATATAAAATACAGTAAGGAATACAAATGCTTGCATACACGTGATTTTACATAATAGTTTACATAAGTATCACTCAATCAATGGCACCAGCAATGACGAATAGGTGTAGGTAAGAGTCTCATAACATTTCATAAACAATAAATACAAAAAAAATCAGTTTATACAAATATTCACATAAAGTCTTTTCAATAGTTCAATAAACAACTAGCGCTCCTCAGAGTAGTTGACAGTTCCAACAGTAGGACCCAGCAATGGTCAACAGGTGCAAATAGCAGTCTCATAACATTTCATCAGCAGTATTTAAACAGCTGGAACAGTGGCACCCAGCAATGTTGAACAGATGCAGACACCAACAAGTACATCATCTCAGTAGAAGCAGTTCCATTAGTGGCACCAAGCAATGTTGAACAGGTGGAGACAGCAACAAGTGACATTATTTCAGTAGAAGCAGTTCCATCAGTGGCACCCAGTAATGTTGACAGGTGCGGACACCAACAAGTAATATCATTTCAGTAGAAGCAGTTCCAACAGTGGCACCCAGCAATGTTGAACAAGTGGAGGTAACAGTCCATAATATTCACTATCACTAACTAGACAGCTCATCAGAGTTCATCAGCAGAAATTAAACATTTCCAAGTGGCACCCATCATGGTGATAGGTACAAGCATGAACAACAGTTTCAATGCACACACAATTGCTTTTACAAAATTAATATCAATGCTCTTACACTAAACATACTAATTATAATAAACACAGAAATGATATCAGATAATTGTCATATTAAATATTAAAAATACACGAATCTCAGTAAACCTATAATACTTACGGGTGTCAGCGCAAGACACAACAAACATGTAAAATAACGTTTAGGAATTTAAGGAGATGGGACCTGGATAAACTGAAAGAACCAGAGGTTGTAGAGAGTTTCAGGGAGAGCATAAGGGAACAATTGACAGGAATGGGGGAAAGAAATACAGTAGAAGAAGAATGGGTAGCTTTGAGGGACGAAGTTGTGAAGGCAGCAGAGGATCAAGTAGGTAAAAAGACGAGGGCTAATAAAATCCTTGGGTAACAGAAGAAATTTTGAATTTAATTGACGAAAGGAGAAAATATAAAAATGCAGTAAATGAAGCAGGCAAAAAGGAATACAAACGTCTCAAAAATGAGATCGACAGGAAGTGCAAAATGGCTAAGCAGGGATGGCTAGAGGACAAATGTAAGGATGTAGAGGCTTATTTCACTAGGGGTAAGATAGATACTGCCTAAAGGAAAATTAAAGAGACCTTTGGAGAGGAGACAACCACTTGTATGAATATCAAGAGCTCAGATGGCAAACCAGTTCTAAGCAAAGAAGGGAAGGCAGAAAGGTGGAAGGAGTATATAGAGGGTCTATACAAGGGCGATGCACTTGAGGACAATATTATGGAAATGGAAGAGGATGTAGACGAAGAAGAAATGGGAGATAAGATACTGCGTGAAGAGTTTGACAGAGCACTGAAAGACCTGAGTCGAAACAAGGCCCCGGGAGTAGACAACATTCCATTAGAACTACTGATGGCCTTGGGAGAGCCAGTAATGACAAAACTCCACCATCTGGTGAGCAAGATGTATGAGACAGGCGAAATACCCTCAGACTTCAAGAAGAATATAATAATTCCAATCCCAAAGAAAGCAGGTGTTGACAGATGTGAAAATTACCGAACTATCAGTTTTGTAAGTCACAGCTGCGAAGTACTAACGCGAATTCTGTACAGACGAATGGAAAAACTGGTAGAAGCGGACCTCGGGGAAGATCGGTTTCGATTCCGTAGAAATGTTGGAACACGTGAGGGAATACTAACCTTACGACTTATCTTAGAAGAAAGATTAAGAAAAGGCAAACCTATGTTTCTATCATTTGTAGACTTAGAGAAAGCTTTTGACAACGTTAACTGGAATACTCTCTTTCAAATTCTGAAGGTGGCAAGGGTAAAATACAGGGAGCGAAAGGCTATTTACAATTTGTACAGAAACCAGATGGCAGTTATAAGAGTCGAGGGGCATGAAAGGGAAGCAGTGGTTGGGAAAGGAGTGAGGCAGGGTTTTAGCCTCTCCCCGATGTTATTCAATCTGTATATTGAGCAGGCAGTAAAGGAAACAAAAGAAAAATTAAGAGTAGGTATTAAAATTCATGGAGAAGAAGTAAAAACGTTGAGGTTCGCCGATGACATTGTAATTCTGTCAGAGACAGCAAAGAACTTGGAACAGCAGTTGAACGGAATGGACAGTGTCTTGAAAGGAGGATTAAGATGAACATCAACAAAAGCAAAACGAGGATAATGGAATGTAGTCAAATTAAATCGGGTGAAGCTGAGGGGATTAGATTAGGAAATGAGACACTTAAAGTAGTAAAGGAGTTTTGCTATTTAGGGAGTAAAATAACTGATGATGGTCGAAGTAGGGAGGATATAAAATGTAGACTGGCAATGGCAAGGAAATCGTTTCTGAAGAAGATAAATTTGTTAACATAGAGTATAGATTTAAGTGTCAGGAAGTCGTTTCTGAAAGTATTTGTATGGAGTGTAGCCATGTATGGAAGTGAAACATGGACGATAACCAGTTTGGACAAGAAGAGAATAGAAGCTTTTGAAATGTGGTGCTACAGAAGAATGCTGAAGATAAGGTGGGTAGATCACGTAACTAATGAGGAGGTATTGAATAGGAATGGGGAGAAGAGAAGTTTGTGGCACAACTTGACTAGAAGAAGGGATTGGTTGGTAGGACATGTTTTGAGGCATCAAGGGATCACAAATTTAGCATTGGAGGGCAGCGTGGAGGGTAAAAATCGTAGAGGGTGACCAAGAGATCGATACACTAAGCAGATTCAGAAGGATGTAGGTTGCAGTAGGTACTGGGAGATGAAGAAGCTTGCACAGGATAGAGTAGCATGGAGAGCTGCATCAAACCAGTCTCATTACTGAAGACCACAACAACAACAACAACGTTTAGGAGGTAGGTTGGTACCAATTATTTGAGATTAGGACAGGAAAACACACAAAACACACTCAGTCATCTTTCTAATTGAATAGTGTTAACTGTGTGAATGCAATTCTGTAAAAAATTTGATGTTCAACATGTGTATCAAGTAGTAGTGGCAGCAGTGTATAACAGTCAATAATAGTTAGTCAACATCATAGTCATCATGTCAAGACCAATGTTTGCCAAGCCAAATCAAATGTACGGTTGCAGAACAACTGTCAGTGTGCCAAGATATGCAAATACTTCCTCTCTCAAAAAAAAAGAAAAAAAACACTAAATACTGCTTAATGATTTAACAAAGTGTGTGTGTAGACAATCTTCCTTCCATTTGAGTGTTCTAATCTGCCATCTTCATCCTCCTTGTTCCATATAAACCAACCAAAGAAATTGGCTCCTCACTTACTTTACCTCTTATCCACCAAAACTCCAATAATCATCAGCATCACATAATCGTAATACTTCAATAATACCTCTTACGTCGATACATATAAACCTTACTATCAATATCATTTACCTTACCTCTTGTCCACCAAAACTCCAATAATCATCAAATTCACACAATCTTAATACCTCAATAATATCTCTTCAATACTTCGATACATATAAACCTTATCGCCAATATCATTTCACTTCCATAACAACTCTTTCCTCTAGTCAGTCTCCTCGAACAAGTACAGATAAAATCCTAGTGTAAACTTCAATTCATCACCCCATACAATCCGAAGACACAATGTCCACACACAACCTCTGTGTAATCCATCTGACCGAAATCTTCTACTCATTATGAATTATAAAATACATTTAGGTTACCTTGTGCATCATTAAGTAAAAGAAATGCATACATGACTTCTAACAGCCTTTAGTTTGCATAACTTTCAGTAAGTAAGTACGAGTACGGAGTGTGAATGATAGTAATAATTCACAGTGTGTACATCAAGAATCATGGCAAAACAGAAGCAAATATCTGGAGTATTTCTTGTATCAAGTATCACTTGCTATTTCAGTTGCTCACGAAGAATGCAGTGTAATAACTGTCAATGGCCTAAACCTAGTGTTGGTATGTCATGTCGTTAGCTTCCTTCCTATTAGCATAAATTTATACAGCTTACATAACACCTTCAGCTCATGTGACTTCAATGAAGATTCTTGTACCAATGTCGTTCGTAGAATTATAGCAGTTCATTTTCTTGTATTAAAATATAAGGCACTGAGTGTAAGCAAAACATGCAATAGCGAGCAAATATCTCAGTAGAGAACAGAATGTTAACAAGTGGATGTAGCACAATTCCTATAACGAAGCTCTGCCAAGCGAACAGTCTATAATTAATACCATAGTGTGACCTAAACTCCATGTTCGTACACTGTATATGAGGCTTTCTATATACGAAATTAAAGAGTAGTTATGACAACAAAACAGAAATGTGTAAATATGCAATCCATACGCAAAGCAGCACATATATATCTTACATAATAAACAGGTCATTAGCATCATATCAGCATAGGCAAATAAATGTTCATATGTAATCTTAATAAGTAAACATGAGGACGCAAGCAGATAAATCACAATGTATAACTTACATACATAGCCATATCAGCACTACTAATTATAATGTAAATAAATAAGCATAGCAGGCACATAATTAAAAAAATATGACATCAGTGAAAAAGCAATACAGTCAAGCGATGCATAATATACATAAGTAACAACCCTGTTCATTAATCAATCACTGTCAAAATTAGTTAACACAAATTATAAATCACGAAATCACGTAATCGCGAGCAGCAAATTACGTCTAAAGTACGTACCTAAGTGGAAATATGTTACCTGAAAAATAAACTCAATTAATAGTTACCTTGATAGTTTATTACTTTCTTCTTCGAAATTACGTTCTTCCTGAAATTTTCTCGATGACAAGTCCTCTTAACGTCGGACACACACAGAATTTACCTGAAGTTCTTAAATATTTTATACAACTATATCCTGAAAAAAACTGAACGTTAATAACATAATTTATCAAGTCACTATAGCTATATACTGAATTTAATCGGAGAAATTAGACTGTGTATTTGTTTACGGCTGTCAGTGCATTCGCACTGAGCGCTCGATCAGCTGTAGGTAGGCGTGACGTAGGAAGTTTTTGTTTGCGGTCAACGACTGCCTTGTGCGGCGCGCAGACTTGACTGTTGCTTTGAGTATTTGCCGCCGCCAGAACAAAGCGCGGTATCCTTGTATTCTCTGCGTGTTTACGCATAACTGTGAGTTTCTCAAAAGTATGTCATTCGACAAAAATTTTAACGTTCGATGTATGATGTATTCCCTTAGAGCGCCGAGATTTAAGAGTTTCTACTTCGACAGTGTTATCATGAATAATTTTGCGAACTCTATATCGACCGTTATAAAGCAGAAAAAATTTGCGACACAAGCCTTTTCCTTTGTGAGACAAACGGTGAGACTTAATTGAACCTTTTGACCAACTGACAAGGTTTTTAAACTACGTTGACCTGATTTCTCTCTTCTAGCAGCTGCAGATACAGTATTTTGTAGAGCCAGGTTGACAACTTCAGAATGCCACAGTTTCCGTGAAGGCGGGAAAGGAACGATTTCAGAAATGCGATTTGTCAGTGCTTTATTTTTTAATATCAATATAGGCGGTAAAGAAGTTGAATCATTAGGGAGTTCATTCAGAATGTTTTGAAAAATATGAAGATACTGATCCCACGTCCTGTGATTCTGATGACAATAAAGTCGACACAATTTATTGATTTCCTTCATCCATCTCTCTGAAGCGTTAGATTGAGGGTGAAAAAGTGAAATGAAAATTGGTTTAATCTTACCACGCCGCAGAGTACGAAGCCAAATTTTAGAGCGAAACTGTGATCCATTATCTGACATAACCTTATCAACATGACCCACTTCTTTAAGAAAATGTTTGATGAAAGCATTAGATACTGAACGAGCTGTTGCTTTGCATAAAGGTGTAAAACACACATATTTTGATGTCAATTCCACTGCTACCAAAATGTACGCAAAACCATTAGTAGAACGAACGACTGGACCGAACAAATCGACTGCAGCCAGCTCCTTTAATTTCGCTGGAATGATAGGAAACAACGGTGCTCTGTCTCTGTGGGAAATAGTTGGCGGCTTAGCCTTTTGACATAATTTGCATTTGGCAAGAACAGATCTAATACGTTTTTCCATATTACTGAAGTAGCAATTTTCTCGTAATTTATGAAAGCATTTTCTGGGACCAAAGTGTGCATAACTGAAATGTGTATAACAAATCAATTTATTAACCCACTCGACAGGAATGCAAACTAACCAAACAGAGTTGTCGACCGATTTTCGTTTAAAAAGAATGTCATTGCGAACTAAATAATACTGTCTAATCGCTACGCTTTCCTTTCTCCTCCACTTCCCCTTAATGTCCTTCCAGATTGGATCCTTGTTTTGCTCCTTAGCGATGTCCTGGAGCGAATACGAAATAACATTTTCAAACGCAACACCTTGAATATACGTCAAACAATAAATGTTTTCTTTGCAGTCCTCCTCAGCACTTTGTTTCAAACCCATAGGGGCACGTGATAAAGCATCAGCAATAATATTTGAAGAACCCTGTATGTAAACAATACTAAAATCAAATTCCAGTAGATACAGCGCCCATCGTGACAATCTTCCATGTGTTAATTTTGTTGACATAAGAAATTCCAGACCTCGATGATAGGTGTAACCCTTAGTATGTCTGTCGTACAAAAATATGCGAAATTTTGTGAAAGCCCATACAACAGCCAAAGCCTCAAGTTCCGTAATCGAATAATTCTTTTCTGATTTAGAGAGAACACGACTTCCAAATGCAATAGTTTTCTGTTCTACAACACCGTTTTCTTCTATCTCTTGAAATAAATGTACACCTAGTCCTTTGTATGATGAGTCCGTCGCCAAACAAAAATCTTTAGATAAATCCGGATGTGAAGGAAGTGGAGCAGCAACTAAAACATCACGAAGTTGTTCAAATTGTGATTGAGATTCCTCATCCTAACACCAATTAGAATTCTTTCCAGATAGTTCACATAAACGAGGTGTGGCCAAATTGTCCAATCTAACAAAGTGTCTAAGAAAATTACAGACACCAAGGAAACTACGAACATCACGTTATGTAGTAGGAACAGCATAATTACGAATAGCGTCTAGTTTCTCTGGATCAGGAAGAGTACCTTCTGTAGAAATAATATGACTAAGAAATTTCACCTGAGAACGACCAAATTCAGATTTTTCCAAGTTCACTGTAATGCCAACTCTTGCAAAAATACGTAATAATGAATCCAAAATTTTGTTATGTTCACTCCAAGAACGTTTAGCAATAAGAATATCGTCAACATATGAAGTAATATTGTTACGAAGATCAACAGGTAAAATTCGTTTAAACTACGAATGAATGCTGCAGAAGATATAGTAAGTCCAAACGGTAATTTCCGAAATTGATAACAGTTACCGAAGGCCAAAAAGGCAGTGTTATTTTCTACAATAAGGGTGGAGTTCTATTTGCCAAAAACTTGCGCGCATATCAATTGTGGATACAACTTTAATTCCATGGAAATGTTGAAGAAGTTCATCTAAATTTTGTCGAAGGTCAGTTTCAGGAATGATGATATTATTAATCTGTGTGGAATCCAGAACCAAACGAATCGACCCATCCTTTTTAAGAACGACATGTAGTGGGCTGGTATAAGGACTGACTGCTGGCTCAATAATGCCTTGATCTAACATGCACTGAAGTTCACTCTTAACCTTATCTCTATAAGCCAAAGGAATAGCGTATGTTTTTCCTCGAAATGGTGTGTGTTCTTTTACTTTAAATAAATATTGTAAGCCTTGTATAGTTCCTGTGTGATGACTAAATACTGTAGCATGTGATGTCAAAATTTGGTGCCGTTCTTCTCTTGCAGCGTCATCTGGCACTTCAGCTTTGTTAACCTTCTCATTAATTAATTCTTCACTATTAATTATATCATCCATCGCGTCTCTGTATCTATTGTCGTTTTCATGAATGAACACATTGTCGTCATAATGCTCAGCGAAAACATCAGAAGTAAGAAACCTTAAACATTTTGTGTCTGAGTCAGATTTCGTTAAACACTCGAAAAATTTCAAACATCTCGGCATTCCGGCAACAGTCAAGTTCACCCTTCCTTCCTTAAAGTTTAAAATTGCCTTATGTGTGTTAAGAAGCTCCATACCTAAGATAATTTGTGTACTGAGTAATGGAACAATAATAAAATTATCAGAATATTCATATCCTTGACAAATGAAATTTAAATTGGTCTATTGTTTAACTTCCACACCTTTTCCAGAAATAGCTCCTCGAATTGTAGTTTTACAAACAGGTAACACAGGACAAGCAATAGTTCTTACACATTTACGAAAAACTGATTCACTAATACCAACCGAGCGAGGTGGCGCAGTGGTTAGTACACTGGACTCGCATTCGGGAGGACGACGGTTCAATCCCGTCTCCGGCCATCCTGATTTAGATTTTCCGTGATTTCCCTAAATCGTTTCAGGCAAATGCCGGGATGGTTCCTTTGAAAGGGCACGACCGATTTCCTTCTCAATCCTTCCCTAACCCGAGCTTGCGCTCCGTCTCTAATGACCTCGTTGTCGACGGGACGTTAAACACTAACCACCACCACCACCACCACTAATACCATTCAATGGGCTCCCAGAATCTAAAACCGCAGTGAACTTATTCTTACTCACACATACTTCAATAACAAAATGCGTCTACATTATTTCCCTCTTCGTCTAGAAAAATGTCTCTCATGTCTTCCAGGAGTACATAGTGTAAAGTCGTAGTGTCATTACTTTCTGAACCGTCTATATTGCTCCCAGAAGCCGAAGCTACAAGTTAATGTCGATTGTTTGCGTCTCGTCTTTGATTATTCGCGTAATTTCGCGGATCAATTTCTACGATTTGCACTTGTCACTCCGAATTTCTGTCACGCGGAGGATGCCAATTAGGTCCCTCCTGTCTGTTACATGTAAATTGTTGATTGTGTCTGTTATTAAAATTTCTGTTTTCCTGGCTATCTGCATGACTACTTCTTGTGTAATTTCGACTGTCACTTCTGAAATTACTGTTAGATCTACTACCTTGGTTATTTCTGTAGTAAGAATTTCTATTATTGCATGAATAATTTCTGTCTTGATGATACCGATTACCGTTTCCGTATGATTGATCATTCCGGTAGGAGTTTCCGTTATTATAATTGTCTGTGTAATTTCTGTTAGAACGTCTGTTACTGTCATACGGCTGGTATCTATTGTCCTGTCTGTTTCGTCTGTCATTTTCAAAATTACCGCTATAACGTCCGTTCCGATCACTATCCCTTTTCTCTGAAAATTTATTGTGACTACCGTTACTGAAAAAATTACAAGAAGTCCCGTCGTCGTTGTCATACTCAGGTTCTTGTAGCAAAGTCTTAAAAGTCTCAATGTCGTCTTTACATCTACCGGCTAAAGCAATTTGTCTTATCGATTGTGGCAGCTTAGTTAAACAAATGTGAATTAATTCAGTCGGGCTGTAAGAGTTGGATAGGAATTGATTCTTTCGAATCTTGTCTTCAAAGTATTCTGCCGGTGTGCGGAACTCAGACTGTTTAAAATTACGCTGCATAATAAGACTATGTTTGAGTCTGTCTTGCGTGTTTTCGGACCAATATGCCGATAGAAATGCATGATAAAAATCATTTAAATTATTACAATCTCTTATAAGCGCGCGCATGAGCATGAGCATAAATTCCAGTTTGTGACTTAGTGGCCAATTTGGTGGAATGGCGTACATAAATTGATCTAACCATGAACATGGATGTATGTATGTTATTCTTAGAATTGCGAAAGGTCTTAAATTTCCGACCAGTTAAAAAGGGTTTATAGTCAAAGTTTTCGCCCCGTGGCGACGAAGACCTACCGCGTCTGTCCCAGTCCGAATGTCGATTATTAAGTTCGCGCGCCTGGCGCTCTCTTGTTGCATCTCGTAAATGAAATAAATTATTTTCTTCGAAACCCGCTGCTATCTGTGATTCTAACTTTCTTCTACTGTCTTTTCCTACGATTTCGCTTTCAATTTGTTTGACTTGCTTTCGTAACGCCTCAAATTCCCTTTTAACGCGTTCATTAAATTTTCCCTGATTTTCAACATGTTTATTTATGTTCTGGTGCTCTTCGGTTTATGCAAATTGCAATGGAGCTGTATCATCTGAATCTCTGTCACCATTTAAACTAAGACTTATCAATTTATATGAAATTTCCTCAACTCTTTCCGATAAGTCACCTAATTGTTCTTTCTGTTTATTTACGTCTTCCGTAAGTGTCGCGACTCGGGTTTCGGTATTGACACATTTAGTAGTTAACTGTTCATACTGTTGTGTTAGGTTATTTATTCTGTCATTTGGTACGGATTCCTCGATTCTTTCAAATATTTCTTCCTTATCGTGTGCACGTTGTAAATTTAAATCTGAAAATTTTTGTGCTATAACGCGATCTCTTTCTTCCTGTTCTCTATCATGTTCCTTTTGTCCAATTTCTATTGAAATTAATCTATTATTGTGAGCATTCAAAATCGGTTGTACTTCTTCTCTAATTTCTTTCTTTAATTCATCTTCCATTTTTTAAAACATGTCCCTATTGTTCCCATATCAGTTTTAATTGTTCCTATTTGTGAGTCTAACAGTGTTGCCAATATTCCCATATCAGTTTCTAACCGTGTTGCCACTGTTTTTAATTCAGATCCTAACTGTGATCCCAAATTTAATATTGCACTCATCAACTGTTCCATATTAACTGGTTCGAAGTTCTTTTCGCCCCTAACATTTCCCGCAAAACCAACTTCCTTCGTCATAGCTGTAAAGCTATCTATGTTCGATACTATTCCAGAATCTTCTGTCGTTAATCTCGTATTCTGAAAATTTTTTGATTGTGAAAAATTTTGAACTGGTTCCGGACTATTTTCCCGGCTTATTAAATTGTTTTCTACTTCATTATTCATCATACTGTTCTCCTGTGTTGGCGAGTTCGCCATGTTAACAATTTCGTCATTCTGACTATCCATAATTTTTGCCTTTTTCATCGATCGCGTAATCATTAACAAAACATACAAAACTCGTCACTATACGAAAATTACACGCAATATAACACTTTATCACCAACATACCATTCAACCAAATGCTTCCCGACAAACACGCCTAACGAACAATTAAAACCTTCACAATTGCACAAAATTGTCAAACCCGTATACGACTCATCAAAAATTAAATTCTACCAAAATATCGTCAGAAGAATGACAAGACAACTACAAATGTTGAATTAGAAAATCTATACATGCAATATAGACTACAATTACTAAACTACAAATCACTACATCAATCCTACTGTCTGCTATTTTTACTATCAAAAGAATTCCAAGGGACGATACGAAGCAGCGGTCGGCACGTGCATGGGGGCTTAATTATTTTTTAAATGAAAATATTTTTAGTAGCTGCATGTCCGGTTATGAAGTCTCGTAACCGGTTGGCCCTGAGTAGTATTAGTACGCAATCTGACTGCATAGAACAACAACAAAGAAAGACAGGAAATTTCCGTTAACACAATTGATTAATTAAGTCCCCAGGAACTATAAAAGCTACGAAACAACAAAGCACAAATGTAGCTGTTCTGTGTGTGGAAGTGTGATTCAACGTAAACATCTGACACGGTTCTTCCTCAATACGACAAGATATTTTAAACAGCATTTACAATGAAGTAACTGAGAAAACAGAAATACTATAATTGCACATAGAAACCTGAATTACAGTCTAATACATGAACACAAGCCAGATGCTTTGTTGACTGAACCTGTGACCAAGAGGCATTGTTATTTAGGAAATTTGAAATAAAATATTTTTTTGGTACCTTCATATATATTGACGAAAAATACACTGAGATCATTTCAATATCCCCAATCGAACAGCAACTGCTGTCTCGCCCAACAGAACAACTGCACACGACATGCTCACAACTAGTCTGCTATCGACATCCTCTCAACGAGAACTGCCCACGGCAACCTCTGAACTACTAGTTCCCAGTGTAGGCGGCGCAATCATAATCTATGGCGCAATCTCTAGCGCTGTGACTCAGTGTAGCCACCTTTCCCTGTCCCGACGTTGATTCCTACTGTTCTCTAGCAGACCGGCTTGTCTGCTACCATCGAGCATACAACTAGAAATACATTTTCTCATTCATCCTTTCACACAGAAGGGAAGAGGGATGACAGTATCTTATCATATACAGTATATAGAAGAAAGCGGATGTAGGTTCCGTATGAGACTGTGTGACATGAATTACATATAAACTGTGTTTCAAAATGTAGAGGTGTGACAGATCGTTCTTGATTATGTGTAAAAGTAGCGCGTTCCACTGCTCAGTCTCCTCCCTGATAGAGTCAGAAACACCACAGTAAATTTAGAAGTTTAATGTATGCCGTAAATGACAACAGTTTTAAGAAATTAACATGAAAGGAATCCAACAGATACCTTTCAACCTTTAGCTTGGAGATGCTGTGTTCCACGTTCTTTAACGTAAAATTCTTTCTAGACGTTTTTAAGAGCACTTTCGTAACGAGACTCGAAATTATTTCTGACGGTATTTCATTAAAACTGTTCACTCATTTTATAAAACTTGAACCTTTTCTTGGAACAGTTCATCATAGTGAAATGTAGTGTCGAAGATTACATTTAATAATATGTTACTGTTAATGCGACGCATTGCAGAATGTGCTTTTTTTTTTATTATTTTGTGTTCTTTGTAATGGTTACTATTAGTGAGGTGGAAAGAGCATGTGGTGTTTTTCTTATTTTTTGTTCTATTTAAAGCAAAGAAAAGGCGAGTGCTTCACTATTAATCATTTCATTGGGAAGAGCGTGAGTAGTGTGCAGACGGAAGCCTGTCAGGAAATTAACAGCAGAAGTGGTTGACATCATGAGTACCATTCCTATTAAACCGTTCACCTGAGCAGCATTTCAGTCGTGAGGCTCAACCACATTGACACAATATTTCAGCTGATGGAAAAGTCGAGTGTATGCACCGCGCTTTAAAATGGAGACCATGTATTGTACATGGCCCAGTCACACTAATGTGTCATTAAGGATCTGGAAAGTATGGACAGGGATATGGAGCCATACCGACTCCCGTGTCATTGCCAGCTTGCACTAGGTTTCTTTGTTGTGGATCCATGACGCGAAGAACCCAATCGAGATGTTCCCACAGATTCGCGATTGGCTTTAAATCCGGGGGGTTTGGTGGCCAAGAGAGTACGGTAAACTCAAAAAATGGTTCAAATGGCTCTGAGCACTATAGGACTCAACTGCTGAGGTCATTAGTCCCCTAGAACTTAGAACTAGTTAAACCTAACTAACCTAAGGACATCACAAACATCCATGCCCGAGGCAGGATTCGAACCTGCGACCGTAGCGGTCTTGCGGTTCCAGACTGCAGCGCCTTTAACCGCACGGCCACTTCGGCCGGCTACGGTAAACTCATCCTGGTGCTATTCGAACTACACACACGCACACCCACACACGCACGCACCCCCTCCCCTCCCCCCCACACACACTGAGAGTTGTGAGATACGTTGCAGTGTCCTGCTAGTAGATGCCATTCTACTGAGAAGAATTCAAAAATGGCTCTGAGCACTATGGGACTTAACATCTATGCTCATCAGTCCCCTAGAACTGAGAACTACTTAAACCTAACTAACCTAAGGACATCACACAACACCCAGCCATCACGAGGCAGAGAAAATCCCTGACCCCGCCAGGAATCGAACCCGGGAACCAGGGCGTGGGAAGCGAGAACGCTACCGCACGACCACGAGATGCGGGCAGAAACAAAGTACTGGGTGATGAAAAGGTCAGTATAAATTTGAAAACTTAGTAAACCACGGAATAATGTAGATAGAGAGGTAAAAATTGACACACTTGCTTGGAATGACATGGGGTTTTATTAGAACCAAAAAAAAAAGAAAAAAATTGCTAGACGCCTGAAAGATCTCTTTCACGCGTCGTTTGGTGATGATCGTGTGCTTAGCCGCCACTTTCGTCATGCTTGGCCTCCCAGGTCGTCAGACCTCAGTCCGTGCTATTATTGGCTTTGGGGTTACCTGAAGTCGCAAGTGTATCGTGATCGACCGACATCTCTAGGGATGCTGGAAGACAACATCCGACGCCAGTGCCTCACCATAACTCCGGACATGCTTTACAGAGCTGTTCAAAACATTATTCCTCGACTACAACTATTGTTGAGGAATGATGGTGAGCATATTGTGCATTTCCTGTAAAGAACATCATCTTTGATTTGTCTTGCTTTGTTATGCTAATTATTGCTATTCTGATAAGATGAAGTGCTATCTGTCGGAAATTTTGTGAACTTTTGTATTTTTTTTTTGTTCAAATAAAACCCCATGTCATTCCAAGCATGTGTGTCAGTTTGTACCTCACTATCTACATTATTCCGTGATTTATTCAGTTTTCTAATTTATACTGACATTTTGATCACGCGGTACGTGTAGTGGTGAACATGGTCCCCAAGGATAGATGCATACTTATGTTGATCCTTTGTGCCTTACAGAATAACGAGATCACCCAGGAATGCCTCAGAAACATTTTCCAGACCATTATCCCTCCTCCAGCATGGATCATTCCAACGATAGTTGTTGTGTGTTTGATTTCAGACGTTCCACGCCGTACACGCCGAAGTCCACCTGCCCGGTGGAGCATCAAACGTAATTTATCTGAAAAGGCCACCTTTTGCCACTCATTGGACGTCAAATTGTGGTACTGGAGTGCAAATATCAGCTTTCGTCGCAGACGAAGAGCAGTGAGCATGGTTGCGTCAAGCAGCTGCCGTATGCGGAGACCAAAATGCAGCAAAGTTCGCTGAACGGTCGTTGGGGAGAGGAGACACTGTTGGTAGCCCCTTGGTTCATTCTGGGCAGTCAGTCTCTCAATAAATGTTCAAATGTGTGTGAAATCTTATGGGACTTAACTGCCAAGGTCATCAGCCCCTAGGCTTACACACTACTTAACCTAAATAATCCTAAGAACAAACACACACACCCATGCCCGAGGGAGGACTGGAACCTCCGCCGGGACCAGCCGCACTGACTGCAGCGCCCTAGACCGCTCGGCTAGAGTCTCTCAATAGTTGCACCTATTTTCGCCCATACACATCTCTCTAACATGGTTATCGCTGTCACATACGGTGTGTGGTACACCAAACATGCCTTGGTGCCAGTGTTGCATAGCGCCATTTTACAATATACGTTACCCCTAAACACAGTGGCACGTGAACAGTTTAGACAGCTCAAAGCCGTTATGGACATAAAACAAATCGCTGCAGAGTATCATTCGGAAATACCAGCCATAGTCAAGCGATTCTTCTGTTGCTTCTTGACAGAACAACTGCGTCACTGTAGATGAGAAGCACGATTGATGGGCGTTCTAAACTACACAGCCGGAAAAAAATTGTTAGGCCCTTTTACAGGTATTCAATTCAATCAAGATTCACTGTTGCAATATTGCATATGAAGCAGATGAAATGATTACATTTATAGATCAATAGAAGAAGCGGTTCTTAAGTACACCGCTGGCCATTAAAATTGCTACAACAAGAAGAAATACAGATGATAAATGGGTATTCATTGAACAAATATATTATACTAGAACTGACATGTGATTACATTTTCACGCAATTTCGGTGCATAGATCGTGATAAATCAGTACCCAGAACCACCACCTCTGGGCATGGACGGCGTGTACAGGTACAGCTGCCCACGCAGCTTCAACACGATACCACAGTTCATCAAGAGTAGTGACTGGCGTATTGTGACGAGCCAATTGCTCGGTCAACATTGACCAGACGTTTTCAATTGGTGAGAGATCTGGAGAATGTGCTGGTCAGGGTAGCGGTCGAACATTTTCTGTATCCAGAAAAGCCCGTACAGGACCTGCAACATGCTATCGTGCATTATCCTGCTGAAATGTAGGGTTTCGCTGGGATCGAATGAAGGGTAGAGCCACGGGTCGTAACACATCTGAAATATAACGTCCACTGTTCAAAGTGCGGTCAGTGCGAACAAGAGGTGACCGAGACGTGTGGCCAATGGCACCCCATACCATCACGGCAGGTGATGCTGTAAACAGAACCTGGATTCATCCGAAATAATGAGGTTTTGCCATTCGTGCACCCAGGTTCGTCGTTGAGTACACCATCGCATGCACTCCTATCTGTGATGCAGCGTCAAAGGTAACCGCAGCCATGGTCTCCGAGCTGATAGTCCATGCTGCTGCAAACGTCGTCGAACTGTTCGTGCAGATGGTTGTTGTCTTGCATACGTCCCCATCTGTTGACTCATGGATCGAGACGTGGCTACACAGCCACGCGGGTAAGATACCTGTCATCTCGACTGCTAGTGAGACGAGGCCGTTGGGATCCAGCACGGCGTTCCACATTACCTTCCTGAACCGACCGATTCCATATTCTGCTAACAGTCATTGGATCTCGACCAACGCGAGCAGCAATGTCGCGATACGATAAACCGCAATCGCGATAGGCTACAATCCGACCTTTATCAAAGTCGGAAACGTGTTGGTACGCATTTCTCCTCCTTACACGAGGCATCACAACGTTTCACGAGGCAACGCCGGTCAATTGCTGTTTGTGTATGAGAACTCGGATGGAAACTTTCCTCATGTCAGCACGTTGTAGGTGTCACCACCGACGCCAACTTTGTGTGAATGCTCTGAAAAGCTAATCATTTGCATATCATAGCATCTTCTTCCTGCTGGTTAAATTTCGCGTATGTAGCAGGTCATCTTCGTGTTGTAGCAATTTTAATGGTCAGTAGTGTATAGTATGTGGTATAGCCTCCGTGGACGGCAATGCAGGCGCTCACTCTGGCAGCCAGTCGATCATACAGACTGCGAATACTGTGCTGGGATTCGTTATGCGACGTAGTTCTTAATAGTTGTTGGCTGACGAGATACGTGAGTTACTTATTGTCCCATCATATCCAACATGTGCTCGAGTGGTATGAAGTCAAGCGGTAGTACCAGGCATCACCTGCAAGACAGATACCGAAGGCACTAGCAAACGATAGACGGATGTGAATTCGATGGACAATGAAAGACAGAGGAAAAGCAAGAAATACAACTATAGATGGCGGCTCCGGATTCTAACTACAGAACTTCTTTATTTTTTCATGGTAATTTTACGAGTGTTTTGGTAAAAACTGTCCATGGTGCCTGGATGCTCGTTACAGAGCACTAATGTAAACGTGAGATATCCTGTTCATTATTCCAATTACATTTGTTTCTATGTAAATACTTGCACAGCAGCGCAAAAGCACCTAATATTCGTTATGTCCAGGTGACACAGCAATCTTCAACCCATAATTGTATGTTCTTTAATTCCGCTGGGAGAAGGCTCATCGATTTGCAATAGAAGTAGTGTTAGTTCACTTTGTTACACGAACGACTAAAAGTTTTTCTAAACTTGATACAATCCTTGGCTACAGGAGTGCTTGATAATTTCCAACAGTCATTGACTATGCTAGTAGCACTTGAAGCATATTGTTACAATTCTTCTCTTTAAACACAATGTTCAACATTTAGAAATGTTTATTTAAGCCTGAGACTTGAGTAACTCATTAGTGCTAGTCACAGATATTGACTGCTTCCTCTGAGTAGCACTTCCAGACCCGGCTCTGTAGTGACCACCATGCGAGCGTGCTGCTGAACTGAGAGAGAGAGAGAGAGAACATCTTCTTCAGGCTCTCCCATACGTAGTTGCCGAGTGCGGAAGGACATCGCTAATGTCCGTTGTATCGATGTACGTTGAAACATTCGGTGTGGCAAAGTGAGCTCTGGACGACACCACAGTATACAATCACCAAAAAGTACAACAAAAAACTCAGAGTTTACAGAACTGTCAACATATACACTTCGACTGATTTTAGATATACATGGTTTTAAAAAACCTACATGGTAGTACGTGCCAAAAAAAGAAAGAAAATGTTAGGTAAACGTGGGCTCAAAAATGCAATCATTAAGAGTTACGAACACTCGTTCATCTTTACTACTGTGGTAAACGCCTCATGTGCTGTATGATCTTTCCTGTTACGATATACAGAAGATAGTAAACAAATGAGTAAGCAAACAAGAATACATTGCGACGTGCTAGATTTAGAATGCTTTGTGGACAGCTTGACTCTAAAGAATCTGCAAGTAGCTTCATTGTGCACTCATTCCCCTTTGTGACTATCGTGACAACTAAAGCGCAAGGATAAACACAAGCGTAAAATATTAATGAAATGATACTGTAAATGAGAGTTAGAAAGAGTTGCACAACCACAATAATTTAATTAAGTTACGAAACAATTAGTTTCCTCAGTAGTCATTAACCAATATGGAAGGAAACGGCAGCTATTAATTTCCTACTAAGTGGCAAACAGTTTAAGTATAACAAGATGATTTATTGAATTTAAAAAGGGAAATGGGTAGGTTAAAGTTTGATATAGTGGGAATTAGTGAAGTTCGGTGGCGGGAGGATCAAGACTTCTGGTCAAGTGAACACAGGGTTATAAATACAAAATCAAATAGGGATATTGCAGGAGTAGGTTTAATAATGAATAGGAAAATAGGAATGTGGGCACTACTACAAACAGCATAGTTAACGCATTATTATGGCCAAGATAGAAACGAAGCCCACGTCTACCACAGTAGTACAAGTTTATATGCCAACTAGCTCCGCAGATGACGAAGAGATTTATGAAGTGTATGATGAGTTAAAAAAATTATTCAGCTATTGAAGGGACACGAAAATTTAATAGGCATGGGTGACTGGAACTCCATAGTAGGAAAAGGAAGAGGAGGAAACGTAGTAGGTGATTATGGAATGGGAGTAAGGAATGAGAGGAAGCCGCCTGGTAGAATTTTGCACAGAGCATAACTTAATCATACCTAACACTTGGTTCAAGAATCATGAAAGAAGGCTGTATACATGGAAGAAGCATGGAGATACTGGAAGGTCTCAGACAGATTATATAATGGTTAGACAGAGATTCAGGAACCAGGTATTAAATTGTAAGACATTTCCGGGGGCAGATGAGGACTCTGACCACAATCTATTGGTTATGAACTGTAGATTAAAACTGAAGAAAGTGCAAAAATGTGGGAATTTGAGGAGATGTAACTGGATAAACTGAAAGACCCACAGGATCTACAGAGATTCAGGAAGAGTATTAGGGAACGATTGACAAGAATGGGGGAAAGAAATACAGTAGAAGAAGAATGGGTAGCTTTGAGAGATGAAATAGTGAAAGCAGCAGAGGATCAAGTAGGTAAAAAGACGAGGTCTAATGGAAATACTTGTGTAACAGAAGAGATATTGAATTTATTTGATAAAAGGAGAAAATTCAAAAATGCAGTACATGAAGCAGGCAAAAAGGAATACAGACGTCTCAAAATTGAGATCGACCGGAAGTGCAAAATGGCTAAGCAGGGATGGCTAGATTACAAATGTAAAGATGTAGAAGTTAGGGGTGGGATAGATACTGACTACAGGAAAATTAAAGAGACCTCTGGAGGAAAAAAAACCATTTGCATGAATATCAAGAGCTCAGATGGAAACCCTGTTCTAAGCAAAGAAAGGGAAACAGAAAGGAGGAAGGAGTAAATAGAGGGTCTATACAAGGGCGCTGTTCTAGAAGACAATATTATGGAAATGGAAGAGAATGTAGATGAAGATGAAACAGGAGATATGATGCTGCGTGAAGAGTTTGACAGTGCACTGAAATACCTAAGTCGAAACAGGGCCCTGGGAGTAGACAACATTCAGTTAGAACTACTGACAGCCTTGGGAGAACCAGGCCTAACAAAACTCTTCCATCTAGTGAGCAAGATGTATGAGACAGGCGAAATACCCTCAGACTTCAAGGAGAATATAATAATTCCAATGCCAAAGAAAGCAGGAGTTGACAGATGTGAAAATTACCGAACTATCAGTTTAATAAGCTCCAAAATGCTAACACGAATTCCTTACAGACGAATGGAAAAACTGGTAGAAGCCGACCTCGGCGAACATCAGTTTGGACTCTGTAGAAATGTTGGAACACGTGAGGCAATACTGACCCTACGACATATCTTAGGAAATAGATTAAGAAAAGGCAAACCTACGTTTCTAGCATTTGTGGACTTGGAGAAAGCTTTTGACAAGGTTGACTCGAATACTCTCTTTGAAATTCTGAAGGTGGCAGGGGTAAAATAAGGGAGCGAAAGGCTATTTACAATTTGTATAGAAACTAAATGGTAGTTATAAGAGTCGAGGCGCAAGAAAGGGAATCAGTGGTTGGGAAGGGAGAGAGACAGGGATGTAGCCTATTCGCGATGTTATTCAATGTGTATACTGAGCAAGCAGTGAAGCAAACAAAAGAAATATTCGGAGTAGGAACTAAAATCCATGGAGAAGAAACAAAAACTTTGAGGTTCGCCGATGATATTGTAATTCTGTTAGAGACAGCAAAGGACCAGGAGGCGCAGCTGAACGGAATGGACAGTGTCTTGAAAGGAGGATATAAGCTGAACATCAGCAAAAGCAAAACGAGGATAATGGAATGTAGTAGAATTAAATCGGGTGATGCTGCGGTAATCAGATTAGGAAATGAGACGCTTAAAGTAGTAAATGAGTTTTGCTATTTGGGGAGCAATATAACTGATGATGGTCCCAGCAGAGAGGATATAAAAGGTAGACTGGCAATGGCATGGAAAGCGGTTCCGAAGAAGAGAAAATTATTAACATCGAGTATAGGTTTAAGTGTCAGGAAGTAGTTTCTGAAAGTATTTGAATGGAGTGTGGCCGTGTATGGAAGTGAAACGTGGACTATAGATAGTTTAGACACTAATAAAATAGAAGCTTCCGAATTGTGGTGCTTCGGAAGAATACTGAAGATTAGAGGTTAGATCATGTAACTAATGAGGAGGTACTTAACAGAATAGGGGAGAAGATGAATGTGTGTCACAACTTGACTAGAAGACGGGCTCGGTTGGTAGAACATGTTCTGAGGCATCAAGGGATCCCCAATTTACTATTGGAGGGCAGCGTGGACGGTAAAAATCGTAGAGGGAGGCCAAGAGATGAATATACTAAACAGATTCAGAAGGATGTAGGTTGCAGTAGATACTGGGAGATGAAGAAGCTTGCACAGGAAAGAAAGGCATGGAAAACTGCGTCAAACCAGTCTGTGGACTGAAGACCACAACGACAACATTCTTACAAAATTATACACAGCGGTGTGATTGCCGCCCCCCGGATATTTCCGTAGCAGTACGAACATACTTGTTCACTTTAGCAACTACCTTTTCAGTGTCACGGGCTTCTAAGATTTTTAATTCGCTTCCGAAACTCAGTTACCAGCTTCTAGGTTACCAGTAATGGTAGACCGCTGACTCCCAGAGAACAAGAACTGACTGCCACCGAAAAATGCTAACATCTGACGGTGTTTTTCCTCATATTCGGCGGATCCCTTAGGTCACTCCATTTTTACCACCTGCCCAAACTATGTTGGCACACGCCAAGGTGGCTGATGGAAACGACCATATATGTGAAATGCCTTTACAGTCGCTCCCATCAGCCTCAGCGCTGACACCAAATTAGTTTGCTCCGACTTTAGTGAGAGCACACGAAAGCCTAGTACACACTTATATAAACAGATGGCGATGAATCTCACAGTCACAGGGCATTTACATGAACTATAGAACACCATCTAGGTGGTCTGTTCCTCTCCTATGTGACCAGATTTCAGACGATGAGAAAGTGTAGTACGATTTTCGGTCAACAGGTGGCGCGATGCGCTATTGACAGTTGTTAAAACAGCTGATGCTATCAAACAAACGGTTGTTACAGTAAATATTAATTCTCGGTTGGCCGCGCGGAGTGGCTGAGCGTTTTGAGGCGTCCTGTTACGGATTGCGCGGCCACTCCCGCCGGAGGTTCGAGTCCTCCCTCAGGCGTGGTTGTATATGTTGTTCTTATCATAAGTTAGTTTAAAGTAGTGTGTGAGTCTAGGGACCGATGACCTCAGCAGTTTGGTCCCTTAGGAATTCACACACATCTGAACAATTCTCGGTAATCGGTTATTTATATCAGTTAAGTTATATTCTGCCATCTGCAGTACCCTGCTTTCTGGATATTTTCTAGCAAACAGGACACAGGTTCGATGTTTACTTAAATTTGCCAGGCAATAACGAAAGATCAGGTCTGGCGTTTGTTGTGTGGAATAATAGGTTTCCATGACTCTGGTAAGTGCAAAGACAAACTAGAAGCATTTGACTTACTTATCAAAACTCAGGCTGGTTCCAACGGAACTACTGTATAATCTGTACGTACTCAGACCTGTGAATACTGTTTGCAGAAAGAGCACTGACAGGTGCGTACTGTATCTATGAACAATAAAGTGGAATGTGTCCTCATTTGTGTAGCGCGTTCTAAAGGGCTTCCGTAATAAAAACGAGAATGCCGTGTTAGAGAAGTGTTTCACATTAGCGAAGACGACGAATTGCTCATAATTCTTAGGCTATTAATTTGAGCGCCCATATTTACTAGATATTTTCACCTTGTTTTGGTCCCTACTACCACGTTTTAGAAAATTTATTCATCGTCGTTCCTTTCGACAGGACACTGCCCTCATGTCAGCCACGTTTACAAAAAAATGGTTCAAATCGCTCTGACCACTATGGGACTTAACTTCTGTGATCATCAGTCCCCTAGAACTTAGAACTACTTAAACCTAACTAACCTAAGGACATCACACACATCCATGCTCGAAGCAGGATTCGAACCTGCGACCGTAGCGGTCTCGCGGTTCCAGACTGAAGCGCCTTTAACCGCACGGCCACACCGGCCGGCTCCACCTTTACATTTCCATATACACAATAAGAGAGGAATGGACATAGTTATTCACGTAACAATTCTTATCGAATTAATGTCATCTGCACTCTACATATTCAATGTAGAACTGTAGTTGCAATATGTCATGTGAAGACACAGTGGAGATCAAGAGAGCGCATTACATTAATGCAAAGTGACGTTTATATCATACCGCCTCCATGGTGTTGCAGTGTATTTGTGAATCTCACCAGATTGATTTAATGTATCACATAACGTAATTTAATACTGCATAAGCAGTTAACGGCTTTGAGAGTACCTCTTCCTTTATCACTTTAAATGCCAGTATGTCCCCATGTACGCAATGTACGTAAATATGAGAAATAAAATTATTGTTGCAAAAAGATTCCGTCGTGATACAAAAAAGGTACGCTAGCAGGATACAAATAAATGCAAAGCAGCGTGTTGGAGACAGTGACAGATTTCTCCTCTGAAGAACAGGCATAAAAGTCTGACATTTCTCACCGGTCTTTACAGACGCGGAAATTCGCGCGCCGGGACGCAGTTGTAAAAACGGAGCTTTGGGCTCGCGCCTCGGGGGAAGGGCAAACTCCGGAGGGCAACGGGTGTTGCGATCGAGGAAGATTTATGGCCCCCAGGGCAACAGAGGTGCGGCGGACGCGGTGGCTGTGCTCAGCCCGGGGCAGATGGTCCCCCAACACTGCTTCCTGGGCCAACTTCTTCCGCGGGGAAGGTGATTGAGCATTCTTCATTCACTTTTGTGGTACTTTCAGTAATAGAAGGGTGGTTGTGATCTGCCTTACGAGCACATCTACATTCAAACTCTACATGGCACAGTGTACTTCCCATTGTACCACTTATTACATCTTTTTCCCATTCCACTCATATATAGATCTTCTCTTAACTCCGGTATGTGAAGTTGTTGAATATTCCTACATTCATCACTTACACCTAGTTCTTGAAATTTATTAAGTAGGCTCCCACGAAATAGTTTGCTTCTATCTTCAAGCGTTTGCAAGTTCAGTTCTTTCAGTGTCTATTGCACAATCTCAAGCGTGGTGACTGTTGCGCATCGTCTTGTGCCGGCATCGTAATACAATTATTTCACCAAACTGGTAATTCTAAACGATACGTCCAGAAACTGTTTAATCCATGAGCAGATGACATGACAGAAAATGAATCAAAATATGGATGTTTTCAGAGAGATGGAGCAAAAGAATACAGCGAATTGACATTGTTGTCTCGCTGGATAAACTGCTGTTACTAAAGTCTGTAACGAGACACGTATTTTCACCCAGTCTTTTCACAGCCTCTAACATTGCGATAGGCTCGGATTTGAGAGGTCCATTAGGTGATAGTAGCTTTTGAAGATGTTGTCGTGCAAGTGACATTTATTTATACGCGATTAAGATGACTGAATATTTATCCCTTGAACAGGCAATGTGGACTTCTTTTTATACCTGTAGGAGAGAATCGTGACCTGTAAATTCCCTGACAGCGATCTATCTTGCAAGAAACAACGTAACTTCGTCCTACCGTCATTACTCAACACTATAACAAGATCTATTTGTCACTGAGAAACGAGTACTAGAAGTTTATTACATATTTTAGCAGAAAGGGCGTCATTGGGCTACCAGCACCATGTTCAGGTTTTTTAAGTCAGAAATTAGCAGCGGGCAAAGGCTGCCGTGAACTAGGATGAAACAATGCAAAGAACTGTGAGCGCACACACACACACACACACACACACACACACACACACACACACACACACGCACGCACACTCTCTCTCTCTCTCTCTCTCTCTCTCTCTCTCTCTCTCTCTCACACACACACACATAAAAACAAACACGCGCGCATAATACAGGAAAAGCTACGCACAGGACATTGCCCAGGGGCACAATCACCATAGGAATGACATCAAGAAATGCCTAAGCCAAGGGGAAATGTTGCACTATGCCACAAAAGTCAGTAACGATAGAGTGGCTCTCCCGTTGGAAACTACTCAGATGTCGACGCACCGGCGGCGATGGAGGCGGACCGAGGATGACCACGTAACAGCAAAGTATTCAGGGAGAACAACGGGATGCTGTAGGCTTCATAGATTCGCCTTTCGAAATTTTCCATTGAACATGTCTCACGCCACTTGGCTCCGAATACCAATAAAAGCTGGGGTAGCCTCAAAGGACCGCCCCTGTTCTTCGCTAGCCTAAGCAATGACGAGCATTCCCTACAGTTGACAAAACGTGGCGACATAGTGCCGAAGGCAGCGGAGGATTATTATTTTCATGCCCCTTGGCACTGGACTGTCGGAAAAGCATCCCTCCACAAAAAAGCCGAAACTGGCATTCTTCTTACTAGCGTAAGGCGTCTGAGGATCCTTCCCACCCTTATTTGTAATATAAGGGTTTACTCCATTAAGTGTGCTACCAAATTTCATCCACCTGTAATAGAACTCAATACACAAAGTAATGAATGGCATTTAGCTGCGTAGAGGACACTGATTTACATAAATGGAGAAACTTGGAATTTTGTGCGGGACGGAGATTCAAACTTGGGTCTCCTGCTAAGTAGTCAGATGCTGTGACCAGTTAGTAGTCTGGACACAGCGGCCATCCCAACTGCAGGGAATACTCTAGCGCGCCTCCCGCCAGACCCGAATTCTCAACTTATGCACACACTAGTGACGTAATGCCCTTGGCTATGATCCTCATTACAAAGAAAAATCTTTGAAAATTTCACGAACCAGTAGGCATTTAATTTAGAAAGGATGCAATGCACGAGATACCAAATATTCTAATCCGTAGGCACAGATAGATACGTCGTATCACAGATAAATAATGATAAAACAGTAAGATAACTTAAGCGTATCTGTGTAAATTATGTAATCATGTCTCTCAGTTGAGGATGATGTACATAATAAATATTGGGAAATCCTGGGTCAAGAAAGCAGCTTTCTCTACACAACCCATGGTGTATGAAGTTCATCCGTGGTTTACGGCTAGTGTCTTTTATTAGTAATGAAAACGTCCTCGCTCCCGATTTCAAAGCACACCGCTGCTTAATTCTTGAATAAAAATCAGCATTGTTGGCCGAAGATTTATGGCGTGTGAAGTCACAATCATTCTGCCAGCGGCCTTGGGGGGGGGGGGGGGGAGGGGGGAGCGTCAACAATCATTCTGCCAGCGGCTTTGGGGGGGGGGGGGGGCGTCAGAGTTTCAGGACACTCTCTCGCCCTTAGTGTAGGAAACTGTCCCTAAAGGAGGAAGAGTCAGCAATGATCAACGGGATGAGGATGCAGAAGGCAACCGAAACCACTGCACTGAAGACACGTGACCTGCAATTAAAAAAAATGTGATGACGATCTCTCCATTTGGAAAAGATTTCGGAATACTCTTCCATTCGGATGTCCGTGAGGAGAGTGTGATGGGGGACGTGACCATGAGAAAAAGATTTGAATCACAAATGAAATGATAACGATCCACGTGTCGGGGCGTGGAATGTCAGAAGTTTGAACGTGGTATGAAAATGCTAAGGCCCATGATACATATTGCGGGGATTATTGAAGCGAAATGGAAAGAAAACAAGGATTTCCGGTCAGATGAGTATAGGTTAATATCAACAGCAGCAAAACTGGAGGAATATTCGTTATGAATGGGAAGGTAGGGCAGAGAATGAGTTACTCTGAATAGGTGAGCGCTTCCATCAAAACCGCAAGGGAAGAATTACCTCTGTGGTACCTTTATCTTTCTTGAAGCCCAACTGATCGTCATTTAGCACATGCCCAATTTTCTTTCCTGTTCTTCTGTGTATTACTCTTGTCAGCAACCTGGCTGCGTGTACTGTTAAGCCGACTGTCTGATAATTCTCGCACTTGTCTCATTTTTCAGTCTTCGGAATTATGTGGATGATATTTTTTCGAAAGTCAGATGGCGTATCACCAGACTCATACATTCTACAAACCAACGTGAACAGTCGTTTTGTTGCCACTTCCCCAATTATTTTACAAATTTCGATGGAATATTATCTATTGCTTCTGCCTTATTTGATCATACGTCTTTCAGAGTTCTTTTACATTAGTTTCTAATACTAGGTCCCCTAGAGCTACTGAATCAATTCATGTTCCTTCTTCTACCACACGAGAAAAATCTTTCCCCTCATAGAAGCCTTCTGTGTACTCTTTACACTATCCGCTCTCTCCTCTGAATTTAACGCTCTTAATGTCACCACCCTTGCTCAGTCAATACTTCCAACAATCATTTCTTTTTCGATTTCTTCACATTTTTTGGTGCAGCCATTTCGTCTTAATTTTCTTGCACCTCCGACTTATTTCATTCCTCAGCGACTTGTGTTTCTAAATTACCAAGAACATTTTTGTACTTCCTTCTTTCATGGATCATGTTAAGTGTTTCTTCTTTTATCCATGGTCTCTTCGGAGTTAGCTTTTTTGTACCTGTAATATTCATTCCGACTTCTGTGATTGTCCTTTTTGGTGATGTCCATTACTGTTCAACTGTATTTTCTACTGAGCTATTTCTTGTCGCAGTATCTATATCCTTAACTAACTTGAATATCTCTTCTTTCCTTAATACTTCCGTATTCCACTTCTTTGCGTGTTGATTCGTCTTGACTGATCTCTTAAACTTCGGTCTACTCTTCATCATCACTACATTGTGATTTGAGTCTATATCTGCTCCTTACAATCCAGTGTCTGCTATCGGAATCCCTGTCTGATCATAACGTAATATAGCCGAAATCGTTCCGTATCTCCCGGCCTTTTCCATGTATACCTCCTCCTCGTGTGATTCTTCAACAGAGCAACAGCTATTACTACCTGAAATTTATTACAGAACCCAATTAGTCTTTCTCCTGTCTCATTCCCAGTACCAAGCCCATGTTATCCCGTAACCCTTTCTTCTACATCTTCCGCTACAACCGCATTTCAGTTCCCCATGTCTGTTAGATATTCATCCCCCTTTACGAACTGAAGTATATAATGGTAAGACAGAGATTTAGGAACAAGGTTTTAAATTGTAAGACATTTCCAGGGGCAGATGAGGATTCTCACCACAATCTATTGTTTATGAACTGTATATTAAAACTGAAAAAAAAAACTGCTAAAAGGTGGGAATTTATGGAGATGGGACCTGGATAAACTGAAAGAACCAGATGTTGTAGAGAGCTTCATGGAGAGCATTAGGAAATGATTGACAGGAATGGGGGAAGAAATACAGTAGAAGAAGACTGGGTAACTTTGAGAGACGAAGTAGTGAAGGCAGCAGAGGATCAAGTAGGTAAACAGACGAAGGCTAGTAGAAATCCTTGGATAACAGAAGAAATACTGAATTTAATTGATGAAAGGAGAAAATATAAAAATGCAGTAAATGAAGCAGGCACAAAAGGAGTACAAACGTCTCAAAAATGAGATCGACAAGAAGTGCAAAATGGCTAAGCGGTGATGGCTAGAGGACAAATGTAAGGATGTAGAGACTTGCCTCACTAGGGGTAAGATGGATACTGCCTACAGGAAAGATAAGGAGACCTTTGAAGAAAAGAGAACCACTTGTATGAATATCAAGAGCTCAGATGGAAACCCAGTTCTAAGCAAAGAAGGGAAAGCAGAAAGGTGGAAGGAGTATATAGAGGGTCTATACAAGGGCGATGCACTTGAGGACAATATTATGGAAATGGAAGAGGATGTAAATGAAGATTAAATGGGAGATATGATAGTGCGTGAAGAGTTTGACAGAGCACTGAAAGACTTGAGTCGAAACAAGGCCCCGGGAGTAGACAACATTCCATTAGAACTCCTAACAGCCTTGGGAGAGCCATTCCTGTCAAAACTGTACCATCTGGTGAGCAAGATGTGTGAGACAGGCGAAATACCCTCAGACTTCAAGAAGAATATAATAATTCTTATCCCAAAGAAAGCAGGTGCTGACAGATGTGAAAATTACCGAACTATTAGTATAGTCACGGCTGCAAAATACTAACGTGAATTGCTTACAGACGAATGGAGAAACTAGTAGGAGCCGACCTCGGGGAAATTCAGTTTGGATTCCGTAGAAATATAGGAACACGTGAGGCAATACTGATTCTACGATTTATCTAGAAGACAGGGTTGTAGCCTCTCCCCGATGTAATTTAATCTGTATATTGAGCAAGCAGTGAAGGAAACAAAAGAAAATTGGATCAGGTATTAAAATCCATGGAGAAGAAATATATACTTTGAGGTTCGCCGATGACATTGTAATTCTGTCAGAGACAGCAAAGGACTTGGAAGAGCAGTTGAACGGAATGGATATTGTTTTGGAAGGAGGGTATAAGAGGAACATCAAAAAAAGCAAAACGAGGATAATGGAATGTAGTCGAATTAAGTCGGGTGATGCTGAAAGAATTAGATTAGGAAATGAGACACTTAAAGTAGTAAAGGAGGTTTGCTATTTGCGGAGCAAAATAACTGATGATGGTCGAAGTAGAGAGGATATAAAATGTAGACTGGCAATGGCAAGGAAAGCGTTTCTGAAGAAGAGAAATTTGTTAAGATCGAGTACAGATTTAAATGTCAGGAAATCATGTCTGAAAGTATTTGTATGGAGTGTAGCCATGTATAAAAGTGAAACATGGACGATAAATAGTTTGGACACTGAGAGAATAGAAGCTTTTGAAATGTGGTGCTACAGAAGAATGCTGAAGATTAGATGGGTAGATCACAAAACTAATGAGGAAGTATTGAATAGGATTGGGGAGAAGAGAAGTTTGTGGCACAACTTGACTAGAACAAGGGGTCGGTTGGTAGGACATGTTCTGAGGCATCAAGGGATCACCAATTTAGTATTGGAGGGCAGCGTGGAGGGTATAAATCGTAGAGGGAGACCAAGAGATGAATACACTAAGCAGATTCAGAAGGATGTAGGTTGCGGAAGGTACTGGGAATGAAGAAG
Organism: Schistocerca serialis cubense; assembly: GCF_023864345.2. Lineage (NCBI taxonomy): Eukaryota > Metazoa > Arthropoda > Insecta > Orthoptera > Acrididae > Schistocerca > Schistocerca serialis. The sequence continues at coordinate 538,889,956 of NC_064645.1, forward strand.
CTTGCACGGGATAGAGTAGCATGGAGAGCTGCATCAAACCAGTCTCAGGACTGAAGACCACAACAACAACATGGCAAGCCATCCTGTGAATATGTTTCAACAGGATAATGTCCGCCTGCACAGGGCGAGAGTTGCTGCTGCTTCTGTTCTTACTTGCCAAAACCTACCTTGGCCAGCAAGGCCGTTGTAAATTTGCTGGATATCGTAGGCCCTGAAATCTGCTTTCGCAGGACAGAGCGGATCAGGTTGTGGACAGGGTACAAGGTCAATTACTGTTTGTTATACAAGAACACACGCAACTTTATTCCTCAAACTAATGCAGAGTTTTGTCTTTAAAACAACAAAGATCAATTCACGGCTGAGGGCCCAAGTAACTTCTCCAGAATAAGTTTGATTGATTGCTTTTAAACACCAGGATTTAAAGTAATGGTCGAAGACCTTACTTAAGCAAAATTACAATACATTCTCGGCTAAAGGCCGAAATAATATTCCAGATCAGCTAAGGAATTCTTTAAAAACCAAGCATTTACAAATTCCGGTTAACGGCCATATTAAGCAAAATTAAAGTTAATTCTTCGGCTGAAGGCCTAATAAAAAATGTTCAGTACAAAATAAAAGAGAGGCTTTAAAGATTAGCATTTACACAGTCAGCAAAAAAACATCTTATGAAAACTTGAAGTATCTTGTCGGCTGAAGGCGCAAGTATTTACTCAAAAGAAATTAAAGACAAACTTAAGATAAACATTTACAGAACACGAATTCAGAATAATAGAAGGGAAACCTTACAGACAAGGATTTACCTATTAAAACCACAGATTCTGAAACAAACGCGGCTGAAGGCCTAAATACAAAGCAACAAGAATTTTAAATGAAACACGGCTGAAGGCCTAATCTTTGAGATGATATGAAGTTCGGCTGAAGGCCTTATACTATACATGAAACAGACAATAGTAATACACGGCTGAAGGCCTGACACAGTACCTGCGACCAAATAAATTGACAACCACAAACAACAACAGTGGTGCTCAGAAGTGTTCCAAGGGTCGGCCTGGGGAGGAAACTCTAACCACAGTTGAGGTGAGGGAGGCAGCCAAGCGCAACATTAAACAATCAGGTGGCAACACGACTTAGGGACGGCTGGAGAACAAACCAACAGCCTAATCAACTCCATCAATCCTCTTCCACCCGACACACTTGCTGCTCTATTTCAACCGACCGACTGACTACTCAAGTACGCTAGACAGCATTCATCTGCTCAATGGAAATCACAGAATCTACACACGGCTCCACGTAAACACCCTTGCACTAGAACTCGAACAATCGTAAAGCAATCACTATGGGACAACGAGGACGAATGAATTCGACACACAGAGAGATTCCACAAGCGTTCGGCGACCAAATACACGTCGCACGATGAGACGACCGTCCGAACGGTCAACCCAGGTCGATCCCACGGAAGTTACGTGTGTCGGCAACGGTCGGGCGAGTCTTGGCTATTCAAAGCTGACTGCAGCTCCAACCCGTCTCAACTCGATGTCCGTTCTGAATTCGGAGACACGGCGACCCGAGAACACTGGCTCGGATCCATCCACGCAGAGGTAACTCATGCGCATTGGCCACGACATCTCTGCACAAGGAAGGCGCCGACCCACGTCCGGCAAGATGACCAACTGACGAGGCCCAGAAACGTTCAAAGGTCCAAATACACGCCGCCCGATGAGACGACCAACCGAACGACCTACCAACGGTCGTCCCGCTCCAATATCTTTCCGTCGGACAGTTAATGTGTGTGGCCAGCGGTCGCAAGTACTGCCTGTCCGCATCTCACTGGCTCGCCGTTCCCGATTTTACTGCTGCTGCGTCCCGACAGAACTTCCGACACACCACGGGCTGAAATATTAGCGGTCGCTTCAAAGATAATACGACAGTGCTCTTATCGATAAGCGCTGCTGCATCCACTCACGGGAAGGTAAGAGAGGAACTTAGTGATGCCAGAAAATTGAATAAGAAAACGAGGCGGTAGTATAGTAAAGAGAAAATGGAAAACAATAAAGGGTGCCGGCTGGTGTGGCCGAGCGGTTCTAGGCGCTACAGCCTGGATCCGCGCTACCGATACGGTCGCAGTTTCGAATCCAGCCTCGGTCTTGGTTGTGTGTGATGTCCTTCGGTTAGTTACGTTTAAGTAATTCTAAGATCTACGGGACTGATGACCTTAGCAGTTAAGTCCGATAGTGCTCAGAGCCATTTGAACCAATAAAGGGCATGAACCGCCGGCCGGGGTGGCCGAGCGGTTCTAGGCGCTACAATCTGGAACTGCGCTGGTGGCATCTACGGTCGCAAGTTCAAATCCTGCCTCGCTGCTTGGATGTGTGTGATGTCCTTAGGCTAGTTAGGTTTAAGTAGATCTATGTTCTAAGGGACTGATGACCTTAGCAGTTAAGTCCCGTAGTGCTCAGGGCCATTTGAACCAATAAAGGACATGAACCGCCGGCCGGGGTGGCCGAGCCGTTCTAGGCGCTACAGTCTGGAACCGCGCTCGCGGCATCTACGGTCGCAGGTTCGAATCCTGCCCCGGGCTTGGAAGTGTGTGATGTCCTTAGGTTAGTTAGGTTTAAGTAGTTCTAAGTTGTAGGGGACTGATGACCTAAGAAGTTAAGTCCCAAGTGCTCAGACTTATTTGAACCATTTTTAAAGGACATAAACCGGGCCATGCACTGCTCAGGCCCGTCTAAAGGAAAAATACGTCGATAAACAAGTAATTTATTGTACAGTAGTTTAAGTTTCATCCTTACAGCACCGTGGTGCATAGGCGATATTCTACGCTCCATATTAATACCCTTCATGGCAAAAAGGGTGGGAATTTAAGAAGATGGGACCTGGATAAACTGACTAAACCGGAGGTTGTACAGAGTTTCAGGGAGAGCATAAGGGAACAATTGTCAGGAATGGGGGAAGGAAATACAGTAGAAGAAGAATGGGTAGGTCTGAGGGATGAAGTAGTGAAGGCAGCAGAGGATCAAGTAGGTAAAAAGATGAGGGCTATTAGAAATCCTTGGGTAACAGAAGACATATTGAATTTAATTGATGAAAGGAGAAAATATAAAAATTCAGTAAATGAAGCAGGCAAAAAGGAATACAAACGTCTCAAAAATGATATTGACAGGAAGTGCAACATTGCTAAGCAGGGATGGATAGAGGACAAATGTAAGGATGTGGAAGCGAGTATCACTAGGGGCAAGATAGATACTGCCTACAGGAAAATTAAAGAGACCTTTGGAGATACGAAAACCACTTGCATGAATATCAAGAGCTCAGATGGAAACCCATTCTAAGCAAAGAAGGGAAAGCAGAAAGGTGGAAGGAGTATATAGAGGGTCTATACAAGGGCGATGTACTTGAGGACAATATTATGGAAATGGAAGAGGATGTAGATGAAGATGGAATGGGAGATACGATACTGCGTGAAGAGTTTGACAGAGCACTGAAAGACCTGAGTCGAAACAAGGCCCCCGGAGTAGCCATCATCCTATTAGAACTACTGACGGCCTTGGTAGAGCCAGTTCTGACAAAACTCTACCATCTGGTGAGCAAGATGTATGAAACAGGCGAAATACCCTAAAACTTCAAGAAGAATATAATAATTCCATTCCCAAAGACAGCAGGTGTTGACAGATGTGAAAATTACCGAACTATCAGTTTAATAAGTCACAGTTGCAAAATACTAACACAAATTCTTTACAGACGAATGGAAAGACTAGTAGAAGCCGATTACGGGGAAGATCAGTTTGGATTTCGTAGAAATGTTGGAACACGTGCGGCAATACTGGCCTTACGACTTATCTTAGAAGCTAGATTAAGGAAGGGCAAACCTACGTTTCTAGCAATTGTACACTTAGAGAAAGCTTTTGACAATGCTGACTGGAATACTCTCTTTCAAATTCTGAAGGTGGCAAGAGTAAAGTACAGGGAGCGAAAGGCTATTTACAATTTGTACAGAAACCAGATGGCAGTTATAAGGGTCGAGGGGTATGAAAAGGAAGCAATGGTTGGGAAGGGAGTGAGACAGGGTTGTAGTCTCTCCCCGATGTTATTCAATCTGTATACTGAACAAGCAGTGAAGGAAACAAAAGAAAAATTCGGAGTAGGTATTAATATCCATGGAGAAGAAATAAAAACTTTGAGGTTCGCCGATGACATTGTAATTCTGTCAGAGACAGCAAAGGACTTGGAAGAGCAGTTGAACGGAATGGATAGTGTCTTGAAAGGAGGATATAAGATGAACATCAACAAAAGCAAAACGAGGATAATGGAATGTAGTCGAATTAAGTCGGGTGATGCCGAAAGAATTAGATTAGGAAATGAGACACTTAAAGTAGTAAAGGAGTTTTGCTATTTGCGGAGCAAAATAACTGATGATGGTCGAAGTAGAGAGGATATAAAATGTAGACTGGCAATGGCAAGGAAAGCGTTTCTGAAGAAGAGAAATTTGTTAACATTGAGTATAGATTTAAATGTCAGGAAATCATGTTTGAAAGTATTTGTATGGAGTGTAGCCATGTATGGAAGTGAAACATGGACGATAAATAGTTTGGACAAGAAGAGAATAGAAGCTTTTGAAATGTGGTGCTACAGAAGAATGCTGAAGATTAGATGGGTAGATCACATAACTTATGAGGAAGTATTGAATAGGATTGGGGAGAAGATAAGTTTGTGGCACAACTTAACTAGAATAAGGGATCGGTTGGTAGGACATGTTCTGAGGCATCAAGGGATCACCAATTTAGTATTGGAGGGCAGCGGGGAGGGTAAAAATCGTAGAGGGAGACCAAGAGATGCATACACTAAGTAGATTCAGAAGGATGTAGGTTGCAGTAGGTACTGGGAGATGAAGAAGCTTGCACAGGAAAGAAAGGCATGGAGAGCTGCATCAAACCAGTCTCAGGACTGAAGACCACAACAACAACAACATATAAATTTTAAGGTATTTAAATAAGTTCTGCAGCCAATTAACACTATTAAAGCTCAGTGATGATGCATGAACCTTAAGACAATAAACATTCCATGTTTAAAACATATTATTTGAAGGAAACAAAATACAATGATTACAACTGTAATTTCCAGAAGCCGAGGCTATTCGTGTTTTGCTTTACAATACGAAGACCTTAGTTGCAATGGGATTACAACGAACTTTGTAAACTATGGCGTACGCTATGGGCTCCACTTAGCCGCTAGTAGCTTAACGCTTTTACAAACCATAAGCAAGCTACCTGTAATACACGCAATATATGTAAGATGTATATAAGCACAAACACAGTTAACACAAGTATTCAATAAATTAGTCCGTTCCAACTTCAACAGATGAATGTACTTAAAAATTACATAGCGACCACGGTTGAATGAGCCACTAACTTTAAAGTATTCATTTGAAATAATATTCCAACGGTTCAGGAAATTTTCAGGCCAGAACAAAAATGTACTCACTGAGGTGACGAAACTAATGGGAAAGCGATATGCACACGTACAGATGACGATAGTATCACTTACAAAAGTCATAAAAGGGCAGTACATTGGCGGAGCTATCATTCGTACTGGTGATTCGTGTGAAAAGGTTAGGTTACCGCATTGAATGTGGCCGTACGACGGGCATTAACAGATTGTGAACGCGGAGTTGTAGTTGGGGCTAGACGCAAGGGTCATTCTGTTTCGGAAATCTTTAGGGAACTCAGTATTCCGAGACCCAATATGCCGAGACCCACAGTGTGTAGAGTATTACGAGAATACTAAATTTCAAACATTACCTGTCACCATGGACAATGTACTGGGCGAGGAGATTCACTTAGCGATCGAGAGCACCTGCGATTGCGTACAGTAGTCAGCCTTCGCTATCAGCGCAACATCTGTTGCAGCGCGTTTTCTGGGCTCGTGACCGTATCGGTTGGACCCTAGACGACTGTAAAACTGTGGTATTATCAGATTAGTCCGATTTCAGTTGGTAAAAGCCAACGTTAGGATTCGATTGGGCTCACCCCACGAAGACATGGATGCAAGTTGTCAACAAGACACTGTACAAGCTGACGATGGCCTCGTAATAGCGTGGGCTGCGTTTACATGGAATTGATCCAGTACTCTGTTCTTACTGAACCGATCACTGCCTGGAAGTGGTTGTGTTCGGCTACTTGAGGACCATTTGCTGCCATTCATGGACGTAATGTTCCCAAACAACGATGGAATTCTTATGGATGACAATAGGGCATGTCACCAGGTTACAATTGTTCACGATTGGTTTGAAGAACATTCTGGACAGTTAGAGCGAATGATCTGACCTCCAATATAGCCCGACATGAATCCCATCGAATATTTATGGGTCATAATTGAGTGGTCAATTCCTGCACGAACTCCTGCACCGGCAACACTTTCTCAATTTCCGCAAGGGACTTCCAGTAACTTATTAGATCCCTGTCACGTCGAGTTGCTGCACTACGCCGGGCAAAAGAGCAAAAGGAGATCCGAAACGATGTTAGCAGGAATCAAGTGACCTTTGTCACTTCAGTATATTAACCGTCGGTCCCTCGGCTCATCATTACACAGCTACCAGTGGTAAAGGGCAAGGCAACGGAGCACATTTTTCTTGGTGTTACACATTATTCGAAATACAAGTGCGAGAATTATCGGAAGATCAGCTTAACAGATTATGCATCCAAGTTGCTGACAAGAATAATATACAGAAGGATGGAAAAGCAAACTGAGAATCTGTTAGGTGACGATCGGCTTGCCTTTAGGGAAGGGAGCTGTGACGTTGGAGTTGATAATGGAAGCAAGAGTGAAGAAAAAAAGAGACGTTCATTGGATTTGTCGACCAGTAAGAAGTGTCCGACAATATAAAATGGTCCATTTTGTTCAAAATTCTAAGAAAAAAGGGGTAAACTGTAGGGAAAGGCGGGTAATACACAGTATATACAAGAAACGAGACGGAATAATAAGAGTGGAAGACCAAGAACGACGTGCTCGATTTGAAAAGAGTGTAAGACAGGGACGCAGTCTCTCTCCCCTGCTGTTCAATCTATGCATCGAAGAAGCAGCGAAGGAAATAAAAGAACGTTTAAAGAGTGGAAATAAAATTCAGGTTGAAAGGATATCAATGATAAGATTCGCTGAAAAATTTGATATCCTCAGTGGAGATGAACAAGGATTCCAGGCTGTGTTTAATGGAATGAACAGTCTAATGAATACAGAATATGGACTGAGAGTAAATAGCAGAAAGCGAAAGTAATGAGAAGCAGCCGAAAGTCAACATTACAAGTGGATATGAGGAAGTAGACGACGTTAAGGAGTTCTGCTACCTGGTCAGCAAGATAACCAATGACGGACGGAACAAGGAGGACATAAAAAGTGACTAGCACTGGCGAAAAAGGCATTCCTGGGCAAGAGAAGTCTGCTAGTATCACAAGTAGGTCTTAACTTGAGGAAGAAATATCTGGGAATATGTATTTGAAGCAGAGTTTTGTATGGCAGCGAGACATGGACTAGGGGGAAACTATAACAGAAGAGAATCGAAGCATTGGAGATGTGGCGTCTCAAAAAATTGTGGAGAATTAGATGGACTGATAAGGTAGGGAATGAGGATTTTCTCCGCAGAACCTGCGAGGAATGGGAAACACTATCAAGAAGAAGAGACAAGATAATAGGACATCCGTTAAGGTATTTGGGTATAAGTTCCACGGTACTAGAGCTAGCTGTAGAGGATAAAATCTGTAGAAGACGGCAGATTTTGGAATAATCCAGAAAGTATTGAGGACGTAGGGTGCAGTTTTCACTCTGTGATGAAAAGGTTGGCACAGGAGAGATAGTCGTGGCGGGACTCTTCAAACCAGTCAGAAGATTCGTGGCTGGAAAAAATAAAAAAATTAAAACAAAAAAATTAAAATAAAAAGTAATCCTTTATAAAACGTCCCCTTTGAAAAAATGTACTGGACTATGCTTAACCTGACACACAATATTTTTAGCGCAAAGCAATCTGACTTTCAGAAATCCCTATAAAAGAATGGCCCTGACTAACATTAACCTATGCATTTCACAAAAATCTTGGTTACTCGAACTACTGCAATACAGCGAGCACCACTACTGCCAGCTAAATAAAAGATTCAAACTACGGAAGGCACTAACTACTGATAGGGATAGTTAGCAAATGAAAGATATTAATAGAGAACAAACAATGTATTTACCTTAATAGTCATAATATATATATATATATATATATATATAGCAGTTCATGACAAATTACAAAACTCCGCCATCTCTCTCCCCACATCCACCACTGCTGGCGGCTCACCTCCAACTGCGCAACACTACGCGCTGTTCACATCCAGCTGCCGCTGCTCAACACTACAATGGCAGACAACAATGCAAACCAGCCACAGACTGCACACAGCACAGCCAGTGATTCTCACACAGAGCGCTATGTAACGTTGCCAATAAGAAAACATAAACAGCCTACTTACACTTTCAGTCATCCAATCCATTTCTAATGTCCTCATTATTTAAGAGATGTTAAAAAGACTACTCTTCCTTCCATTCCTTACTTCTTAATCGTGCTCCATAGATCTCATGAAGAATGAGACTGTTCGAAACGTGGAAGGTGTCAACGCATACATTTACAAAAGTGAAGCAGCTATTTGAAACATAAGGACCCTCCCACACTGGGATGCCACGGTAGCTCAGCTGTCAGAGACGCCAGATACAACGCATGGGACGCAGTGGAGCCTCCCTCGCTAGGCATCTACCTGAGCGTGGCAACTTTGCCGTCAGAGCCACCGTTGTGAGATTCTGTCAGTACGTCTGTCAGCCTTTCAGACCTGTCAGTGAAACGCTCGGCGGCTTTTGTCTGGACTCACACCAGGACGTCAGCGTAGCTACTACGTATTACGTGCCTCTGACCCACACATACACTACTGGCCATTAAAATTGCTACACCACGAAGAAATGCAGATGATAAACGGGTATTCATTCGACAAATATGTTATACTAGAACTGACATGTGATTACATTTTCACGCAATTTGGCTCCATAGATCCTGACAAAATCAGTACCCAGAACAACCACCTCTGGCTGTAATAACGGCCTTGATACGCCTGGGCATTGAGTCAAACAGAGCTTGGATGGCGTATAAAGGTACAGCTGCCTATGCACCTTCAACATGATACCGCAGTTCATCAAGAGTATTGTGACGAGCCAGTTGCTCGGCCACCATTGACCAGACGTTTCCAGATGGTGAGAGATCGGGAGAACGTGCTGGTCAGGGCAGCAGTCGAACATTTTCTGTATCCAGAAAGGCCCGTACAGGACCTGCAACATGCGGTCGTGCATTATCCTGCTGAAATTTAGGGTTTCTCAGGGATGGAATGAAGGGTAGAGCAACGGGTCGTAACACATCTGAAATGTAATGTCAACTGTTCAAAGTGCCGTCAATGCGAACAAGAGGTGACCGAGACGTGTAACCAATGGCACCCTATACCATCACGCCAGGTGGTACACCAGTATAGCGACGACGAATACACGCTTCCAATGAGCGTTCACCGCGATGTCGCCAAACACGGATGCGAACATCATGATGCTGTAAACAGAACCTGGATTCATCCGAAAAAATGACGTTTTACCATTCGTGCACCCAGGTTCGTCTTTAAGTACACCATCGCAGGCGCTCCTGTCTGTGATACAGCGTCAAGGGTAACGGAAGCCATGGTCTCCGAGCTGATAGTCCATGCTGCTGCAAACGTCGTCCAACTGTTCATGCAGATGGTTGTTGTCTTGCAAACGTCACCATCTGTTGACTCAGGGATCGAGACGTGTCTGCACGATCCGTTACAGCCATGTGGGTAAGATGCCTCTCATCTCGACTGCTATTAATATGAGGCCGTTGGGATCCAGCGCGGCGTCCAGTTTTACCCTTCTGAACCCACCGATTCCATATTCTGCTAACAGTCATTGGAACTCGACCAATGCGAGCACCAATGTCGCGATACGATAAACCGCAATCGCGATAGGCTGCAGTCCAACATTTATCATAGTCGGAAACGTGATGGTAGGCATTTCTCCTCGTTACACGAGGCATCACAACAACGTTTCACGAGGCAACGCCGGTCAACTGCTGTTTGTGTATGAGCAATCGGTTGGAAACTTTCCTCATGTCAGCACGTTGTAGGTGTCGCCACCGGCGCCAACCTTGTGTGAATGCTCTGAAAAGCTAATCACTTGCATATCACAGCATCTTCTTCCTGTTTGTTAAATTTCGCATCTGTAGCACGTCATCTTCGTGGTGTAGCAATTTTATTGGCCAGTAGTGTAATTCTCCTCGATTTCCACGTGAACACTACGGATAGTTTTGACTGAAAGTCCTGCATCTTCGAGATTCAGATGAGGCCGCTTCATCTCAGGACTGCACAAACCGTGAACTGAAAAAAAATGTATTGTGGAATGTGAGCTTATAAATGAAGCCTGGTTCGGTGATAATCCTCTCCATTTTACAGTAGCATTCAAACTACACTGATGGCAAAAAATCGGAACTCCAAGAATAGTTAATGTAGATTAATGAAATTTCGGGAATACATTCTAAGGTCATAGGCTAATGTAAGCACGATATAAGCCACAGCATATGTGAAACGCTGGTACGTTAATGACCGGCGCAACAACCAGAATGTTGAATGCAAGCACTCAAAAGTGCATACATTGTGTTGTGCCAAATGTCAGTTTGTGGGAAGGAGTTATATGCCTATTGCACTTGGCCAGTACGCACATGAAGTGTTAATGCTGGTTTTGGATGACGCTAGAGCTGTTGACCGATGATGTCCCAATTGGATGACCCTATTTAAGGCAGGGCCGGTGTTGGAGCAGGTGAGGGCAACGTGTCGACGCCCTGTAGAGCATGTTGAGCTACAATACCGATATGTGGGAGTGCTTTATCTTGTTCAAAAATACCTCCTGATTTCTGTTCACTAATAGCAGCACAATAGGTCAAATCGTCAGACTGATGTAGTGTTTTTCAGTCAGGGTGCGAGAGTTAACCACGAGACTGTTCTTCCTCTCATACGAAATCGCATCCCTGACCTTAACTCCAGTTATAGGACCAGTGTGCCGAGCACGCTGACAGTTTGGTTGCAGGCCGTCAACATGACTCCTTCTGACTAACTAACGATCTTCACTGGCACCGAGGGAAAATCAGCTTTAATCAGAAAACGCAACAGGACTCCATCCTGCCCTGCAACGAGCTGTCGCTTGACACCACGGAAGTCACAAATTGTGGTGGTTTGGTATCAGTGAAATTCATACTACAGGGTGTCTAGCTCGGAGATGTCCTTGAAATAACCGACAGGTAACGGTTAGTCGTGTCACTGTGGTGCAAACTGCTGTCCAGATTGCTGCTGCAGATGAAATACAATGCGATAGTCATTCGCCGAACAGGATTGTCTTCCCTCTTGGCAGTGTCACTCGGCCGTCCGGAGCCCTGTCTTCTTGTGACCGTATATTCTCGCCACCACCGCTGTCAGCAGTCATGTACGGTGGCTATGTTCCTGCCATATCACAGGACGAGCATCCAGCTGCTCGTATCCCAATTACACGACCTTGCTCAAAGTCTATGAGGTGCTGAAAATTTCATCTTCGTCACCTTAAAGGCATTCTTGACTAACATCAGCTCACCATGTCAGCTCTCGAAGATTACTAACGCTCAAGACCGTTGCCACGTACAATGGAAAAAAAAAATGATTTGAATCTTCAGAGTGACGCTACTAGTGCTACGCTAATGCGACTGACGCGAAATGTGAACAGATGTCATCTTTCAGATGTAGAAACATGGCTACGAATTTTCGCTTTTATCGCTCAACTCCTTCTCTGCTTGCGATTTTTCTCCGTCAGTGAATTTGTAATAACGTACATTCAGGACACTGACCGGCTGGAGAACGTGGAAATTTTCAATGCTTATTTTTCTCGTAGTCTGTTCCTGATGCTCCACCCCAATCACAGACAAAGTACACTACAATCTGGAATATGGAAGTTTTCCTAAAATTCTAATTCCATATCGAAATAGCACAGCTACCTCCTGTACCCAAGAGGGAAGATCATCGTGTTCGCCAATTGACTCTGTCGCATTGTGTTCATCTGCAGCGCCAATCTGGCAACTGTTTTGCACCACAGTGACACAAAGAACATTTACAAATCGGTTACTTCAAGGCCATCTCGGAGCACGTGATGCTAATGGGTCAGATGTGGTAGAATTATTTTTTAAGGAATATGATAGATAAACAAATGAGGTGGGTTTGCCAAATTTTTCTAAGGTCTGAGTTTGAGTACTTTTAAAATAAAAACTGAGATATCACAATTGCACCAAAAACAGTTCCATGTCACTGCAAACAACATTATTATTTACTTAGTAGGCAGGCCATTAAAATCTTTTTTCTCGGGAAATGGGATTCCTTAAAGCAGTACATCTTTAGGGAACTCTAACCTTCCATGTGAACATACTGCCATTCTCACGAGAGAGCGAGGTGGCGCAGTGTTTAGCACACTGAATTCGCATTCGGGAGGACGACGGTTCAATCCAGCGTCCGGCCATCCTTACTGAGGTTTTCCGTAATTTCCCTACATCGCTTCAGGCAAATGCCGGGATGGTTCCTTTGAAAAGACACGGCCGGTTTCCTTCTCCTTCTTCCCCTAATCCGATGAGACCGAAGACCTCGCTGTCAGGTCTCTTCCACCAAATCAACCCAAACCCCAACATTCTCACGAAATTGAAAATCGTAACACTGTAATTTCTTACATCACTGTAAAGCATGCGACTAACCAGTTCATGTCAGTACTAGCAGTCAATGGATATAGCCAGAACAGTTTCATTTTCTGCATTTTCTTTTTATATCGATACCGCACACACTGCTTCTATCTCTTCTACGTGCAATTCGATACTGACAGTGAATGCAGGCTGAAGAATTTCCTTCGGAAACTCTTCTCGCATTGGTACTGACAGATCACAGTGTTGCCAACAGAGATACAGTAGCACCCCAGTGAGGCAGGGCTCTAAATTGTACACTGTATCATATTAATTTATTATCGTTGTGCTAAATACTATTTGTACTATCACTATCTAAATGTAAACGAACTAAATCCCAAATACAGATACTAGCGACTCATAAAATTACGAATGGAATAACCACAATTCGTGCATCGAGTACACGCAAATTAAGGGATCACGTCAAATTAATTTGCGAATCTCCCCCAGAAAACTGATTACGATCGACTTTTGAAAGTTTCAGCGAGTTGTCTGCGGATATGACCACCAGACAGTTATCTCAGAACACTTGCGAAGTTACTATAAAAATGTTATTAAAAATCCTAGTACATCACATTGCCTGTTAGGAAAATCTGCTTCTGTTCAGAGTACGCCAATATGTATCTGGCGCAGTTAAATCGGTTACTGCTGCTACAATGGCAGGTTATCAAGATTTAAGAGACTTTGAACTTGGTGTTACAGTCGGCGCACGAGCGATATGACACAGCATCTCCGAGGTAGAGATGAAGTGGGGATTTTCCCGTACGACCATTTCACGAGTGTGCCGTGAATATAAGGAATCCGGTAAAACATCAAATCTCCTGCATCGCTGCAGCCGGAAAATAATCCTGCAAGATCGGGACCAACGACGACTGAGGATAATCGTTGAATGTGACAGAAGTGCAACCCTTCTGCAAATTGCTGCAGGTTTCAATGATGGGTCACTAACAAGTGTCAGCGTGCGAACCATTCAACGGAACGTCATCGAAGGCCCACCCGTCTACTCTTGATGACTGCACGACGCAAGGTTTTACGCCTCGCCTGGACCCGTCAATACCGCCATTGCACTGTTGATGACTGGAAACACGTTGACTAGTCGGACGAGTCTCGTTTCAAATTGTATCGAGCGGATGGAGACAACCTCATGAATCCATGGACCCCGCATATCAGCAGAAGACTGTTTAGACTAGTGGAAGCTCTGAAATACTGTGGGGTGTGTACAGCTGGAGTGATACGACTCAGAGAGATGATACGTACGTAATTATCCTGTCTGATCACCCGCACCCATTCATGTCCAATATGCATTCCGACGGACTTGGGCAATTCCAGCAGGACAATGTGACACCCCACACGTCCAGAAAAGCTACGGAGTGGCCCAAGGAACACTCTTCTGAGTTTAAACACTTCCTCTTGCAACCAAATTTGCCATTTTATGTACACCACGCATGCGCCTGCGTGGTCTTAAATAGAAGAGGTTAGTTTACAGTGTCCTGTTACAAACATCGGGAAGTTCGCCCGAAATTTCATGGAACGTACTACCTATTTATATTATACTATCTCAGGCCCGCTGCTTGGCTCGCATGGACTGTATGGCCTGAAGAGATTTTTTTTAAATCGAAGTTTTATGTTATTGACAAGTGACAACACCATCTAAGCTTTTCACGCTAATTAATGCCATATAAGTACGGCCTTCCCAAAGATACTTCTGACCTAAAAACGATTGCTGTAGCTGGAGTCCAAAGTTTTAGTTGTTTTATGTGTTTTGCGTTCCTGTGAAAATATTTCTGTAGCAACTTTCATCCCTTAATAAATATGGATTCGTGTGATGTCCTTAGGTTAGTTCGGTTTAAGTAGTTCTAAGTTCTAGGGGACTGATGACCTCCGCTGTTAAGTCCCAAAGTGCTCAGAGCCATTTGAACCTTAACAAATATCTCTTTATCCAGCTGTCAAGTCAAGTATCAATTTTCATAAAATTAGCATTATTTTTTTTAAAGTAACGAAATTTTTGTAAAAAATTTTCATCCCGTGTTGCACACCTTAACGACATAATTTCAATAAGCCCTTTCCCCAATTTCATCCCCTTACGAATGGAATTTCGGACAATCTCTTCTTGAACGATGTTCGCAGTATAAGATCCACACAATCTCCAAACGTCAAGTTTCCATCCTTAGCAGTTTGTGCTGGGCGATGATGAGTCAGTGAATGTCTCACCCTACTTCAGTCCCAATTTGTTGAATTTCATACACCAGTGAAACTCGAACTTTTTCATCCTTAACAGAGAAGCCAAACACCAGTTTTCAAAAATGTAGCTTTAAAAATGCTTTCGCTGTGAAATATTTTTAGATAAGTATTCACCCATTTTCTCATCCACTTAGGGACTGAATTTCCAAAAACAGTAACACTTGTATGTTTTATTTCTAACAGAGAAACCAATTACAAATTTTCAGAACTTAAGCTTCAAAATCGCTTGCAAAATGAAATATCATAAAAACTTTCATCCCTCTTTTCACCGACAAAGGTGGTGAATTTTCAAAAACAGTGAAAGACAATTTTTTTTATTTGTAACTTAGAAACTAAATTTAAATGTTCATAGATTTAGCTTTAAAAATGCCTGCATAGTAAAATATTATCATAAAAATCTCATACCCTATATCACCCCCCTAGGCGCTGAATTTCCAAAAACACTGAAACAGGTATTTTTTATTTGTAACCGAGAAGTCAAATACCAGTGTTCACTGATGTACTCTTAAAAACTCTTTGGTTGTTCTATAAGAATCACGTATTTGCGAAACAAGCTTTCACTCTATGTTTCACATCTATACTGTTAAATTTCCAAAAATGTCGAGATACGTATTTCTTAATATCTGACCAAGAACTCAAATGCCAATTTTCGTAGGTCTACTTCAAAATTTACTTAGTAGCGACATTTTCAGAAAAAAAAACCATCATTCCCTATTTCACCCCCCTACGGCTGGAATTTCGAAAAATTCTTTCTTAAACGACTCCTACAGTATAACGTTCACACGTTCTCCAAGTTTCAAGTTTCTATCCTTTGGAGTTTCGGTCGGGAAGTGATGGGTCACTTAGTCAGTCAGTCAGTCAGGACATTGTCTTTTTATATAGAGATCTCGTTAAGTGTAAGTATTGTAGATCACTGAAAAAGATCATGGACGACAATTAAATAATGCTGAGTGACAGAGGCACTGTGTCTTTACTTAGAAGTCACAGTTTTATTAATATATCAGGAGCTATCGAATGTAATTATTCAAGACGAATATAACGTCTATATGTTATTAAGGTCGTCTAGTCTTGAGAACCGTGCTGCATGTTGTTCGTCTGGAAGAAGCTGCACTATACCAAAGCTGTAAGGAACTCTGTCCACGGCTGTATACAGATTACTTAAGCCTTTCTTCGCGCCTGACTAAATTTTTCAGGAGGCGCCACCCACACAACTCCTGACACATAATTAGTCGCTAAGCTTTCCGTTAGCAGACGCTGTCTCTCTTTCTCTCTCTCTGTCTCTCTCCCCTCTGGGACAGACAGCGTTTTTATGAGCTACTCTCCACCGAGGAAAATTATTTCCTGAAAAGATTTAATGGCTTTATATTTCAACTTGCCCAATTTATAACGCCTTAATTAAGATTTATCTTGTTGCCAGAATAGAGCCGGAGGTCATTTTATTCTTCTAGCCGAGGAGCTTGACCCACTATCACTAAATCAGGGTCCGCTCGTTGACCTGCAAGACTCTCCTCGGCAAATAATTATTCGCGAACGTCTGGTGGCTATGGCCGTCCAGTCTAAGAGAATTGTCTGCACTGCGTCATCTTGCGTCCTTGCCTTCCCAGCACTCTAGATGCCATTCACATAATGAGACACTCTTGAAACCTTTTTTTACTAACTCATCACCACCACTGTAAACCTGATTTATTTTTATAAGATTTTTCCATCGTTAACTGTAAAGCAACCAACATTTAATTGCTCATCTGCTTATTCTGCAATGTGCATCCGGTATTCTGTCTACTTATGTTTTGTTTGGTGGTAAGAGATTCTAACCGTGCACTCGAAGCTATAGTACATGATATCTTTGTTTCAAATTTTGCAAGCAGATATTTTGGGTATGTTCGCGTAATTAGCTGTCTCATTGGCAGCAGATCCTGAGCACAGGCTGAAATTGAAACAAATTTTTCTATAAGAATAAATTTGATAGTTTTTCTAATTTCTTATTATATCCATCCATTGTATTTCGACAACTTATTTGTTGTTCACGGTCCAGCGACATAAGTTTCCTCCCTGCTGGAGAGAAGATTTTTGTTTAAAAATACTTACTTTGAGCATCTGTAGCTTTTTATCTTCGACATATAATTTTTATTGTTTCATCTTCCTGTCACAAACTAAAGAGTGGCGATATTCAGAATATTACAATACACGCCATGAATTGCTCCTGCTTAGAACAAAGATACAAAAAACGCTCGCAGTAGAGTAATCGTACAGAAAACCGATTTTACATTCAGAGCGTCTACATGCGCGAATCGGGTGATTCAAAAAGAAATAACAGTCTGGTTTTTTATTACAGACAAACAATCAAAGACAGAAATACATTGCGCATGTCACTGGACGGAGGAAATTTCAAAGTTTAGAAACAGCTGTGCTGTTGTTTCTTTGTAGCAACATGGCAACTAAAACAAATAGAATTCATTTCGTGTGTTGAAATTTGCGTGAAGTCAGTCCATTGTTCGAGTGGAATATGTATTCGGCCGTCGAATGAGCAAGAAGCCCCTTCTGCAAAAACAGAATGACATGTACAAAATTCTAGGAAATTGGTTGAAACTGCCGAGGGAAGCGCATTGGACAGCCACGCACGTCTGGTGGAAATGTCGAGCGTATCCGAGACGCGTTCACACGCAGACCTCAGAAGTCGAAACCTCCTGGCCGATTAAAATTGTGTGCCGGACCGAGACTCAAACTCGGGACCCTTGCTTTCGCGGGCAAGTGCTCTTCCAACTGAGCTACCCAAGCACGACTCACGCCCCCTCCACACAGCTTTACTTCTGCCAGTATCTCGTCTCATACCTTCCAAACTTTACAGAAGCTCTCCTGTTTGTAAGGTAGGAGACGAGATACTGGCAGAAGTAAAGTTGTGAGGCCGGGCCTTAGTCGTGCTTGGGTAGCTGAGTTTTTAGAGCACTTGTCCGCGAAAGGAAATGGTCCCGAGTTCGAGTCTCAGTCCGGCACGCAGTTTATATCTGCTAGGAAGTTCCATATCAGCGCACACTACGATGCAGAGTGAAAACCTCATTCTGGAAACCCCAGAAGTCCATAAGACGGGAAGACCAGAACTTCTAATTGCTCAAAAAACGGTGTGAGGTGTTCTAAAAATTACGCCAGCATATGAAGTCCTACGAGTTGCGGTTACTGCAGCAATTGCATCCTGGCGACCATAACAGTAGATACGAATTTTGTATTTCAGTTCTCCAGAATATGGTAGAGGATACTTTATCCGGACAATTGTCTTTTCAGACAAAAAGACGTTTCATCTATTGGGTAAAGTAAACCGTCATAATGTGAGAATTCGGGGTCACAAACTCGTGCCGTCGTAATCGAACACGAAGCAGACTCACCGAAACTGAATCTGTTTTTTGCCGTTTCTATTCACAAAGTTTATGGACCATTCGTTTTTTACGGAGGAAATTGTGACCGCAATGTCATATCTGGATATGCTGTAAAATTGGTTGCTTCCATAAACTTCACAAAGATTCTAATGATTTAATTTTTTTTACACATGACGGCCCCCAGCATTATTTTCATCCTGATATGTGGCATTAACTTAACAACTCCATCCCACTACGTTGGACTGGAGAAGGTGAAGAACAAGATGTTCATCGCATTTGGCATCCCAGGTTACTTGCAATTTGTGTGTGTGTGTGTGTGTGTGTGTGTGTGTGTGTGTCTGTGCGGGGGGAGGGGGGGGGGCTGCATAAAGGACTGAGTCCTTGTCCCACCTGTGGCAGCTACTCTTCAAGAGCAGAGAAATCGTATTGTGGAAACCGTCGATTCAATAGAGAGAGATCTGTTGAGTCGTGTGTGGAATGAAATGGTCTACTGTTTTGATGTTTGTCGAGCAACGCATGGTGTTCATGTCTGTTGTGTGATATACTGTCTATGTGAACATAAAATTTTGAATCCTATTCTACGCAGTGAGATGCACATTGAGTACATATGGCCGTCGAACGTCTATGTTGAGCATGCCGAGGTTAACGTACTGCTGAACCTTCAGAAACGATGCGATTTATGCACACCGTATGTGTGCATCAACGTGGTATACGCGATCGAACCGCGCTTTAGCGTCACTTGTCGGCTGTATCTGGCTCGGAATCACGAAGTGATCAGGCGTAAAATTCCTAAGTTGGCTATATTTAAACGCACATTTCCTCTCTTGTCCATATGCTAGTCCTGTTGTTCTGTCTTTATTACGCATAAATACAATTCCAATATGAGTGAATAAGTTACAAGACGACAAGGAAAGTACCATGTCCAGACAATAAGGACATCAGCTAATGGAAGCTCCATTACAGAGAGTGCGATAAAAATTTACAATACTTCTCCAAATAAGATAAAAAGTATTTCATCATTCTCAATTTTTAGTAAAGCTCTGAGATCATTCTTGGTTGATCGCTGTTCCTATTCAGTAGCAAAATCTTTACAACATGGGAAATACAAAACTTGAAACGGTAAACAGCAGAGTGTCTTACTGCAAGTAGTGGAAGCTGTGTTGTAGGTAAAGCCAATCAAACAAACTCATTCCTCAAGGGAGTTCTGTTATGTTTGCATAATTTCGGATATTACTGAATATAGCTCTGGTAAAGTAATAATAAAGTATCAAAACCTATTAAAAAATATGAAGGTGAGTAAAAAAACTACTTTGATCTAGTGAGACGCAAACCAGCAGCACATCACCTACAACACTGTATAATTCTGCAGATCTGCTCATTACGTTAAACCGATCGCTGGTAATACTTTAACATACTTCTCATCTTATAAGGTTCTGCAATCTTTAATAGTAGATAGGTTGTTATGTGACGTTTAGTTATAACAAATCGTACCAAGAACAACGCGTTTTTTTATGGATCTTCAATAGCCATTGCATGTAAGTAACCATCAAAGCAGTGGAACAAGGGCGGTGCACCCCTACTCTCCATTTAAGATGGCGGATCCAAGATGACGGCGGTAGGTATGGCAAATGTGCAATGACGTCATGGTGGGAAGTTAAAATTTTGGCGTGAAGATAGGTCAATTGGGCTACCTCCACTAACCTAACCCCCTTCCCTCCCCTCCCCCTGAAAATTGCGGAAAGTACAAATTCCGTAAGGACAATGCAACACACCACGGCTACCTCCAGTAACTTAAGAAAATGGTGGGAAAGTAGGTCATTTGTGCCATCTCCACTAACGTAAGTCATCTGGCCGCCACCTCTTCCTAGGAATTGGTGGGAAAAGGACTCAGCCTGTGCTGGATAGGATGGACATAAGAGTCTTTATTTTGCAGACAGTTTTTATTTAAACAATTTGAGGCAGTACCAACATCAACATGTGTTCACCACGAGTCCAAATGACAAAGTACACAATACTGCCACCTGAGGATGCCGTTGTCCCTCCCATGACATAATCCAAGAAGGCGGTCTGGTGCGAGAAAATGATGGGAACCAATAGGAACTTTTAATCGAGTCACGTGTTAGACTTCAGCCTGTAGGATGGCGGTATCTAGTAATGTAACTGGAGGGGATATAGGGCAGGCTCAACAGCTCTGAGACCACAGTCCTGCTCAGTAGCCATCAGCAACAGCAGAAGAAGAAAAAGAACCATGAAGTCGCAACCCAACACAGCCCTGCAGAACAGGGAGAAACAGCAAAGTAAGTATCCCATACCATATCTTCCTCTGTGGTTAGCATTATTATTATTATTGGTTGTTTTCACCTCTCGATCCATATGTAATGCTTCCTTATCTTTGTTCAGCAGCCTTTGACGTATCCAGGCCCATAGAGTCGAGCACCAACAAGCTGATCTCTGCCATGTCCGGACCTGTAGCAATTTCAGCTGCCTGCACCAACCCCTGGACCTGCGGCTGCATCAACCTCCATTATGTCTGAACCTGTAGCGACCACGTGGGATCCTGTAGCGCACATAGCCCACTTGCTGGAGCAGGACAAGGAGCTGTTGCTGTCATCCAACTCATCGATTTGTGTCATGAGGACACACGATCTGCTCCCAACACATCGAACGCTGCTGGTGGTCCCAAACAACAGCAAGATGGAGGATAGTACTGGTCGCCAACATACGACCCATGCCAGCAGAACATCCCTGTGCTAGTGCAGCCACAGAGTGCAGATGCTGTGGATGAGAAGGCATCGACTGTAGCCATGCTTTTCAGTTCTACATACAATGTAACTCCCAGTGGAACGAAACGTGTCTATGTTGGTATAGAAGCACATCATTTCTGGGGCTTGCGTCCTAGAATAGGAATTGAAAATGCATCTAAGGGTGTTAAAGTGCCAATTTCCGAGTTCGACGCGGATTAAATATGTCGTGCATAGCGCTACATCAATCAGAAGATGATTACAGAGTATTATCCACCTCGTCTTCCCTCAGACCTTCGCCTTACTGGGGTGTCACTATCTATTAATACATGGCTGTGCACTATGTGTGAAATAGTATGAAGATGGTATCTGTTAAGGAAGAACAGATACCATCTTCATATAGTTAAGGCTAACCACCCGTTGACCTTCTTCTTCTGTGCTGGATGCACACGCATTGCCCAAACTCCTACAGGACTTGTTAACATTGTCTGCCACAAGTAATGAGTGTAATGGCAGAGGCACTACGAATGTAGTGTGTGGATATTAAACTGGGAATGTGGGGCTCATGGGGAGCGTGCAAGGGATAAATCCTTGCAGTCGCACCATCCTCTG
The DNA here is from genome assembly GCF_023864345.2 of Schistocerca serialis cubense. Lineage (NCBI taxonomy): Eukaryota > Metazoa > Arthropoda > Insecta > Orthoptera > Acrididae > Schistocerca > Schistocerca serialis. Next base: position 538,911,732 of record NC_064645.1, read on the forward strand.
TGCCCTCAGTGGCTCAGATGGGTAGAGCGTTTGCTGTAAGCAGGAGATCTAGGGTTCCAGTCCCGATCCGGGCACACAATTTCAGTTGTACCTGTTGATGTAAGTCAACGCCTGTCGACAGCTTAGGGTCTTGATTTAATTATAACTTCATGTGTGAAATCGGGTGACAACGGCGATTATCCAAGGCATGCCTTAGTTACGAACTTATACTATCTGGATACTGCGCTACATCTTGGATTGGAGATATTGAACCGTTGGTTGCTGAGTATAGACTCTGCATACAATGATGTGGTGGACATCCTACGTGTGGATAGTGTACATGTTGCTGATTTGTAGCAGTATCTTTGTTTGCACATGAACGCTGAACCAAAAGAGAAACAGATTAAATGTGTGTATGAAAAACATGAGTACTGTGATGCATCCACTAGCTTGAGGGAGATAAGTGCGGAATTCATTGCATGTCAAAAAGCTTTGTTTGGGAAATATTGTACAGGTGCAAAGAAGAAGATACAGAAAGAGTCTGATGATTTTTTGAGATACTGTGTCCTATGTGTGAAATTTAAATAAATAATGAACATATATATAATCTCAAGCCATGTTTGTGTTTTATTTCATACCTCTCTCATTATAGTCCAAGTATTACGCTTATTAATATCATTATTTTTCACTGCTACACCACTTATTCACAAAATGAACGATAAAAGTTACTCTTCATGCCAATATAGCTCAAGCCAATATAGCTCAATCGGTAAAGTAATGGAGCTATAGTAGCTACACATAGTACTACCGTCCCTTCAAGTGTTATGCCAACTACTTGCCAGTACGTGGCGTAGTTAGTATCATGGCAGGGTATGTGAGACATCCTCTTAACAAATGCTTTGTTGTCGGTGACTGGTCCTTTGAAGATGCAAAAGAAGACTTGAGAAAGAAGAAGAAAGGAATTCTCCTTCCTGATAATATATGTGCAGGTCCATCCAAGTGTGGCAAGACTAATGTCCTCATGATGCTGCTAACACATGTAGATGGAGTACGATTTGAACATGGATGTGTATTCTCAAAAACACTGTTTCAGCCCAAGTATCAGCTATTACAGGAGATATAGCGCGATGTAAATGGTGTTACATACACGACATTCAGTGAAAGCGGTGATATCCCTCCACCTCGAAAAGCAAAGCCCAACACAGTTTTCATATTTGGCGATGTTCCTGTGAAAAACCAAGACCAAATTCGAAAATATTTCTGTTTCCGTCCTCATATGGGAGCTGATGTATTTTCTTTAAGCCAAACATATTGCAGAATCCCGAAACGGTTAGAGATAATGCAAACATGGTTATAGCCTTGAAACAAGACAATCTGAATGTAAAACACTTTTACTAGGCATATGTAGGAACTGACATGTCGTTCAATGATTTTGTTGAGATATGCGATGATTGCTGGAATTATTCGCAGTATGCGTTTCTCGTTATTCATAAAACAAGAAAACTGATTGATTGTGGGTACAGGCGAAACTTTCAAGAGTGTCTGCTTAAACAGCACGGAAAGAGAGGTTAGTAAATCAGTATAAGCTGCACCATGAGCAGATTCACGCGCATGTATAGCTTTCAACTAGAGAGAATGGGTGTCTACAGACTGAACATTAGCCTGTACATGGATGCAAAAATTCAGGCTATTGCGCATAAAGTTGCAGCTATGCACAGAGAACTAGAGACGTATTACCAGACTCTTCTGAGAATGGGGAATGTGTTAAATGAGTTAGTTAATGAAGTCTGTAAGAAAATAACCGACTTTACGGAAAATATCGAGGCGGTTGAGGAGAAAATAGATGTAGAGTTCCTTTTTGTTGAGAAGGGGGAGCAAGCAGACAGCAAGAGGAAGAAGACGAGCGGATATATGAAGCGTCACTCTGTGGAGATGTCAGATTATTATACGCCGAGATGTCAACGAAGCAGAAAGTGATTCAAGCGGGGACAGCAGTCCGAGAGAAATTACGCTTGCTGAGGTTAGGGCATATGGATCGACAACAAACACTAAGAGAGACCTTTAAGCCGGTTACTGGATCTCTCACGTAGCTCTCAGAAAAAACAAAAACAGCGATAACGAGGGTGTTACCATTGACGAATTCATTATTCCTCACGCTCCTCGCCAGGTAGATAGAACATTCGGTGTTAGCGGGGCAGGACCCTGCTTGTTGGGGATAACACAATACAGAATTTTGATAGGCGGTATGGGAGAACACCTGGCTTAATGAATCTTATTTTCCTAAGACCTACCAAAAACCTATGAATTACTCAGTTAATGATAGGGAAACGTACCGTGAAATGCTGCACATGATTGATGTACATAAGATCGAGGAAAGCCTGAGCAACAAGAAATATAAAACCACTATAAAACCAATACTTGATGGCGAAAACAGCAACAACAGCAGCAGTAGCAGCAGCGGTGATGGTATTGACATTGAGCATAAAGCAGTGAACAATCGAATCCCTTCGATATTTATTATGACGACCCCAACGAGCTCATAGATCGACTACGGCTGCTTATGGTATCAACCGCTGCAAGTAATGCAGTTCATTCGAATGAGGCTGTTTCAATAATCTCTGAGTTTAGACAGAGAGGTATCATCGAATAAGTATGGAGACAGTAGTTCGAGAACTGCACAAACATGCACGCAAAAGATACCCTCGTAGGCATGTTATGATTAAGAGTTTGGATGACTTATGACAAGCTGATCTTGTAGATATGAGGGAATATTCACATGGGAATAATGGATTCAAATATATTTTAATGTTTATTGACACACACTGCAAATTTGCCTGGGCATTACCTCTTAAAATAAAAACGAGTAGAAACGTCACGTAAGCTTTTGAGCGTTTGCTACAGACAGGGACGAATCGATGCCCAGAAAACCTCCAGACCGATCACGGAGGAGAGTTTTACAATAGGCATTTCAAAACCGTGATGCAGCGGTATGGAATACATCACTACTCAACATTCACTCACCTGAAGGCAAGTATCGTGGAGCGTTTGAACAGAACAGCAAAAGATCGAATGTGTGTGCGTTTTAACCTTCGCGGCTCATTCAAATGGACAGATATCATCCCAGAAATAGTAGCTCAGTGTAATCGAACCAAACATGGCAAAATAAAAATGAGACCAATCGACGTTCGTGCTAATGGTCTCTGGATGCTGGATGCACGCAAACAGATATTTAATGTGGGTGTTTTTCCTATGTATCTCAAAACACTACAGCATTTGAGAAATCATACCTACCCAACTGGTCAACAGGTTGTTCAAATGGCTCTGAGCACTATGGGACTTAACATCTATGGTCATCAGTCCCCTAGAACTTAGAACTAATTAAACCTAACTAACCTAAGGACAGCACACAACACCCAGCCATCACGAGGCAGAGAAAATCCCTGACCCCGCCGGGAATCGAACCCGGGAACCCGGGCGTGGGAAGCGAGAACGCTACCGCACGACCACGAGATGCGGGCTGGTCAACAGGGATATTTACATTGTCAAAGGTGCAAAGAACGAATCCTAGAACTTATATCTCGAAGGACAGTAAAGGTGAAGAAGTTCCAGGCTGATTCTACACCGAAGAGTTGCAGAAAAGCTCAGAACCGGATGCGTTTCTCATGGAGAGAGTCATAAGACGTCGGGTAAATAAAGCACTAGTCGAATGGCTTTGTTTTCCTGCTGCACAAAACAATTGGAATGATGCTGACGATTTGCTATGTAATGGGGGCACACAGTCCACAACCGCTGCAGTAGCATAACATGAGTGCAAGGAGACGCATCAGAGGGGGTGGTGATATTCTAGACAAACTGCCAGTAGAGTTACACGTCGCTGGATATAATTAGTGTGGACCTGGGACAAAGCTTCAGAAACGTTTGGCATAAGGCGATAAGGGGTTAATTTCCTCGACGAAGAGTGTATGGAACATGACATTGCATACGTTGCAAATAAAGATCTCTCAAGTCAGTCAAATCATAGATAGGATTTTAGCTGATATGGCTAAGGCGATACGGAGAGGTAAGGATATTGGTGTAGGTCAGCGCAATGCAGCATTTGCAGTTGATAAGACCATCCAATGAAAAATTAACCTGGGTTTAGGAGTGACGAATTTCAAGCGAGTTATGAACGGTGCATGTTGCTCACTGAACTAGAAGGACAAGGGCGGGAAGCAGAGCTGTTTGAAGAACTGTATTCTAACACCGATGTATGCAGCAAAAATGCACTGAAGCAGAAAGGTGCGGGAAGAAGAAAAAGAGGATGGGTTAAAGCACCTCAAGTTCTACCAATACCCAAGACGTGTGGAGGTTTTCTTCCATTTCTCATTCAGTCCCTCTCCGCGCTCTCGGCGGTAGGTTCCATCCAGGTGGTGCTGCAGCTATTGCTCGAGCGATCAAGAACGCGTGAAACTCTCAAACGCAGTTAGAAGAGGCAAGGAGTTGTAGCCGCATGACGGAAGCCGCAGCCATCGGAAAAAGATTATACTTCAAACCGTGCACGAAACGGCCTGTTCTATTCATAAATTTAAAAAAAAGCCAATTAGTGGTAATACAGGTCGACCACTCACAAATACAGGCCTCCTTCAGATTTATAGAACCAAATTCAAGATACCAAGATTCCGTGGTTTGTTTATACGGGATACATTACCGAAGACTCTGTGGAAAACTTGTGAATCTGGCATTGTGAATTTAGATGTTGCTGGAGGCCCCGGTACCCATTGGGTAATGCATATTATGAAAAACGCGGATTCGTTTTACGTTTCGACTCATTTGATGACCTGCAACCGCTAGAAGAATTACAACGATTCTTCATTCACAGAAGACGTGTGCTGCAATTATCGACGCTCTCAGGACTTTAATGCATACCTCTGTGGACATCTGTGCATCATGTTCCTCTTGACGTTTACAAAGAAGAAGAAGCATCAGTTGAGGTTCAGATGTAACATCGTACACTTTGACGTTAAAAGAACGATACTCTGTACTGCGTGCAAATTACTTCCCGCCAAATGATTTGAGCATTGGTGAATGAAGTATTGCATTGATTGGACTGGAGACGTACAACAGCATCCCAAATATCACTGAGACTAACAACAAACTGCATCTGGATATTAATGGTGAACAAAATATTGGGGAAATAGAACTGGGTGCATACGATATCGATGTTTTAAACGAAGTCTTAAAACAGCCTGGAAAAGGTATTGAGCTACGTGCAAACATCAAAACACATAAATATGAAATAAGGACTGTAAATGCAACGACTGACTTTAACCAGAATGTTTCAACAGGGCGCCTACTGGGTTTCACAATAGGGAAGGTTTTGAAGAAAGATCCAAGTAAATTTTACAAGTCAGATCAGACTGTGGACATACTTCCCGTCAGCACAATCCGCGTCAAGTGTAACACTGCAACGAACTCCTACCTCAACGATAGTCTCATTCATACTATTTACGGATTTGTCCCCTCAGTTGCAATGGGGTATAAGATTGTTGAGACTCCTGCCAATGCAATATACCTTCCACTGACAGCTCAGACACTGGACTATTTGGACCAGAATAATCAAGTTGTTGACTTTCGTGGTGAGGAAATCATTGTACGATTACATCTAAGGCAGGATGGGAGTACGGTATAAAACAAGTGCACGCAATACCACAATACCACAGCACGTCACTTCACTACCGAACCGCGAAGTGATAACATTAGCGAACTACATGTTTCTTAAATCAGTTGGCGTGAAACCTCGCAATGACGTCCTCACTCAATATAACCAGTCCAGTAGAGTATGATGAGAGAATTACACATCAGGAACACTTCTCCTACAAACCACATGCATCAGCCACACTTAACAAGAACGATGAAATTAGGATTGTCATAGAGCACCAAGACGCACTGACGCTACCATGCAAGAGTTTCGTATATGTAGAGGGGTCATCCAAGAAAACCGACAGCAGTGATACAGTGGGATCCAAGCTTACACGTAACACCTTAGGATTCCTCTTCCAGGAGATATGCTATGAACTAAATGGGTCTGACACCGACTGTACACGTAATGTCGGCATAACATTTCGCTTAAAACAAACGTCTCTGCATCACAAGCGGATTTGCATAGCTTAGAAAACGCGAGGTAGTTCTTAGACAATTTGGAGGATAGAACAGTTGTATAGTACAAGCGATTTACAGCCTGCATAAGTCTAAAAATGCTTTTGGGCTACTTTGAGGATATGAGACAAAAAAAAAAGGTTCAAATCGCTCTGAGCATTATGGGACATAACTTCTGAGGTCATCAGTCCCCTAGAACTTTGAACCACTTAAACCTAACTAACCTAAGGGCAGCACACACATCCGTGCCTGAGGTAGGATTCGAACCTGCGACCGTAACGGTCGCGCGATTCCAGACTGTAGCGCCTAGAACCTCTCGGCCACTTAGGCTGGCTGACATGAGACAGATTATTACGAATGCTAAACAGGAACTCATTATAGTACGGAGTGCGTCGGATAATAACTCATACATTCGAGGAACTTGGTCACAATCAGCTAGTTAATATGGGAAGTGCCCCATATCAGTGTATCAGACTAAGAGAGATTGAAGCTTTTAAAAGCCCTAAATTGCAGTACATTTATATCTCTGACACTTCGCTCGTGGTAGGTTTTCGAGTACCCAGTGTTACAGACTGCGAAAAGACAAACATGGGCTATTAAAACCTCTTCGCAGCTACAGACACCTAGATTCATTGTACTTGCGTTTCAGACTGATAGAAGAGGTAATATAACAAATGATTGCACCATGTTCGACAACTGCAAGGTAACTAATGCCAAAGTCTATCCGAACTGAGAATTCTGCCCACATGACAGTTACATCTACAGTGGAATGAAAATGTATACAGCCTAGCATATGACACGTGTGCAAGGTTTCATGCTTCTTACTATGAAATTGCTGAAGGAGGAGGAGGAGGATGTCTACCCAGTCCAGAGAAGTTCGAGGAGCTATCACTGATCATTGTAATAGACAGCTCGAAACAGAATGAGATAATTAAGGCTGAAACTACATATGTGTGAATTGAATTTGAACCTTCAACAAAATTCCCAGAACAAACTGCCACGTCTGCTCTAGTTCTACATGACCATGTGATCAACTGCTGCCCGCTCACCAGTGCTGTGCGACGAGCTGTATCAATGTACAGTTGCCGCACCATACCTACAGCATTTCACAATGGCTTCTCAAGCCGTGAACATCATTGCAGATGCTCAGGGTTTCTATGAAGGTGACCATACACACAAGATGTGGGAATAATAAAGTTATTCTCGGCAAACATTGCATCACTGAGGTCTTTCAAGTATGTGAAGTATGCTAAGACACGGAAGAGTGCAAAGTGGTTAACACATTTCTACCATGGAAGTCACTGGGATGATCTTGGCATACCCCATAAAGATATGGTGACTGCACTTAAATTATTCAATCACACGGATACAATTGTCTACATGAAGGGGAGCCGTAGAAATATTGGAACACGTGAGGCAACACTGACCTTACGACTTATCTTAGAAGAAAGATTAAGGAAAGGCAAACCTACGTTTCTAGCATTTGTAGACTTAGAGAAAGCTTTCGACAATGTTGACTGGAATACTCTCTTTCAAATTCTAAAGGTGGCAGGAGTAAAATACAGGGAGCGGAAGGCTATTTACAATTTGTACAGAAACCAGATGGCAGTTATAAGAGTCGAGGGGCATGAAAGGGAAGCAGTGGTTGGTAAGGGAGTGAGGTAGGGTTGTAGCCTCTCCCCGATGTAATTCAATCTGTATATTGAGCAAGCAGTAAAGAAAACAAAAGAAAAATTCGGAGTAGGTATTAAAAACCATGGAGAAGAAATAAAAACTTTGAGGTTCGCCGATGACATTGTAATTCTATCAGAGACAGCAAAGGACTTGGAAGAGCAGTTGAATGGAATGGACAGTGTCTTGAAAGGAGGATATAAGATGAACATCAACAAAAGCAAAACGAGGATAATGGAATGTAGTCGAATTAAGTCGGGTGATGCTGAGGGAATTAGATTAGGAAATGAGGCACTTAAAGTAGTAAAGGAGTTTTGCTATTTGGGGAGCAAAATAACTGATGATCGTCGAAGTAGAGAAGATATAAAAAGTGGACTAACAATGGCAAGGAAAGCGTTTCTGAAGAAGAGAAATTTGTAAACATCGAGTATAGATTTAAATGTCAGGAAATCATGTTTGAAAGTATTTGTATGGAGTGTAGCCATGTATGAGAGTGAAACATGGACGATAAATAGTTTGGACAATAAGAGAATAGAAGCTTTTGAAATGTGGTGCTACAGAAGAATGCTGAAGATTAGATGGGTAGACCACATAACTAATGATGAAGTATTGAATAGAATTGGGGAGAAGAGGAGTATGTGGCACAACTTGACAAAAAGAAGGGACCGGTTGGTAGGACATGTTCTGAGGCATCAAGGAATCACAAATTTAGCATTGGAGGGCAGGGTGAAGGTTAAAAAATTGTAGAGGGAGACCAAGAAATGAATACACTAAACAGATTGAGAATGATGTAGGTTGCAGTAAGTACTGGGAGATGAAGAAGCTTGCACAGGATAGGGTAGCATGGAGAGCTGCATCAAACGAGTCTCAGGACTAAAGACCACAACAACAACATGAAGGGGAAAGAGAATATCTCATGGATGCGTCGAATCTTTAAGTCTGCTGCAATTCAAGACCTGGAATTCTATGAATTTCCTTCTCTCCAACGACTCAAGAAGAAGAAGATGTGTGGAAATAGTGTTGCTCTCTCTGCTTATGAAAATGTAAAATTACTTTTAAGTTGGATAAGAAACAAATGAATATTTACCTCACAACCTCTGTGCTCTTTTTTTTTCAACTCTCTTCCCGCTGTGACAGTGTACAGTTTTAACCACATGCTATGTCTGTGGTTTTCTTCAAGCACAGGAGGTATAATTTTAAACATGGATGCCATACATCTTTGGAAGCAGGCACAGTCACATTCCTCCTGCCCGATAACCCAATTCGTGCAGCATGATAGGCATAATTCCATGTAACCATTCTATATATTTTGTTATCTTTCAACTTAAACTTCACCTCCTTAATAGCACTAATCTTCATCAAAACTAATGTCATTTGAGACATGCAGATCCTTTATATACATATACATACATAATGCAATAGAGAGTGTTGGGGCAACAGCACTATGAGTGCAAACTACCGTTATCCAATACGGCGGCGTTGACGTCATCCAAGATGGTGGCTGCGATGTCAGTCAAAATTGCGGATTTTGGCGGGAAGTTTGAATTGTGGCAAAAAGTGCCACACGCCCCCCACCCAGAAAAATGGCGCGAAGTTCAAATCCCAGCAGAATACTTTACTGTACTAAGCAAAGAAAATGGTTGGAAATAAGGACTTGTCTGTATTATTTAACCAATTTCAAGCAGGGGTGTTCAACACTGGATCTGGACTCCAACTGGCTTATTCATATCTGTGCCACCAGAGGACGCTCTCCTGACATCATATCATGACAAGAGTACCAGTATTTAAGATGACAACACCCAGTGTGTTCACCGTGAGCTCCAGAGCCCTACTGACTTGGTTCATACCATGGCCACTGGGGGGGGGGGGGGGGGGGGGGGCACTTACATCACAGCCTCAAGCCCGCACCTTTATACTCGGGCCACATATAGTCTTCTGTAAATATGCTAACGAATTTAACTGATCATAAGTGACAACAACATCGCTCATCTAACCTGTCAATGACCTAAGTGCCTAGCCCATTTCCATTTTAATTTTAATCAATTAGACAATTTACAATTTCAGTATTCAATTATCAAATGAGAAGTTCCATATTTTCCCACTATCAGCATGGTGTTCATTCATGACCTAGCATCCCCCCTCTCCACCCCTAGAATGGTGCACTCCTATTGGCTACTGAATTAGTCATGTGATTAGACTTCACAGAACCTAGGACTTGGAATCAATTTTCACCAGTGCCACACCCACCTGGAATTGGAATTAAATAGTTAATGTCTCCACCACGATCCTCAAACCAGCACCACACCCCCTTCCCGACCCAAGTTGGTGGGCTAACATGTACTAAGGTGCACTAATCTCTACTAATTTGCACAGCGCACGATGTCATCCAAGATGGTGGGGTGAAATGGAGGGAAAACATATCGGAACACAAGTATTTACTTTACAGGTGGTGTCTCCACCTCAAGATTAACTGTCCAACTGACATAGTACACTTTTCTGCCATCAGATCGTAGTGTCATCCATCCTATGACCTAATCCAGATGGCAGTCTGTAGGGGTGAGAATTATGCTAAAATTACTCAGGCTACACAATGTTGCTGGGGAAAGTAAGAACGAAGACCACTCTATTTACTTTCGAACATTTTATTTAGAGACCGAATATATTTAACACACTGAGGCAAAACACTCTCCATCTTATCCTTGTGCTCACAGTACACACTCTGCAGACACAGAAACAAGTCCTAGCTTACGCAAATAATATAATTACAGACATTCACAATCCTCCTAAATAATTCAGCACAGGTATGTCTAGACACACTCAGTACACGTAAACTGTCCAAATAACTCATAGCACAGCCTACACACCTGCTCACAAAATAATACAATCAATGTTCGCAAGCACTCTCCACCAATCCCTGTCCAATAAAGCGCACAGGCAGCCCCAACGACTTGGCGCGGACGTCATCTATCAAACCACCCACAGGCCCCGACCCTCGTCCCGCAAGCGGAGACATCTCATTCTCAGAAATTGCTATCAAATTGCGTGTTCACCTAGACACACGCGCTGATGTGATCGGGCGGGAGCGCAGTAGCGAACTGGCCCCGAACGGATGCGAAAGTTCGTCGATACAGTTTCCCTTATACCCATGGCACAGAACTTCAAGGCGCAGTCCCACACTTGAGACACCTCAGGCTAGCATTGTCTTTACCGCGGATGGCAGAATAGCACGGAATGCTTCCATCTAATGGAACGTACGTGACGTGTTCAGCTGTGCTTGCCCACCACGGAATGGCTCACGCTCATCTCCTGGCGAAACGTCCGCTTCGCAGCTCGCCAGGTAACAACATTCCCAATCTTACTCTTACGTCACATTGCTTTGTAAAAAAACATTATATTCAAATCGATTTCTCCGGGATTGTAGATTCTCCCAGAAATAGTTAACGCTAGCTTTCTGTACGTCCCACCTTGTATGCACGGAAATTCCTACTCTAACAGAACCTCCTTATGAAAATAACATCGAATGCACGCATTCCAGCGCTCCTAACGTCTTTCCCCTCCGGATTTCAACATACGCAAACGTTCCCTCTGCTACGTATGGACCCCTATGTCGCAGCACAAGCGATGGAGCATTCTGATTTGCTCTTATCGAATTTACACGCCGAATTACTTATGCCGCTGCTATCGCAGCACCATCCACCTATACTTTCTGCTGCTTTCAGCCATTATATTACACAGATCGCCAAATTGCATTCACAGCTGAACCCACAAAATTGTCTCCCCATTATCAAATACATATCAGACTCACAAGAATATTGCCAGCCAGGAACATATTTACCACTGTAGCTACAATTAAATATGACCAGTTCTTCTACAGTCTGACACTAATCAATGTACACATTGTCTCTCCTCTTGACGACTGTACTTCAGTATTTACAGCAGATATTCTCTTCCACTTAAAAATTCTCACTCATACCCTCGTTATTATCAACCTGCATAGTTTATAAGTCCCTCACAATGGGACACACAGTCATCCTCTCTAGTGATGCCATAACATAAACCATACTATCTTTACAATGCAATATATACACAGTTTACTGGCTGGTTGCGGCGGAGGTTCGAGTCCTCCCTCGGGCACGGTTGTATGTGTTTGTCCTTAGGATAATTTAGGTTAAGTAGTGTGTAAGCTTAGGGACTGATGACCTTAGCAGTTAAGTCCCATAAGATTTCACACACATTTGAACATTTGAACACAGTGTACACGATGTAAGCCACAGTAACTTTACAATACAATATATACACCTTTTAGACAAACAGTGCAGTTAACTTTTATATCCGTGCAGCACCAGAAAAATTTTGTCTCCAGATCAACAAATACATATGAGAGTCGCAAGATTATTGGAGCGTGAAACCGATTACCACCCCACCAATATATCACCGAGTACCTTGTCGGTCTAGTAAACATACAGTTCACATTCCCATCATAGAAATTCACAGCTTTTACATCAGCGAACCGAAGTCACTCTCAGAACTGTTCTACAAATTCGCGATCATTTCCACCCGACACAAACGCGTTACTGTCTCTGCTTCCTTGCCTGCTCGCTTTTCTATGCACATCTCCAGACTCGGGGATTACAAGAACACACGTGTTTCCTCCGTAAGGTTGTACCATTTTCGCTATGCTTCTCGATATCAAGCTTCTACAGTAAAATTCCAACGTGCTTTTAGTCAGCCACTAGACATCGTGCAACTGATCCCATTTCTACAGCTTTGCGCATGTGATCGGTCCCATTTAAGTCTGAAATGAGCAGAAGTTGGAGAAAGACATATCCGCCACCTTCAGCAACCTTTGTAGAAACAGAACGAACTGAATCACTGCAACAGGATCGTATTTTGACCATTCGGTTTAAGTGCACGCAATGTGGTACGTCCCCAAACTAGATACAAGTACTACAGATCCACGTCCATTCACATCAATCAGCCCAACAGATAAAAATTACGAACTATGTAAGCTCATACGAATTACAAGTTACCAAGGCACCAATGCGGGCGTAATGACGCATAGCTGCAGTCGGCCTCCAGCACGGGGAAACAGATTTCACAAACTTCCCATAGTGTAGCGTGGAGCCATCCAAACATTCCTAGCCGTATCACCCTTTCCTCGCCAGCTCTCACCTCAAGCTGCTACTGCTACTGCTGTTGTATGTGTCACACGATTCTATTAAATATACAGACACCGCCGAGGACGCTTCAAAATTTCATCACCTATACTGTAGGTGAATTATCGTATGACACGCTCCCTCTGGTCCTGTTTAGTTGTCTGAAACACTGTTTTCTAACACCCTTTTGTACAACTCCAAACATTTCGTTTATCTGCCACTAGTTCGACGTCTGTCTCACGTTCTAAACTAACATTAAGACGCCCTGATACACGGCCTCTCACAAAAAACTAGACATCGCGCAGTGTAAATCATGTTGTTACTGCAACTACCATAACACGCCACACATCTGCTTATTTTTAATAAAAACCTACTTACAACATAAGGAAAGTAGAAGACTTTTACAGTGTTGGCGTAGGCCTCCAGACTGATGTCCGAAAGCTCGTCTTCCACACTGACGGTCTAGCTGACGACTATGCGTTCCCTTTCGACTCATTTCTCATATTACACTCATGTACGAGATCACTGTTTCGCTGCTAGCAACCCCCAGAAGTTGCCGTCCATCCACAGAAACTTTATCCCCAACTCAAACAAGCCATACCAGTCAATCATTATCTGCTAAACAATGCAGGGATGGAATGGAAAAGAACTCACAGTTCTTTCGCCACAGTGAACATGAGGATGACCAGAAGCATCCACGTTGAAATATTGTGGTTGGTTACAAACAAGTTGCTCGTAATTTCATGAAACAATCCACACTACAGGAAATTTTTTAAATTTTACAGCTAATATCTTTGTAGTTAATTTGGAAAAGATGTAAAGGTCATGAAAAATGTTACATTTCACCGTCTCCTATTCGCTGATGACCAGGTGATAACTGACGAAATTAATGCTTTGGAAGCTGTGCGAGGAATATAGCAAGTGTTGTTTAACAAACAACAGTAAGTATACTGGGTATGTGCTAGACGCTAGTGGTAGACTGCGGCTTAGACAGTCAGATGTTTAACGCAAAATGCTGCTGTTCCTGTTAATACGTAAGTATAAGTATTTGTGCGACTGAAAAGGGTGTAGGTAATATACACTACTAGCCATTAAAATTGCTACACCACGAAGATGACGTGCTACAGATGCGAAATTTAACAAACAAGAAGAAGATGCTGTGATATGCAAATGATTAGCTTTTCAGAGCATTCACACAAGGTTGGCACCGGTGGCGACACCTACAACGTGCTTACATGAGTAAAGTTTCCAACCTATTTCTCATACACAAACAGCAGTTAACCGGCGTTGCCCGGTGAAACATTGTTGTGATACCTCGTGTAAGGAAGAGAAATGCGTACCATCACGTTTCCGACTTTGATAATGGTCGATTTGTAGCCCATCGCGATGGCGGTTTATCGTATCGCGACATTGCTGCTCTCGTTGGTCTAAATCCAATTACTGTTAGCAGAATATGGAATCGGTGGGTTCAGGAGGGTAATAAGGAACGCCGTGCTGGATCGCAACGGCCTCGTATCACTAGCGGTCGAGATGACAGGCATCTTATCCGCATGGCTGTAAAGGACCGTGCAGCCACGTCACGATTCCTGAGTCAACAGATGGGGACGTTTGCAAGACAACAACCATCTGCACGAACAGTTCGACGACGTTTGCACCACCATGGACTATCAGCTCAGAAACCATGGCTGCGGTTGCCCTTGACGCTGCATCACAGACAGGAGCGCCTGCGATGGTGTACTCAACGACGAACCTGGGTGCACGAATGACAAACGTCATTTTTTCGAATGAATCCGGGCTCTGTTTACAGCATCATGATGGTCGCATCCGTGTCAGGCGACATAGCGGTGAACGCACATTGGAAGCGTGTATTCGTCATCGCCATACTGGCGTATCACACGGTGTGATGGTACGGGGTGCCATTGGTTACAGGTCTCGGTCACCTCTTATTCGCACCGACGGCACTTTGAATAGTGGACGTTACATTTCAGATGTGATACGACCCGTGGCCCTACCCTCCATTCGATCACAGCGAAACCCTACATTTCAGCAGAACAATGCACGATCGCATGTTGCAGGTCCTGTACGGTGATTTCTGGATACAGGAAATGTTCGACTGGTGCCCTGGCCATCACATCCTCCAGATCTCTCACCAATTGAAAACGTCTGGTCAATGGTGGCCGAGTAACTGGCTCGTCACAATACGCCGGTCACTACTCTTGATGAACTGTGGTATCGTGTTGTGGCTACATGGGCAGCTGTTCCTGCACACGCCATCCAAGCTCTGTTTGACTCAATGCCCAGGCGTATCAAGGTCGTTATTACGGCTAGAGGTGGTTGTTCTGGGTACTGATTTCTCCGAATCTATGCACCCAGATTGCGTGAAAATGTAATCACATGTCAGTTCTAGTATAATATATTTGTCCTATGAATACTCATTTATGAGCTGCATTTCTTCTTGGTGTAGCTATTTTAATGGCCAGTAGTGTATATTTGGTTAGGGAAATGTGTTACTTGAGAATTCAATAGTCTACTGGGCCAAAAAGTGTGAAAATCAAATTTAAACAATTACGTAGAAAACAATAGTAGGAAGTATGTGTATAAGTGAGTCGGAAGTTAGGAAATAAGAAAAAGAGAACAGTATCAATTGCTATCGATGGAAATGGATTAGTTAAGTCTCAAGATTAAACCACGTCATAAATGATAAAATCCTAAAAATTATGGAAGTAGAAGCAAACATCATGGGAGCTGTTGAAACGAAGAAGTTGGTATGGTATGGGCTTTTAGACTGAATCGATTATAGCTGTTAGCCATAAGAGGTATGGTTGGTTCAAATGGTTCAAATGGCTCTGAGCACTATGGGACTTAACATCTATGGTCATCAGTCCCCTAGAACTTAGAACTACTTAAACCTAACTAACCTAAGGACAGCACACAACACCCAGCCATCACGAGGCGGAGAAAATCCCTGACCCCGCCGGGAATCGAACCCGGGAACCCGGGCGTGGGAAGCGAGAACGCTACCGCACGACCACGAGATGCGGGCAGAGGTATGGCGGTGAGTCCCCGAGGAAGAAAGGAAATGAGGTCGACCGCCTACAAGATGGATGACATATCTCAAGGAAGCTCTGGGCTCCGGAACCCCCATGAGAAGGTTTCAATGACCCTAAACTAAGGATTCTGAGAAGCGAGAAATGGCGTTAGCAGTAAGAAACATTATAAACATGCTCCTCTGTCACCATTTCCTCAACTTAGGTATAACGCTTCGGGAATCAGCATATTAAACGGTTTCATCTCTAGTCTTGTTGCTGATTATAGGTTTCAGAAAATCATAGGAACTTCTTCAAGAACTGAAGGAAATAAAACTTTCATGGTCGTATACTATTTCTCTTCTGACACTTTTCACCGCTTGAGAAGGTCTTCCCTCTTTCTAATTTTGAAAGTTGGGTTACTGTGGTGCATTTTATTAACTACTTGCAATTTTAGACCTGCTGCATCATGATGGTGTGATAGTTATTTTATGCTAACGAAGTGTGCGAATTTCACTTCTGGACAACCAGCTGAAGTAATACGATAGAATATCTGCAATGTTAACGATGGAGTGATGCAGCAAGATTTAGTTTAACGATGTTTTTGAATCGACCTTATCATCCATGAATTTCTGAAATTGACTGACAACTCCTAATCAACATCCCCATGAAAATGTTTTAAGTGGACATTTGATTTCAATAAATTGTATTGTTACCACTAAATCAAATACAATCTACTAATTTCTTGGGGTTTAGATGGGCATTGTCATTTAAATTTTACTTAGCAACCAATCACTGTTCTCCATCAGAGAGCCACCCCACTTAACAATTTATGAATATCTCTTCTGCCTTCGCAGGTATGGACGAAATGCTATGATCAAAACGGACAGAAAACCTGGTTTTCAGTTTATATCGGAAGCAGCTACATATGACCTTAACATCCACTCATAAGCTGACAAAAAAGTGTTACGATGAAAGAATGACTGTAATCAGTGAGATCTGTTTTCAACAGAATGTGAGTGTAAAAATTTGTTGTTAATTATAGCTTACATGTTGAACGTTTACAGTGAGTCCCAGTTCTGCTGGAACAGCTTGTGTGAAATTCCAAACTGCAGCGCTATTTTGCCGCGTGTTGCAGTTATAAGATACTCGAAGTTTCAACAACAGCTGTGTAAAGTGTCTAAGCGCTAGCTTGTCTCACTGCAGCAGGCGTTATGGCTGCAAATGTAGCAAATGTGTCTGACACTTGTCGGAAAATGGCGGTAGGGCAATGAAGCAACACCAACTTTTATGTTAAGTTAGGAGTATAAGCCCAGTGAATTCGTCGAATTCAATGCGAATACCAAAGGCAGGGTGCTGGTGCTCTTCCGTGGCGTCGTCCCAGCCACAGAGTGCGGATCGTGTGCGGGAGCTTAGCTAGCAAAAGCATCACAGTTCTGGATCATCCCCGCCGGATCTGGCTCCAGACGATTTCTGGTTTTTCCTTGAGCTATAGCTGGCAATGAAAGGACACTGTTAAGCTGCACTTAAGGACAGTGAAAAAATTGTACTGCAGTACTGAACGCAATTCCGAAAAGGGAACACAGTGACTGTTTGAAAAAATTTTTAAACTATTTCAACTGCCTATTAATTCGGCGGAAGACTGTCTTGAATAAATAGTGATTTTATGAACACAATCAATGACTTTCATTTTTCATAGGCGTAGTCCTAACGGAAACGGGACACATTGTAGTAGTTTGCCAGATGCGAGATGACGGATCATGTGGCTATTGATAAAAAGTCTCTGTTGTGCAGTTAGCTTGTTCGCTTGTTGACAACCCAATGTGCGTAGAGTTAAGGTGACTGTATCCCAGCCGGCTGGTGTGGCCGGGCGATTCTAGGCGCTTGAGTCTGGAACCGCGCGACCGCTACGGTCGCAGGTTCGAATACTGCCTCGGGCATGGTTATATGAGTGTCCTTAAGTTAGGTTTAATAAGTTCTAAGTTCTAGGGGACTGATGACCTCAGATGTTAAGTCCCATAGTGCTCAGAGCCATTTGAACCATTTTTTGAACTGTATCCCAGAAAAGAATCTTCGGTTCAGTTACGACAATCTGCCTCTATCCTCTAAGGTCGCTTGATCTGACGATACTCGATTCGTTACTTATTTATTTATTATGGTGTTCGTCCTTGCGCCATCCCCGCCAGCAAATTAGGAGGCCGCATAGCAACTCTTGCTCGGAAAAATGTGCGGAAATTTTGATTATGCTCTTCATGTTTGATATATGTCGGATGGAGAACACTGATCGGTTGCCAAAGGTAAATCACTGCAGTTATTATCCTAAAGGTGATTGTAGAATAGTACTCAAGGATTCGATATGCATATATGTAAAGTTAGATGGTTATTCTTAAAATAAAAGCTATGTAGTATGACTTATCAAGGTCTCTTTGTCTATGACATCACTGGAAGCGAATTTTGAAGTTTAACAAAGAAGAAGACCAAAGAAGAATAATGTCGACTAAAATTACTTTTTTTGCAGAAATGCTAACGATGCACTCTCAGAGATAACATACAAAAAATGAAGGAAAAATGTGAAAAATTAATATACAGTATAGTGTATACACGAAAGAAAAATTGAGCAAATGCACATAACATGGAATCACAATATCAAAAAATTCGTGCAAAAGTTAGTTAAAAAGTTAATCATTTACAAACCAATATACACTCCTGGAAATTGAAATAAGAACACCGTGAATTCATTGTCCCAGGAAGGGGAAACTTTATTGACACATTCCTGGGGTCAGATACATCACATGATCACACTGACAGAACCACAGGCACATAGACACAGGCAACAGAGCATGCACAATGTCGGCACTAGTACTGTGTATATCCACCTTTCGCAGCAATGCAGGCTGCTATTCTCCCATGGAGACGATCGTAGAGATGCTGGATGTAGTCCTGTGGAACGGCTTGCCATGCCATTTCCACCTGGCGCCTCAGTTGGACCAGCGTTCGTGCTGGACGTGCAGACCGCGTGAGACGACTCTTCATCCAGTCCCAAACATCCTCAATGGGGGACAGATCCGGAGATCTTGCTGGCCAGGGTAGTTGACTTACACCTTCTAGAGCACGTTGGGTGGCACGGGATACATGCGGACGTGCATTGTCCTGTTGGAACAGCAAGTTCCCTTGCCGGTCTAGGAATGGTAGAACGATGGGTTCGATGACGGTTTGGATGTACCGTGCACTATTCAGTGTCCCCTCGATGATCACCGGTGGTGTTCGGCCAGTGTAGGAGATCGCTCCCCACACCATGATGCCGGGTGTTGGCCCTGTGTGCCTCGGTCGTATGCAGTCCTGATTGTGGCGCTCACCTGCACGGCGCCAAACACGCATACGACCATCATTGGCACCAAGGCAGAAGCGACTCTCATCGCTGAAGACGACACGTCTCCATTCGTCCCTCCATTCACGCCTGTCGCGACACCACTGGAGGCGGGCTGCACGATGTTGGGGCGTGAGCGGAAGACGGCCTAACGGTGTGCGTGACCGTAGCCCAGCTTCATGGAGACGGTTGCGAATGGTCCTCGCCGATACCCCAGGAGCAACAGTGTCCCTAATTTGCTGGGAAGTGGCGGTGCGGTCCCCTACGGCACTGCGTAGGATCCTACGGTCTTGGCGTGCATCCGTGCGTCGCTGCGGTCCGGTCCCAGGTCGACGGGCACGCGCACCTTCCGCCGACCACTGGCGACAACATCGATGTACTGTGGAGACCTCACGCCCCACGTGTTGAGCAATTCGGCGGTACGTCCACCCGGCCTCCCGCATGCCCACTATACGCCCTCGCTCAAAGTCCGTCAACTGCACATACGGTTCACGTCCACGCTGTCGCGGCATGCTACCAGTGTTAAAGACTGCGATGGAGCTCCGTATGCCACGGAAAACTGGCTGACACTGACGGCGGCGGTGCACAAATGCTGCGCAGCTAGCGCCATTCGACGGCCAACACCGCGGTTCCTTGTGTGTCCGCTGTGCCGTGCGTGTGATCATTGCTTGTACAGCCCTCTCGCAGTGTCCGGAGCAAGTATGGTGGGTCTGACACACCGGTGTCAATGTGTTCTTTTTTCCATTTCCAGGAGTGTATAAGAGAGATGTACGACAACCAAGGAACACATGCCCTGAGAAAAGACAGTTGTAAACCCACTTTATGACGTGAAGAACAGGTAGTTCTTTCAGTAATTTAGAATTATTCTCAAGTTTATATCTTAATTCATCACTGGTGCAAGTCGTAATTCTTCAAGGGAAAGGACGTCATATTAGGTATTAAACAGTTAGGAAATTCCACTATCAAGACAGTCGTGTCTTTCATTTGAACAAGGAATTGTTGATTCTCGACTTTTGCTAGATAAAAAAAAAAAAAAAAAAAAAAAAAAAAAAAAAAAAATTCAAACGTGTGTGAAATCTTATGGGACTTAACTGCTAAGGTCATCAGTCCCTAAGCTTACACATTACTTAATCTAAATTATCCAAAGGACAAACACACACCCATGCGTGAGGGAGGACTCGAACCTCCGCCGGGACCAACCGCACAGTCCATGACTGCAACGCCTTAGACCGCTCGGCTTTTGTTAGCATTTTGGAAATATGTTGTGCTCGTCATAATACACAAAGGCTGCAGGATGTAGTCGACCTGTTTTTAACCACAATGTAAGGTTGTTATTTGCTTCAACTACTCCTGTATGTTAAAAAAATATCTCCTCATTTAACTTAGGGAACACTAATTGAGTGCGAAAACAGGTGTCAACAACCTGATCCCTGAAGTGTAAAAAGTTTCTCATCTTCACGGCGTACACATTACTCCTGACAAATTCTCATAGCAAGAAAGCCCGTCGACATGAAACGTGACTGGCACTGTACCAGGCATCTACAACCTTTCCACATACGTGAGGACGGCGGATCCTGGATCTCCCATCACCGGAATCGCTTGCCATTAATAAGGTGGTCTACCACCGTGCTGAAAGTTGGAAATACCCCGTTTTCAGACAGCATCGACGTCAACACATGTTCATTTAACAACTGCAGGTACACGTTGAGGGCTACGTCGGATGAACGGTATCCTAGGAGGGATGACTGCCTCAGATCTTCTATAGATATCTCTTTGTAACATTCTTTATCTTGTCCTTTAGTCGCAGCTTCTTAGCGGTCAGTTAAACAGTGAAATCGGGGGTGGTGATCAGGATTACTACTTTTATCTCGATTTATAAACACCAAGTGATTTGATTTAAAAGAAGGGACTCGAGCTCATTTTCATTGTTGCAATGAGAAAACATGTTTCACATTTCAATATATTGCCGATCGAGATCAATAAAGACAAGATCCCGATGTCTATTCACAGTTCCGAGCACCGTATCAAATTAAATGTTAAACAGTATTTCTTCCTATTACATCTTGCATTATCACTTTAAATGTCATCTAACATATTTTCTAACACTGTACTGAATTACTGCAGTTGATCAGTTACGAGTCACACATACTATCGCCGGCCTTCAGACGATGTTGTTGTTGTTGTCTTCAGTCCTGAGACTGGTTTGGTGCAGCTCTCCATGCTACTCTATCGTGTGCAAGCTTCTTCATGTGGGATGTGGAGCGAAGTCGACTTTCTGACTCATCGTAAAGGTGCTGCATTGGGTTCAGACAGGGAATCTGGGCCAGTCCCTTTCAGTAATGTTTTTTTTTTCCACAAACCATTGAGGCAGATATTTTGCTTTGCGACAGGTTGCATTGTCATGTTGATGCAGTCTTCGTCTGCTAATGTACGTAATGCTGTAAAATGTGTTCATGTCATTCCGCATTTTGCGTTTTCTTAAGTGCAATAAGGGGACTACACGCGAGCGATACCACAACACCAGTCATTCGGCACTTCACTGTTAATACTAAACACGATGGCCGATAACTTTGTTCATGCATTCGGCAAACGAAAACCTTTCCGTCGGACTGCCACAGGGTATAGCGTGATTCATCACTTCAAATTTTTCTTTTCCACTCGTCACTGTCCAGTGCCATCGCTCTTTACATCAGTCAAACGGCGCTTGGTACTGATTACAGATTCATGTGGCTTACGAGGAGCCGCTAGATCCAATCGTTTTAACTCCATTCTCACACTGCGCAGCCGGTAGTGCTTTGGACCGCACGAGTGATTCCTTCGGATGGTCTCATGTGATGTTTTTAAAACCACCATTCGCAATTCTCGACGGTGTCTACCCATTAGTACAGATGTTCTACATGGTCTTGGTCTAACTGTGGTAGTTGTTTAGGTTTTCCAGTTTACAATCTCATAAAAGCTTTGGAAGGATTGAAAGGTTTCTTACGAATTTGTTACTCAGGTGATATCTAATGACTAGTCCTTGTTCGAAATCACAGAGCTCACCTGATAGACCTATTCTGCTGTTAACACTTCTTTACTGGCCACACAATACTCACCACCTACTTTTATTCCGGTGGGTCCCCACACCCCTGCTGTCATGCACACTACATTGCATCAAAGACGGCGCATGCAAAAATGGACGCCATATTCGATACTTAATCTCACGGATTTCCAAACTTTTGAAACTTAAACTACAATAAATTACTTGTTTATCGACGTATTTTTCCTTTAGACGGACCTGAGCAGTGCGTG
The DNA here is from genome assembly GCF_023864345.2 of Schistocerca serialis cubense. Classification (NCBI taxonomy): domain Eukaryota; kingdom Metazoa; phylum Arthropoda; class Insecta; order Orthoptera; family Acrididae; genus Schistocerca; species Schistocerca serialis. The sequence goes on from NC_064645.1 coordinate 538,934,357, forward strand.
GCCCGGTTTATGCCCTTTAAAAATGGTTCAAATGGCTCTGAGCACTATGGGACTCAACTTCTGAGGTCATCAGTCCCCTAGAACTAAGGACATCACACACATCCAAGCCGGAGGCAGGATTTGAACTTGCGACCGTAGATGCCGCCTGCGCAGTTCCAGACTGTAGCGCCTAGAACCGCTCGGCCACCCCGGCCGGCGGTTCATGCCCTTTATTGGTTCAGATGGCTCTGAGCACTATCGGACTTAACTACTAAGGTCATCAGTCCCCTATTACTTAGAACTACTTAAACCTAAGTAACCTAAGGACATCACACACAACCAAGCCCGAGGCTGGATTCGAAACTGCGACCGTAGCGGTATCGCGGATCCAGACTGTGGCACCTAGAACCGCTCGGCCTCCCCGGCAGGCGGTTCATGCCCTTTATTGGTTCAAATGGCTCTGACAACTATGGGACTTAACTGCTAAGGTCATCAGTCCCCTACAACTTAGAACTACGTAAACCTAACTAACCTAAGGACATCACACACATCCAAGCCCCGGGCAGGATTCGAACCTGCCACCGTAGATGCCGCGAGCGCGGTTCCAGACTGTAGCGCCTAGAACGGCTCGGCCACCTCGGCCGGCACCCTTTATTGTTTGCCATTTTCTCTCTACTATACTACCGCCTCGTTTTCTTATTCATTTTACTGGCATCACTAAGTTCCCCTCTTACATTCCCGTGAGTGGATGCAGCAGCGCTTATCGATAAGAGCACTGTCGTATTATCTTTGAAGCGACCGCTAATATTTCAGCCCGTGGTGTGTCGGGAGTTCTGTCGGGACGCAGCAGCAGTAAAATCGGGAACGGAGAGCCAGTGAGATGCGGACAGGCAGTACTTGCCGACCGCTCGCCACACACATTAACTGTCCGACGGAAAGATATTGGAGCGGGACGACCGTTGGTTAGGTCGTTCGGTTGGTCGTCTCATCGGGCAGCGTGTATTTGGACCTTTGAGCATTTCTGGGCCTCGTCAGTTGGTCATCTTGCCGGACGTGGGTCGGCGCCTTCCTTGTGCAGAGATGTCGTGGCCAATGCGCATGAGTTACCTCTGCATGGATGGGTGCGAGCCAGTGTGCTCGGGTCGCCGTGTCTCCGAATTCCGAACGGACATCGAGTTGAGACGGGTTGGAGCTGCAGTCAGCTTTGAATAGCCAAGACTCGCCCGACCGCTGCCGACACACGTAACTTCCGTGGGATCGACCTGGGTTGACCGTTCGGTCGGTCGTCTCATCGTACGACGTGTATTTGGTCGCCGAACGCTCGTGGAATCTCTCTGTGTGTCGAATTCATTCGTCCTCGTTGTCCCATAGTGATTGCTTTACGATTGTTCGAGTTCTAGTGCAAGGGTGTTTACGTGGAACCGTGTGTAGCTTCTGTGATTTCCATTGAGCAGATGAATGCTGTCTAGCGTACTGGAGTAGTCAGTCGGTCGGTTGAAATAGAGCAGCAAGTGTGTCGGGTGGAAGAGGATTGATGGAGTTGATTAGGCTGTTGGTTGGTTCTCCAGCCGTCCCTAAGTCGTGTTGCCACCTGATTGTTTAATGTTGCGCTTGGCTGCCTGCCTCACCTCAACTGTGCTTAGAGTTTCCTCCCCAGGCTGACCCTTGGAACACTTCTGAGCACCACTGTTGTTGCTTGTGGTTGTCATTTTATTTGGTCGCAGGTACTGTGTCAGGCCTTCAGCCGTGTATTACTATTGTCTGTTTCATGTTTAGTATAAGGCCTTCAGCCGAACTTCATATCAACTTAAAGATTAGGCATTCAGCCGTGTTTCATTTAAAATTCTTGTTGCTTTGTATCTAGGCCTTCACCCGCGTTTGTTTCAGAATCTGTAGTTTTAACAGGTAAATCCTTGTCTGTAAGGTTTCCCTTCTAGTATTCTGAATTCGTGTTCTGTAAATGTTTATCTTAAGTTTGTCTTTAATTTCTTTTGAGTAAATATTTGCGCCTTCAGCCGACAAGATACTTCAAGTTTTGATAAGATGTTTTTTTGTTGACTGTGTAAAAGCTAATCTTTAAAGCCTCTCTTTTATTTTGTACAGAAAAATTTTTATTAGGCCTTCAGCCGAAGAATTAACTTCAATTTTGCTTAATATGGCCGTTAGCCGGAATTTGTAAATGCTTGGTTTTTAAAGAATTCCTTATCTGATCTGGAATATTATTTCGGCCTTTAGCCGAGAAGGTATTGTAATTCAGCTTAAGTAAGGCCTTCAACCATTACTTTAAATCCTGGTGTTTAAAAGCAATTAATCAAACTTATTCTGGAGAAGTTACTTGGGCCCTCAGCCGTGAATTGATCTTTTATGTTTTAAAGACAAAACTGTGCATTAGTTTGAGGAATAAAGTTGCGTGTGTTCTTGTATAACAAACAGTAATTGACCTTGTACCCTGTCCACAACCTGATCCGCTCTGTCCTGGGAAAGCAGATTTCAGGGCCTACGATGTCCAGCAAATTTACAACGGCCTTGCTGGCCAAGGTAGGTTTTGGCACGTAAGAACACAAGCAGCAGAAACTCTCGCCCTGTGCGGGCGGACATTATCCTGTTGAAACATATTCACAGGATGGCTTGCCATGTTGTTGTTGTGGTCTTCAGTCCTGAGACTGGTTTGATGCAGCTCTCCATGCTACTCTATCCCGTGCAAGCTTCTTCATCTCCCAGTACCTACCGCATCCTACATCCTTCTGAATCTGCCTAGTCTATTCATCTCTTGGTCTCCCTCTACGATTTATACCCTTCACGCTGCCCTCCAATACTAAATTTGTGATCCCTTGATGCCTCAGAACATGCCCTACCAACCGGTCCCTTCTTCTTGTCAAGTTTTGCCACAAACTCCTCTTCTGCCCAATTCTATTCAATACCTCCTCATTAGTTATGTGATCTACACATCTATTCTTCAGGATTCTTCTGTAGCACCACATTTCAAAAGCTTCTATTCTCTTATTGTCCAAACTATTTATCGTCCATGTTTCACTTCCATACATGGCTACACTCAATACAAATACTTTCAAACATGATTTCCTGACATTTAAATCTATACTCGATGTTAACAAGTTTCTCTTCTTCAGAAACGCTTTCCTTGCCATTGCCAGTCTACATTTCATATCCTCTCTACTTCGACCATCATCAGTTATTTTGCTCCGCAAATAGCAAAACTCCTTTACTACTTTAAGTGTCTCAATTCCTAATCTAATTCCCTCAGCATCACCTGACTTAATTCGACCACATTCCATTACCCTCGTTTTGCTTTTGTTGATGTTCATCTTATATCCTCCTTTCAAGACACTATCCATTCCGTTCAACTGCTCTTGCAAGTCCTTTGCTGTCTCTGACAGAATTACAATGTCATCGGCGAACTTCAAAGTTTTTATTTCTTCTCCATGGATTTTAATACCTACTCCGAATTTTTCTTTTGTTTCCTTCACTGCTTGTTCAATATAAAGATTGAATAACGTCGGGGCGAGACTACAACCCTGTCTCACTCCCTTCCCAACCACTGCTTCCTTTTCATACCCCTTGACCCTTATAACTGCCATCTGGTTTCTGTACAAATTGTAAATAGCCTTTCGCTCCCTGTACTTTACTCCTGCCACCTTCAGAATTTGAAAGAGAGTATTCCAGTCAGTATTGTCAAAAGCTTTCTCTAAGTCTACAAATGCTAGAAACGTAGGTTTGCCCTTCGCTAATCTAGCTTCTAAGATAAGTCGTAAGGTCAGTATTGCCTCACGTGTTCCAACATTTCTACGAAATCCAAACTGATCTTCCCCGTAGTCGGCTTCTACTAGTCTTTCCATTCGTCTGTAAAGAATTTGTGTTAGTATTTTGCAGCTGTGACTTATTAAACTGATAGTTCGGTAATTTTCACATCTGTCAACGCCTGCTTTCCTTGGGATTGGAATTATTATATTCTTCTTGAAGTTTGAGGGTATGTCGCCTGTTTCATACATCTTGCTCACCAGATGGTAGAGTTTTGTCAGGACTGGCTCTACCGAGGCCGTCAATATTTCCAATGGAATGATGTCTACTCCCGGGGCCTTGTTTCGACTCAGGTCTTTCAGTGCTCTGTCAAACTCTTCATGCAGTATCGTATCTCCCATTTCATCTTCATCTACATCCTCTTCCATTTCCATAATATTGTCCTCAAGTACATCGCCCTTGTATAGACCCTCTGTATACTCCTTCCACCTTTCTGCTTTCCCTTCTTTGCTTAGAATGGGTTTCCATCTGAGCTCTTGATATTCATGCAAGTGGTTTCCTTATCTCCAAAGGTCTCTTTAATTTTCCTGTAGGCAGTATCTATCTTACCCCTAGTGATACTCGCTTCTACATCCTTACATTTGCCCTCTAGCCATCCCTGCTTAGCAATGTTGCACTTCCTGTCGATCTCATTTTTGAGACGTTTGAATTCCTTTTTGCCTGCTTCATTTACTGCATTTTTATATTTTCTCCTTTCATCAATTCAATTCAATATATCTTCTGTTACCCAAGGATTTCTACTAGCCCTCGTCTTTTCACCTACTTGATCCTCTGCTGCCTTCACTACTTCATCCCTCAGACCTACCCATTCTTCTTCTTTCCCCCATTCCTGTCAATTGTTCCCTTATGCTCTCCCTGAAACTCTGTACAACCTCTGGTTTAGTCAGTTTATCCAGGTCTCATCTCCTTAAATTCCCACCTTTTTTGCCATGAAGGGCATTAAAATGGCGCGTAGAATATCGCCTATGCACCACGGTGCTGTAAGGATGTAGCGGATAACAACTAAAATGGCCCTGCTATGAAAAGAAATGGCATCGCAGACCATCACTACTAGCTGTCGGGCCTTATGCCTGGCGACCCTTAGGTAGGCACCCCAGTGCTGTCTGGGGCTACTCCACCACACATGTCTTCGACCAAGAGTTTCAACCACTGGAGCAGAATTGTCTTCAGTGTCGAGTCCTGCTTCAAACTCAGCCCCAACGACCAGCGATAGAACGTCTCGAGATGCTGTGGACAGTGGTGGGGTACCAAAACGTTTACAGCCAGTCACACGGCCTGACAGCTGAGAGTGATGGTCAGGGGTGGCATTTCATTTCATAGCAGGAACCCGGTTGTCATCCGTGGTAGCTCTAACAATTCCACCACTTGCAAAGTAGGTTAGAAATCAGATTAATAATGTTGCTCACGCAGCATATGTTAGCTTTATCGGGCAACAACAAAGTTATTCTGTGGATGGTATCGTCAGAATGGAAATAATGAAGTCACTGTAAAAAAGTCATTAGTTTTGGCACTGATCTTGAATGGATTCCCACGTAGAGTTCGTCGAAGTTCTTATGGCTCATCTTATTGATTCTAGGGTGTATAAAGGCACATTTGCATGCTGAGCGTGAGTTTCCTCGGAAACGCGAAATATTAATTAAATAAATAATCAGTGACAAATAAATAAAGCCTATGGCACACAACTGCAGCGCTGTGTCGCTGATAAAACAAAAGCACAATTACGTTACTCTTATGTTTGATTAAGAAAGGAGAGCTCTGGTAGAAGAGGTGCGAGAAGCACGTATTTTTATTTTATTGTCTGGCACACCGCCATATTTCATGTTATAGAAGAATACTGCGAGTTGCAACCACACTAGGCACTCGATTCTGTAAAGAATTTATATTTATAAAAGTAAGTAGGATTATGAACTGTAGGCTTATTCATTGAATATATCTGATGTAACTAACTGTGTAACTTTTTTATGTTTAGTAGACAATCACCTCTGTACGACGTATTGACATGGCTGGCAAATTATTGTAATATTGAGATTTAGATTATGAGTCCGCACCTACCGCAGCAGTCTTTGGAAACGATTTAATTACGAAGTCCGATTATTCAGTTTTATTTCACGGTCAACTACGAGTAACATTGCCTTTACGAAAAAGCCATTGTCAAGCGTCTGATACCGAATAATTAAACGTCCACGTTCCAGATAAGCAAATACAATCGCAATCACAATCACCATCATACAGATAGAATAATTAACATCTTCAAAATAACAATATATTTTTATTTATTTATTTTATTTATTTTATATTGGCGACTGCGTGTCGGACTTGTTATTTTGTCATTTGTTACATTGTTCTCTTTGTTTCATGTAAAAAATCAACTTTATGGACCTGGACGTCAATGTATGAGAGATAACAAAATCTGAAGATATTTTCCAATTCTGAAATTTTGCGGGAAGACGCAATGAAACTTCCAGCAAAATAAGGTAAGACGCAGCATCTTTGCATTGGTAGGCTTGAACAGACGTATAATTCAGTGTATTAGCTTTTCAGTAAATTCTGTAGTGTTTCTTTTCTGCATAACAGTTTCAGTGACAAATTTCATTCTCAGTACTTTTCCCTAAACAATAACGTATGCAACAATACCTATACACGAGTGTACAATATGGCCGACTTCTGTACGATATCATGTAACATGGCCAGCAGCCATTACCAATAATCTCAAATTCAGTTTATATTTTTAAATTAACAGACAGCCATTGTTGCTACGAGCGATTCATGCTCAACTACATTTTATTTTAAAATCAGTGTCAAAAATTTTCTTGAAACATATATCATGTGTGGCATGGTAATAACTAGAAAACAATACGCAAAAATGGAACAGCAAGGACGTACTATTCAGACGCAATCCGACTCGGACGTGAGACAAGTGTTAGAAAATGACTTTACGACAGCAACCGGTAGTGACTATTCATCAAACATTGACGCAAGTGTTGACGAAAATTTTGACGATAGGCCGTCCACTACAAAAATTTCAAAATCTCAATCAGAGCCCATGTTAATGCATGACGTCACGTCTAATGACGCGGCGGGGGCAGAGACCTTGCAAACGGTAAACATTGCCGACATGTTACAAATGCTAATGAAACAAAACGCCGAAAACATGGCAACCTTAAAGGCACAATTAGAGACACAAAATGAACAGTTAAAAACACAAAATGACGAAATCAAATCTGATCTCATAGCAATCAAGATAGGTAATGACACTTTATGTAAGCGTGTGGAACTTATAGACGCCACACTGACCAAACAGATGACCGAACTCAGTACTAAATTTTCCCAGCTCAATACGAGACAAGAAAAGACTACAACTGACGTAGCACTTTTACAGACACAAGTAAAAAACCTTAATGTCACGTGTGAAGTTCTTACTGAACATATTCAAACATATCCTTCAGTACATGACAATCTTGAAAAACGAATTACTGACGTACAGAATAAATTTGACAATGTTTAACAACACCTGACTGACATCTTACAATCAGATGCCACAGCTCATTTTGAAAATATTAATAAAGAATTTCATGATTGGGTTGAGAACAAAGACAAACATTTTGATAGATGCTTACGTGAAAATTTACCAACAATTGTGCACGACTCCGTAGCGCAATACATTACTAATAACAAACAGCTGATCAGTGACGCAGTACAATCCGTCACTGCACCCATGAGACAATTCACCGATCAACTACAGTCTGAATGTAACGAAAATATCAGTCAAAATGTACAGTTCAGAAACCAATATACATTCGAGTATGATACACACATTCCGCACACGACAAATACTCAAGAACAAAACACACCACGACTACAACACATACCACGATGTGGAAACACAAACACAAGCTATTATCACGGTAAACCACAGCAACATTATCGTAATTACTCGCCAGCTGAACATACCAGTGATTACAGTGGAATAAATCCATATCACAATGCGAAGGAAGATGAAAGCTTAATGAAACACAGGCAATTTCAGATTTTTATCCCAGAAAAACGAACCATTCATCCGGTGATTTTTCTTAAATCTTTTAGTAACGCATTTCCACGCACTTGGAGTGACCGGAAAAAGATTTCATATATTGTCGGTTACATCCAAGGCGATGCAGCTGTCTGGGCATACAGTCAAGCTGACGTATGTACCACGTACAGTGAGTTTGAGCGTGCTTTTCTGAACAAATTCTGGTCGCAATCCGTCCAGGAGCGACTCAGAAGACAAATTTTAGAACCTGAAACTTTTAACAGTAAAAATGGTAACTTACGCAGATATTTTGAAAAATACTTGAACATGGGACACTTTTTAGACGAACCAGTCGCAACGCGTGATATACTCCGAGCGTTGAAGGCCAAATTGCCTTTCAACGTTAAGGAAAAACTTCTACATATCCCGGATGACGATTCAGATTATTTTTTAACAGCCTTAGATTCGGTTGACATGTTACTTGAAGATCAGCGCTTCGCGCGGCAAAACAGCAGCCACACTGTTTACACTAGTGGTATGCAAAACATGCAGGCTTGTCAACACAATTCTGGCGCGCCCACAGTTGGATACGCGGTACAACAAAAACAGCAAACTCACATGCCCTCTCAGTACGGAAATCAAAATCAACACGCGTATTCCAATACAAACAATAGTTACAACAGTAATAACATTTCATGCGGCAATCCATACAAAAGGCACCGCGGTAATAACTACAACGGTAACAACGGATACAAAGGTAATAACAAAAACACAAACAGAAATAGAAATAATAATAACTACGAGCCAAGACAGCATCAAGGTTGGACTCGTAACGATCAGTACTTTCTTTCAAACTCTGCTTTACCACAGCAGCCACCAGGACAAAATTGGAGCATACCTTACGACCGACAGGTAAGTTATAATGCGCAACAGCAACAACAACCGCAAAAGTTTGGAGATCATAATAGGCAATATCCGAATGTGAATATAATAGAAATGACACCTGATGCACAACCTCAATCTGTGTCAGTACCTAGTACAAATGATAATCCAACAAACTAGAAACAGTCACTACTTTGCCCCAGGTCGTGGCTGAAGAATTCTTGGGGGGCGACTTCAATGTTAATCAGTTATTTGACACCACACTTGAACAACAGAATAATGATATGCCGAGTAATTCTAAACAAAAACTACCTGTTTTATTTATAAGATACAACCACAATAACAATATATCAGATGAACTTTTACAAGACAGTACACAATGTCGTTTAAACACAAATGAAATTGTTTTAGCATCTACTACTGGTGTAGTAGGTGGGATTCCAACTACTATTATCCTAGAGACAGGTGCAGCTGTGAGCGTTTTCTCTTTTAATTTCTATAAAAAGATGTGTGAATTGGAACCTGTGCCTGAGTTTCCTGCCCAAAACTGTAAAATAACTACTGCACTAGGTAATAAGTCATGTAGGGTTACAAAGCAAGTTTTTGTAAACGTTAAAATAGGTAATGGAACCGTACAATGGCCATTCCAGGTTGTACAAAACCTTGTGAAAAATTGCATATTAGGAATAGATATTATGAGCGAGAAGGACTGCATTATAGACTTCTCCAAAGGTAAATGTATTTTAAATGATAAAGGCAGTGTAATTATTATTGATTTGGACAGGAGAACTCTAAAGCATGACAAACACTGTACAGGGTACAAGGTTCAGTTAGTACTTGACAAAGACATTCAAGACATGCAAACACACTCATCTGACACAGAGCTAATGGACTTGAAAACATTGCTTGATCATAAGATAAGTGAAGCTACAGCTCTCAGTGTACATGAACGTATGGAACTACAGGAAGTGTTATCCAAATATTTACAAGTTTTTACCAAACGATTAGGTGTTATCAACACATATGTGTACAAGATTGAAGTTAAGCCTCACAAGATCTTCTACCATAAGACATATAACGTACCGTTATCTCAACGACCTGGTATGTGGCAAGAATTAAAACAAATGTTAGACTGGAAGGTCATTGAACCATCCACCTCACTTTATTGTAGTCCTCTATTTGTTGTCAAAAAATCAAATGGAAGCATTAGGTTAGTGTTAGACGCACGAGCTATTAATGAAATAATTTTACCGGTTCACACAAAACCTGAAAATTTAGAAGAGCAATTACAGAAATTTCTAGATGCAAAATATTTTTCCACAATAGATCTCGCTAATTCGTTTTGGCAGGTGGGTATCACTCCTGATTCTCGGAAATATACTGCATTTATGTTCGGGGGGCGAACCTATCAGTTTTGTGTTCTACCCTTCGGACTGAATGTCAGCTCTGGGGTATTCATTACAGCCCTGGATACCGTGCTTGGCGACGATTTAGTTGAGACAGTCACACACTATGTAGATGATATACTGATAGCTACACAGTCTTGGAATGAACACGTTGACACACTTCAAAGAATTTTAGAAAAATTTGCACAAGCTGGAGTCACAGCCAACCTAAGAAAATCAAAATTTGGTTGCAGCGAGATAAAATATTTAGGACATATCATTAATTCACAGGGCATACGTCCGGATCCCAGTAAATTAGATGCTATCAGAAACTTTCCTAGCCCTCGAACTAAAAAGCAGTTAAAATCATTCCTTGGGCTATGTTCATTTTTCAGACGTTTTTTGCCACAACCACTTTTGAACAGTAAACATCTGCTAAATCTACTCAGAAAGAATCAAGTTTGGATCTGATCGGAACAGTGCCAGAATGACTTTAATACAATTAAACATGCTTTAGTGAATGCTAACATATTGAGCCATCCAGATTTCAATTTAGATTTTTGTATGACTTATGACGCTTCACGTACTGGCTTGGGCTGTTGCTTATTTCAAGTTATAAAGAATAAAGAGGAGGAACAGATAAGAATTATTGGGTTTGCGAGTCGCACTCTAACTGAATGTGAGCGTACATACTCCACTACTGAGTTAGAAACACTTTCCATAGTATGGGCATTCAAGAAATTCAATTATTATTTATTTGGAAAACATACGGTAATTTACACCGATCACCAGGCCCTGACATTTTTGTTAACTTGTAAACTTGTACATCCTAGACTATCACGATGGGCAGTTACACTTCAGAACTACTCTTTTGAAATTAAGTACATAAGAGGTAAGGATAACACCATTGCAGACACTTTGCCTAGACTTCCACAAGGTATGAATGATACCAACAGTGACTTAGGAAATATAAATGACTACAGGATTCTCTTAATGCAAGACAAGCAGTATCACCAATATTATATTGATATGTGCAGAAACATGGCTGAATTACAAAAATCTGATCCTCACTGGTATAAGATAATAACATTACTGGTAGAAAAACACAATCATCCTTTGACTAAGTATTACAAGTTACACAATGATGTGTTATTTTACCGCCGACATCCAAATGCTACTAACTGGTGTGTATGCATTCCCAAAGAGTCTGAACGTAATCTAATTTGGCACACACACTTAGTTTGGGGTCATTATGGGACGAAAAAGTGTTTGGCAAAGCTCAGCACATACTGTTATTTTAGCAATATGAGAAGAAAAATTTACAGGGAACTAAAAACATGTGTCATATGTCAAAAATCAAAACCTCAGAATTTATCCACAAAAACAGATTTACATTCTATTTTACCCAGTAAACCCCTGGAAATTCTGTGTACTGACATCAGTGGACCGCATCCAGCAAGCTCTGGAGGCGTCAAATATATCTTAGCTTTTTACGATATATTTTCTAAACACGTAAAACTTTATGCTTTAAAATCCGCCACTGCAAATGCTATAATACGAAGATTCTCAAGTGATTACCTGACGCACGTGGGAAAACCTAAAGCAATTCTATCAGATAATGCAGCATACTACTCTGGGTACAAATGGAGAAATTTCTTGAAGGACAATAACATTAAAAGTATATTCATTTCGAGGTTTAGTCCACAATGTAACGCGACTGAGAGACTTTTCCGAGAATTAAATCGATTCATGAGGACCTATATTTCATCAAAACATACTAATTGGGTGTCCTACCTAAGTCTTTTCGAAGACGTACACAATAACTTAAATATTTACGATACGAATTACACACCTAACGAGATCATGTTCAATTGCAAACAGAACGATCAGTGGATAGAACCATTACCTAAGTTGTCAGACAAGGAAATCACACCTGAACAGAAAATAAAAGAAGTATTGACTACATTGACACATCACGCACAAATACGAAACAAACATCACAGAAACATAATAAAAAGAAAACAAAAATTCGAGGTAGGAATGCTTGTACTACTTCGTACTCATCATAAATCTGTGGCACTCAAACGACGCAACGCTAAGTGGCGTCTGCTATATGAAGGACCTTATATAATTGTTAACATACCGCATCCTGGTGCGTATCTGTTACAACATCCTAGAACTAACAAAATTGTTGGGCTATACGCACACCGAGATCTTAGAGCATTTCATGCTGAATGATGTCAAAGTCATACCCATCAAAATATTGCTAAGCAACTCGAAAAACTCTGTTGTTACAACACAGATAATAAGTAGTATAGAAATTTTCATTTCAGCGGTTCCAGTGACGCAGTTGAAGACAGAACAACTCTTCTTTCAGCGCGCGCCTCCACCTGAAAGACGGAATATTAAAGTAAAATTTATGATTACGTAGCAGTGGATGACATATTAATTTTTCACGGAACATTTGTTACTGAAGGTACCACTGACTTGGTGTGACACCTGACGAACTGACAGATGTCATCTGTGAAGCGATCTTTTACTTTGAGAAATAGATTAGACGCACATCTCTCAACACGAAAAGCATCTATCAGTAGTCAAGGCCACACAGACACTCTACACACACGCACAAAACGCGAGGAATCGAACATTTTCTCTCTCTTACTATTTTGAATATTTATTGAGTAGCGAAAACGCCTGGTCTTGCCTACTGATGTAATGAATGTTGTGTCTAACCTATCTTAATTTCGGATGGCATCACAAAAAACATCGATAATATCCCAGCAAAACCGCTAAAGAGGATGTAAATATCTGCAATTCATGTAATCAAATGTGACACAATGTAATAACCTATAGCGATGTAATGATGATGTAAATATGTTTATGTGCAACTATATTATGTTTATGCTAAGAAAATATGTGACGTGTGTATGTATAATTACTTATTTTTTTAACTGATGTATAGTGTAACTGTTACTATGTAAAAATTTGAACAAAACGAGTGCCAAAAAGACATTGCATAGTGAACCACTGTTCACGGACATTAACGAACATTACTAACTCTGCAACTACGCGGGAACCTATGTGAAAGAAACTGTTAATGCCATTCGTTATGCAGCGTATCTATGTGAACGCGATGAACGATTTCCTTGATTAATAACTACAAACATTTAGGTGAGCTATATTCAGCAAAAAAACTGAAAATGTGAAGTGCATAATTCGTGCATCGTCTAGTGATATTACTACAGTACCCAACTTCAAGATGTTAACTGGATTAAATGGATACAAAGTGCCTGTCCAGAAAACAACACGACGGGTGGAAGAATTTTGGTTGGAACTTCAGGGAATGAAATGTTCTCGAAATGTGACGGACACTCTTACCTGGACTGTCCAAGGATCGACGCCAGCTATGTGCCGTCCGAGGTTCTGCAACCAAGCTTCCACGGAATGTAAAAAACGAACTGCACGTGGACCAATTACTCGACGGGTCACGTTCTGATCTGTAATAAGCAATGCTTTTAGTCACAACGAACTGCATCACTACGACTATAATGGAAATGAGAAATGGACACGCTTATCTATTAATCACGTTGTTATACAACGATGTTACTGTGATCAAAAAACTTTACCACGACGATACTAACCTGTAAAAAATTATTGTGCAGCGGATGAATATGAACTGTAATAACGACACGATGTGTATAGGTCAACGCACCTGAAAAATACGGACATTTTTTCTTTGAAGTATTTCAAAACAATACTATGTAACTAAGAACATTCAACAATCTAAGTTGTATTGTGTTATAACAAATATTGTAAATTTAAAACTGAGTTACCTGTCATAGAATGTAGTCTTCATATGTAATCTTGGTTGAATATTTTCTTTGTGCAACGACTGAAAAACGCGCGCACACGAACAATATGAACTGCAATACTGTGCCGCGTGATCTATCTGTACGATATAACGGCAGTCCCGAAGTTACACAGACGCTTCTGCGCATGCGCGCACTCTATCTGCCAACATAAGAACTTTTACGGCGCACCCGCGTCATTCAAATTTTGTATATAATGTGTATAATGTGTAATGTAAGTCATGTAAATAGTTGTAGATAACTTAGATTTTCTTGTGCCTTTAGGTGAATTGCTCGCCTGCAGGTGTGTCCTTTCGCCTCGCAATTCAGGGGGCAATATAAAGGCACATTTGCATGCCGAGCGTGAGTTTCCTCGGAAACGCGAAATATTAATTAAATAAATAATCAGTGACAAATAAATAAAGCCTATGGCACACAACTGCAGCGCTGTGTCGCTGATAAAACAAAAGCACAATTACGTTACTCTTATGTTTGATTAAGAAAGGAGAGCTCTGGTAGAAGTGGTGCGAGAAGCACGTATTTTTATTTTATTGTCTGGCACACCGCCATATTTCATGTTATAGAAGAATACTGCGAGTTGCAACCACACTAGGCACTCGATTCTGTAAAGAATTTATATTTATAAAAGTAAGTAGGATTATGAACTGTAGGCTTATTCATTGAATATATCTGATTTAACTAACTGTGTAACTTTTTTATGTTTAGTAGACAATCACCTCTGTACGACGTATTGACATGGCTGGCAAATTATTGTAATATTGAGATTTAGATTATGAGTCCGCACCTACCGCAGCAGTCTTTGGAAACGATTTAATTACGAAGTCCGATTATTCAGTTTTATTTCACGGTCAACTACGAGTAACATTGCCTTTACGAAAAAGCCATTGTCAAGCGTCTGATACCGAATAATTAAACGTCCACGTTCCAGATAAGCAAATACAATCGCAATCACAATCACCATCATACAGATAGAATAATTAACATATTCAAAATAACAATATATTTTTATTTATTTATTTTATTTATTTTATAGGTGATTCCACTTTGACTGCTAGAAGGTCCCGATCTGTATTTTAGAAATATTTGAAGACCTAACATATGCGTTTTTCAGGAAGTTCTTAATGATTAAACAATCCCAGATCAGAACAATTGTATGATAGAAATAATTCTTGACTTAGTGTTCACGATCCACATTTTTATTAAAACTTCTTGTAAATTCACATATACTTCTTCTTAATTGTCACATCATCAAGAAAACAGTTTTTTATCAATCTTTATATATCTAATTTCCACTTTAACCAAATTCACGACTTGACTGTTCTTTTACAAATGGAAATAACAACTTAACTTCTGCAAAGTGAAACAAAGACTGCTCTGGGCGCATTCACGTCAAAACGGTTACAAGTAAGTCAAAGATTATGACAGTCTCACAGAAATGAATACACACAAGAACCATATCACTGTAATATATCGATACATCGGAGTACCTATACATTAATAAAACCAAAGGTGAATATTGTCACAAAAATACGTCTGTCATTTCGCAGAAAAGTAGTACGATATTACTGGTATCGGGAACTGGGGTAGGAGTGCCGTAATGGTCACGTAAATAAAGAACCATTACACACCCTTACAACACAGTTCAACGTCGACGATATACTGCTCCCCATTCTGTAGCCCTTTGTGGGAAGTTGTCCTCGGCTTACGTCTCAGCAAGATAAAGCACAACCGCACAACGCGAGCAACTCGGAAGTTTGTCTGTGTAATGCGCCTATGGGACAGAATTTGGCTCGATGTCCGTCAGGACGAAGTTCTATAACTTTTTCAATCAATACCAAATCGAGTAACAGCTTGCATAAGGGTCGTGGGTGGACAAACTCGTCTCTGAACTGCTCAATTTGTGGATCCCTTTCTCTTTAATAAATCATCATTTTTTTTCTAACACCGTTATCATTGGTTTGTCTGCACATTTACAACACTGGTGCACTGTTTTTCGTTCTCAGACAGTATATAAATGCTCTCCTAGTGGTGCGTCTGAACGTTCCATCCCCCCCCCCCCTCGTTGTATCCAGGTCGACTTTGCGCTTGGTCACGCGACTGTGGCGGTGTGTCCCAGCGAGAATGTGATTGGGTGTGGCGCGCCGGTCACTGGGCCAGGGGTTATTGGCAGCTGGCAGCGCTGCCGGCCGGCCGGGTGTGGGGCTTAACACGGCGTCCCCAACCCCGGCGCCGGGCGTCTGTGCCGGCTGACGCGCCGAATATTCCCTCCCCGTCTGCTGCAGCCAGTCACCAGCGTGTGCACCAATAATTAGCTGTCAACAGGGATTACAGCCCCGCCGGGCGACCGATGGCTGAGTGCATCGCGCACCTCCAACCCTATACCACTTTGGGATCCCACTTCCTGATAACGTTCATCCATTCATCATAGATCGTAAGAAGTTACCGCTCTGTAATTGGGTGTTCTGTCACGCTTGTTAGAGCAATCCGTTACGTGTAAACGTTGCTTGAAATCTCTAAAATCTTAATTTATACCTTAACTAAAGTATTTACAAGATACACTTCACCCTACAGCAGCCAGCCGGAGTGGCCGTGCGGTTCTAGGCGCTACAGTCTGGAACCGAGCGACCGCTACGGTCGAAGGCTCGTATCCTGCCCCGGGAACGGATGTGTGTGATGTCCTTAGGTTAGTTAGGTTTAATTAGTTCTAAGTTCTAGGTGACTGATGACCTCAGAAGTTAAGTCGCATACTGCTGAGCCATTTGAACCATTCACCCTACAGCATTAAAATTTCAGCAGTGGACTACTGGGTGTTTCAAAATTAAATTTTAAGTCACAGCAACTGTGATTCATGAAATATAAAGGCTGTCTCAAGCGTTTTGCTCCCATAAATGTTCAGTGCTAGTATCTTATGTACCGTGTCATACTATTAACTTAGAGGCCGCTTCTTCTTATAGCTTGACTAGCCTTTTCCCTGTATTCATCCGCATGCCCATTCGACACGTACAATGAACGTACCATCTTCTCGCCCTCACTGTGTTCAGTTTTTCTTATCTCTGTGAATCTCATTCTCCCACCTCTATGTGTCTGCCTCATTCTCTCCGCTCTCTCTGCCTGTTAATCTCCCCCCCCCCCCACCTCCCCATCTCTTTGTCCACTTCCACGAAATTAAATTTAACGAGACAAGCGTTCAAGCACTAACTTCCCATTATCATGCGCTCATGTGTAGGGAAGCAATAGAGATTTACAAACACCATAATAACTTAAACAGAAGAGAGGAAGTTTTAAAATTGGACAAAATATGAATGTCGACGTTGCGCCAGCTGAATGACAATCGTTTACTCTTAATCGAGAATGATGACGCCTTCCAAAGATAGCATACTGTCGGCATAACGTGACGAATGGTGGTGCCCTTTATGCGCTCTATAAGTGCGAGAGAACCTGGAACCTCAGTGGCAGTAGCCAGACGACCTCAGGAGATGTCTCCCGCAGATGGAGACGAAACGTTAGGTGGAAATTTTATACATCGACCACGGCCCCTCAGCCCGAAAGTTTCCGCTGAAGACAACACCGGCGTGAAAGCCTACATTGTATATCAGTCATGTTTCACGTATCATTACGAAAAGAGCAAGTGAGCAGATATCCTCTACTAACGTATAATTGCCATTCGGTGTTGTATAAGATATTCCAATCGAACGCCATGATAAAATGTTGACTGTTCTACATATTGATTATTTTTGTATGTGCGAAGCTTAACAAGAGTTAGGTTTAGCAATATCGAGTGACACTTAGTACACTGTATGACAAACACGTCCGAACAAAACCTAAGTCCAGGATTGCTGTCAGTTAGATGTAATACTTGGTTACATAAACCATGCAACGTTAAATCCTGTCCTCAATTTCGTATGTTTCGCAAAATTCCTGTCGGATTATCTCCTCTACAGCTCTCTCGACGTGGGATGTTCAGTTCAAATGAACTATTCCAGGAAAGGAAGCGTTCAGGGTGGACTTCCTTTTAGTGAACTATAGTTCTCCTATTCCTCGCTTCCCCTTCCTAATGGAAGTTAAAATGCGCAGACACGCATATCCCCTCCTCTAAGTACACCCCACTCCCAGGACCTAAACATCCGTACTTCTGAACTCTTAACGGTGAACTGCGCGATCTGCGTCTGAAATGTGTTGGGTACCTGGCTAACGGATTTTCTTACGACTACTCCTAGATCAGGGGTTAATCGTGGCTCCTACACTGGTAACGTTTATTGTATATCGACAGAGCGATCGTAGTATAGGGGCTAAAGTCAAGGGTACTACGCTCACTGTACTTTTTTCCAATTTCTTCACGGAAAATTATTCAAAAATAGTAACTTCCACCGTCGCAATCTCATTAATAAATCAATCATTACGGCACGCTTTTTTCAAATGCATATTCCGTTTCTGGTTCTTAGTTACAATTCCAAATATTTTTACGGCTCCAAAATGCTCGAAACGATGAGCAACGTATTAACAGCTGCGCAAGGTTTCCGGACAGAGACGAAAGTACTCATTCCTAGTTGTGATCTGAATTAAGTAATTAACCAGACTGAAAAATGTCTTTGTGACTTCACAAAGAAGGCGAATGCGTCCTGGGCAGAGTTAGGGGTGTAAAACAAGGAAACTAGCTTTTCGACTTATGTGGAAGCTGCAAAGATATTGAAATCAGAGCATCTGGACATACTGACACCCACTACCCATGTCACGTAACGTAACGCACTGTGTGAAGTAAAGTAACACGCTACATGATGACATGTCATGTAACGTGACACATGCCATCATGTCGTCCAACGTGGCATTTTTCATGACGTGCAAAGTGACACAACGGTTCATTAAAGGTTAGGAAGTATGCATCCCCACTCTGGGATACTTGCTATTATACACATACCTGTGTCCTCCTATTGTAAATGCATCCCACTCTCTAGAAGCGCATAAACTTGTGTCTCTTTGTTCTTACACCCCTCACCATACATGTAACAGAGGGGTGGGTTTGGACTATAAATGGTCTCCTCGGGGAAAGAATGAAGCTCCCCACCCAGAAATGAAGAAAATAACTGTTTTAGCGTCCCATCAGGAACAAACCCACCTCCCTCTACGCCCTTCCCCCCCCCCCCCCCCCCCAGTAAAACCACTTTAAATGTGTGCTCTTCAGCCATATGACATTAAAGATTATGTACGATGGCTGGAGAATCTTCTTCATTTTGGCACAGGATCCGCCACTGAATTTGATAAATTGAAAAATGCAAAGTTGTCAACACCTCACAGGTAAGAGAGGTCACTGCAATGGGAAGTAGGGCTAACTCTTAATAAAAAGCGCAAATATGTTGTGATTTAAATTGTCTTTGAAGCTTCCACATGAGTTGAAAAGCTAGTTCCCTTCTTTAACATCTCTAACCCTTCCCAGGAAATATTCGCCTCTTTTGGTGTCACGAAAAAAGAATTTTTCTATCCGGTTCCCAGCTTTTACTTTATGGCAAAATGCTGCAACAACTAATTCGAATTAAGAATGATTGGCTGAAATAAGTGGAACTGCGAAGCAATGTATGCACGACAAAATACTATCAAATTTCAGTCCTGTACGAAAGTTTATGAACTTAAGCTTGTTCTATCTGAAAATAAATTTTCTGCACGATGGCACAACAATTTTTGAAGATTTTAAGTGAATTTTATGTGCAAATTTATACGGCTGTATCGTGGTAACGAGTAAAGTCTTCACAAAACAACGGAACGGCCATTAATTACATGTATACGTCTACCATCTTACAAAATTTGAGTCGATGCCCACAAGACTGAAACAAAGAAGAAACACACGTAAAAAACTCACAAAAGACATGTAAATTATGAATAAAGCTAGATTTTTGAAAGCAAGTTCTGAATCTCATCGTAAGAATGCATTTTTATTTACTTTATTCGCCCTAAACTGTTTCAATGTAATTCATTTCACGTAAAAATGTGTTTCTTCAACGTAAATTTCGGGTGAAGCTAGATTCAAAGCGAATTCTCAATTTGTTCGTAAGAATGCCTTGTTATTTATTGGAAACTGTTTCCACACATTCATTTCACGTAAGAACTAATTTTAGTGCTACAGTTAGCTTGAATTTAAACAAGAGCACCTCGACAACGGATAAAGATTATTGAATAAAAAATTTAGTTTTTACTTCATTACTTTAGTTATCTTCGTGCAAAGTTTGAAACTATTCGCAGAGGTTTGCATCATCATAGACATGGAGTGCTTCAAAAACATCCATGAAAAACTTGTTTTTTTCCTGTTTTTTTACGTCAAATACGAACAGTGCACGTAAAATTAGTGCCATTAGCTGAGCACTAATTTCAACCGAATTAAAATCTTTTGCAAAAGGAATTAATCGATTTGTATTATCTGCCTGGACCACAGTTCCGGCTCGTCGTACAAACCTTGCGTAGTATGCTGTACCAAAGATACAGTAAGAGATGTTCGAACGGATATACAAATGGCCGCTGGTCCGCGCTAAACCAAATACTCTTTTACCCCATGTTCCTAGCTCAAATGGGAACTGAGCACTAAGACTGTACCCCCCCCCCCCCCACCCGGTCCCCCTCCATCAATACACACATACACACGAACGCACACACACACACACACACACACACACACACTGCGGCGATTCCGTGACGTATGTATTGCAGCATTTCCCTTTCAGTTATTAACCGTAAACAAATAAACAATCACACTTTTCTGCCAACAACAATTACAAAAAGCTGACTTTTTAACGTGTAAATGTACACTTTGCTTAAAAATATATAATTTTTTTTCACTATCAGAAGAAAGGACAAAAACAGATTCTTAGTTTCTAAATATAGAAGTAAGAATGGAATTTTTCTTTAAAGATGTGTGTGTATCCAGGCTTGTACAGTCATTACTCTTTGAGATACAAAGAATTACCTTAAGTAACAAGCAAAAATGGTAACTGAACCTTGTTTATAGGTAGATGCTCATATTTTAAGGTTTTTAACTAAAATAAATCTTACCAAATATCTAAGAAAAACCTTTTATTCTAGAGTAAGTGATCGATAACGAACTTTCTCATTTCTTCGAGAAATTGTTTTCTATATTTTTGGAATTTGGAACAAGTGGAGATTAAAGGATTAGTATCTTCGACATCTGAATTATTACAATCACAATTTCTTGGTTGTAGGAGATACAAATGAGAAGGGAAGCTACCGTGATTCAGTCCCATTTGAGTGATTGTAGGGATAGCTATGGAGTCTTTTGACGTACTATGAAACCAAGATTAGAGAGGTGTATTGCGTTAGGTTAGCATAATATTTTCCTTTATTTACGGTTGACGTTTCCATTTCTCTTCTCACTGTGATCTGATTTCAGTTTCCACTTGTTCTAAGAAGCCGGTGAAAGGTAACTGCGTGTAAGGGTAAGCTCCGAATGTAGCAGCTTCGTTGTTCAACTGGTCTACCGTTTTGTTATACAAAATGCTTTTTGTGCAAAGTGTACAAATATATTTATTTTCTCGAGATCATTCGGTTATTCTGTGGGCTATGTTGAGAATATGATTACTGCTGTCTTTTCCCCAGCTCTTATTCCCTCCGGCAAGGAAACTGTAATTTGAATCGGAGACAACGTAGCCTTTACGCCGTTCTGAGGTAAAACGTGCTAGCTGGCCTTCATGGTCATCAATAGTTCACAGTACAAAAATAAGCTAACAATGCTAACGACCTGCTCTCGTACAGAAGAAAGCAGATCCACTGACAATTTCTGACATGACTTTTAATCATAAGCATATAACAGACACACTGCAGGGACGGATTCCTGACTGGAAATGGAGGAAAAATGGTCTTAACATGTGTCCGGAAATGGATCATGTGCATGCTATGACAAGTGTCTAGCTACAGTAGCATCAGGGTGACGCTTCCGTAGCTCGAAGCTTGTGAGCAGCCCATAGTGGCTTGCCTTTTATGTACTCTGTAGCACAAATTTTGTGACTAGAGTTCTATCACTTCATTTTTAGTTTAATACATGACATGTAAGTACTGTGTCTTTTTTGTATTACTAGCCAGTACTTACACTAAAAAAAACTATTCATCTTTTCTAATTTAGTAATTGTGCAATAGACCAATTTGAGATTTTTATTTCTGGTGAAGGCACTCATAGCAGTGCCGAAACCTACGTCAAAAGACTCTTTTTTTTGCGACTGAGGGCTGCTATTGCTGTTAATTGTGCTTAAGAATTTGGGTGACAGTTTAACATGGTTGAGTAATTAGTTGCATGATGTTCACTGTGAGGCAAATGTCACCTTCAAAACGTCAAATTTGTTAGAATAGTTTTCAAAGCTGTCAGTGTTCAACAGTCCACCTCTATTACTGCTTCTTTAGATTGCTGATTGCTAAATCGTATGCGACAACAGATAAGCACACATGCACATACAATAGTATTTGAGCACTGTGAGGAATAAATCGTTCAAGATTCCTCAAGTAAACAATGAGATAAGGATCGCTGTCTGGTGTAAACCTTCGGATAGAGCTAAATGTCCTATGAATTGCTTTTACATCTTATTTACATTGTTTTCTTTGAGAGGAAAGTACTGGTACCATGTATACAGATGAGCAAAATCCCAGTTCGCCTCGGTTCATCTAAAAGGATGGAAACTGGGGCCTTACCCTAAGCTGATGTCACAAGCTGTCTTGTCAGTTCACTAATCTGTTATGTTCTATACCGTTCCTCGGTCTTGAATAAAGCTAGAACTGAGGCGCTACTTCATTGTATCCAGCAATAGTATAACGACGTCAATTTGAGCTGCTTGTACAGGACAAGGGGTTATTTTTAGGAAATATGGTGCGAAATCGTGATTTAGTGTGATTCAGTGCGCAATGCGCCAGCCTCACGGCAGACGGCGGACGAAGGCCGGCCAGCGCGTTATGCAGGTGACACAGTTTTGCAACGAGCGTCGGTATGTGTGTACGTGCGTGGCAGCCATCAACAGACAGAATGCAGCATTAGAAGACTTACGCAGGGGCGGGCCGCTTGTGGCGTGGCTGCGTTAGCCAACTCACCAAGAACCTTCTAATAAACACGGCGCCACATAACCAGAGGATTCAGCAGCGGTCTGCACTATTTAAGGGCTTCAGAAGTGGGCATCAGCATTTGGTTCAACCGATTGGGCGTTCAGTCGCTGTTACGTCGTCGTCATCAGTGACACTGTCCCAGAAGACTGGCCAGTGGAGGGCGTTGCCCAGTGCTGCACCGGCGACTCCCGGCGTTGTCACGAGCCACAGCGTCTGCAGGAGGCGAGCTGGGCCAGGTCTCACGATGCTAACCTCCTACAGCCTGCGCAGCCACTGACCGAGCACGGCGTCGCGTTCCCCGGGCTGCATGCATCAGCACGTCTCCACCACAACATGAGTACTGGGGCTGAGCTACCGGAAAATGCATTGGAAGAACCAACAATAAAAAGGAAGACTGCTAAAAACAGCCACCTTCTTCTACCCAGCCACGCCCTACAACCCCGACGCCAGACGGAGTGGCCGTGCAGTTAAAGGCGCTACTGTCTGGAACCGCACGACCACTACGGTCGCAGGTTCGAATCCTGCCTCGGGCATGGATGTGTGTGATGTCCTTAGGTTAGTTAGGTTTAAGTAGTTCTAAGTTCTAGGGGACTTATGACCACAGCAGTTGAGTCCCATAGTGCTCAGAGCCATTTTTTTACAACCCCGACCACGTCACCCTGTTGGTCATCCTATTACATACTGATTGTTTCGTGAATTAATTTTAATGTTTATTTCTCAGTAGTAAGTTACAGGTCTACTAATATCCCTTTACTGTAAAATAGTATTTATACTTTTGTACATTTTTGATTTGGTGTCTGGCTTTTAGAATCTGACTGCATGTTCACACTTGTGTCATCTTTGTAGAAAGTATGAGGCAGTGAGTGCAAACACAAAAAGTTATTAGCTTTTCTGTTTTCTCGGTATTCACACCTGTTTAGGATTTCAATGTTACTACTGCTCAACGAAATTGCTCTCATTCAATACAGTTACCATTTTACTCCTGTTCAGTTAATCGACCAATAAACATCGATCAATAACTTTTTGTGTTTGCACTACCTCACACTTCCTTCGTAGATGACACAAGTGTGAACACACGGTCAAATTCTAAAGCAGACATCAAATCTTGAGTGGTGAATAATAATAAGCTGTTATGTGCAGTTTATATGAGTATATATTGTTTACTAACGTGTCTGAATTTAAAGTATTAACGTCATGTAAGAATTTCTATTTGGTATTCATTTTGTGCCAACTGAATGTACTCACGACTTGTGCTGCCTTGAATTCCAGCGCATGCCTCTCGTGGCAGCGCGGTACTGGGAGACGCGCGATTGTCGCTCCATCTAGTTGCAGCCGTGCCTCATCGGGCACGTCAGTCGAGCAACCTTCTGCGTTTAGCCTTCAGCCTGGAAGTACCACGGAGTTACCAAGCTCTCCATGGAAGTCGCTGCTCGCTGTATCACTTCGAGTGGTTACTTGGTCGGTACAGGTGACACTGTCGTTTGCCATCAAGTATTAACGTTATTTTCTGTACTACTTGGGACTAATACAGGAAAAAGCTGGCACAGTGGACCTCACATTTGGTGGACACTGCTGTGTGGGTTAAATGATATCTTTGTGTCAGTGCTCTGGCAGGTTACTGCATGTTAATAGGGGGCGCTGGTATCTTTGTGAAGCCACATTGACTGTGTTGTTGATGCCTCAGGTTTGTCGGGAGTGACTTGCTTTGAAGAATAAGAAGAACAGTCTTGAATTGTATTATGCACACTTATGTTGCTATTTGAACGAGTAGTCGGACTAACAGAAGACAATGCTGTTCGTAGCTTCAATATGTGCCAAAACACTGTTCAGTCAAAATATTTTATGGTTGAAAGGCGCGTATTATATTGCTTCTAGCTAGATGATCAAGTCATTAAATTACACCCAACTGTATTTAAGAAATTAGTGTCTATTTTATTATAATTGAGCGGAACTCATGTGCATTCTGTTTTGTTATAAATGCGTGGTAATTAATTGGCGTTCTGCTTTGTGGAACCCATCCCTAACGTTTTATTATAACTGTGTGTGAGCTCATCTGTAAGAAACTTTTACTGTGGATTTTTGCAGTTCGGAACCTTGCCACAATCAGAATGTGAGTGTGGGTTCTAGTATTAATTTCTATAGGAATATCTGTTAGAAGTTGGAATTTCAATAAATGTGATGTGCTTCAGAAGAATGTGTCACACCCATTCCAATGTAGCCCTTCCACTCACTTGAACTGTTACACATGTGTTATTATTTTGTACATCTTGTAGCCAATATAAGCTAATTTGACGCCGTTCTTAAATCACGAAACGGTAGTGTTACCACTTGCTCTCTAATACAGTATAAAGAAAAAAAACTAGACACAACAAAGAAATTGTCCCAATGGGACTGTAATCCCGAATTATTGGTGCACACACTGCTGACTGGCTGCAGGAGATGGGGAGAGAATATTTGGTGCGTCAGCTGGGGCAGATGCACGGTGCCGGGGATGGGAATGCCGTGTTAAGTCTTACATCCAACTAGTCAACTGAAAATGCCAACTGCTGTCTATCGCTGGCCAAATGAATTGCACACCACAACTAATCACATTCTCACTGGGACACATCGTCACAGCATCATGAGCAAGCACAATCAGGCTATGGCCCACTGGTTACAATAAGGAAGAGATGGAACATTGAGACACACAACTAAGAAACATGAGGGCCAAAAGTTACTGACTAGCCACCATGTCATCCTCAGCACACAGGCATCACTGGATGTAGATATGGAGGGGCATGTGGTCAGCACACCCCTCTCCCAGCTGTATGTCAGTTTCTGAGACTGGAGTCGCCACTTCTCAGTCAAGTAGCTCCTCAGTTTACCTCACAAGGGTTGAGTGCACCCCGCTTGCCAACAGCACTCGGCAGACTGGATGGTCATCAATCCAAGTGACCTAATGGGAATCAGTGTTACCACTGCAGCAAAGCCATTGGCCAGCTACACAAACAGATCCAGTTAATAATGTGTTGGTCTATCTCATGCCATTTTACAAGCAGTTATTTGGCTTAGCATTGATTAACAGAGCTGCTGGATGTCCTCCTGGGGAAAATGAAGCCACACGTTCTTCAATTCATGGGCTAGATAGTCAAAATCCGTAGCTGCTAAGATGTCCACGTTCATAATACTCCTTACTCTCTTAGTTGAGGAGAGATCAGACAACCTTGCTGGTAAGCACGAAGACAAGCAGTACAAACTCTCGCCATGTGTGGGTGGGCATTATCTTGAGGAAATGAAAGCCCAGGATGTCTTGGAACGAAGAGCTATAAAATATGGTGTAGAATATCGTCAACATTTTTCTCTGCTGTAAGATTACCACAGATAAGAGTCAAAGGGGTCCAGCTTCGAAAAGAAATGATGTACTTTATTCTGTATTTAGCTTAGCGGGCGATCTCTGCTGGGTCGTTTCACATCATGCTATTATGTTAAGATTTACTCAGTTACTTAAACTAAATTCAATTTAAGCTTTTACTAACTGAAAGTAAGTTGCTTGTCTCTTTCCAAATTTTGCATTATTTTTTTGCTGAGAATCACTAAGTCATTTTTTAGGACACAAAGAATCGCTTACAATCAGTCATTTACTTAACCAGGAATTTCATTTAACTTTAATTTCAAAGTTCAGTATTTCATATTGAGTAATTGCAAACTCAGTGATTTATGATTCATTTCTTTTCTCATGAACTGTTGTGTTGTGGAAAAGCGCGACAACCTTCTGGTGCCATGTCAGTAATTACTTGCTTAATTCTCTTTGCCATTACCTTTCGTGAGATTCTGGATATTCATTGCCCTACTGGGCTGACGATCATTTAAGTATCGCTTTTTTTAGGCACTACTTTTTGTATTATCAGTATTTTTTGTATTAAAATATATCATGGTACCCTTCCCTCCTCCCCCCATGTATGGTTCTTGACCGAGTGAACTATATTCCATCTTTTTCAAAATTATTATCAGTATTTAGAATAGATTCTTCCTTCAGAATGGTCTCCTCACACTAACTAGCATTATTTTCTATCAATAACGATAGCTTTACTCACTGTAAAATTTCACTAAGCACACGCGATCATCATAAATTATATAGCAATCTAGTAGGCCGATAAAGAAGGGGAGGATACACACTGCTGTTATGGTCGCTGAAGCAAAATTTGAGTATCTGATTTTCAGCAACTCAGCTTGTTTTGAGACAACCCATCTTCTTACACATGGTATGGCGTCATTTACAAGTAACCAATTTCAGAGTTGTGTTGTGAGTTCTTATTCCTTTAATATTCTGAGAATGAATTTACTGGAAATGTGTAAATAAAGTTGAGCTCATGATCACCAACCACTAAATTTTCATCCAGCGACCATGGCAGCAGTGTGTAAAAAAAAAAAGTCACATACCAGTATGTAGTCATATGCTATGTAGATGATCTTAATGAAGTCTGAGAGCTGTTTTGGTATCTCGTGTTAATTGTATAAGTTACTGTCTTTGGTCGAGGGCTACATGTTGTACTGTCACTATTTTTGCAAAGGTTTGTTTTTAAATTTGTTTATTCTATTGAAGACGTTTTAGTTGTATTCGATTGTTCGAGCACTGCTTTGGGGACTATATGGGCGTGGTTCACATATCGATGCCACACTACCAGCGTCATTAAGTGTGCAATTGCACTGAAAGTTTCCCCTCAGATGCTGACAGCGATCAATGGGGAACTGACATATCCAATGAACGCGCCCACTGAGCCCAGCCTTCAGAGACTCTGGACTACAAGCGCCCTCTGCCACTGCAATATACACACATAAAAAAATGTCTTGCATAACCTAGGTCCCGAGAGTTTCGGAACCTGTACAGAAAATTGAAATAGAAATCAACATAAATATCATTTCCGCCCTTTTTATTGCTCATGGAAACCACACATTGCATGCTGTACCGCCAGAGGCCGTCAGAGGTGATGGTCAAAATTGCTGTACACACTGGCACCTCTAATACCCTGTAGCACCTCCTCTTGCATTGATGCATGCCTGTATTCGTCATGGCATACTATCCACAAGTTAATCAAGGCACTGTTGGTCCAGATTGTCTCACTCCTCAACGGCGATTCGGCGTAGATCCCTCAGAGTGGTTGGTTGCTCACGTCCCCCAAAACAGCCCTTTTCAATCCATCCCAGGCATGTTCGATAGGGTTCATGTCTGGAGAACATACTGGCCACTCTAGTCGATCGATGTCGTTATCCTAAAGGAAGTTATTCACAAGATGTTTACGATGACGCCCGAGATGTCCATGAAGATGAATGCCTCACCAATACGCTGCCGATATGGTTGCACTATCGGTCGGATTATTGCATTCACGTATCGTACAGCAGATACGGCGACTTCTTTGCCCACCAGCGGCGAACATCGGCCTCCCATAATGCCACCCCAAAACAGCAGGGTACCTCCACCTTGCTGCACTCGCTGGACAGTGTCTCTGATACCAATCCTGAGCGGTCCATTCGGCAAGTTGTTGGGCCCATCTGTACCGGACTGCATGGCGTCGTGGTTGCAAAGATTGACCTCGCTATGGACGTCGGGAGTGAAATTGTGCGTCACGAAGCCGATTGCGCACACTCTGAGTCGTAACACGACGTCCTGTGGCTGCTCGCAAAGCATTACGGAACATGGTGGCGTCACTGTTGTAAAACTTTTAAAGAGGCTTTCCTTCCATCTTCCCTTACGTCATGACTAGCCAATCATATTAGAGGGCCAATTAAAAGTTCTAAAACAGTGACGTCAGACATCGATAGTTTGTAATAAATAGAAGCACCTATACCCATGCAAAACCAGTCGTGCCCTGAGGAAGGCCGTTGCAATTCGGCCGAAACTTCGGTTTTAGTTTATTATTGTGATTAGTTTTTAGCAATGACGCGGCATAATACCCAGAAGAATTTTATCAGAATTAAAATAGTTTAGAGATCGAACCATCTTCCAGATCTCTAAAGTGTTGGGATCTTATTTTAACTGTAACAGTAGGCTACCAAAGCTCCTAAGTCAGTGCAGTCAATATATTCAGCCATTTATGCCACATGTTTCCATACTTGCAAATTCACCGATCAAAACCTCAAAAACTCCCTGTTTACCTAGAATCATGACTTTTGTCAAGAAGCACAGTTTTACAGTACAAAAATAGGAAAAAATCCGGAAACTGTTAATTTTTAATTTTATCATAAGAAAAAAAATTGTTGTTTGATATCAGACTGTCTGTCTATCCGTCCGTCTGTCAAGACCCCTTTTTCTCAGGAACACGTAGACGTATTAAGTTTAAATTTACTTCACGTACTAAGACGTATGGTTCTTTTCCGGTAAGGTGACAACTAACTTCTAAGTCAATGCAATCAAAAGATACGCCCATTTACGTCACTTATTTTCGAAGTCACTCATTAAAAATTATAAACACGAAATTTGGGAACAAAAAAGATTTTACAAACCAAGGGAAGTTAAAATCATGAAATTGCTGATTTGTTATTGTATCACTGGAAAATATTGTTAACTGACGTTTGTCTGTCCCTCTATCTGTTAAGACCTCTTTTCTCAAGAATAAGTAGACGTATCAAACTGAAATTGAAGTCGCTCCAGGACCTTCGGTAGCAGAAGTGGTAAGCGTCTAAATCAATGCAATCAAAAGATATGGCCATTTATGTCATATATTTTGATAGTAGCAAACTCATTTAAACCAGTAGCGTACTTCCGGTTGACGTGGACTGTGCCAAGAAGCAAGGTTTCCCACTAAAAATAGAGAAAAAAATCAGATGTTAGTTTCCAATTATTTCACATTAAGAAAATATTTCCTATGTTATTTGCTATCCGTCTTCAGCAGTGAAATTAAATCGTTCTCAAAACCTTGTAATCCCTGGGACCGATTTCTTGCCAGTATTAAAGTCGATAAGAGGTAAAAGCAGAGATTCTCAATTCCCTCGGTGCGCACCGGGATATTCTTTCTCTGTTTTTGCTCAGGAAACAAATGTTCACTTTTGATCCGTCAGGGCCGCAGCAGGAAACACGTGGTTTCGTAGAAGATGTGTAAAAAGCAGTGCTCTGCTGTAGCATTGACTTTCTTCCCGCTAAATCTATCGCAGATATAAGAGTGGCGTGAACATTCCTTGGCATCCAAGAAGGAGTATTTTCTCCGAATACCTTCTGTACGGTTATTTAACCTTTTCTAGAGACGTGCGAGCCTCAAGGCGCCAACCGACTGTGCTGTAGCTGTGGACGACGAACATGCGGTCAGGAATGCGATGTCGGCTCACGGACGACACGAGGACGCACCCTCTGTCGATGGATCACACACTGCGAGTAGGTGGGCGACTTGACACACAGGTGGTTTGGATCAGAGGAGCGTAAGTTATGCGATGAAAACAGCAGCCAAGGCGTTACTCGAAGAAACAAAAGTGTTAAAACTAGCAGTGATGGCTGAACGAGACGGATGAGTACATGATGAATTGGAATTTGTTGCTTGTTAGTAGGCACCCCAAAAGTGTAGGCTTTGCTCTGTCTGTGGGTATGATTTAGTTGTGGAATTCCAGCCCAGCTCCGTGTCTCTCTTCACCACATATCCGTATTATAAATGTTTATCCTGTGCTCAGTATGAAAATTTAATTTGGTGGTGAAGACAGCACATATAAAAGTTTTCTCATACATCATATTCTGTCTCCAAACTTTGCACAAAAACAATAGACAGAAGGCTTGAGCATAAATACTGTATTTTTGTAGATTATGGTGCAGGGGTTTCATAAATCCTTCCACGGAAACATCACTCACATTAAGAGATACAGTGCACTGGTCTCACTAGGAGATAGATCGGCAGCGTCATAAAGTTATGGGGCAAGCGTTGATGGCATCACCAGTAAACAGATCAACGATGCCACCACTTCGATGTAACATTTCAATAAGGTCATCGCACTTCTTTTTCTCTGATGGTCTACTATCTTGGTCCATTCACTATATATATATATATAGAGAGAGAGAGAGAATTAATAGCCCTAGACTTTTGTAAAACGATCGTCGCTTTGTTATGTTGCTTAAGGAAGCTTTCGAAGATGTGCTAGAAAATCGAGACACCTTGTACGTAACTTCCAAAGCGTTGTTTGTATATCGTCGAAATATGCTACACAAATATAACGCTGATCTCGACATGACTAAAAAATTACATAAGAGAGTCTTTCTGGGGCCTCTTGATTGTTTCTGACGTATTCTGAATAAATAACATTGTCTGAGAGCAAGTAACACGTAAAACATAGGAATATCGGAAACGGCTCTTAAAAAAAGCGGGACTTTGTGCGATAAATAAACCACACCTTCGTTTACAAAAGTTGTAATTTCAGACATCTCTTTCACAGCCGTGCTTCATTACAAATAAACAAGAAAGAAACAAATTTTCAATTAATAAAGAACAGATATATAACGTGTAAATGTGTAGTGGACACATCATGTCGTAAACAAGAAGAAACGGCGTTGTGATTAATAACTGAGCTGAAAGGAATATTTAAACTATTCACTATTTAAATAAGTCATATTAGTATCTTCTTCAGCCTTTGCGTTGCTCATGTTCCTTGTTTTATGCTCTCTTTATGAAATAAATATGGGCCAACACAAGTTATTTCGATAATCGAACATTAAATTCAACATCGTAATGCTTTTGATCTCTTGGTAACTACGAGTTCTGTTTCGTTACGTAAATCACTCTATAGATTACTTATTTTTTCCGTAGTTAACTACTAGGAGGTACATTTTTCGCTGTTGATATGTACACGCTACGCAGGGGCACTCTATGAGTTCTAGATTTCAACTAACTGACATTGGAAATACGAACATCTATTTCTTACTCTTTAGCAACACTGCCTCTTATTTTGTCTCAGTGTTAAAAGAGCGCATAATAAAATAGCGGACAGTATGAAAGATGGACGAGAACATACCATTAAGTGCAGGGCAATTAAACTACTGCTAAAAACGAAAGGTAAGATGAAAAGATGCAATAAATACAGAGCTCAATGTGTATCAGATATTGATGAACAGTAAAAGCAAAAGTATCAGACGGCCTGAATAAGGAGTTACGTCACTTACTATAAAAGAATATTTTCTTGAATATCTCACATCTTCCTTGTTTCTTGTGCTATTGCTGTAAGTGGCTATTCGTCAAACCTCCATTTTCAAACAATAAAAGAAATTTAAAAAATATGGCATTGGAACGAAAACTACGTAAATGAAATGAGAAATTTGTGACATTAATTCAGAATTGTGTTTATGTAGGTTTTATGAGCAGAGGACAACTTAACATGTGTCCTACCTGTATGCACAATATTTTCGTCAGTCCACGAGTTATTTTTCAATTTTATTTATTTATTTATTTACTTATTGTTAACGTAACAGTGGGCATTACCGGAAAATGAGGTGGTGCTATGGAATACGGTGTAATAACGTAAATTCCTATCAGTTTCTTACATACATAAACGTAAATGAATAAGATCCATAACCATACGAGCACTGTTAGATTGTACAACGCGTTGAATTTGTGCTGATATGTACCAAGCACAGATTTCGGACCAGTTAAACAGAAATAATGTACTGCTGCCGCATTCGTTCCGCTTTTGAGAACTACTGCACCGGTACAAATAAGATAACGTTTATTGAGTGAACATCAAACGGCACGTAAACATTACGCCAATTCATTACAACATCGTTAACTACGCGTTGTTGTAATTAGCTGTAAAACTGAAGTAGTAACGTTGCGTGACTGACACAGTGATAGTCATACGTAGAGCTTACCGATGCTACATGAGCATGGTAACGTACATCGAGAGTTGCTTCCATTAATACTGGATACAATCAAAATCTTACAGAATAACTTGGAGTTAAATTGTAAATAGACGTAAATATGCTAGTTTGATGGTTATGCAGTTCATTAACTTATAAATCGATAAGTAACAGACGTAGATCATACTAATGCGAAACATTAACAAAACCTTAACACTTGGCCGTTACATTTGTGTAATATGTACTGCAAGTACTAAACTATGCCTTAAAAGATATAAAAAAAAACTCGTTTATACGTATTAGAAACAGGGAGAAACTGTGAGAAATACAGAATTAAAACTTATCGTTATTCTCTTACAAATAGTGTGCCACAAACCGTTTATATCAGTGTGGGAACAATTGCGGAACTCATAGAACAACACATGGACTTTGGAGAGGATCATTCCATAGTTAAAAAGTTACGGAAACCACGAAAAAATGTTACTCACTTTCACAGGCTTTTAGGGAAGTTTCACTGTGGTATAAGAGGAAAACTATGTGATACAACAAAACACAGTAGCTACAGGCATATATTATACTAGTAGTCAAAACTCTGTATAAAAATACAACAATATTGATTGATATAATGGTAATGCATCGGATCAAATATCAGTGGTAAGTGAGGCAATCTCCGACATTTAGTAATATTTCTGTTTTTGCTTCTCAATGCTATTGTGATTTTAAAATGTTTGTAGAGATTCATTTTAATGACTCATTACTTTTGACTTCACCGTTACATTTTTATGATGACATCACTCATTGTCATATCATACGATTTGCTAAGTATGCTTCTTGTTACGAGTTCTTATATTCTCAAAATCTCTTCCGTTATACAGTCTGGAGGAGGTTATGGCATTAATTATTGATCTGATAGAGAAGATAAGTGTGTTCAGTTCATATTCGTAAATCTCTTTTATCAAGTTAATAATTCTCGTCCCCCGTTTTATAGGCTCCTTAATTCGCAGACGCTGCTGCGGGAACAAAAATGCTCCTAAAAGTAAGCTTATTTTTTAAAAGAAGTTTTCTTTTCTTAGGTCGCTTAGATCTTTAGGATATAATTCAATCGGCATCCATTTATTTCTAAAATGATACAATCCAAGTTACATTGCTTGTACGTTTCACATCGTTACGTTTTGAAGACCTGTTGAAATATTTCATTGTCAAAGAAGTAACAATTTCCACGTTGTTTCCTTCATCCGGAGATGAAATGCTTTCTTCCTGTTTCCATTGTTTACCACATTATTGCCAGTTACGTATTTGTGATTTCTGTACTGATTGATGTCCTTCTAGGATCTGGGACCTAACCATAATTCTTTCACCGAGACATGTATATTCGTACAAGACAGTATGTTCTCTTTTTTTAGTTTGCACAATATGCACAGTATGATAGGTTCAAAGATGTTGTAAACTGTGTCGTAGAGATACTGAAATATTTCGTAACTTTCTCTCGACGTCACCTATCGTTGTACACGCGCGCTGTACCTTAGTCGTAAGGCAAGAAACGGAGATCCCATCGCAGATATATGTAACCAGGAACTTCTTCTTCCCATATACAATTTAATGTGTTATGAAAGATCAGTGTATACGTCGCAACCTATTGGAAAGATAATTTACTTTGCGTTCGTATTGCAAAACGCTTTATGATCTCTTCGTGCTTCGGTGACATTTTTAATTATATCTTCATAATTACTCGATGTAGTTAGTGGCCTATGCTACACTCATACATCATATTAGCGGTCAAAACTGTGTATAAAACTTCAAGTGTTCTGATAGAAGGAAATGAAAGGTGCGAAAAATGCCGGCGCTGCTGTGGTTTCTCGTTTATATAGGCATGACGACGTCATCAACAGCCAATCAGATAGACCCGATTTAGCGCGCGCGTAAGTCGACCTGGGCAGCTAGCGGAGTATTGCCGGTGACGTCAGGTGGCTCCTGGGGCAGACCCCACGTTTGAAACAGCCGCTCCCGCGTCGCGCATCTGTCTTTGCTTTCTTTCGATGTCCAACGCCCGCCCCCATGCCCTGCTGAGTGTGTACCGCCGGTCTCTGTTGAAATTGGTGTTTAAACGAGTCGCGGCCGCTTCCTTTGTAACAGAGTCCCAATATGTGGATGCATGAACAACACTTCTGTATTTTCCAACTGTATTTTATGTTCATTTTCTAGGCAATGCTCCGCTATGGCCGACTTGTCAAGCTCCCTTTGTTTTATATGGCGCTGGTACTCAGTACAACGTTCCGCAACCATGTGAATTGTTTGTCCGATATACATGCTGCCACATTCAGAGGGTAGGCTACACCATACACGCCGGTCACTCGAAGAGCAATGTCGTCTTTAACAGGGCCCAACGTATCTCGTATCTTGGGGGCGGGCCGGAACACTGGTCTTAGTCCATGTTTCTGCAGCAGACAACCTAAGTTCTAACTTGCTGCTAGTTGCTCCACAGTATGGCAGGAACGCAGTCCATTTGGCCTCTTCTACTGATTCACCAGGTGTCTTTCGTCGGCCGCCCTTCAAAGCGTTTGCGATATCTCTTTTGCTGCATCCATTTTCCCCAAAAACACATTTTAAGGTCTGCCATTCAGACTGTAGGTGGTCGTCGTCAGATATAATCTCTATATAAGCGAGAAACCTTAGCAGCCCCGGCAGTCAGTGAACTCCTGACGACGATGGCGGAGATGGTCGTCGAAAGCTCGAGGATTTTATTCGAACTGACGCGGCTTGAATACCGAGAACGTTTTATTCATGTATGCCGTCGCGAAAGACTCCGAGGACACATTTATACAAATATCTGCGCATTTCTCTGTGAGAGTACAGAGAAACGTTAGATATTCTGATTTCGAGTCTCCTGTGCTACGATTTAATAATCGGTAGAAGGCATCCATGAGATGAAATTCTGGAACATTTGTCAAATAAATATCTACAATATTTTACACAATTTAGTGCCTCCGTACAGAAAAATTTAATTAAATCTAGAAGTAGAATGGTGTTAAAGGCGGCCAAATTATGGTCTGCGCATCTGCCTAAGAATCACTCAGAAGAGGAATATCACTCTGAAGAAAGATGATCTTGTTATTCCTTCGAGATGCAGACATTAACTCACGTAGTCTTGTATCAAAATTACATTCTTCACTTACGTATTTGAAGTAATCAACAAGATTAAAGACCTGGCCATAACATTTTCCACACATGACACCTTTTCGGTGTAGCAGCACTGTCTTCGTCCACTGGTAGGTCTGTCATTTCGTTTGTGGCTTGAATGTGAGTCATCCAAAGCATTTTGAAAAGTTACAGCTGTGCTGAAAAATTCATTTTCGCATTTGGATTAGTTTTGCTTTCAAGTAATACATCTCCAATCATCCAGCGGGCTATCGCACAGATGGTGCTTCCTATGTCTCCAAATTTTGTGACAACAGCATCAGCTAATTCATTCTTAACTGTCGCTCGTTTAGTTCTGTACTATAAACAATTGCTCCTTCTTCTCATTTTCGTCTTTATTGAGTATCACTATTTTTAAACCATTTACAATCGCATATCTCACTCCTAAAAGGCTTCAGTAACTTTGGATGAATTTTGTTACGGAACAACTAATCGAAAGCACAGAATTTTATGCCATCACATTACTGTTACTTACCTATTAAGCAAAGACACGTCAGTTTGTTGGTATCAAGGGCATCTCTCACGGAGGTTAAGGAGGGTAGGACGTCAAACGGGCTGACTTGGAGCAGGAGAGGCATCACAGGACATTTTAATTTCCACTGTCTATACTTTTACAAATAAATTCATAAACTTTGTCAGCATGACCAGGAAGGATTCAGAATTTACACTCACAGCAGTGGAAGTTCGAAAATATAACAAAATAAATTTTTTTTACGTGTGAAATTTCATCATTTTTTTCACTTACTAATGGCAGCATTTGTTGCTATAGGTATACTTTTCTTCATAACTAAGGGAGATTCTTCGATGAATTTTGCACAGCATACAAACCATACTCAAAGATGTATGAAACTCTAGAATTTTACAAATCCATGAAAACCTGTGGTAAAAATTGAGGTAATTAACTAGAAAATTTGTGTTTTTTCTAAACACGAAGTTTAAAATATAACAGCTCATTCGTTTTTTCATAAATTAAATAAATTCTAGAGTTTCATACACCTGTAAGTATGGTTTGATGCTGTGCAAAATTCATCGAAGAATCTCTCTTACTTATGAAGAAAAGTGTATCTATAGCAACAAATGCAGCCATTACTAAGTGAAAGAATGATGAAATTTCACAAGTGAAAAAAAATTATTTTGTTATATTTTCGATCTTCCACTCCAATGAGTGTGTATCCTGAATCCTTCTTGGTGATGCTGACCAAGTTTTATGAATTTATTTGTAAAAGTGTAGACAGTGCAAATTAAAATGTCCTGTGATGCCTCTCCTGCTCCTAGTCGGCCCGTTTGACGTCCTGCCCCCCTTAATAAATTTTCACCTTTGCACCGTATTTTTACCAGTGCAACAAAAAGGCGGATATTAGCGAAACAGCATGTAGACTATGTAACGAAAGAAGCTGTGATCTAATGCAATGATCCACACTGATAAAGTTGCTCCGCTAAACCTTTATCACTACGGTAAGACTCTTCCTGTCCATTAGACGAGTGACACTAAGCTGAGCGGTTCACTTTGCAGGGATAACACTACTAGCAATAAAATAAAACTTACACGGCTAGGACGATGTCGTACAAATTCTTCTAAAGACAGTTCACAGCACATGAAAGAAGTTTTATAGTACTGCCTACCCTCTCCAGTGAGTGACGAATTTACTCTGGTATTTTTTCTGTTTTCATTTCATGAATATATTAGAGGTAGTGCTCGATGACAGCCGTGAAACGAAGAAACTTGGAGAGTTCTGGTTATACTGTTAGTTACACTAACTGTTCTAACAGAAACTTCACGATTTAATTTGAAAAAGGGGGTCAGCTGCCTTTTGTCGACATCTTAGTTACGAGAAGAACGGACAGGTCCCTTGGTCTCTGGCATGTGGAAAACCCTCGGCCCCTAAATTGTATTCCAAGCCTCCAGCCACAGCCAACCGTTACAAAGAAGTCGGCACTAGACTGTGGTGTATGGAACTCGTAGAATGTCGGACAATAAGAGCCTCGCCGAAGAATTTCACCCACGAACAGTCTTCCGAAGAAGCTATCGTTAAAATCAAAGCTTGGGGAAGAAGTTGAGACTGAGACAGAAAAAGAGAAGCCTAGAATCGCTTGCATCCCAAATGCTGACACAATCTCTGGTGAGATCAGCAGACTTCTATGGAATTTTGCTCCAGCCAACATAGGTAAGAACTGGTATTTGCAGTATTGGAAACTACCTAGGTTTCCGAAAGGGGGATGTGTACCTCTTTCTACGCAAATGCGAAGTGTCTCCCATGGGGGAGACAATTAGAACAGTCGGGGAGCATGGTACACCAGTGATATACCCAGTTAATTCAACCAAACAGACAAGCTGTGGCTGAGCAATGATTCAAGTATAATCATGAAATCAAAAACAATAAGCCCAATATAACGGTACCAAAGTGAAGTTTCTGGTACGGTTTAGTTAAGCAGCATATTGAAATAACGATGCTGGAAATCCTAATAAACCAGGATGGGGATTTCTATTTAGACATAGCATGGTGTACAGTAGCATGGTGTACAGTACTCAGTTTATTAAGATCTCACCGGCGATAGCATCCAGCAGATCTACTAAATGAAGAGAAAATATGTGTTTCACAGAATAACGGTGCAGGCTGTGAAAAGTAAACGAGCACAAAAGGGCGTAGTAGGTACCGGGATTGAAACCATATATAATAGCGCAACGACAACAATTGATCGCAAAAAGTTCGTGTAACACAGTTTGTAGCACCTGAAGAAGACGACTTGATTAATTGTCGGAATATTAGGCATAAAATGGAATCATTAATTTGGCTGAACGGCCGAAAGCTCACTATTAATCAATCAAGATGATAAAGAGTGAGAACTGAATCCTCTGTATTACTGTAATAAACTATTTTCTGGCAAACCCACACACAGTGGCAGACTAGTTACTTCTGTGATTTCCAGCAAATGACTTCGTGCCCTTTAGATTACACCATAAATTTTATTACTAACGTAACCAAAGTGTCATAGACAGAAAGGGACGTGGAATGTAGCACCTTAACTTAAGCATAGTAGAGGTCATTCATTCTCAATTTAGTTGTTATCTCTTTACGGCCAACTAATGCACGAGTTAGGTCTTCCCTCTGTTACAAACTTCGCCCGCGTGCTGAAGTGGAATTGAAGTTACTAGAAAGAAACTTGATGCCAAGAAGAGCTAGAAACATGCAAGAGGGAGAGGTCCGCGCAGACTTCACGCAAAGTCGCGTTATTCTTTATCAAGTTTAAAGTGCTCCGCTGCTTTTCAGGAGCTACTGTGTGTCACTGAAATTTAAAACAGTTGAACGATCTCGTAATGGAGATCTGCTGTTTCAGAATACCGTTCCGTAGCAGTGCGCATGCACATTAAATCATAAGAGAAAGATAGTACTCGTGTGTAGGTGGCTACGTACTGTAGTAATCGCTTCCCCAGCAGTAACAAACAATAGTGGAATCCAGTATTACGGGAAATTACAAATATAGATGACAGCAGCAAATATTTAAGAAACGTACTTATTCAAAGAGAAGATGTTTTACACTTCGAAGGCACCACTGAAAGGGAATGAAAGCAGTCGTTAAAGAGCGTGTCGGCGTTCAATAAACCTACATTTGTTATAAAGATGACGTAAGACGATAATGAAAAGTAAAACCTCTTTCTGTATTGCTCCAGAAATGGTGATAATATTCCATGAAAATTTGATGAGATATAAACCTGAAAACAAGAAGCAGGACACAAAAGTGAACGTTATATTGGCATTCATCTCATTCAGTCAGTTAAGATGGCAATAACTTACAGCAGAAAGAAATTCGTACTATCAGTTCTAGACTGGATCTAATTTTCTGATTAATGGGATGAAATACGAGCGCAGTGAATAATGAAGCCAATGACATTCCGAAAGTAGCGCTGTATCAGAGTCACAGTATCATTCGTTGTA
The DNA here is from genome assembly GCF_023864345.2 of Schistocerca serialis cubense. Taxonomy (NCBI): domain Eukaryota; kingdom Metazoa; phylum Arthropoda; class Insecta; order Orthoptera; family Acrididae; genus Schistocerca; species Schistocerca serialis. The sequence goes on from NC_064645.1 coordinate 538,974,313, forward strand.
TGAATAAAGAGAAAGTTCCTGAAGTTAATGGTGCTTTAGTAGATGTGGATCAAGCTGCGGAGGGATAAAATTCTCGAAAATTGGAACAATGCTTCAATAGCTTTTCCTTAACGAAGGAAACAGACAAGATAATTCAGAGAGCAGCCTCGGAAATGAACATGTTATTTAGTAAAATCATTTCCAATCACATAAAAAACACAATATATCTTAATCAAACAAAGGAACGGCCTTGTTTCGGAGATGGACGTAGCGCAAGGGACCATCAGCAATCCGTGAACGAAGTTGCTGAACGGGACTATGAGGATGGACTGCCACTTTGACCGGGTTTCTCCGATATCGTAAAAGCATATGGTTCAAATGGCTCTGAGCACTATGGGACTTAACATATGAGGTCATCAGTCCCCTAGAACTTAGTACTTCAACCTAACTAACCTAAGGACATCACACATATCCATGACCGAGGCAGGATTGGAACCTGCGACCGTAGCAGCAGCGGGTACCGGACTGAAGCGCCCAGAAGCACTCGGCCACCACGGCCGGCTTTTGTCGTTAATATAGACCGTAATATTGTACTAGACACTAGTTGTCGTTTGAAAATTTGTTCTGATATTATACTGCCCTTCCTTTTCAGTTTATACCCGATCATGTTTTAAGACCAGGTAAAGTATTTCTTCTGTTACCCTGGTTTCTTCGAAGTTAACTTCTTTGTACGTATGCTTTTCTTTCCAGCTCCCTTACTGCCGTTTTTCGAGATGTCCATTCCTCTTCAGCTGAATTGCTGACTGAGCTATTCCTTATTGATGTATCTATATCCTCAGAGAACTTCAAGCCTATAGCTTCATTCTGTATTTGCATAACCCACTTCTTTACGTATTGATTCTTCCTGTCTAATCTCTCGAACTTCAGATTGCTTTTCATCATTACTAAATTGTTATCTGCGCCTATATCCCCTCTTGGATACACCTTAAAATTTGGTACCTGAATTCGGAATATTTGCCTGACTATGATGTAATCTAATGGAAATTTTCCTGTACCTCCCTTTTCCTAGTATACCTCCTCTTCCTGTGATTCTTGAACGGAGCATTCGCTTTTAGCAGCTGAAATGCAATGCAGAACTCAATTGCTCTTTCTTCTCTCTCATTTCTAGAACTAAGCCCACATTATCCCATATCTCTTTCCTCCGCTCCTTCCCCGACAACCGCATTCCAGTCTGGCATGACTATTAGATTTTCACTTCCCTTTACGTACTGGATTGCTTCTTCAGTATCCTCATATACTTCCTGTATGTCGTCGTCTTCGGTTTGCGACATCGGTACATGTACCTAAACAAAGGAAGTAGGTTACAGCACACTTGTTCGCCCGCTGCTTGAATACTGCTCACCGGTTTGGGATCCGTACCAGACAGGGTTGATAGAAGAGATCGAGAAGATCCAACGGAGAGCAGCGCGCTTCTTTACAGGATCATTTAGTAATCGCGAAAGCGTTACGGAGATGATAGATAAACTCCAGTGGAAGACTCTGTAAGAGAGACGCTAAGTAGTTCGGTACGGGCTTTTGTTGAAGTTTCGAGAACATACCTTCACCGAGGAGTCAGGCAGTATATTGTTCCCTCCTACATAACTCGCGAAGAGACCATGATGATACAACCAGAGAGATTAGAGCCCACACAGAGGCATACCGATAATCTTTCTTTCCACGAACAATACGAGACTGAAATAGAAGGGAGAACCGACAGCGGTACTCAAGGTACCCTCCGCGAAATAACGTCAGGTGGGTTGCGGAGTATAGATGTAGATGTAGATGTACTTATATGACAAAATACCCTCGTCGTCTTTCCGTTTCTCTAACAGTGTAGAGAATGGGCCCTTTTCTCATGCTCACTTCCGGAATGGGAGACTAGTCCGGAATATTATGGTTCAAATGGCTCTGGGCACTATGGGACTTAACATCCATGGTCATCAGTCTCCTAGAACTTAGAACTACTTAAACCTAACTAACCTAAGGACATCACACAACACCCAGCCATCACGAGGCAGAGAAAATCCCTGACCCCGCCGGGAATCGAACCCGAGAACCCGGGCGCGGGAAGCGAGAACGCTACCGCACGACCACGAGCTGCGGGCCCGGAATATTATGCCAAAGGAGATATCATCAAGAGACTTTCTCAGTCACAGGCCACATGTCCTGTGGATACACATTGCGTGTCCTTAATGCTGTAGTTTTCGATACCTTCTGCGTCCTTGTGCCGTTGATCATTGCTGACTCCTCCGTCTTTAGGGGCGTTTTCCCGTCCTAAGGGAAAGAGAGTGTCCTGAACCTCTGTCCTGTCCTCCACCCTCAGTTACAATGCCTTTGAGTGAATGAGGGAATTATTTCTGTCGCATGGGCATATTGACCTCCCAAATCTTTGAACACGCTGCAACCACCAGTCAACGTTACTGTGACACTGTACTCCTTATCAAACCTAAGGCCATCTTGGGAGCACGCATTACTGTCCATGGTGACCACATAACTTATTAAGAAGTATATTCGACCGTTTGTGAGGTCCAGGTAACCACAGTGAATCCCGGTGAGTTCAGTGACATTATTGCCTTCGAATGATAGTGCCATTTCCATTTGCCTTATGTGTATTTAATTCAGTTACCTTTGTGTATTCTATAAAGTGAAAGCAGACAAGGAGATTTTACATCTGTTTTTGAAAGTCCTAGAAGCAGTTCCCACACCCTAAAACTGGATAAAACGGTGAAACACCCAGTGTTAATGGACTTCATTCGAACCAACTTGGTTCCTTCGTTTTGTTTGTGGTACTGCAATTTTTGCTGTTAATGCAGAGAATCTTGAACACGAATGTAAAATTTTGATCTATGCTATGTTTGAAAGTTTGCCTGAGCATAAAATATAGTGGTAGAGTAATGAAGTAAAACAAAATATCGAAACTACAGCTGTATGAATAAACAATATATTCATATAACATATCGACTCAGATTTGTATTTGACACATTTATAATCTGTGGTTACAAAATATCTTTATAAGGGAGGGAGAAAAGAGCAGAGAATGCCTTAAATGAAATACACCGTCTTGATAACAGGTTTCGATCTGATTATCAGATCATATTCATATCTAGTACTACACTGTGCAAGCTGTCAGTAGTCGTAAGGCTGTAACATAAAACTAGTAGCAGGTGTACGTCAATTTCTGTTCTTCGACGCCTAGCCAACAGCGTTTATGAGACTGCAGAATCAGGTACGATCACCGCCACCCAGTATCTGGCGTCCGTGAATCGTCTACTACACTATGTGATCAAAAGTATCCGGACACCTGGCTGAAAATGACTTACAAGGTCGTGGCGCCCTCCATCGGTAATGGTGGAATTCAATATGGTGTTGGCCAAACATTAGCCTTGATGATTGCTCCCACTCTCGCAGGTGTACGACCAGTCAGGCGCTGGAAGTTTTCTTGGATAATGGCAGCCCATTCTTCACGGAGTGCTGCACTGAGGAGAGGTATCCGTGTCCGTAGGTGAGGCATGGCACGAAGTCGGCGTTTCAAAATATCCCAAAGATGTTCTATGGGATTCAGATAAGGACTCTGTGCAGGCCAATCCATTACAGGAATGTTATTGTCGTGTAACCACTCCGCCACAGAACGTGCATTACGAACAGGTGCTCGATCGTATTGAAAGATGCAATCGGTATCCCCGAATCGCTCTTCAGCAGTGAGAAGCAAGAAGATACTTAAAACATCAATGTTAGCCTGTGCTGTGATAGTGCCACGCAAAACAATAAGGGATGCAAGCCCCCTCCACGAAAAATACGTCCACACCATAACACCACCACCTCCGAATTTTACTGTTGGCACTACACACGTTGGCAGATGACGTTCACCGGGCATTCGCCATACTCGCACACTGCCATCGGATCGCCACATTTTGTACCGTGATTCGTCACTCAGCACAACGTTTCTCCACTGTTCAATCGTCCAATGTTTACGCTCCTTACACGAAGCGAGGCGACGTTCGGCATTTACGGGCGTGATGTGTGGCTTATGAGCAGCCTCTCGACCATGAAATCCGAGTTTTCTCACCTCCGCCTCACTGCCATAGTACTTACGTAGATCCTGATGCAGTTTGTAATTCCTGTGTGATGGTCTGGATAAATGTCTGCCTATTACACATCAGAATCCCCCTCAACTGTCGGCAGTCTCTGTCAGTCAACAGACGAGGTCGGTCTGTACGCTTTTGTGCTGTACGTGTCCCTTCACGTTTCCACTTCACTTTGTATGACCTAGGGATGGTTAGGAGTGTGGAAATCTCGCTTACAGTCGTATGAAACAAGTGACACCCAATCACGTGACCAAGTTCTAAGTCCGTGAGTTCTGTGGAGCACTCCATTTCTCACGATTTCTAATAGAGGTCGCTGATATGGAGTACCTGGCAGTAGGTTGCAGCACAATGCACTTACTATGAAAAAGTTTGTTTTTGGAGGTGTCTGGATACTTTTGATCACATTGTGTATCTGCTGATTGCCGCATTCGTCCGTCTTACACGTACAAGCATTTCGCTATGGTAACAGCATGTTTGAGAAGGGATTAAAAATCAAGATGTGACAGTTCCCATTTCGATATGGAAAAAACACAGTAAAACCTATTTTAAAGTTGCCGCTTAGTGATAAGTGCGCCCACATCTTCAGCCAGAGATTTTGGCTCTCCTGTATACATCTCTCAGTGGGCTGTTTAGTTTGGAGGGGTCTTTTGTGGGAGTCATCACGGAGTTGTGAGGAGAGTCCGGAGAGGGAGCTGGTGGACAGGCGGTGTTTGCGAGGGCAGAGGAGAACTGGCACTACGGTCACGAGCGTACAAAAGCAACGACGGGGCTTAGCGGAGCATTGTGAGCAGGGAGTGCGCCCGAGCTGCAGTGGTGATTCTGGACGGCCACTTGCTGTCGGAACGCAACGCAGGAGCTTTGGGTCGCATGGCGGAACTGTGTGTCGTCGGTGCAATACGTGGCGTCTCACGGGATTGCTTACAATGTAAAGTCCGCGTGAGCTGCTCTGCGGCCCTCTAGCGTTATTGGTGAACGGTTATATTCGAGCGTTCTTGATTTGAAAGTTGTTCTTCTGCTCTCACCATTAACGTCACTATTAAATCTGCCGTACCAGCTGTATATTATGTTTTCTACATCACTTTGGCGCAGTTGTTATTTGATCTGGCTTGGTTGTGCTCGCGTTCTTACCCCTCGAATGTGTCACATTCTACGTGTCTTCCATCTTGAAACTGTCAACTTTGTTTAAAATGATAGGTTTTAACTTCCCCTTAAAGGCAGCTCAGTGTAGCCTTACTGTTGCTAAACTGTGGACATTTGTTTAAAGTTAATTTATCCTTGAATGAAGCTTTCAGTGTAACTTTACCACTTGAGTATGTTTTGAGGCTTCTGAAAAGTTAATTTTTTTGAAATTCATCTTTAAAGTGGCCCAGGATATGTATTTCCTTATCTTAACCCTCCCCTTGAAGTTGGTTTACAGCAGTTTTTACACAGTATGAATATCTGCTTGAAAAACTTCTAATTCACTCTCTAAAGGTGGTTCAAAAAAATGGCTCTGAGCACTATGGGACTCAACTGCTGGGGTCATAAGTCCCCTAGAACTTAGAACTACTTAAACCTAACTAACCTAAGGACATCACACACATCCATGCCGGAGGCAGGATTCGAACCTGCGACCGTAGCGGTCGTGCGGTTCCAGACTGTAGCGCCTTTAACCGCTCGGCCACTCCGGCCGGCTAAAGGTGGTTCAGTTGAATTTTCCGTGTTGTAAACAGTGGCTTAAACTAAACATTAACGTTTTCTTTTATGCTATTGTAAGTGGTTTTGTTAAGGCTGGGCATAGGTGCTGATCAGCTGGTTCACACTAGCTTCTTGATAAGCAGAAATAAACGATACATTACTTACTATTTGGTGTGTTTGGATGAGCTCAGCTTGTTTGCGTAATACTGCTGCAGTTATTCCACATGTAGCCCGATGTTTAGGCCAGTTTATAGGATCAACGCGTGACCACCATGTCATGTGTTGTTGCAAGAAAATTTCCTTTCACTAATCACTGAGTAATAGTTGATGCATATCGGAGTCTTGTACAGCGGCAAGTTGAATCGAGTTATATTTGTGTTGTAAATGTGTCGTACACTACTGTGTGTTGCTGAATTCTAAGTAAAGTTAAGGAACTTGGGCGTACATAAATGTTAAAGCACCTGAATTTTCTTTTTAGTAAGTTGAAAATTTTTTAATAATTTGAGAGCTCAAGTGAAGTGATATTTGGCTTCAGATAACGTCTGTCCAAACGTTTCTTCATATTCTCTGTTTCACGGTTCAGATTGTTGAACCTGTCGGTAAAATCATATTTTACTGATTTGTCTATGCATAGTACCATTGTATATTGTTCGAAGCGCCATCGTAAATTAAAAAAAAGGGAGAATATATTTTTCTTGGACCCCGACTTCGTTACAGTCCTCCCATACCATCAGCCCGTGTCCTGCTTTTACTGTTCTTTAATGGCAGCATTGTTTTCCATTACACAAATGATTTTACTACGGCTGAGTTTACATGTGTTTCAGGTAAACTAACACTTACCACAATTGCTTGCTGTTCCATATTCACCGAATTTTTATCTTGCAGTCAACTGAGTCTCATTTCCAGAAGTGCTTTTACGACAGTTTATTTTGAATGAAATCTTCTCCGTATAGATGTTACCACCGTGTCCAAAATACTGAGCTCATTTGCACTGAGACATCCGTCCATATGGGAGTCGCACCTGAAGAGGTTTCAGTGCTCATAAAGTGGCACTGACTTCACATCTTCACTCCACGTTGTTTGATCCAGCCCACTTGTAGGTGTGGCGTCGATTCTTGACCAAGTACGGTTGGATGACATGATTTGGTACGATAATCCGTGCTTGGTCTTCCTGATTAAGTTTTACCAAAATGTCACAAAGTGGATTCCGCAATGGTTCCTTTGAAAGAAGGACATAATTTTCTTGTATGTCTTTTCTCAATCCAAGCACGTGCTCCATCTCTACTGGCCTCATCGTCGTTGAGAAATTAGGTAAACATAATAGTTCAGATCTGTCAAAAACTGCTTTTACATAAATCTTTATCAGTTACCGATGGCGATCATCTCATCACCTTCACGTATCGTAAACATACTTACAACAGCTTACATGTAAACGTTCTTACTGTCTCCTCAATTAAAATAAAAACCATCCAGTTTCATGACCTTCACAAACAAAATGCATTACATCACTACTGACGGCCGCTTGTAGAAGACATTTCTAGCATCCATCCGACCATTTGGCACCAATTGTTTCGCCTTTCTTGTCGGGAATTTCCAAACTTCTCGAGAGCTCTCCCGATCATGATTTGATTTTATACGTTTTCTGGTCGCACACCCATTTCCTAAAGAAATTCGTTTATCTTCAGGTCAGTGTTTCCCTCTTTTACTCTCTATTGGAATATATCTCCTGTCTGTACTTTGCATGTGCATCGCATTGTTATAATTTTGGTCCATTATTTTCTTTAACATCGTCCACTTCTTTTACGGCTAGGAAACTTTCATTCAGAAAGAATCGGACACTCTGAATCACGTATGCACACCAGACTGATAACCAAATGGCAATGATAGATTTTGGTACTTATGGACAACATCCTTATTAGGAAAATGTTAATTTGTTAGTTGGAAATGTATTTCGCTAACTATTCGTAAATATTCGACCTAAAATTGTTTCTGAGTCATGTACCAAGACTAAATTTTAAAGTTACTCCGAGTGCAGTAGAACTGCAAAGATTGTCCAGTTGATTGAGTTGGTCTCATTCTTTTAATATGTCCACAGAGCTTTAGCCCACGTTTTCTCATATGCCAGTAAATGTTGGTTTACTTTTCAATTTCTTTACTTTTTCTTAGTCTGTACATCACGCTTTCATAACCTTCTTCAGTACGATTTGAACTAAAATCTTCATGACTACTTTTCGTTCTCTTTCCTTTTAAATGGGTTTTCAGCCGCGTACTCTGGTATAATGATTGTGTTGCAGTCTCCAAATAGAGATGCATTTTTGTGGTGGATATTTTTTGTAAGCCTGTAAGCTGATCCATATTGTGCCAACAAATTTCCTAACCACTCATTTCCAAGCCACTTTCCTGTACGGTTTCGCCTAAATATTTGCAAAAAACTGTCTCGATTTTGCAGTACTTAGATTTTGGAAATTTGGGTATATAGTTGTTGCTCAGCATGTTTTTCCATTTCTTCTTCTTTTTTCCAAACGATATTTCGAACACTATTGTATCTGCCGTTTTTTCAGGAAATTTTGTGGTTATCTGCGGCATTTGAATGCCCTGATATAGAATCACGGGGTCATCAACAAAAGCTATGCTGCCTATCCTAACATTGGTTCTGCTAATTTGATCGGTTCATCCGTTTCCAGTGGATACCTATTCCTAAGACGTGCCTGATAAGTAAATGACACAGTCCATCACCTTGCGTCATTCCTGTTTTCATTTAGATATATCACAAAACTTATTCTCTGACTTTTACCGTATATTTTATATCCTTTAGTGTTTTCCTGAAAATTACAGTACTTTTGAGATCCAAACTTTGTTCTTTCAGTATATGAAAAAGAGACTTACGGCCCACTGAGCAACAAGCGTTTATGGAATCGGAAAATATAGTAATATACAAACTACTCTCTTATTGTAAATTTTTTGATGCCTGAGAATTAGTTTTAGAACTAAAATTTGTTCTAGCTAAGGTCTGTTAGGTCTGGAACAAGCCCATTTTGCATTCATGTTGTTGTTGTACTCGGTCCAGAAGACACTGGGATCGAAATTTGTACGGGTCAGGAGGAAGTGAAATTGCTGTACAATTTTTATCGTCACTTCTGTCTGACTTCTTATGTAGTGGATGCGTCAGTGCAGTTTTTCATTCACCCGGCATTTTCTCAGTCCGCCAAATGCTTTTTATGATCAGTGTAATTATTTTAAGCGTTTTTGGGCCCAGCAGATTACAAGGCTTCCCCAACAATTCTTTCTTAATAAAGTGCTTTGTTATTTTATAGTCTTTTAATTTGGCTAGCAGTTTCCTCTTCACATGGTGCTTGTGTATCTAGATTTGTTTTAAGGGAAGTTTCGGGTGAAAATCTTATTGCGAGCTCAGTGCAGTTTAAAAATATTGCAAAAATTTTCTGCAATTTTCTTGCTTGTTATGCGCCAGCTATCCATTTTCCATCTTGAAACAGAGGTTTTGGGACGTGCCCAGTTTGCGTCGTTGTAAAAGTTTTATAGAAAAAATCATGGTGTTGTTTACCGGGGAACTTTGTTTAACTTTGCGGAGCCGACTGTACTCACATCGACTTTTGTTTGTCATTATTCCGTGTTTCTAACGCCTTTGTGGAGATCTTGCTGTCTGCTTACAATCTTCATTCCACCAAGACGGGTTTTTCCATCTTTGTAAGTGAATATGGCTTTTGTGTAGTTTTGATAGACTTACAATAAAAATAATTATTATTTACGAAAATACTCATTACGACCACACAATGTACTTAGAGATACCTCCACATTTCGTTCACTGTCTTCCTTTTGGCTTCTCTTCAGACCACGTTATTCTATTTCTATCTCACGTGTGTGTTTTGGGTTTACTACTGTCGTCAAATAATTCGGCTCTTTATTTTTTGAATATGCCCGAGTTCATTATCTGAATATGTCCACAGGATCTCACACTGAGTCTTCTAGTGTCACCAAGGGTATTTTTGTATTGTTTGATTTCCTATTTGCCTGTGAGACGGCCTTGTACGTTACAATATTTTGGTCCTGAAATTTTTATTAGTATTCTCAGTATCTTCAACGTCTGCTTTCCTGTTCAAGGTCAGCGTTATTCATCCATAGAATCTTTATGGTTTAGGCACTGTATTGTAATGTCTTAGTTTTATGTTCTTAGAGATACATTTATTGTTATAGATACTTAGGACAAGTCGGCGTTCAGCTTCCATACATTTGATACCTGGTTTTGTTTTCTTATCTTTCGAGTCCATTTTGCTAAATCGTTTCATAGGGGTATTTCAATTATGGAACTTGTTAGATTTTACCTTGTTTCACCTCCATGATTTTTACGCTTGTTTGTCGCAAGTTACGTACTCTCTCTTTCCAAAAGAAATCTGGAGGGTGACTTTTTGGGCAGTTTCTTTCCGGAGTTCAGTCTGATGTGGGGCTGTTTTAAGTATCGTAATTTAATATTGCTAAATCGCCTACAGGTGCTCGCCATATTATTATTATTTCTTTCTTTCCTTTCTCAGACGTTATGTCTGGTTAAAAATGGAAAGTGACACGGACCTTGATCAAGCGAGACTTCCTTTCAACTGTACGGTATATGTTACATTGCATTTAGGAACTTTCGGGTAATTGGACACGTATCAATAATTACAGATTTCTGTAGCTGTATCTATACGTTTGGTTGTAGCTGTATTGCGTTGATGTACTGGTGGATATTGTGTGGTATGACTCCTGTAGTTGATAGTATAATTGGTATAATGTCAACTTTATCCTGATGCCACATGTCCTTGACTTCCTCAGCCAGTTGGATGTATTTTTCAATTTTTTCTCCTGTTTTCTTCTGTATATTTGTTGTATTAGGTATGGGTATTTCGATTAGTTGTTTTAATTTCTTCTTCTTTTTATTGGTGAGTATGATGTCAGGTTTGTTATGTGGTGTTGTTTTATCTGTTATAATGGTTCTGTTCCAGTATAATTTGTATTCATCATTCTCCAGTACATTTTGTAGTGCATATTTTTATGTGGGAACGTGTTGTTTTATTAGTTTATGTTGTATGGCAAGTTGTTGATGTATTATTTTAGCTACATTGTCATGTCTTCTGGGGTATTCTGTATTTGCTAGTATTGTACATCCGCTTGTGATGTGATCTACTGTTTTTATTTGTTGTTGCAAAATCGGCATTTATCTGTTGTGGTATTGCGATCTTAAATAATATGCTTGCTGTAATATCTGGTGTTTATTGTTTGATCCTGTATTGCGATTATGAATCCTTCCGTCTCACTGTATATATTGCCTTTTCGTAGCCATGTGTTGGATGCGTCTTGATCGATGTGTGGCTGTGTTAGATGATGTGTAGTGTTTTCTTTTTCGTATTTACTTTCTTTGTATCTGTTGATGTTATGTGATCTAAAGGGTTGTAGAAGCGGTTATGAAATTGCAATGGTGTAGCCGACGTATTTATATGAGTGATTGCTTTGTGTATTTTGCTAGTTTCTGCTCGTTCCATAAAGAATTTTCTTAGAGTGTCTACCTGCCCATAATGTAGGTTTTTTATGTCGATAAACCCCGTTCCTCCTTCCTTTCTGCTTAATGTGAATCTTTCTCTTGCTGAATGTATGTGATGTGTTCTATATTTGTGGCATTGTGATCGTGTAAGTGTATTGAGTGCTTTTAGTTCTGTGTTACTCCATTTCACTACTCCAAATGAATAGGTCAACATTGGTATGGCATAAATATTTATAGTTTTTGTCTTGTTTCTTGCTGTCAATTCTGTTTTCAGTATTTTTGTTAGTCTTTGTCTATATTTTTCTTTTAGTTCTTCTTTAATATTTGGATTATCTATTCCTATTTTTTGTCTGTATCCTAGATATTTATAGGCATCTGTTTTTTCCATCGCTTCTATGCAGTCGCTGCGGTTGTTATTATTATTATTGTTACTAATATTATTAGATGCATAGATTATATCAGTGGCTTCTGTATCACTCCTGCCGCCTTTGGCATTCTAATTAGCTCCGTTATCAGTCCTTCCAGTCTTCTTCATTAAGGCCTCTTGTCGTTGTGGCCTCTGTGACGTCATTTTCCAGCATTTCAAAGGATCGCCTTGCTTTCTGTGGTGTCGTCCAAATAGCATAATGCCAAAGCAAGTTTGGCACCTCGTGACAAAACCATGGAAGAGCATAGTTCCTTTATGTAGCTCCCACGAATGAGAAAAGCCAGCATAGCAACACCCCTGCTATTTTGGTATACCAACGCTACGACTCGTGTACTTACGGCTGAGAAGAGGAATGCTGGCTCCAGCTGGCAGTCAACGATCAAGTCGACAGCCTCTCATAGACAGGTAAGCAGTTTATTAATTGTCAGTTATTCTGCAAGCGAAGAATCTAGTAAATCTGTCTGTATCAAGAGACCCTTGCACCTTCAGAGACAGTTGCAAATACACAGAACAACTTCTGGAAACGGACTGCACGATGTAAATAATACCTGCACTGTAACAAAGTGAACTAATATCTTATACGTTAAAGTTCTGGTCAGTCTCCCCCAAAGCAAATGAAAGAACCCACTATCGTGTCAGCGAGTGTATTTTCGTACGTTACAACACCTTCTTCTTTTGTGTGCAATGTGTTGCTACATTTGTTTTGACCATCTTCTGTCTGGCATACGTCGTAAATGACGATACCAGAGTAGGTGCGTCCTCTCTATGCATTTTGGAATTGTGATTTTGACGTTCATGGTCTCTTGATTCTGTCATTTCTAACAGTGGTGAAGCACGGATAATCGACAACTATCTCTCCAAAATATTAGACTACTGGCCATTGAAATTGCTACACCACGAAGATGACGTGATACAGACACGAAATTTAACCGACAGGAACAAGAAGCAGTGATATGCAAATGATTAGCTTTTCAGAGCATTCACACGAGTTTGGCGCTAATGGCGACACCTACAACGTGCTGGCATGAGGAAAGTTTCCAACCGATTTATCATACACAAACAGCAGTTGACCGGCGTTGCCTGGCGAAACGTTGTTGTGATGTCGCGTGTAAGGAGGAGAAATGCGTACTATCACGTTTCCGACTTTGTTAAAGGTCGGATTGTAGCCTATCACGATTGTGGTTTATCGTATCGCGACATTGCTGCTCGCGTTGGACGAGATTCAATGACTGATAGCAGGATATGGAATCGGTGGGTTCAGGAGGGTAATACGGAACACCGTGCTGGATCCCAACGGCCTCGTATCACTAGCAGTCGAGATGACAGCCATCTTATCCGCGTGGCTGTAACGGATCGTGCAGCCACGTTTCGATCCCTGAGTCAACAGATGGTGACGTTTGCAAGACAACAACCATCTGCACTAACAGTTCGATGACGTTTGCAGCAGCATGGACTATCAGCTCGGTGACCATGGCTGCAGATACCCTTGACGCTGCGTCACAGACAGGAGCGCCTGCGATGGTGTACTCAACGACGAACCTGGGTATACGAATGGCAAAACTTCACTTGTTCGGATGAATCCAGGTTCTGTTTACAGCATCATGATGGTCGCATCCGTGTTTGGCGACGTCGCGGTGAACACACATTGGAAGCGTGTACTCTTCATCGCCATACTGGCGTATCACCCGGCGTGATGGTATGGGGTGCCATTGGTTACACGTCACGGCCACCTCTTGTTCGCATTGACTGCACTTTGATCAGTGGACGTTACATTTCAGATGTGTTGCGACCCGTGGCTCTACCCTTCATTCGATCCCTGCGAAACCCTACATTTCAGCAGGATAATACACGACCGCATGTTGCAGGTCCTGTACGGGCCTTTCTGGATACAGAAAACGTTCGACTGCTGCCCTGGCCAGCAGAGTCTCCCGATCTCTCACCAATAGAAAACGTCTGGTCAATGGTAGCCGAGCAACCGGCTCGTCACAATACGCCAGTCACTACTCTTGATCAATTGTGGTATCGTGTTGAAGGTATATGGCCTGTACTCGCCATCCAAGCTCTGTTTGACTCAATGCCCAGGCGTATGAAGTCCGTCATTACGTACAGAAGTGGTTGTTCTGGGTACTGATTTGTCAGGATCTATGCACGCAAATTGCATTAAAATGTAATCACATGTCAGTTCTAGTATAATATATTTGTCCAAGAATACCCGTTTATCATCTGCAGTTCTCCTTGGTTTAGTAATTTTAATGGCAAGTAGTGTATTATTATACAACTCGACAAAAGTTCCGACCTTGAATGCTATATGCTTCTTTTTAGTTGGATTTTAATTTATAAAGTAGACACGGTAGTTGCAGAAATTGTAACAGTTGTTCTAACAGTTGATGAAATCTGACAGAACGGATGTGGGCGAAGAAAATCAACTCAGCGACCATAATTTATCCTAAACTATAATGTGTAGCCAAGTGAAAACGAAGCAGATGGTACACTCATTGTTCTGTTTCCATCCAATAATGTTTTTCCATCGAGGAACGACTGTGTTGCCTCACAGTGGAATAAATGTGTTAACAGTTATGGTGAATACTTTCGAAATCACAGTCAGTTTACTTACATTTTTCCATTCACCTTGTTTTCATTTGACTCCCCCTGCTACACGAAACTCAGAAAATTATAGCTTTAGATCCGATCTGGTAGATTTCGGAATACACATACCGTCTTATCGCTTCCGAGTAGGTACTTGGCGTCAGCATGTAACACACAGTGGCAGTGTTGCGGTAAAAGCCGGGGGCGCCCAGAGCGTGTGGGTGGCTGCACGGGTGCGGGCTCAAGCACACGTCGGCCACGGCGGCAGCCCTTTAGCTGGCCTGCTTCACGCGCCAGCCCTGTACATTCCACAAAAAGAGGGCTAATACGACAGACGACGCTAATTCCCTACCAAGCGGGCGGCCGGCGCTCTGCTCCCAGCCGCTGTCGTGCTGGAGTGAGACCGCCGGCCTCGTAGCTAGCAGGCCCTTCATTTTTGCACGACTCTCGTGCGTACACTCCCACCCTACAGGGTCTTTTTGCTTTTGTTTTCCGGAATGCTTATGGCTGCAGACGGCTCTTTCGCAGTAACATATGTGCCGCCGTTAATTTGTCCGTACTGGGACGCAACTGCATAGAGCTTTCTCTGCCGACACGGTACAAGCGCAGATGTCCTGTTCCGGTGTTCCTTGCTGCACTGGACGTTAACTGGCCACTCATTCTCTCCTTAGCACTGTGTGCTGCACTGCACATCTAACTAGGTTTCGTGCTTGAATTAAGCCTGAAACAGGCACTGGCGGAATGAAAATGAGTTCTAGACCCTCGGTGATATTAATCAAAGGTTGTGGAAATATTCATGACATAAATAGTATTAAATTTCATCCCATTTGGAACTGATCAGCATCAGCACTTGGTTTGACGCACACTGACAAAAACACACTCTCCTATTTTCTGTGCCTCTGAATGTCATCTGAGAAATTTCTAGCCATGCTTCAAACATTTGATGTGTCGGTTGAAAAACATAGCTGATCGAGTCTAATATGAAAGTATATCCCTCCCGTCGTGTTCGAGCCATGACGTATCGATGAGCGGACACACCCATTAACGACCCCTAAATTCTGTACAAGTGTCTTGGGATTTGAGTACGTTTTACCTCAGAGATGGATTACGATGTGTACTAAACAATATTCGCTCTGTAAACGATAACGAAATTCATTTTTTTATTTCTTCTCGTTTTCCAGTCAGCTTGTGACTAGTTTGATGCAGCCAGCCACGAACTCCTCTCCTGTGCCAACCTTTTAATCTCAGAGTAGCGATTGCATCCCACGTCCTCGATTCTTTGCTGGATGTATTCCAATCTCTGTCCTCCCCATAATTCTCACTCTCTACTGCTGCCTCTAGTACAATGAAAGTTATTCCTTGATATCTTAGCAGCTGCCCTGTCATCCTGTCCCTTCTTCTTCTCAGAGTTTTCCATATATTTCCTTGCCGATTCTGCAGAGAACCTCCTGATTCCTTCACCTATCAGTCCACCTAATGTTCAACATTCTTGTGGAGCATCAGATTTCAAATGTTTCGGACTTATTCTGTTCTCGTTTTCCCACAGTCCATGTTTCGCTACCATAAAATGTTATGCTACAAACGGACATTCTCACAAATTGCGTCCTCAAATTAAGGCCGATGTTTCATACTAGTAGACTTCTGTTGGCCAAGAAAGCTCTATTTGCCGTTGGTAGTCGGCTTTTTATGTCCTTCTTGCTTCGTTTATAATAGGTTATTTTGCTGCCAAGGTATCAGAATTCCGTAACTTCGTGTATTTTGTGGTCACCAAATCCTATGTAAAGTTTCTTGCTGTTCTCGTTTCTACTACTTCTCATTACTTTCGTCTTTCTCGGTTTACTCTCAATCCATATTCTCTTACTGTTTATTCCATTCAACACATGCTCTAATTCTTCTTCACTATCACTGAGGATAATAACCCCATCAGCGAGTCGTATCATTGATATCTCTCCACCGTGAACGCTAATCCTACTCTTCAGCCCTTCTTTTATTTCCATCATTGTTCCTTCGATGTACCGATTGGAGAGTTGGGGTGAAAGACTAGATCACTGTCTTGCACCCTTTTTAATAACTGTACTTAGTTTTTGGTCTTCCAGGCTTTTTGTTCCCTCATGGTTCTTGCACTCACTGTACATGAAGTGCCTTTCTCGATGGTTTACTCCTATTTTTTCCGAATTTCGAACATCTTTCACAGTTTGACATTGTCCAATGCTATTTCTAGTTCCACAAATCCCGCCAAAATGTCTTGATTTATATTCAGTCTGGTTTCCAATATCAACCGCACCGTCAGAACTGCCTGTCTTGGTGTCTTTACCTTTCCTGTTAACAAACTGATCGTCACGTAAAATATCAAATATTTCTTTTGCATTCTTGTGTATACCAGTCTTGTAAGCTGCTTGCATACATGAGATGCTAAGGTGACTGTGCGATAGTTTTCGCACTTGTTGGCCGTTGCTATCTTTGCGGAATTATGTGGATGACATTTTTCCTAAAGTCTGATAGTGTATCACCAGTCTCACACATTCTACGCACCACCATGAATAGTCCTTTTGTTTGCACTTACGCCAATGGTTTTAGAAATTCCTGTGGAATTCATGCATCCCCTGTGCCTTAGTTGATTTCGGGTCGTCCTAAACTATTTTAAATTTTGATTCTAAATTGGATCCCTTGTATCAGGCCTGTGGATTATTGTTTGTTCGTCTATTGCGTCATCAAACAAGTCGTCCGCCTCTTCACAGCTCTTTCCATCTATGGTGCGCAGGGAAGCCGCATGGTCTGGACCACCTTGCACAGTTCGCGCGGCTGACCCGTCGGAAGTTCGAGTCCTCCCTCTGGCATGTGTGTGTGTGTGTGTGTGTGTGTGTGTTGTGCTTAACGTAAGTTAGTTTAAGTTGGATTAACTAGTGTGTAAACCTAGGGGCCGATGACCTCAGCAGTTTCTTCCCATAGAAACTTACCACAAATCTCCCAAAAATTTCCATTTACCCGCTCTCTCCTCTGCGTCCAAGAGTCAATTCTCATTGCATTCTAAATTTTACGTCCCTTAGGCTGTGCTTCCTACAGTCACTGAGTTTTCGATTTCTTCACATTTTTCATGCAGCCGTTTCCCCTTACCTTTCCTGCACTTTCTTTTTATTTCATTCCTAAGAAAGGTTTCAGTGTATACTATCAAATATCACTGTTGGCTTGCTTTTCTTTGATTCTTCCATGTATGAGAGTGACCAAACACAAGGATGATGAGAATTTACGACGCGGGTGCTGCTTTCGAAGAATCCGTCAGCCTTACGCCACGAACTACAGCAACGCCCCGGAACAAGGAAGAACCATCACTGTGCACATTTCCTCCGGTTATTATTTAATTATGTCATAATTTGTTGCAGTGAGAAAAATGAGTCTCATTACTGTTTATCTCCAACCACTATAATCTGAAGCAATATGACGTTTCACCTTTGATGTACACCCCTCAAAAAAAGTTTGGAATATCATAACTTCTTATGGAATACCCACTGAGGTTTGTTCAATAACTTACCAAAAAAAAGAAACATAATTTGTTCTGTAACGAATAACGATCTGGTTAGTTACAAGGAATCATTACAGAACAAAGTAGGCTCTCTCGTAAGTTTACATCTTGAAAACAAGGACAGTGAATATCTTTATTTTGTGATGATTATTATCAGTCTTTGGTAATGAGTATGTTCTCCGCGCACACGAATGAAATCTTCCACTCTGCATGGCGCGTTCTGCATGAGACCATCAGGTTTATCTTGGGATAAGGGTCCCCCTCCTCAATGGCGGCTTCAGTGAGGTCCTGGGGATTGTCAGGTGGATTAGAATCCTGTGCAATGGCTATCTTCAACAGGTCCCATTCTCGCTCATTTGCGTTCATGTCTCGGGACTGTGCTGGCCAGTGCATTCAGTTGATGTTGCATCTTTGAAGATACCGAGGCACTGCTGGAGTACGGTGCGGTCTTGCATTGTCATCGCCTAGGATGAAGTTGTCACAGACTTCACGTCTGTATGGCATTACAATCGTTTGTAGGAGCTCTTGGAGGAATCGGGGACCAGTCAAATTGCCATAGGTGGGAATTACAGGGTTCCGCAGTCCCATCATTATTGCTGCTCGGAACATTACACTTACACCTGCAAACGGGCTTCTTGAATGTATAGGCGTTCCTGATGTCATCTGGCGCTTATCCAAACCTTAATACGTCTAGTGTCCAGTCTTCTCAAGCCAATCTTCGTCTCGTCAGCAGACGTGACATTTCTCCACTCTGCAATCGTCCAATGTCGATGTGCAAGATCCCAGGTCCTTCGACTGTGCCGGTTCCGTTGGTTCAGTGTAAAATATCTCATTGATCTTCTGAAATGTAGGCCATACTGATGCAGTTTTCTACGCACTGTCTGGTATGAGATACGGATCCCTATTGACCGGGAGAAGTCATTTCTAATATATCATCGAGCCGACTGATGGAGAAAACAATCCTGGATTGATGTGTTCGTATGAGATCGACCACTAAGAGATCTATCGTTCACATTTTCCGTCTCTGTGTACTTTCTCCACACCGTAGACCCACCACATTGAATGTCATGTAAACAATCGGCAACGTCTTACTGTGCATAACCTGCTGAAAGTAAACCCATTATCCTAACTCTATCAGAGTGCTGTGTGACACAACGTGGCATGTTAATGCAGCGCTGAACACAAACTGAGTGAAGCTGTTGTTGATACTGGACTGCTTGTGGTGTGTCGCTGCTGCAGCAGTTTGTTTACACGACTAGGAAACGGCCATAATGCATGTCAGTGGTAAACACCTTCCAGTATATGGGCTCTAACTTTATAATGCATGAAATGCCTAGGTCAACGAGTACCGTAGTCTACATTTTACGATAGTACTACAAACTTTTATCGTTTTGCTTTTGTGTCTGTGCCAGACTGTGGTGTCTATTCATTTAAGATATTAAATGTGAAAAAGTTTGTTTTAAACTACCATCGTAATTTATCTATTTTGAGTACTAGGTACCGGTTTCCGTGCACAGTACCAACCTTAGGACTTTCTACGATCAAAAAGTTCCGATAACATAATTAGAGCAATAATACAAGACAGCAAACGAGTGGTACATAGTGCATCTCAAAACGTGTAGGTAGTCTCTAATCTCTAGCACGCTACCCTCACGCTCACTTCCCTAGTTGGTGCGTCAGATACTAAAAGAAAATGCCAATGTTGAGCTTTAGGCACGTGTAAACTGCGACCAGCCATGATGAGAGCGAACCCTTTTTACGGAGTTATTTTAACCTTTAAAAATGATACGAGCATAAAATTTAAAACTAAGGAACTATGTAATACAGTACATATCTGTTAAATCTGTGTTGAGAGATATATGATTCCCAACATAGTGTCTTTATTTAATGGTAAAACTAAATAATATTAAATTAGGTTCTACATAAGATACAATAACTCAGAAACTGTGCAACCAAACGTTTGGAAATATTACGGATCATCGACACATTCCATGTGAAACTGCTGGAGTTATAGGAATTTCTTATTAACTCTTATAAGGAAACATAAAAGAAATCTGTAATCTTGATTTTTCTTTTAAATTTCAGTCCTATCTTCCTAGAAAAATGTTAAAAACATCTGTGTTTCCATTTAAGAAATAACTTAAAGTAATGAAAAAATATATGTTTGAGTATGTCCTGAAAGTTTGTTTTAAACTATGGTCGCAATTTATCTAAAACAATGAAACTCTGAAACTATGAAAATAAACCATTGTACTGAAAAAATAAGCTTTCGATAAACGGAATAGAAAACTGAGACATCAGAACAAGCTTGTTGTATAGTTTGGATCAATGAGGTGCTCCTCAACTTGCAATTGTAATAGTCTCTTAGCACCTATTTTAGTTTGTCTTGCATCCGAGTTGTATATCTTCACCTTGTCTTCTCTTATTTCTCAATCTCTCACTGTCCTGATTTCTCATCACCTCAGCAGTGTGACAGCCGACACCTGATACCAGACATTGCATCACATCACATACCTTCATTGAAAGAAGCAATGGTATTATACACACCAAGTTGTATATGCCCACAAACACGTTTGTTGTTAAGTGGGTCCAGATACCATTTTTCACAAATTCACTCATATTCTGTGTCTTCCCGTGAGAACACTTTATGAGTATATCAGTGTTAAATACTGGCTTCACTGCCTCTTTAACTCCAATAATCAGACTATTTCACCGATTACTTATTGTATTTGCACCAGCTTTCCACATCTGCCAGACACAGGCTATCATCATTGTTAGACAGTGTATGAAAACACGCTTCCCATACTGTTTTCTTCATTGCTTATACACAATGATAATTTTGCCCAATTGCTAAGCCATAATAATCTTTGACTCTCTTTATAGTCGGCATATCACACTAGCCTTGTCACGAACTGGTTTCCCACCAGTAAGACATGTTTTCCCTAGCGACGACTTCAGTTCTCTTCTACACATGTCCCGCACACTCAAGCTTCTTTACTTCTACTCCGCTTCATGTAGTCTGGGTCTCACATTTTCACAATAAGTTTGGCTGTATCCATCGCCTAAGTAATTGATTTGTAGTACATCATGACATAACTGAGACATCTGAGTAAATATCTTCTATCTTGCCACTTCCATAGCCCCACTAGTACAACTTGAAGTTGCTCTAAAATTGTCTAAATGAACTTTCCTTTGTGTTTCTGCATACCTACATTATTTCGACATGACAGCAACATCAATACAATTTAACTGTAGTTCTGCAGCTATTCTATTGTTTATTTAGTCTCAGTCTCATGCCATCGCTCTTACATCCTGTTCACAACAATGGGCCCTCGAAAACATTAGATAAAATATAAATATTAGTTACTTCCATTTCTTCACTGGCCTTACTTACAGTATTATATTTATTGTTTAGATCGTTTAGTTTCTTTTGGGAAAAACTTTCTTTGGCTGTAGCAGTAAGCTTTTTGAGGTTGGGAATCTGTTGAAACAACGGATGATAAATTTGTTTCCTCACTGTTTTTACACTTTTTTTCAATCAACATTGCGTTTGAATCCTCTGTTTGCGTCCATAGGCATTTTGTGACTGCAATTCTATTACTATTCGCAAAACTAATCAATTTTTCACAGTAATAATAACACTTTACCACCAAATACCATGTCTATAAACACAATTATACACTAAGAAACAAACAAGAGAATGTAGAATCCATTGAAGCCAAGTGGTACCAATTAGCCAACAAAAAATGTCCTTCTTCAACTTCATAAATCGTACGAAAAACGATTAATTTGAGAGGATTCGCTAGCAGAACATACCTCAGTTTGACAACTAAGTAATTAGTTACAAAATAAAGCAAATTACATTTAATGCCGCTATAAACAATATTTGAACACCATTTCAAACAAGAATTTTGGAAATTCAGAACCACAAACAACAAAATAGTAATCATGCAAATAATTGGATTATAACTGAAATGCCACTCCGTTTCCTCTTCCAACATCTAGGTGTTCAGAAAAAGAGTGGTTTCATATCAGCCCTATCAAGAAGATCATATAAAATTCTTCACTGAAAACTGCATAAGACAGCAAATTATGAAGCATTTATCTCTAATCGTCACAAGTTACGGTAACTGAATTTTTATACCGGAACTGACATCATTTGAAAGGGAGATACCTCAAAAGGACATATTAGGACAAGAGCAGTAATAACCACACTGATGCGCAAATTGTCTAAAGGACTAGGTAATTTGCAAAATCAGTTTTCATCTGTGTCACATATATAACTGCAGAAGCTTACGCTCTTTAATACACTGTTATACCCACGAAAACAAATTGCTTCTGAATTACTACGAATTGATAATTCTTTTGACAGAATTTGTCCTTAAACACTAAATGCAGAGTTGGTGTCTAATGCAGCATAAAAGAGAATCTGCAGCCCTCAAAGTAACTTGGGATTGCTAAATGATATTTCCTACACACTTACAGTCGATAGACGCTTAACCGAGGATCGGTGAAGTAATAGCTGGAAACAGACCAATACGTCCATGTTAAATAAGGACATAGGATAAAAAAAATATCTTCTTAGTTGTGAAATTTACCCAGATTCCATTTGCCCAGATTGCATTAAATACATCTGTAGATGACTGGACTTGGCAGTTTAAATTGCCATCTTCAGATATTCCACGTACATCAATCACTCCATGTAGTGCACTGTGATGTAGTCATATACACACCTGGGGGCAACTCACTGAAGAAGACGCACCAGTGTAACGTGACGATATCAGGTAATCATAACCGTCTACGTTAGCTTAATCCGAGATAAAACTGGATTTAAAGCCATTGAGATAACGGCAGGTATAAGATAACATCACTACAATTCTTGAAGGCATTTGTGGTGTGAACTGCAGTTCTGCGTGGATATGCCATTCGGTATCTCGGTAATAAATAACAATCATGCTTGCCATTTCCGACACGAAGTGATGTGCTTTGAGCCTCCCTTTAATAACTACCACATCAGACCTGTTGTCATATCCAATGGCTCTTTTCACCAAGTTTCCAAAATTTAGTGAGTCGTGTGTCTCGAGAATAGCTACTTTCTGTGATATTTCAGCAGGTCGTTTACGGATTCGTTAGCGTCGACCTGACCGCCACAGAGCGACGCTAGAATCATCACTGAACAACACATAACGCCACTCAATGTCCAAGCTGACTCTGGCTCTAAAACAATCCCTACTGTCTTTCTTAATGTGAAATGACTCGTGGCATCTGGAGATCTCAGGTGATATTCCAACACTGTTGCCATGCGTTCAATTTGTCACAGTTTGTTTTAGTCATCGCACCAGAGCCAGTTGTCTATACCATCTGTAGGTGTGATGTTTCATTGTCTGTCATACCAGTATACCGTCTTTCTCGCAGTCCGTAAGGTAGCGATGACCCTCACGTGCACGTCCTCTGAGCGTGCTATGTTGCGATATTCCTCTGGAAAAGTCTAATAACTTCCGAAACATTCAAAAGTCATGACATACATTCACCAATCTTCTACAGTTGTGCTATCTATCTTCTGCACTGAAAACAACGTCGCGTTGATCAACATTTCCCGCAGTTATCAGGTTGGTAGCGTTCGGTCTAGGTTTTCATGGTGTAACACATTCCATTCCCGTCAGTACGAGGTGTGATCAATATATACGGCGAATGAATTTCTTTTTTGTAGCAACAGCTGACGCTAAGGTGGGGCTGGGTTCGCGAGTCTCGTTTTGCGATTTATTTAATGTCCACCTATCACAGCATAGTGTCCATTCTGCACCCGTTGCTCTGCATTCGTAGGTACTATGTAGATGAAGAGGAAAGCTGCGTTAAAGAAAACCACCGTCCATACTTACGATTACAAGTCCGCGTAACTCCAGTAACAAGATAAACCTGTAAATCTCTATTAATAACGGGCAAAGTGGGTGCTTCCTCCCTTCATTGAAAATGTTGATTTGTAGATACCGATGTTTTATCACGGTCATTTTCATTTATTGTGTCACCAAGCCCACAATTACGTTGATAGTACATCTGCTACTAGTTCGTGCAGCTTATATCACCCGTAAGACAGCCAGAAATGTGCTAAGTCCAACCCGAAATATTACTAGATTCACACGGGCAACACACTGTTACAAAACGAGTTCACATTCGGTTCTTTTCAGTGGATTCTTTGAAAGAAGATGCTAGCCAAAGTGTTCTGTACATGCATACGGAGCACGCCACGCAAAATACACTTCTGGAAATGGAAAAAAGAACACATTGACACCGGTGTGTCAGACCCACCATACTTGCTACGGACACTGCGAGAGGGCTGTACAAGCAATGATCACACGCACGGCACAGCGGACATACCAGGAACCGCGGTGTTGGCCGTCGAATGGCGCTAGCTGCGCAGCATTTGTGCACCGCCGCCGTCAGTGTCAGCCAGTTTGCCGTGTCATACGGAGCTCCATCGCAGTCTTTAACACTGGTAGCATGCCGCGACAGCGTGGACGTGAACCGTATGTGCAGTTGACGGACTTTGAACGAGGGCGTATAGTGGGCATGCGGGAGGCCGGGTGGACGTACCGCCGAATTGCTCAACACGTGGGGCGTGAGGTCTCCACAGTACATCGATGTCGCCAGTGGTCGGCGGAAGGTGCACGTGCCCGTCGACCTGGGACCGGACCGCAGCGACGCACGGATGCACGCCAAGACCGTAGGATCCTACGCAGTGCCGTAGGGGACCGCACCGCCACTTCCCAGCAAATTAGGGACACTGTTGCTCCTGGGGTATCGGCGAGGACCATTCGCAACCGTCTCCATGAAGCTGGGCTACGGTCCCGCAAACCGTTAGGCCGTCTTCCGCTCACGCCCCAACATCGTGCAGCCCGCCTCCAGTGGTGTCGCGACAGGCGTGAACGGAGGGACGAATGGAGACGTGTCGTCTTCAGCGATGAGAGTCGCTTCTGCCTTGGTGCCAATGATGGTCGTATGCGTGTTTGGCTCCGTGCAGGTGAGCGCCACAATCAGGACTGTATACGACCGAGGCACACAGGGCCAACACCCGGCATCATGGTGTGGGGAGCGATCTCCTACACTGGCCGTACACCACTGGTGATCGTCGAGGGGACACTGAATAGTGCACGGTACATCCAAACCGTCATCGAACCCATCGTTCTACCATTCCTAGACCGGCAAGGGAACTTGCTGTTCCAACAGGACAACGCACGTCCGCATGTATCCCGTGCCACCCAACGTGCTCTAGAAGGTGTAAGTCAACTACCCTGGACAGCAAGATCTCCGGATCTGTCCCCCATTGAGCATGTTTGGGACTGGATGAAGCGTCGTCTCACGCGGTCTGCAGGTCCAGCACGAACGCTGGTCCAACTGAGGCGCCAGGTGGAAATGGCATGGCAAGCCGTTCCACAGGACTACATCCAGCATCTCTACGATCGTCTCCATGGGAGAATAGCAGCCTGCATTGCTGCGAAAGGTGGATATACACTGTACTAGTGCCGACATTGTGCATGCTCTGTTGCCTGTGTCTATGTGCCTGTGGTTCTGTCAGTATGATCATGTGATGTATCTGACCCCAGGAATGTGTCAATAAAGTTTCCCCTTCCTGGGACAATGAATTCATGGTGTTCTTATTTCAATTTCCAGGAGTGTATTTACAAAGGCTGATAGTTTCACATGCGGTTTATTCTGCAACCAACATTCCAAAACCTCTCAAAACTTCACCGAAATGTCCGTAATTGCATCTGCTAGCGCAGCGATATAAACCGAACCGTCATTTCTTCATCTTACAAATAATTTTTTCGGACACATTTAACATGACCTTCTCGTCCGACAGCGAGTCCACGACTGACTCAATGCCGTCGCTCACAAGGCATGTAACTCATTCAATTACGCGGGAAAGACTTTTCTCTCGTTGGTTGATCAAAATGATCATCCAATTACATTAACCTTTCATGATCAATTACGCGCGCAAACCGCTTTACGGCAATCAGAATTTGCAGACGCATCGACGTCATTTCGTATTGCAAAATTTCACAAAATGTTCCACAAAACCAAACGAAACGAAAATCAGAAGAAAACAATGTTTGAAATATACTTTAGAAAAGTATCCTCTTACTATCTTTCTGGCTGCCTTATCAGAAAAGCAAACGCTCCTGGACATACGTCGTCCACCAGTTAGGGGGATTCACCTTTTTCAGGACATACTGATTACGTAACACTTGCTAGTTGCGGATGGTGTAATACACTATAAAATTGAAATATGACGTTTTTCCCGACATACACACACATATTCACTCTCATCTACTCCCACGCTAACATAAAATATAAATATCAACTTTCGGACTATTATTTTCGTTACGAAAGCAAAATTACTAAAAGTTTGGAATTAAAATTCTTTTAAAATAACTTGTGTGCATTGAGAGTGCTGTAAGTATTTTCAAATAACAAAGAAACTTAAACTGTCGTGATTCCTATCTGAATTTACTAATTGTCCGTTAAGTACTTTTTAATATTTTTTTTTTATATTTTCATAAGTATTAAAGTTATCAGCATGAAAATTTTACACACTGTTCTTCTAAATTATAAAAGTTTCTATACCAAATTTGAAAACAAACAGATCATAGTTATTTAGTTTCTTAGGTGATATGAATAAGTTATCTTAGTACGCTCCACGCAGAGCAGTTTTCACGGTCCGCACACCCCGACGGATGGCTATATGACGCTAGCAGCCGACTACACAACGGCCGGGGCTGGAGGCTTCATTGCCAGCCTCCAGTGCAGCTTGACCTAACGGAATAAATCTTACTGCAAAACTCTGCAGCTGTGCAAGTAGCTGCTGGGTTAAACGCAACATCCATTTGATGTAATTTGTTGATAGCCTGATTCGTTGGGACAGGTAGAGTCAAGTTGGAACACGTTGTGTCTTTCAGTCAGCGTCCAGAGACACTAGACTGAGGTTGTGTTTAGTGTGTGTGTCGGGCTTTATGGATATCGAACAATGCGTGATCATGAAGCTCTGTTTCAGTTGCAAAAAAGTGTCGATGAAGGTCATGAAATGTTGACATTGATGTAAGGTAGCGATGCTATAACACTGAGTACCTTTTACAAGAAGTATAGGTGGCAAGAGAAAATGGCAACCGGAATTACTGCTGAATAAACAGAATGAGTTTAACCTCAATCGTTATTTTGATTAATTCAGAAACCTACTAGTCTGAGCAGCGTCGAGCGCCGCAGCAGCTTGGCGTGCGGTCGCGTTCGCCGGCCACCTGGGGCGAGGGGACTGGTTGTTCTTCTGCAAGTTCCGCCTCAGGAAAACAAGCACTTCATTCAGAGAAGCCACGAGGCAGCAATACTGAGGTCCCACGCCGGATGTATTTGCACTATCGCCTTTTTAATTAATAGTCACTGTTTCGTTAATTACCGTACACTTACGCTTATTGTTTAATTATTTTGTCATGCTGGAAGGTTTCGATTTATAGATGTTATTTTGTTCTTAAACTTTTTATAACAGCTTTTACAAAACTGTCTTTTACTTTGGAAGGCTAGTAGCTTCCCATTATTGCTATCTGAACCTTTTATGGGGATTTTAAGTATGAATCTAATTCCACGTATTGCATGGCAGTACATGGTTTATTGTCTAACACTCATTTTGCCATGTGAAGTAAGTTTCAATTAATGACTACGCACACTGAATTTTAACTATTACAATTGGGATACTGATATCCTAGCTACAGGCCCACTGCTGGCGTCAATTATTTACATAAATACCAGACGCTTCCAGATCATCACCATCACTTACTATGCACGTACATGTATAATTTGACATTGATACCTACATTAGAATATTTTATAGTATGCATGGCTGGTGTGCATGACTGTTAATCCTGTGAATACTTTTTCTTCTTCTTACGTATCACCAGATGAGTTATATAGGTTTACCTTCAGCTAACTGAACACCGTTAGGCCACTCTTTTTGTTTGTAACAGATCTATAGATGGCGGTAGCTGAAACCGATAACAGTGAAGTGTATAAGTTTGTGTGATCAAGACAGACCATTAAAATACTGTGCAGTGCAACAATATGTACCCTTCCAAACCTCTCCCTGGGGAACCACATAAGAGGGGACGTGGTACATTTGATGGATATTCACGCGTCGGCTGTTGACGCTAAATTCAGCAATTCCATTGTTGCAGTTCGAGAAGTTTATACACTAAGCGTTCGTGGTACTGGGTTCCACAGTCTCTTTTCGCATCCGACATCTGACACCAAATAACCAGCACCCTGCAGTCAACAATTATCACACAGTATCACTACACAGCCACTGAGGTTATGCGTTCACATGCCTGGTGCGCCACGTACGCAAATTTCTAGCTGTGAACTACGTAATGACACATAGAGTATTCGTCTCCAGTATTCAGATTCAGTTTTTCAAGAAGATAGAGATGAATAATTACGAGCATGTATATCTTAAAACAGTTTACTGGTGAAAATACATAGGAAATAATTTGCTATAATATTATCTAAATTTCGAAAATATTGCTACCAATGTCTATTCATGTTTCAGTCGTATTCACAGTATTATGTGCAACTCTCTTGAGGAAGTAGTAACCTTGCCACGGCGTCTGGAAAGAAGCAGTCTGGAATTCAGATTATAGGTTAGATAGGTAGAGGCGGACCAAATACCAGGGTCTAAGAATTCGACTTTCTTCCAGTTATTACGTGAGGACCATTGTCTAAGCTATCTCTTTACAACTGGAAGATGATTTGAAGATCTATGTTATGGGTGCGGTGAAAATGAGTCACTATAAACGAGTTTTGATCGACAGGATTGCTAACCCATCAAGGACGAACAGCACGTAGGAGAAATTTGCGTGCATTAAGAGGAGTATTACAGCCGCACTAGGAGGGGAGCGGGCGACTGGGAATCCGAATGACGTTTGCAGATGCAGTACGGTGATTTTGGTTCTGTGTGGCAGTGAGTATAGCATGGATACTGGTTGTTGTAAAGCTTCACGAAATCATTCAATGATATCATGTGTGATGCTTCCGGCTTTAGAGTCTAGCGGTGACCCAGCATCTTTGTTCGTTATCCCTGAATTATCACTGTATTACTTTGCTACTCTGAGTCTTTAATTCAGCACAAAGTGCTCAAACTATTATAGTGATAATTTCTTCTGACAGTAAATTTAGTCATCTACCTCATCCAGCAGTACGACTGGCGGATGTTTCTCATATTCGAATAGGGTCAACATTTCAGCTACGGTAAGCAGCTCCTAGTACGGGTAAAATTACAGCTTTCACTAGTGCTGTGGATGAGGACACCGAAATGTAATAAAAGCCTTGTCAACTGTCGGTGAAAGTTTATTTGCTCCCTGTGTTGAATTTCAGGCATCAAGTAACTACGTCATTTGTGATAGTTTAATTTCAGCCGATTGGGCATTGGCAAACAACAAATAAGCCGTGGTGCGCCAGTTCGATTCACTTTGCGTGAATATCCGCTTTGCCTCATATGTCGATAGCAGTAAACTATTTGGTTGAGACTAGAGACTATAATGGGGGGTAGGGATGTTCGATAGAGCTCGCTTGGTGAATTCCCATCACACAAACAAAGTCCATCTGCTCCTTCTGGTGGCACCAGTGGGCGACTGCCATATCTGCACGGTTCCATGAAACTGTGAATCTGGGGGAAGAAAAGTGGCAGAATCATGGGGAAAATGACATGAGCGGATTTGGCTATGATGGTGGCGCTTGAACCATCAGGACATTCAATTAAGTAGATACAAGACATAATACGTTCCAGGATCAGACCTCTTTCACAGCGCCCACAGTTGCCATAAACTCCGAAAAGAACAAGATTGCGCGGCGCAAAGCGATATTTTCGTACCACTGGCGGCGCCGGATTCTGCGGTGTGTGTAGCAAGTGTAGCAGCGTCCGATGGCTGCGACCACGCAGAAGTTCCGTCGGTGATGGCCCGTCTTGCGGGTGGGAGCGACAGGAGACGAGAAATAGTTGCAGCGCCTATTCAAGTGTGTGGGTGCTGTAAAGCTTGAAAGTGCGTCTGAAGGGTTCTGCTTCTCCATTGGAATGCGGGTGAAACGGAACACTTGTTTCATGACGAATGCCGTCGCCTTCACAAAATTGTTCAAATTGGTGATCCCTTGTTGCCTTAGAACATGTCCTACCAACCGATCCCTTCTTCTAGTCAAGTTGTGCCACAAAATCCTCTTCTCCACAATTCTATCCAATACCTCCTCATTAGTCATGTGATCTACCCATCTAATCTTCAGCATTCTTCTGTAGCACCACATTTCGAAAACTTCTACTCTCTTCTTGTCGAAACTATTTATCGTCCATGTTTCACTTCCATACATGGCTACACTCCATACAAATACTTTCAGAAATGACTTCCTGACACTTAAAGCTATACTCGATGTTAACAAATTTCTCTTCTGGCTACACTCCATACAAATACTTTCAGAAATGACTTCCTGACACTTAAATCTATACTCGATGTTAACAAATTTCTCTTCTTCAGAAACGCTTTCCTTGCCATTGCCAGTCTACATTTTATATCCTCTCTACTTCGAACATCATTAGTTATTTTGCTCCCCAAATAGCAAAACTCCTTCACTACTTTAAGTCTCTCATTTCCTAATCTAATTCTCTCAGCATCACCCGACGTAATTCGACTACATTCCACTATTCTCGTTTTCCTTTATTTGATGTTCATCTTATGTCCTCCTTTCAAGATACTGTTCATTCCGTTCAACTGCTCTTCCAAGTCCTTTGCTGTCTCTGACAGAATTATAATGTCACCGGGAACCTCCAAGTTTTTATTTCTTCTCCATGGTATTTAATACCTACTCCGAATTTTTCTTTTGTTTCCTTTACGGCTTGCGTAATATACAGATTGAATAACATCTGGGACAGGCTACAGCCCTGTCTCACTCCCTTCCTAACCACTGCTTCCCTTTCATGCACCTCGACTCTTATATCAGCTATCTGGTTTCTGTACAAATTGTAATTAGCGTTTCGGTCCCTGTATTTTACCCCTGCCACCTTCAGAACTTGGAAGAGAGTATTCCAGTCAACATTGTCAAAAGCTTTCTCGAAGTCTGCAAATACTAGAAACGTAGGTTTGCCTTTCCTTAACCTGTCTTCTAAGATTAGTCGTAGGGTCAGTATTGCCTCACGTGTTCCTACATTTCTACGGAATCCAAACTGATCTTCCCCAGGATCGGCTTCTACCGGTTTTTCCATTCGTCTATAAAGAATTCGCGCTAGTATTTTGCAGCCGTGACTTATTAAACTGATAGTTCGGTAATTTTCACGTCTGTCAATACGTACTTACTTCGAGATTGGAATTATCATATTCTTCTTGAAGTCTGAGGGTATTTCACCTGTCTCATACATCTTGCTCACCAGAAGGTAGAGTTTTGTCAGGACTGCCTCTCCCAAGGCTGTCAGTACATATAATGGAATGTTGTCTCCTCCTGGGACCTTGTTTCGACTTAGGTCTTTCAGTGCTCTGTAAAACTGTTCACGCAGTATCATATCTTCCATTTCATCTACCTCCTCTTCCATATCCATGATATTGTCCTCAAGTACATCGCCCTTGTATAGACCCTCTATATACTCCTTCCACCATTCTGCTTACATTTCCTTGCTTGGAACTGGGTTTCTATCTGAGCTCTTGATGTTCATACTAGTGGTTCTCTTTTCTTCAAAGGTCTCTCTAATTTTCCTATAGGCAGTCTCTATCGTACCCCTAGTGAGATGAGCCTCTACATCCTTACGTTTGTCCTCTAGCCATCCCTGCTTAGCCATTTTGCACTTCCTGGCGATCTCATTTTTGAGACGTTTGTACTCCTTTTTGCCTGCTTCATTTACTACATTTTTAAATTTTCTCCTCTCATCAACTAAATTCAAGATATACTATGTCCAAAATTGTTTGCTGCCTCTTTCATTTCTAACCCCCAAACCATATTTATGTACTACGTTTCCTTCTCTCCTTTTCCTGCTATCGAATTCCAGTCACCCATGACTCCCTTCACTATCTGAATAATTTCTTTTATCACATCATACATTTCTTCAATTTCTTCGTCATCTGCAGAGCTATTTGGCATATAAACCGTAGTAGGCGTGGGCTTTGTGTCTATCTTGGCCACAATAATGCGTTCACTATGCTGTTTGTAGTAGCTTACCCGCACTCCTATTTTTTAATTCATTATTGAACCTACTCCTGTATTACCCCTATTTGATTGTATTTCTAACCCCTGTATTCACCTGACCAAAAGTCTTGTTCCTCCTGTCACCTATCCATCTCCCTTTTTAAATTTTCTAACCTACCTGCCCGATTAAGGGATCTGACATTCCACGCTCCGATTAACGAATAAGGGCGATATATATTCTGGTCTAATCCCATTACCAGTACAGGCACTTACATTACCCTGTTTTATATGACATGCGTCCATATCTATTGGCCAAGGAAATGAGTGTTAATGGCGAAATGTTTGTGGCTGCTGTAACTCTCCTGAGTGTCCTGTGTGCGCACATCAAAAAATGTTTCGCTCACCCCAGTTCCCAGAACTCCTGAAGATAGACATTGACTGTGGATATTGTATCACAGGCACAGTCACTTTGACTATTATTTTAGAGATGGCACTAAACCCGCCAAAGATATAAGCAACCATGCATGAGCAGAGCCTATTAGACGGAGGGGGTCTCACAGCCGAGTTCCAGTCATTCCACCAGGGAGGAGGTACACGCCTCGTGTTGTGTGTAGTTCAATGCAGCATTCATCGCTCAGGCACGAGAGAACAGTTTGCAACTCTTCAAAGAACCAGCAGCGCAGTTCATCGAACAGACAGAACTGCTCGAGAATCAACTGCAGTAGAACTGCGGCATGCAGTAAAGGAGAGACTTTGCACAACAGTGAGCTGCCGCCGTTGTCCTTCAGCCTGATGCTACGCCAAGTCAGCACGGGCAGGATGCAGTAGAAGGCTCAAAGCGACCCACTGCGCTGCCGCGCTGAACTCTTCTCACTGTAACGACCTTTGTCTCTGTCACGGTATAGACGCGTGATACCCACTACTAACAAACCTATGCTTGCATAACCTGTCGCAGGCAGAGGGAAATCCGCTACTTCTCGTACTGTCCTACCCGACTATTGCAGAGAGATTTTTCGCTT
Source organism: Schistocerca serialis cubense (assembly GCF_023864345.2). NCBI lineage: Eukaryota > Metazoa > Arthropoda > Insecta > Orthoptera > Acrididae > Schistocerca > Schistocerca serialis. Next base: position 539,007,371 of record NC_064645.1, read on the forward strand.
GGCTCTTGGCTAGGCACTTATCTCCTTCTGTCCTAAAAACCGCTGCCCTTCGTTCAACTTTTGATCCAATCTGTCTCCAGATGAGCGCGTATTAATAGTTAATCACAACCAGACGTAAGCAAAATCGCAGTAGCCGCACCTCACTTAGTGAACACTAACGCTTATGCAGAGATGATAGTAGGCATTTAGCATTGGCCATCATGCCGATGTGGGGATGGAAGGTCTCCACCCATTTCTCAAACCTGAAACATCATTGCTGGCTGAGAGACTTACACGCCACCACTCGTCAGTTATTGCAGTTCATGAACTCCGTCACAAGTTGATTCAACGTGGATTGACGTACCCGTCATCCAAGCTTATTTCTACTCGCTATGCAGCCAACCGATAGCTGTTGTTTCCACAAGAGGTGCAGTATGCATACTAAATATCACATCCTTTACATCACTAAACAACTTCCAAATTTTAGCCTGTGTTATTCCCACTATCGGCGTGCATGGGACAGTAAGCTTACCTAATATGTTCCAAAACGTTGTGCACAAAAACAGTAACTTCCGATGTCCGTACCTCGCATTCTGTTGGGCGCAGAATGGTAGGGTCAAGTGTTTCGGATAGCCCTGGGTTAGGGACTATTTTTATACCCAACAGAATGCTCGATCTAGTGTCACTACCTTACAATACTGGGTCAAACTATCAATATTAGATACTTCCTCCTGCTTAGGCAAACGGAGCAAATAAGTCGGTTCTTTTTACATTTGTTGTGGTCTACGGTGGGCTTCATAGGACTTATGGAAGCACCATTAACAAATGGGCGGTTTCTCGGAAAACCACCAGAAAAAGATGTTTTCACTGTATCTTTGACGTCACCAGTGGTCAAAAACTCACCCGAAGATTCCAATACACTATGCACATCAACTGGCTAAAATTTTTACGCCGGCCGTGGTGGCCAAGCGGTTCTAGGCGCTTAATATCCTGTGTGTGCGGCAAAAACGTAGCTCGGAAAGGAACGTAGGAGGGAGACATGTGCTGTAAAGCGTCTCTGTTATCATCCGGGAACCGCATTTGTTGTACTGAAGCGCATGCAATATTTCTTGCACTTGAAAGCCGGTCCCAGCATTAAAATTACTTTGGCGATATTTCGGTTTCACATAAGTAAAAAATCTAAATTTTACTGACCACGTGAGATACATGCCCTGCTGCAGCATGGAAACGAAGGGAACCAGCTGAAAAATGATACTGTTGGAGCACAAAAAATGCGGGTTTGTTCGTCTTTATTTAAAAGACTACGACTGAAAAGTAGGGTACTAGCTTCCTCATTCTACCTTCCTCAGCAGCTTAAAAAATTTTCCCAGAAATTTTAGCGCGTGACCATGTTCGCACTTTTTTATGCTAAGAGAGAAGAAGACAGAGGCAGTGGCAAAGAGAGGGAAAAGTAATAAATACTTTAAGACAGTAGACAGTCATTCTGTTTTAGAATGAGGGGAGAAGACAATGACAATGTGAGAGAAAGAGAGGGACGCTGTTAGGCGAGCAGTGGTAGTTTCATCTGGTGACTTCAGTTTTATATTTTATGGAAAGAACGACCATAAGAGAAGTTTTTTATATTTTTATTCGTTGTGACAATGATTTTATCAGATGGTCTGCCTCATATGCCATGATGTCCATATGGTTTTACAAATGTTAATCCACGTTTCAGGTATGTGGTTCTGTAATAATTGTAAGGTATATAGTTAACTCATGTAAGCCCTCCCTCAAACCTGTTGTGTTATACCTTCACAGATCTGATGATGGCACCTTCAGAGTGCAAAAACCGGTCATGTAATAAACGATTGAAGTGATAGTGGCTTTTCAATTATTTTAAAAATTTTCCCAGAAATTTGAGCTTGCGGCCATGTGCGCACTTTTTTATGCTGAGAGAGAAGAAGACAGCGGCAATGACAAAGAGAGGGAAAAGTGATAAATACTGTAACATAGTAGGCAGTCATTGTGTTTTAGAATGAGGCGGAAAGATAATGACAGTGTGGGAGAAAGAGAGGGACATAGGGGCAACTGAACATCGTTTACAGTGACAAAACAGTTGTAGAACAAGAGCGGAGGAGACAGCGCAAGGGGGAGGAGATAGGGGATAGGAATAAAGACAAGAAGAAAGTGCAAGTGGGTGAGAGCCAATGATAATGAGAACCAGAGTATATGTCACTGATAACGAGTAAGAGAGAGAAGGTGACAATGTAAAGAGACAGGAGCAATAGGAAGGAAGGAATGAGGTATGAGGGATAAGAGAGTGCAAGAGGGGGACAGTGACTGGAGACTGTGGCTTATGCGTAGGAGACAATGATAGACAGACTCAAAGAGCTAATGTCAATGAGTTGGGCTGAATGAGTGAGTGAGAAAGGTAAACTGGGAGTGGATTGGCATGAGCGACTTACAGCGATGGACTAGTGGGTGTGACTGAGTTAAACTAGGAGAGCTTGTGGGAGTTCGAGGCGAGCCGCACTTTAAAAATATCGCGAATATATTTATACGTAAAAAAATTGTGGGAACATTTTTGGAGGTGCTGAGGAAGGTACAAAGAGGCAGCAGGTACCCAACATTTCAGTCAGAGTCTTTTAAGTAAATAGGAATACATTCGATTTTCTTTTTTTTTTATTTTGCTTCGATAGGAGCATTTTTCCGGCGATAATGTATACAGGGTGGTCCATTGATCGTGACCGGGCCAAATATCTCACGAAATAAGCGTCAAACTAAAACATTGCAAAGAACGAAACTTGTCTACCTTAAAGGGAGAAACCAGATGGGGCTATGGTTGGCCCGCTAGATGGCACTGCCATAGGTCAAACGGATATCAACAGCGCTTTTTTAAATAGGAACCCTCATTTTTTATTACATATTTGTGTACTACGTAAAGAAATATGAATATTTTAGTTGGACCACTTTTTTCGCTTTGTGATAGATGGCGCTGTAGTAGTCACAAACATATGGCTCACAATTTTAGACGAACAGTTGGTAACAGGTAGGTTTTTTAAATTAAAATACCGAACGTAGGTACGTTTGAACATTTTATTTCGGTTGTTCCAATGCGATGCATGTACCTTTGTGAACTTATCATTTCTGAGAACGCTTGCTGTTACAGCGTGATTACCTGTAAATACCACATTAATTCAATAAATGAACAAAATGATGTCCGTCAACTTCAATGCATTTGCCAACACATGTAACGACATTCCTCCTAACAACGAGTAGTTCACCTTCCGTAATATTCGCACATTCATGGACAATGCGCTGACGCATGTTGTCAGGCGTTGTCGGTGGATAGCAAATATCCTCCAACTTTCCCCACAGAAAGAAATCATGGGACGTCAGATCCGGTGCGGGCTATGAAATGGTTCTTCGACGACCAATCCACCTGTCATGAAATGTGCTATTCAATACCGCTTCAACCACACGCGAGCTATGTGCCGGACATCCATCATGTTGGAAGTATATCGCCATTCTGTCATGCAGTGAAACATCTTGTAGTAACATCGGTAGAACATTACGTAGGAAATCAGCATACATTGCACCACTTAGATTGACATCGATAAAACGGGGGCCAATTATCCTTCCTCCCATAATGCCGCGCCATACATTAACCCGCCAAGGTCGCTGATGTTCCACTTGTCGCAGCCATCGTGGATTTTCCGTTGCCCAATAGTGCATATTGTGCCGGTTTTCGTTACCGCTGTTGTGAATGACGCTTCGTCTCTAAATAGAAATCTGTCATCGTCGCGTAATTTCTCTTGTACCCAGAGTCAGAACCGTACACGATGTTCAAAGTTGTGGCCATGCAATTCGTGGTGCATAGAAATATGGTACGGGTGCAATCGATGTTGGTGTAGCACTCTCAACACTGACGTTTTTGAGATTCCCGATTCTCGCGCAGTTTGTCTGCTACTGATGTGCGGATTAGCCGCGGCAGCAGCTCCAACGTCTACTTGGGCATCATCATTTGTTGCAGGTTGTGGCTCCCTGTTTCCTTAAATAACGTAACTATCCGGCGATCGGTCTTGACTATTAGATGATGTCGTCCTGGATACGGAGCAGCATACGTAGCACACGCCCATTGGGCATCAGCCATAGGTCAACACGATATCGACGTTTTCCGCGATTGGTAAACGGTCCATTTTAACACGGGTAATGTATCACGAAGCAAATACCGTCCGCACTGATACCACGTATTTATACATTTGTGACTATTACAGCGCCATCGGTCACAAAGCGAGAAAAGTGGTCCAACTAAAACATTCATATTTATTCATGTACTACACAAATATTTAATAAAAATGGGGGTTCCTAAATAAAAAAAACGCAGTTGATATCCGTTTGACCTATGGCAGCGCCATCTAGCGGGCCAACCATAGCGCCATCTAGTTTCCCCCTTGAAGCTAGACGAGTTTCGTTCTTTGTAGTTTTTTCGTTTGATGCTTATTTCGTGAGATATTTGTCCCGGTCACTATTAATGGGCCACCCCGTATGCACAATAAAGAAAATTTCGTACTGAAATGGTCAGCAGTGTAACAGCGTGGTAGCGACTATTTTCGTTCCCCATCCATCCCCAATCACCCATCTCCAATGAGCTTTCCACCGACCATAAACGCCAATCTCGGTACCTTCCTGTTTAGTCTCAGCGAGACAGCGGACACAGTTGGAGTGTGAGGTCCCAGCAGTCGCGGGGCGCCGGTGGCCGCTGCCAGCGTGCAGGGGCTGGCGCTGCGCCGGTGCGCCAGTTCTTTTTAATTTCATGGCGCCGTAACCGCGCAGTCGCTGCGTTTACCGCGTCGCCGCCTTTAGGGCCGCTGCTCGCCGGCGATATCGTTACGGCGCTCCACAGCCGTCTGCGTCTCCTCTCGCCGGCGGCACTAACTTGCCGGCTCGTAAACCACTGTGCGCGTACCGAGAGCTCGTGCAGCTACCCGTGGCCGAAAATTACTTTTTGCACTCAGAAAACAAGTAGAGTAATCGGTTTTAAGCTGTATATCTTCTACAGCGTGACTCATCCAAGTCATAGTACCTCGTATATTTTGTAATGGCTACCGGATAATGAGGCAAGGTTTTTCTGACGGAAGGGACGCAAAGTGGTGCAGTTGACGCACGGTGCTGGAAGAGGCAGAACACAAAAATTTTTTATTTGCTAAGATGCAGATGCGACAGTAGCCACTTCCCACACACACACTGCATAGAAATTATTAAGCTCCATGTGACATCACGCTAAAACCTTGTAGCACTTTTTTGTACCTTATAGATAGATAGATAGATAGATACACATTCAGTGATCACAGGCCCTGCAGACCACGCGCTGCCTCCATTCCTTCCTGTTTTGCACCCGGTTCCTAGGGCTGCTAGGTCCTTCGCCAGGTCGTTCATCCAGCGCTGCCTTGGTCGTCCAATGGGGCGTTTGTTGTTTGGTTTCCTCTTTAGTGCCATCTTCTCCTGTCTTCCATCTGGCATACAGGCTACATGGCCCACACATTGTATTCTTTAGCTCTTTCAAATGGTTCAAATGGCTCTGAACACCATGGAACTTAACTTCTGATGTCATTAGTCCCCTAGAATTTAGAACTTCTTAAACCTAACTAACCTAACGACTTCACACACATCCATGCCCGTGGCAGGATTCGAACCTGCGACAGTAGCGGTCGCACGGTCCCAAACTGTAGCGCCTAGAACCACTCGGCCACCCCGGCCGGCCTTTGCTCTTTATCTTCTGTAGGACAGTTGGTTGCCGCATCAGAAGGTAGATATCCCCGTTTTTCCTCCTCCTCCATTCTCCGTTATCTAATACTGGTCCCCATATTTTCCTCATTGCTCTTCTTTCAAATATTAATAATTTTTCCCTTTCTCGCTTAGTCGTACTCCATGTTTCTTAACCGTATATTACTGCAGCGCATTTCACTGTGTTGTAGATTTTCATCTTAGTATTCACTGAGATCGATTTAGAGCCAAACGTCTTTTGAGAGAATGCAGGTATTTCGTTCCCACTGCTATTCTTTCCTTGATGTCCATTTTTATGTTGTTGTCCATGGTAAACCAAGATCCCAAGTTTGTACCTTATGTCTTCATTTATTCGTTGGACGTATTCAATCTCTGTCTTCCCTACAGTTTTTAACCCACAATTAGATCTACATACATACTCCGCAATCCACCATACGGTGCGTGGCGGAGGGTACCTCGTACCACAACTAGCACCTTCTCTCCGTGTTCCACTCTGAAACAGAACGAGGGAAAAATGACCGCCTATATGCCTCTGTCCGAGCCCTAATCTCTCTTATCTTGGTGGTCTTTCCGCGAAATGGAAGTTGGTGGCAATAAAATTGTATTGCAGTCAGCCTCTGCAGTTCCCTCGAATACCATGGTCGTTATTCCCTGGTATCTGGACACATGCCCTGTCATCCTGTTCTTTCTTCTTGCCAGTTTTTCTCGTATGTTCGATTCCACGTCAGTCTTGTGGACAACCCACTCACTCCTTATCTTACTAGTCCATCTAATTTCCAATAGTCTTCTGTATTGCCACATCCCAAAAGCTTCGATTCTCCTTGGTTCTGGTTTTCCAACAGTCCATGATTCACTACCATACAATGCTGCGCTTTCGGCGTATATTCTCAGATATTTCTTCCTAAAATTCTTGGTCACGAACGCCCTCTTTGCCTGTACTAGTCAGCTATTCATGGCCCTCTTTCGTCGTCCGTCATGCATCATTCTGCTTCCAAGAGAGCATAATTTCTAAACATCGCCTACTTCGTGATAACGAGTTTTGATGTTAAGCTTCTCGTTATTCTCATTTCTACTGCTTTCCATTACTTTTGTCCTTTCCTGATTTATCCTCAGTTCATACTGACAACTCATTAGACTATTGATTCCATTCAACAGATCCTGTAATTCTTCTTCATTTCCACTGAGAATACCAATGTCATCAGCAAATCTTATCACAGATATCGTTTCACCCTGAAATTCGATCCCAGCCTTGAATCTTTGTTTCATTTCCATCACTGCATATTCGATATGTACTCTGCGCAACAATATTAAAGAATCACCTTTTCGAAAGACCGTAACTGTCTCCAATTGAGACGAATAATTTTGGAAACAACTCAAAGGTGCCTATAATCTTCTTCTATAATGGTACGACGTCATCTTGGGGCTCGGCGACGATTCAGACAGCAAGGTGTCGACATGTGCACAAAAAAAAAAAAAAAAAAAAAAAAAAACCGCCATGGTTCAGAAGCTCATATGAGCTGTAGGTCGGTTGACGAGGACACATTGGCATAAAACTTCACCACAATTGTGCAGAACTCCACCGTGGACGTGTCACACAATGGGAATGTCGTGAGACGCTCTTTTACCCACATTTCACCCATTCTTTTGACGTCTCGGCTATAGGCTTTACCTATAGGCAGTGCTCCTAGATGTAAACTTTCGCTTTCTGAATGTAATAAGAACAAGCCTAGTAGTATTGCCAGCAGCATTAACGACAGAATTGTTATTTTGAACCCAAATATGCTGTCAAGACTTTTGAAGAGTGCTGTGAAATGTGAGTACTCCAGTTGTGAAGATAGTATTGACGTTTCTGAGGAGATTTCAGCAAGGAAGTATCTTTCAAGTCGGTTAGTAATTGCCTGTAACTCGTGTAAGATGCACAGTGATACTATGGCATTTCCTGTAACATAGTCGACCTTACAGTGTAAATATTCAGCTTGCTTATGCTATGCGATGCATTGGATGGGGATGGGGAGCTGCCCAGTCTTTTTGTGCAGTGATGGATTTGCCTCCATCTCCACTGAGGTTTGACAGATACAATAAATTAATACATAATGCTTTATGTGGTGTTAGTGAACATTCAATGAAAAGAGCAGCAGAAGGAACAGTAGCCTTGTCTGAGAATACAGGCAATGTAGCAGCATTTGATGGATCTTGGCAGAAGTAAATTTATTGGCACCTTTGTTTGTGTAAAGAACTTTGATGGCCCAAGTGGAAAATGGAAACTAAAGGAGTTCTAAACATTTTTAGAAAATCAGAAGTCAGTCGAGGTGCAAGGTATGTAGGCTACCTTGGGGATGGAGACTGTAAAGGACACACTACTGTTGTTAATGACAGATAGTATTGGGTCACTCTGATAGGAAAGCTATAATCTGGTGGGCATGTACGAAGAAGAATTGGAGCTCGGCTGAGAAAATTATGTGTAAAGACTTCAGTGGAAAGAAACTGTCAGACGGAAAACATGTAGGTGGTCCAGCTCGTCTTACAAAAAGTGAAATTGATTCTTTGACTCAATATCATGGAATACCAATAAGGAAAAATGTAGCAGGTTTGGAGAACATGAGACGAGCTGTTTGGACAACATGGTTTCACAGAGTGTCAACAGATGAAACCCCACAGCATGGTTTGTGTCCAAAAGGGGAAGATTCGTGGTGCAAGTACTGGTTGAGGAATGCTACAGGAAAACAATGTACCCACAAGCATTCCTTACCACCTGCTGTAATCGAGGCAATTAAGCCTATATATAGGGATCTGGAAAATAAATATCTACTTAGGAAATGTATGCGTGGTCTATCTCAGAATGCAAATAACAGCTTCAACAGCTGTACACGTTTGTATTTGTTTGGGTGACAGTGCTGAAGTTTGGTTTAGTGGATGCAATAATAGCATTCAATGATGGTGCAATTCCAACGATCAATGTTATGAAGAAATTGAACATCCAAACGGGAAGGAATATGGCTTCATCTCTAACTGCAATTGATAAGCGGCAGTAACCGAAGCAGAGGCAGCTGCAGAAGCTGCTACCAAGGAGTCAAGGATAAAGAAAAGAATGAAGAGAAAGGGTATGGAGGATAAGGAAACAGGAGGACCACTGGAGTATGCAACTTGAATGTTCCAAACGACCATAATGGTAAGTTAATATATCTGTAAATATTCTTATGCGATTCACCGAAAACTTGAATTTTCATCCATCAGGTACACTGTTCTCCTAAATGACTGAAGTTAAACTCACAAAAATTGGTACAGATATTTCGAATGACCACCTCTAGGTCCCTTTCCTGAACAATTTATAACATGGTGATAGTGTCGGTGATATTTGAGCTACATTTATAAATGTTTTTCGTGTAGTAAAATAAATTACTTGACTTTTTCACAGATCAGCATCAGGGAAGGAAACTGGAGGCATAAAACACTTACGTGAATGTTGTCTGCGCTCTGACCCTTTTTCCAAGCTGTGCAGTCAGTGGTTCCAAAGAAAATGGTACCGCAGTGAAATAGTGTCCCGTTCTTTATACTATTAGAAATATTGTTGTCAGTTCCAAAATATAATAAATATCTCAGTGAGTTTTTCGGAAATGCTTTGTCTAGTGACCATAATTATGAGGAAGAATTTTGAGCTATCTCTCATTTATAGATCAGTTGCACTATGAGGGTTAAGACAATGCTAAAAATGGAGCCGGTACAGGGGCCTGTCACCTTAATGTTCACCGTAAATTTTTAGTGCGCGGAGATTAACGTGGCGGGTGTGAGGGTGCCTCTGCAGAAAAAATGACGGCACGTCGGTTTACCTGCAGCACTGTCCTCTGGTCGTTTCCTAGGGTTCGCTCTTCTTCACTTCGAACGAATCTCAACGGACCGCCTCCGACCAAAGTCCACCCACGTAACCCTACAGATCACCACCACCTGAATTCCGCCATATAACATCTACGGACACCTACCAAAGTCCACCCGTCAGTAATAAAATCTTCCTTTCTTTATGGTCTGTGCTCCTTTTCCTCGTCTAACAGTGTTTGTTGCCGATAGAAAAATTACAGAACACCGCGGCTGAATAGCGAGGTTTTCCACCTGCGTAGAAAGTCCCACTTAAATAACGCGTCACATTCAGGCACCAACCATAACACAAAACTAATGCTAAAAGCCATCGGCGCCATCTTACTGCTCGTGATATCTCACTCTAAAAACCAGTCTCACAACTTAGTGCCCATGTAATTAGGGTCACATCAGAGGGCCTTTTGAATTACAAAATACTGCTCATGTGGCTAGTCCTTTATTTTGTGCACCTCGTGTTTTAGAAAGAGGCAGAAAATGAGAAAACAGCCCCCTCCTGCAGCGCGTGGTGCCTCTCGCCCCCTAGCAACCACTCGGCTACCCGAGGTTGTAGATCTACACACCAACTGGAATATTCGTTTCGTTGCCACTGCCTCCAGCGATTTTAGAAGTTCCGATGGAATGTTTTCTGTTCCTAGTGGCCTATATAATCTCAATTTTTCCAGAGCCCCTTTAGAATTCCGACTATAATACCAGATCTCCTATCTCTTCTAGCACGTCATCGGCCCTCATACAGTCCTTCAGCGTACTATTTCCACCTACCCACCGTCTCCTTTGCGTATAACAGTGGAATTTCCATTGCAGTCTTAATGTTATCACTATTTCATTTTACCGAAGATGATTTTCAGTTGTTCTATGCTGAGTCGATAATCTCGACAACAATATCTTTATCGATTTCTTCACATCATTCCTGCAGTCATATCGCCTTGGCTACTCAACAATTCCTATTTATTTCGTTCCTAAGATATTAATATATATGGTCCTGCAAATAGCCTAATTTTGCAAGGAAAAGAGTTCTGAAGTTTCTCCAGAAACGTTATAACCAACTGAAGCCATCCACAATTCGTGGGGATTTCATCCAGCAGAGCTGAAAAATGTGCAAGGTAGTTGATTGCAATGTTCCTCCTAACTTTTCAAATAGTTTCAGATATTTTATGTAGGATTAGGATGAGCATGGTTCACCCCTAGGCTAAAGAGCTTCCAAACTAAGTGTTGAAAGTTGATTACAAACGCAGTTTTTTATCTCGGTATTTAAAAGAAACGCCGATTATGATACTTTTGGGAATGCGGATCATACGGCCTAACAAAGATGTTAATTAATGATAGGACACATTCATCAGATCTTAGTGGAAGGACTGGGTAACAATTTCATAACCGTTCGTTTCTTTTAAATAATATCTCGACAAAATTTGTTACCACAGTAAAGTCCACCAATATATTATGAATATTCATAATTTTCTTTATTTTGACAATAAGACATTTACTAGCTGCAGGAATTAAGTTACCTTTTTTCTGTTAAAATAGTGCAAAATTGTGAAAACTTCATCTATATCGAGAATCAAAATTTTGTACTTCTGCTTTTGTAATCCTTTTGGAACATATGGATCATAATGCAAAATTTCATTCTCGATGCAGGCGTTTTATATATTTATATGTCCCCTTTATGTTTCAAAAATTTCAGGAAAACAGTTTACTCAGAGAGGTTCCTTAGATCACAGTCACTGAAATATGAGGACCCAGGCGAATGCCGGCCTGCAGACGGCGCATTATACTTCGAGGTAGCCTTCGGACACCCGATCCGTGAGTATTGGAACAGGGCCGGTACCATTCCCCCCCCCCCCACCCACCTACGTATACGCGCTAGACATGAAATGTTTTCATAACACCGTCACCTTTCCAAAGAATCGTTAGTCGACAAGGTCGCACGCAATGTATCCGGCATGTGTTGACTCTCTAGTCTTTATTACCGGCGCGGGGTTGTGACATAGAGAGAGAGAGTTAGCGCCATCTCTCTCTCTACGCACGCAATGTATCCGGCATGTGTTGACTCTCTAGTCTTTATTATCGGCGCGGGGTTGTGACATAGAGAGAGAGAGAGTTAGCGCCATCTCTCTCTACGCACGCAATGTATCCGGTGGGGTGGTGGAAATGGCTGTATCCAATATGATCCCTTAATTGAGTCACATGTTCGACTTCTACCAATAGGATTCAACTATCCTATGACCTCATTGTAGGACATATATGGGTTAAGTTCCGGGACCTCAGTCTTGGTCACTCAGTCACTCAGAACAGGATCAAATGGAAAAGTAAGTATCATATTTCACATTATTCTATATCGTTCATTATCCTTATTATTCAATGTTTTCTCTTATTCGCTAATATCTAATCATTCATCTTCTTTTTTCAACAGAGTCAAACGCAACCATTCTTAGCTCCGCAGACGCGTCCGAACCTGCATCATCATTAGCTTCGTTAACCATCTCATCCGGACCTACACCAGCGACAGCCGACTCATTTGATCCAGTAGCGACCACGTGGGATCCTGTAGCTTACATGTTGGAGCAGGACAAGGAGTTGCTGCTATCCATCCCACTCAGCAACTTGTGTGATGAAGACGCTCGATCTGCTCACCACACAACGAATTCAACCACTGGGGGTGTTAAAGATCAACTAAATGGTGGTCAGTACTGGATGCCTACATATAGCTCATCACAATCGAACACTCCCGTGATAGTGCAACCACCGAGTTTAGATACTGTAAATAAAAAGAATACGTCTAGTGCGGCTACGCTATTCACCACGACATATAATTTAACCTCCAGTGGTTCCAAACGTGTGAACATTGCTATAGACGTCCATCATGTCTGGGGGATCCAAGCTATAATCGAGATTGAAAATATTTCCAAAAGTGTTAAAGTCCCGATTTCCGAGTTCGACTGGGCCGGGATCTGTCATGCAGAGCGCTGCATCAATCAACAAATGACCACCGAATATGATCCAACTCATCCCCCACCAGAAATTCGTCTTGCCGATGTCACACTTTCCATTACTACTGTATATGATGACTGCGCCTTATGCATTAAATCAGGTGTCGACAGCGTCTATCTAAGGCATCCATCAGTTATCAAATTATTCAACCTAGACTCCTCTATACGGTTTGCTCTCGAGAGACTGAATCGTTGGGTTCCTAGCATAGAGGCAGCATATAGTGATGTTAAAAACTCTCTACGTGTTAATAATATACATATTGACGATTTTGAACAGCGTCTTCGTTCGCATATGGCCATTAAAACTACAGACATCCAATTGAAATGCGTGTGTAAAAAACCAGAGTACTCAGAGTAACCTATCGGATTGCGTGAGATACGTGCAGAATTTATTGCCAACCAAAGAGAATTATTTCGTATATATTGTACAGGTTCTAAGAAGAAACGTGCAGATTATGATAACACCTCAGAAATAGTACATCCAATGTATGATTTTTAAATAAATAATTTATATTTAATCTTATCTCCTGTTTCTCTTTTATTTCAGACCACCACTCCTATTATAATCAAATTGATCCAATATTTTTTTAATTCTACTCAAATTATGACCATCTCACTCTTCAAACATGTGTTCCTCGTGTAGGCAGTATAGCTCAATGGGTTAATTGATTGAACTATACCGGCTACACACAAATATTATTATTATCCTCTCAGTTATATTTTCTATATATGTCAAGTACTTGTTTGTACATGGCTCATTTACTATCATGGCTGGCTGGGTGAAGCACCCTCACCACAAGGACTTCGTTGTCGGTGACTGGCCATGTGAAGATTCAAGTGAAGAGCAGAAGAAGAAGAAGAACAAGAAAATGGAATTCTCCTTCCCGATAATATAAGAGCAATTATTGTAGGCCCATCCAACTGCGGCAAGACTAATGTCCTCATGACTCTCCTAACTCATGTGCAAGGTGTCCGACTTGAACATGTCTGTCTACTCTCAAAAACACTCTTTCAACCCAAGTATCAGCTATTGCATGAGATATTTCGAGGTGTAGATGGCGTTACATACACAACATTCAGTGAAAGCTCTGATATCCCCCCACCTGAAGAAACAAAACCAAACACAGTATTCATATTTGACGATGTTGCAGTAGAAAACCAAGACCAAATTCGCAATATTTCTCTTTCGGTCACCATATGGGTGCTGACGTATTTTATCTAAGTCAAACATATTCCAGAATCCCCAAACAACTTGTTAGGGATAACGCAAATCTCATTATAGCCTTCAAGCAAGACAATCTTAATTTAAGACACATTTACCAAGCACATGTGGGGCCGGATATGTCGTTCAATGATTTCTTAAAGATACGTGCAGACTGTTGGAACCATTCACAGTATGGGTTTCTCGTTATTGATAAAACAAGAAAACTGTATGATGGTAGATACAGACGAAACTTTCAAGAATTTTTGCATATATAACAAGGTAATAGACGTTAGCACATCAGTCTACGTCATACCATGGGCAAATTTGCGCGTATGTCCACCTCTCAACCTGAGATGATTGGTGTACACAGACAGAACATTCGCTTGTACATGGATGCGAAAATTCAAGCTATGGCTCTTAAAGTTGCAAGTATGCGCAGGGAACTAGAGACCTATTACCAATCCCTTCTGAGAATGGTGAATCAGTTAAATGAGCTAGTTAATCAAGTCAGTAAGAAAGTAACCGACTTAACTGAAAAGGTCGATCATATTCAGAGAAAAATAGATGTAGACCTAATTGTTGTCGATAAGGGCGATCGTGATCATACTAAGAAGCTGAAGAAAATGAATGCATATATAAAGCCTCATGTCGCAGAGACGTCTGATTAGTATACGTTGAGATGTCGACGACCAAACAGAAAATCATTCAAGCCCGTAAAGCAGTCCGAGAGAAATTACGCTTGCTTAGGTTAGGGTATATTGGACGTCAGCAAACACTAAGAGAGACCTTTAAGCCCGTTACTGAGTCTCTCCGACAGCTCTCACCAAAAACAAAAACGACCCAAAACGACAGTCAAGCCATTGATGAATTCATTATTAGTCACGCACCAGCCCAGATAGATAGAACATTCGGCGTTAGCCCGGGAAGACCATACATGTTGGGCACGCATCCCATAACTGTAACAGAAGACAAAATACAAATAGCTGATAGACAGTTTGACCGAACACCAGGCTTAATGAATCTTATTTTCCTAAGACCAACTAAAAACCTATAAATTATTCAGTTAGTGATAAGGACACGTACTGTCAAATACCACACATGACTGGTGTACACAAGATTACCAAAAGCCTAACCAACAGGAAGTATAAAACCATTATAAAACCAATACTTGAAGACCAAAACAACAACAACGGTGCCAGCAGCGGAGATGGTATTGACATTGGTCTTAAGACAGTGAACAATCGAGTCCCTCAGTATATATATTATGACGATCCCAACGAACTAATAGATCGACAACGTCTGCTCATGGCATCAGCTGCTGCAGGTAACACAGCTCATTCGAACTACGGTCTCCATACTTATTCGATGATACCTCTCTCTCGAAGCTCAGAGATTATGGAGATAACTTCATTCGAATGAATTTCAATTGGATGTCTGTAGTTTTAATGGCCATATGCGAACGAAGATGCTGTTCAAAATCGTCAATATGTATATTATTAACACGTAGAGAGTTTTTAACATCACTATATGCTGCCTCTATGCTAGGAACCCAACGATTCAGTCTCTCGAGAGCAAACCGTATAGAGGAGTCTAGGTTGAATAATTTGACAACTGATGGATGCCTTAGATAGACGCTGTCGACACCTGATTTAATGCATAAGGCGCAGTCATCATATACAGTAGTAATGGAAAGTGTGACATCGGCAAGACGAATTTCTGGTGGGGGATGAGTTGGATCATATTCGGTGGTCATTTGTTGATTGATGTAGCGCTCTGCATGACAGATCCCGGCCCAGTCGAACTCGGAAATCGGGACTTTAACACTTTTGGAAATATTTTCAATCTCGATTATAGCTTGGATCCCCCAGACATGATGGACGTCTATAGCAATGTTCACACGTTTGGAACCACTGGAGGTTAAATTATATGTCGTGGTGAATAGCGTAGCCGCACTAGACGTATTCTTTTTATTTACAGTATCTAAACTCGGTGGTTGCACTATCACGGGAGTGTTCGATTGTGATGACTTATATGTAGGCATCCAGTACTGACCACCATTTAGTTGATCTTTAACACCCCCAGTGGTTGAATTCGTTGTGTGGTGAGCAGATCGAGCGTCTTCATCACACAAGTTGCTGAGTGGGAAGGATAGCAGCAACTCCTTGTCCTGCTCCAACATGTAAGCTACAGGATCCCACGTGGTCGCTACTGGATCAAATGAGTTGGCTGTCGCTGGTGTAGGTCCGGATGAGATGGTTAACGAAGCTAATGATGATGCAGGTTCGGACGCGTCTGCGGAGCTAAGCATGGTTGCGTTTGACTCTGTTGAAAAAAGAAGATGAATGATTAGATATTAGCGAATAAGTGAAAACATTGAATAATAAGGATAATGAACGATATAGAATAATGTGAAATATGATACGTACTTTCCCGTTTGATCCTGTTCTGAGTGACTGCACTGGAGGTTGACTGGTGCTTCATGATTGTTCTTCTTAGTCTTCCGCTGACTGAGTGACCAAGACTGAGGTCCCGGAACTTAACCTATATATGTCCTACAATGAGGTCATAGGATAGTTGAATCCTATTGGTAGAAGTCGAACATGTGACTCAATTAAGGGATCGTATTGGATACAGCCATTTCCACCACCCCACCGGATACATTGCGTGCGTAGAGAGAGATGGCGCTAACTCTCTCTCTCTCTATGTCACAACCCCGCGCCGGTAATAAAGACTAGAGAGTCAACACATGCCGGACACATTGCGTGCGTAGAGGGAGATGGCGCTAACTCTCTCTCTCTATGTCACAACCCCGCGCCGGTAATAAAGACTAGAGAGTCAACACATGCCGGATACATTGCGTGCGACCTTGTCGACTAACGATTCTTTGGAAAGGTGACGGTGTTATGAAAGCATTTCATGTCTAGCGCGTATACGTATGCGGAAAGGGGGGGGGGGGGGATTGGTGACGGTATTTTGGAATGGTACCGGCCCTGTTCCAATACTTCCGTGACAACAAGTCGTGAAATTAACACCGGCTCCACTACAACATAAATAAAACCTCCCTCCAGTAAAGCAGGGCTAATACAACAGTTCATTGGAACATCTCAAAAGACACTGTACTCAAGGCTAGAACAGAAGTGGGCAAGAGAAAATTAACACTATCACAACAAAAATATTAAACTAAAAAAAAATCGTGTTAAAAACTAATTAAACATGCCAAACGATGCAAAGTATCTTATCTGGGTGCAAAGCACCAGATACCGGTTACCTCAACCTTGAATAAATGCTCGGCTAGAAAATACAAGTTAACCACAACAACAAGTAACTAGCACTTAAAGTATGCCCGAAGGATTACTCAGGCAACCGTTAACTACAACCAGACAATAATCACAAATTACTAACGCTTCCTTACAACAGTTGTTATTACGACGAAGGGGTGCTCCCTTCTTGACAAAGAAAAGCTGAACAGTTAAAGTGTAAAATAACATACGCGGGTCGCAAGGCCCTTTGAAGGGAATTAAACTCTAATAACACTAAAAGGACTTAACCCAAAATTATCTCCCTGCGGTATTTGCTTTTTTGATTTAAGAGGAATTATCCTTAATGGATCCAGTAGTTTGCCTATGAGAGAGAGGGTTGAGCACACGTGACAAAAGTTCAGAAATAGACACTGCCAAAACAGCACTGCTGAACGGACGGTGGAGGGTTGAGCACCAAAGCAGTCAGTAATCACTAAACTGGAGAAACACAAGAAAGAGCCACCGGCTGAAGCTGGTATCAGACAAATGTCAAAGAACGCTCACCGTTAAAACAGTTAGCGGCAAGTCCCAAGTTCTATCCTGTATCACGCACAGCAAGGAAGGCGGGCGAACGTCGGGTCACACTATTCATCAAACGGTCCGACCGGAATACACTAGCAACGGGTGGCACGCCCCATTAACTGCCACAGAACAAAATTGGCTCTGAGCACTATGGGACTGAACATCTATGGTCATCAGTCCCCTAGAACTTAGAACTACTTAAACCTAACTAACCTAAGGACTGCACATAACACCCAGTCATCACGAGGCAGAGAAAATCCCTGACCCCGCCGGGAATCGAACCGGGGAACCCGGGCCACAGAACACCATACCGACGGCGCCAACACACGGGACCCTCTCCTGGAACATACGCACACCGGGATAGCTTGGCACGCTATTCCAAAGCAAGCACGCTGCACCGCGTAGGACGTGCTCTCCATGAGGCCCACCGCACACTGCACGCAGCAGAGGCACGGCAGAGCTCAGTGGTGGCCAAGCGCTCGCGGAACACAGAACGCCCAGCAGTGTCCACCGCGAGTCTGTCTATGACTTAGATTCCGATTCTGATTCGGAACTCAGGAGTATTATTTTATTGTACATTGCATACACTGCTCTGCCTCTGCTGCGTGCAGTGTGCGCCGGGCCTGACTCCCCTCAACCCTCGACGCGACTGCAGTCTCCACCGTTCCTCCGCCAGAGAGCACTAGCTCCGCAGCTACACAAAGACGGTGCGAGGTACCGACCTCGCCACACTGCTCAACGATGGCAACGACTCTCTGTGAATTTGAATGTAAACACGGGAACAAAATATCGTTCCCGATACAGTTTCCTCCTAGGTCCTGGAACTTCTGACATACTCTTTTTACCAGGTTCCAGCTAAGAATGTTCGTTTGAATTATTCGTAGTTTACGAGTCTGCGTTACTTTCAATGAAATGCTTGGATTGTGTACTTGTCTTGTTGGTTTCGACGTCTTTTCTCCACCAGTTCAATGTTAATTGGCTGCATAATATTACTTGCTTCATTGCAAAAGTTCCAGGAGTCAATGTGAAGAGCCAATGGTATTAAATAATTTACACCAACCAATAGTTTGCATTTTGCGTTAATGTTTATAGTGTTCCAGAACGTTCGTACCATGGACAGTACAAAGAAACTGACTTTAAGATTATGTAATCGAACTAACTGAAAACAACTGCCACTCTCGAACTCATAGGCTTACTGCATATATTTCTTAACAATACAATTGCTTCACAATACAAGTTCTTTGAAAGTACCGGTATTGCCCAACAAAGCCACATTATTTGAGTTACATTTAAATTTGGTTGTTTCATAAGAAATTACTGCTGCAATTTTAATTGTAATAAGTGACTGATTATAACAAATTAGAAATCTAAAAATGCGTTTCTAATTTACTATGGAAATTATCCTACAGAAATGTGGATAAAAATACTTGACACAAAATGATTAAAGCTCGTTAATTGCAAAAGGAATTTTGATGCTAACATATGTTGGAGTACTTTACTTATTGCGGAAATAAATTTTGAGGTTCAAATTTTACATAATAATCTCGTTTTGACCATACAATCGAATTAATAGTTTGTTTATGACAAAAGAGTCTAGAACTCATTGTAATTAATTCTGGTTTGAGTTTTTATAGGAACATAATATTCTGAGAGTGAACGTAATTTCCAGTTCACCAATTAGCCACAAAGTTAATTTTCAGCTATTACAGAATAATAGAATTTTGAAAATTAATTTTCTATTTCATGACTGAACTGATTTTAACATTAACGTTTCTAAGTGATTACTTTCTGATAGTTACATAAATGAAACAATTGATTTTTCTGTAAATGTCGTAAAATTGATAGCTACAATAAAATAAGATACTTTTCCACTAATTAAAAATTCCTGTTGATTGTACTTAAATGAGCTGTAGTTGTCCAGATGGGTGTGTTGCATTTTAAGTATCTCGTGTGTAATGCTGCTTGATACAATACGGAGCACTAAAAGATGTTTTTTTTTTAATTTGCTATACTTTGAAATGTGTATTTTATAATACGTTTAAGCGTGGTACCGAATACTTCATATAAGGGTCCCCACATTTGGTCCTATCACAAAGTGACGGGGGCTTCCTGGCACTCTAAACGGGAATCGTTCGGAACGGCAAAGAATGCAGCTGGATAAACTGATCCTAATTCAAAGACTTCTGCTAGATACACCTGTCATCAGTGTAACATTAATATGCTCTTAAAATACCCCCAAGTATGTGTTAAAGTGACGAAAGAGGTTTGATGACAGTAAAAGTTGCAGAAAAGAGAAGCCCCAACGAAAACTGCCGTGCTTGCAAGGTGTAGCTGCATTGTCACAATGCATCAGCAAACTATCACACAAATGAGGGTCGCAAAACACTGAATAACAAGTTACCGGCACTTCTTCTTCTATCGAATAATCCATTTGGAGGGTACGATGAATTTATTTTGGCTACTCTTCATTGTATTAGATTTCCTTTGTTTCCAAATTTCCTTCATCCTTTTACATCTACATCTACATGGATACTTTGCAAATCACATTTAAGTGCTTGGCAGAGGGTTCATTGAACCACTTTCACTATTCTCTATTATTCCAATCTCGAATAGCGCGCGGAAAGAATGAACACCTATATCTTAACGTAAGAGCTCTGATTTTCCTTATTTTATCGTGGTGATCGTTTCTCCCTATGTAGGTCGGTGTCAACAAAATATTTTCGCATTCGGAGGAGAAAGTTGATGATTGGAATTTCGTGAGAAGATTCCGCCGCAACGAAAAACGCCTTTCTTTTAATGATTTCTTGCCCAAATCCTGCATCATCTCTGTGACACTCTCTCCCATATTTCGCGATAATACAAAACGTGCTGCCTTTCTTTGAACTTTTTCGATGTACTACGTCAGTCCTATCTGGTAAGGATCCCACACCGCGCAGCAGTATTCTAAAAGAGGACGGACAAGCGTAGTGTAGGCAGCCTCCTTGGTAGACCTGTAACATTTTCTAAGTGTCCTGGCAATAAAACGCAGGTTTTGGTTAGCCTTCCCCACAACATTTTCTATGTGTTCTTTCCAAATTAAGTTGTTCGTAATTGTAATACCTAGGTGTTTAGTTGAATTTACTGGTTTTAGATTAGACTGATTTATCGTGTAACCAAAGTTTAACCAGTTCCTTTTAGCACTCATGTGGATAACCTCACACTTTTCATTATTTAAGGTCAACTACCACTTTTCGCACCATTTAGATATTTTTTCTAAATCGTTTTGCAGTTTGTTTTGATCTTCTGATGACTTTGTTAGTCGATAAACGTCAGCGTCATCTGCAAACAACCAAAGACTGCTGCTCAGATTGTCTCCCAAATCGTTTGTATAGATAAGTAACAGCAAAGGGCCTATAACACTACCTTGGGGAACGCCTGAAATCACTTCTGTTTCACTCGATGACTCTCCGTCAATTACTACGAACTGTGACCTCTTTGACAGGCAATCGGAAATCCAGTCATATAATTGAGACGATATTCCATAAGCACGCAATTTCACTATGAGCCGCTTGTGTGGTACAGTGTCAAAAGCCTTCCGGAAATCCAGGAATGCGGAATCGATCTGAAATCCCTTGTCAATAGCTCTCAGCACTTCATGTGAATAAAGAGCTAGTTGTGTTTCACAGGAACGATGTTTTCTAAACCCATGTTGACTGTGTGTCAATAGACCGTTTCATTGGAGGTAATTAATAATGTCCGAACACAATATATGTTCTAAAGTCCTGCTGCATATCGACATCAACGATATGGGCCTGTAATTTAGTGGATTACTCCTACTACCTTTCTTGAATATTGGTGTGACCTGTGCAACTTTCCAGTCTTTGGGTACGGATTTTTCGTCAAGCGAACGGTTGTATATGACTGTTAAGAATGGAGCTAATGCATCAGCATACTCGGAAAGGAACCTAATTGGTATACAGTCTGGACCAGAAGACTTGCCTTTATTAAGCGTTTTGAGTTGCTTCATTACTCCGAGGATATTTACTTCTACGCTACTCATGTTGGCAGCTGTTCTCGATTCGAATTCTGAAATATTTACTGCATCTTATTTTGTGAAGGCATTTCGGAAGGCTGTGTTTAGTAACTCCGCTATAGCAGCACTGTCTTCGATAGTATCTCCATTGCTATCGTGCAGAGAAGGCATTGATTGTTTCTTGCCGCTAACATACTTCACATACAACCAGAACCTCTTCGGGTTTTCTACCAGGTTTCGAGACAAAGTTACGTTGTGGAAACTGTTATAGGCATCTCGTATTGAACTCGGCGCTAAATTTCGAGCTTCTCTAAAGGATCGCCAATCTTGGAGATCTTAGGGTGTTGATCTCTTTCTTCTTCAGTCCTCTTTCGTCTAGTTGTTTTCTTTCTCTCCTGAAATTCTGCCTTTTGAACTCCCTTTCTGAAATGTGCTCTATTTTCTATTGTGTCTATTGTAATTCCTGCGTTTTCCATGTCCATTTCAGTCCCAATGAAACATGCAGGCTTGGAATTGTAGCTATTGACTAATGTGAATATCCGCTTGGTTAGATGCTGTTATCCATTCTCAATATATTTCCAAAAAACTGTAGTCTTCTCTTCCTCTTTATATCAGTTACTTCATCAGTTTTCATGTATAGCTCTCTGTTTGATCTTAACCTGTATTCAGTATTATCGTGTCTTTTAGCGCCCAATATTTTCCTTAGAATTCTTCTTTCGACCTTGTCTAGTTTCTCAAAATCGCCTTTTCTTGTTAGTTTAAGTGTTCCTGCTGCATACAGAGCTTCACGTTTGGCCACTGTTTGTTAGTGTCTTAATTTCGTGTTCCAGGACAACGATTTTAAGATATTTTGTTGCAAAGGTTTTGGTTACATGGAACACTCTTTCCATTTTGTGCACTCTAGTTAGTATAGCTGTATTTTCTTTTGCATTGTATGCAATCCACTCTTCTAGGTATTTAAAGAAATCTGTTTTGCGTATAGGATTGATGTCAACTGCACTATTTTGAGGAGCATCACCGATGTTTGTCATGAGAATTGGTTTTTCAAAGGATATTTGTAGTCCTACTTTGGCTGCTTGCTTTTTCAGTTCTCTTATTTGTTCTTGGGCATGATTTAGTGAATCTGTAATCAATGCCGTGTCATCTGCGTAAGCTAAACAGTTGACAGTGATCTTGTTTGGATTTCTTCCTAGTTGAATCCCTTTAGTATTGCCAGCCTTCCTCCATTATCCGACTACCTTCTCTAACACACAACTGAAAAGCAGAGGTGACAAACCATCTCCCTGTCGGACACCTGACTATTTCAAACGATTTTGAGAACTCTCCCCTAAATATTATTTTCGACTTTATACTTGCCAAAGTTGCTTTAATTATTTCAGCTGTTTTAGTATCGAGTTCCAATTCTTTTAAGATATCAGGCAGTGTATTTCTGTCAATTGAATCATGGTTTTTTTAATCCACAAAAGTAATTACATATTTTAAGTTCCTGACCTTTCTCATTTCTATTATGTAAGTATAATATTTGTTCTGCACATGACCTTCCCTTCCGAAATCCAGCCTGATACTCTCCTAGTTGTCTGTCAAGTATTTGTTCTGCTCTTTTTACAAGCGCCTTAGACAAGATTTTATAGGTCACTGGTAAGAGGGAGATTTCCCTATAATTGCTACTGCCTGTTTTCGTCCCTTTTTTATACAGTGCATGTATTAGTGCAGATGTCCACTCTGGTGGTAAGCTATGTGTTCTCCAGATTTCTTTGAGTATTTCTGATAGGCATTGTATCATTTGTCACTAAAGTACATCCATAGTGCAGCTACTATGTTATTCTCTCCAGGTGCTTTATTATTTTTAAGGCCTTTTATGATTTCTTTTATTTCTTCCGTGGTTGGCGGCTTTGAGTCCGATGATGTTGGGTTTACAACATCGAAATTAAATTTATCTTTCGGTGGATCACAGTTATGTAGTGCTTCAGAGTATCTGGCAAGTATTCTACAGGTCTCTGTGCTATTATTTGCATTTTTTCTGCGTTTTTGGATCCTTGAAAAATAGACAAGGTGAAGTGTATTTCTTTAAGCTACTTTTGAAAGTTCTGGTAAAGATCTTAGTATTGTTCTGTTTGAAGTTCAAGTTTATTGATGGTAGTCGGTCTTTCATGTACTGTACTTTGATATTTTTAAACTATTTAGATGCTTGCTTCCGGGCTTCTTTTAGGGAGTTCTTTTTTTTAGCATTTTTATTTGCATTCCATACGTTCCAAGGTCAGTGTCTTGTTAGGATTGGTTCGTCACACTCTTAATTACACCAGACACATTTCCATTTTTAGTTAAGGAGAATGGTTTCTTCTGCTGTCTGTCTATGTCTTTTTGAAGTTGTTCGCATGTTTTAGGTGTTCTCTTTTCCAAAAGTGTCCGGAAATTACCTTACTTAGTTAATTTCTGAGTGTCAAACTTTTTAGATTGATATTGGCTCTTTCCTTTATATATAGACCTAATTTTGAATTTAACGATAGACAGATAGTGATCTGAATCTTAACTTGCACTCTTAGCAACTTTTACATTGAGTATCTCTGATGTAGACTGCCTGATTATAGTAACATGGTCAAGTTGTTTCTCCCCACAGACTGGATTCGGGGATACCCACGTAGTTTGTTTCCTAGGGAGTTTTTGAAAAATGTAGATTTTAGAACAATTTCATGTTCTCTGCATGAACTAATAAATCTTTATCCACTCGTATCGGTTCTTTGACGCTCACGGAATTTGCCTACTATGGATCGGTGATGACGTTCTTTGCCGATTAGAGCAGTAAAGTCTCCCAGCAATATTTTTGTGTTTTTGGATGAAATTTGGTCTGAGGTGTTTGACAGGTCCTAGCAAAAAAATTCTGTTTCTACTTTTTGTTTTCTGTTTTTCTCATTTGTTGGTGCATGTGTATTTACAATGGTATGCAGTTTGTTTACTGATTTGGAGGTTAATGTTGAAAGACTTACGTTGATAGATTTAAATTCTACTACTGGGTTTAGTATGACAGGGAACATTATCTCGGACGGCCGAAGGAGACGTGATCCGAAACGCTTCGATTCATTGTAATTACACTAACAGAGAATAAATTGGAGACAATTTTGTTAATGTTGGTGTTATAACTCTTTATATGCACAAATTCACGTATGCAAATTTGAATCGATAAAGCAGATGATGTTATAAACAACGACAATGTGATAGCCACAGTGTGTATACGTGTATTTAGAAACGCTGTGTGAAATGATAATGATCCAAACACACTGCTATTTTCTACTGATAGGGTTTATTGCTGTTATAATTCTTAAATCAGTACTATAACATATGGGGTGAATCGAAATAGTTTTCAAATTTTAAATAGTAAGTTGATAATTCCGAAAAGAAATGTGGGAAACAAAATCATGTTACATTATATTACAGGTCTTGTCTCCAACTTCGAGCCTATTGTTAGTACCTAGTTTGTGCTTTTATAACACACAAATAAATGAAGACTTAGTGTTTTATCCACCACACAGAGAGAAGTCAATACAAACGGCAGTGTTAACCTCGGCAACTTTTTTTCGACTTACTGGTCTTTGTCGTGAATAGCGAAGTGTTGAAATATGTTTTGCATCCAGGAGAATAAAAAGACAAAAAATTATATGGTCCAAAAGGTTGTAGTTTAGCTACAAGCTCCGGAACGAAGATGAAGAACGCAAGAGCAGAGAAGGCGGTAAGACGGCGTCGGCCAACAGCTTGCTGACAAGGACCGCACCACGACAGGAGAGCCCTCTACCCGAAGGGAATATAAGCGCTGCTCGTGCCATCTTCGCGCAGTACCAGACCGGGAATCGCACAGTTGTAGGGCGACACTACAATGGCAGTTATTAGTGATCCATATCCACTGCTAACAAGAACATTGTCTATAGCGAAGAACATTACTTGTTTGCATGACGCCCATCGCTTGCAACAGCGTCGTAATTTCAAAGTTAAGTATTGTCTATCTTCTTTATTGTAATAAAAACTAATAACGTGATTTGATTGATCTGCTGTATAGTATTCCGAGAACGCAGCATCCTTTAGGCACCTTATACGATACGAGTGGGCAGGACCCCACTTAAAATGTTTCATTCGTTACAAAAACAAAACAAAAAAAAAAAAAACGTTGCATGAGCTGTGGTTTTCTATTCTACTGACCAAGCCAATTTGATGTATCTCTATTAGTTTCTTATAACATTAAAATGATGACCTTGGTATGTTTGTTACTACGTTAAGCATCCAACATCTGTAAGTCGTACACCCAGAAGTAACGAAGTGCTTTCGAAGAACATCTCTTTGCTAAAAATTGACTCTCCGTTTCATAAAATAAACATGTTTGACTCGCCTTGTTTTTCAAAGACGAAACATCAGCATAACCTTTTCCTTCGAAATAACAAATTTTACATGCTTACAATCTAAATGACTTCTCACTTTTTCCGTACGATTTAATCAGCTCATTGTTCTCTAGTTTAACAACGATGTCAAACGGTTCTTCATGTCCGTCAAATTCTTGGTCCTCTACCGAAGAAAAACTGATGACTACTCTTTATGCGTCCCCACAAATAACGAAAACACGACCATACATTTTCACTCAGCCGAAACAGAAATGATGATACAATGTACTTTAAAACTGACCTTTTTGTTAAAGAAACTGAACTGCAAATTTGGTTTTGGTTACTTTCTACCAGATTTCGTTTTTATTTACCCCATTGCTTGCATTCTTCAGATTTTATGGTATTTACTTCTCAAATTTACAGACGAATCCTCTTCAAAAACTGTATCTTACCAAATTGCCATATCCTGGAAGCTAAAGTGATCTAATAAGTACAGTTTTAAATAATGTTATCGTTATTAAAGTGAAACAATTTGCATATTGTATTGTGGTAAAACAGTTTCTTCCTATATAAAATCTCATACATTCCCCTTATGTTTGTTCAAATCGTATGCATCTGTGGCATTTTTATTACAATTGTAGGCATCTACGGGGAGAGGGGGGGGGTGGGGGGGTGGGGGTGAAGGCAAGCTCGATTTGCGTGGGTGGAGGATCCGTACCTTACAGCTCCGTGTTGATTGGGAGCTACACGGCATAGGCTGAAGGTCAAGTGAGACCTTATTTTGTCAGGAACGTACAAAAATGTCATTTGAGTCGTGAATTACTCGAGCTCACATTTTTATTCTCGCTAGAAGAGGGATCAAATTTACCGGCTACAGCGGCTATGTGGGGTAGCTACGACTACGAAAAGTTAGATGGCAGCGGACGTCGTTAATTATTCAAACGGTGCAGAGCTGCCTGAGAAAGGCGTGCGACGTGTGGCAGGGTGGTGGAGAGAGAAGGGATTTAGGGAGTAGTGGGTGGGGGGGGGGGGGGAGGGGGGGGAGGGGGGGTAGGTGCGGCTGGCCAAGCCGGTAAGTAAGTTAGAGGCTGCAGGCCGCCGTCTCCCGGGACTGGGAGAGCTGAGCGGGCCCGTGAGATCTCCAGGGATCAGCCGGTTGCGAGGCGCTAATGAAGACGGACGGGACGCTGGCCACACACGCTACCGCTTCCTCCGATAGCTGCCGTCACGGGCTGGGGCAATCACCTAGTCTGATGTGACTGCCGTTCAACACGAGCTAGTGAATCTGGTCACTGTGTGGATATCAGGGTGGATTTAAACGGGCCAGGTAGTAAGGAATTGCGCCTGTATGTAGGAAGAGCAGTGTTTTTAAATAACTACAGCTGATAGACACCACACTGGGAAAAATTAGTCACTGGTTTTCAGAGTAACGCCGTCTCAGCTGCATAAGGAAGACAATCTACAAGATGCTTCGTGGAACTCATATCCATCTGAACCCTCTCATTGATGCCCAGATCCTTTAACGCTATCAAATTGCAAGGATGTCTATAGCTTGTAACATTATGTGATTGTCTTATCATTTTAAATCATTCACTAATCGAGCAGTCGCTCGGCAACAGCTACAGTTAGCAAATAATGTTGCGAGAATGCAAAAGGTGAACGACCTGTGACGTAACTTGTTTATTGTCGAAGCGCCGTCAGAGATGCTGTGAGTTATTGACTTTGAAAACCGCGGTGCGAAAAAACGGACAGAAGAAGAACACTTTTTTACACATTTCTTTTTTGATGTACGAGATATTCTCGATGAACAGTTACTCATTCTTCTCTTGTCTCCTGTAACTTGTGTCGGACGCGCATGACTTGCCGCCGTATTATTATCGTTAAAAATAATATTGTTTTAGTGTAAAGTAAATGTGTAATACTAAAAGTGCCTAGCAGTAGATTTATTGTGCGACGTGTATGTGAAAACGTCGAAGGAATTGTTTTCATTACGAGAAGTGCCAGTCAAAACGGCATCCATGTTAAATCCTTCATTGCAGTGTAAGTTCGTCTATTAATTGCCATAAATTCAGACTTAAATGGAACTGGTGTATGAACTATTTATATAATATAGAATCTATGTCTCACTCCTTCATGAAGTTATTTAATTTTCTTTATGTTTCTTCCAAATAGAGAGTTCACAGTCACGAATTCATTCGTCGAGTTCGGACGGAAGTTGCATGCGGCGAAATATTTTCTCCGCACCATATTCTACTGGTAAATGCATGATAAACTACGGTCCCTTAGGAAATTCATGTTGAGCTATCCAAAAATAATTATATTTTGAATAGGCATTTACTCTCTTCCGCAATGCAACTTCCGACTGATCAGACGATCCAACAAGAAACAGCCGCACACGGTCGGCGTTCGCAAATATGTTTCCACCGCTGATTATAGCTATATGTTACAGCACAAAAGTAAACATATTGTTATAATTAGCGGCTACGAACGGGGACATTCATAACTGTAGGTTTATGTATACACATTACGTAAACATATCGTTATAATTGGCGCCCGAACAGGGACCCGAATTTAAAAAAAACTTAAAGGAATAAAAATTTATGTAAGATAGGCATTGTGGAAATATTCATAAATAATTGTAGCTAATCTTGTGCTTTTTATTTGTTACATGACATCAAACGCCATCCAATAAAATTTCCATTGAGCGAAAGAAACGAGATATACAGAGAAAATTACGGAAGAGAGATTTTTTTTTGGAACAGAATTTGTGCGAAAATCTAGTTGCAACGCCCAAGGCAGTCATCAACAACGTAAGTTAAAATTTCGTTAGCCATAGCCAAGCTTCCTTAATTTCATCCGACATTAATCAATTTGTGACGATCTTTAGTAGTTGCAGTAAAAATTTGCTTTGAATTCAGTAGATTGCATTTAGTAGAGTAGAAATTTCTTCAAGTATTGTTTAAATTACATTGTTGTGTATTGCATATCAATGGTTTTTAAATGTCCGCTGCCAGTTCACGGAGCTGACCAGCCTTAGTTTTCATTTATTTTGACCAGTGTGCAGCCATACTTTCTTTACGGTCCAGAATAGTCTCTTGTTCTCGTGACGTGCAACTCCCGACATTCTGAACTTGGACGTAGCAGTGACAACCGACTCGCAACCGATAAATTACATCTCTGTCGGCAGCTGACGGCCGTAGCTCAAACGAACTTCATTGACTTACTGTTTATAAATAAGTGAGCTATGGCAGACGATAAAATGTCATCACTAGATTCAAATGAACAGAATGAAACGAGTGAAGTGTCGCGTCGCTTACGGTCCCGCACAATAATTAGTAGGGCTGAGACACCAATCGAAACAATTGTAGAAAGTGAAGTGGGAAATCTTACGGACTTTGATGCCTCACACCATAATGTTACTGGTACTGAACTAGACAATGCCAGCATAGTTTCTGCCACTAGTAGTCGTAGCCATATACCGGTTACAAGGGAGGCAGGTGAAAGCAATTCAGGGGTAGTGACAGACGATGTATTCAAACAGCTACTGAGTCAAATAAGTCAAATGATGCAGGACGGAAATCGCCAAATGTTAGCCTCGCTTGAAGATAAACAGTCTACAGTAAGCGAAGAAATAAAAACTGTTAGAGAAAACGTAGCCAAAGAAGTAGCAAAGCAAGTTAGGGATGCTGTTTCTCAAATGCGAAGTGGAATAATTATCGAACTGAATGACACTTTAGCTACCATGCAAAGCGAGACAGCTGACATCCGAAACGCAACCAAGAATCTTGACTCCACCGTAACCACGGTTAAACACAGATTAGACAGAGTAGCTACGCAGGTAGAAAAATTAACCGAGGGAATGTCAAACTTGACTCTGGAAACGGAAACGAAAGTAAAGGAGAGGCTAGATAGTCATGAGAGAGAATTTAGAGAAAAGTATGAGAACTGGATTGCTGGAAAGGACAAATTTGTCGAAGATAAAATTAACAAAGACCTAGTAGAGACTGTGAAACCAACCACTCTTGGTATCTTGTCAGCTCCTGGAAGCTCCGGAGATACCGTAATGTCTGAACTCGGTAGCATTAGGCGTACCCTTCAGCAAGAATTACCAAATTGGAAGCAAGAGGTAACGGAACAGCTAAATAACCTCAAGGCGCAAGTGAGTAGTAGTTCCCGAATACAGGGACCGAATTTTCCTAACTCTTTAGCCTCAGAGGAAGAAGATGAATTATTTCGTCAATTCCGAATACCTGTTGTATCTAATGAACACACTTCACCACCACATATTCCAGTTAGTCACCGAAACCAAGAATCTGACTCAGTAGTAAAAATGATGAAGGAAGAAAGCATGATAAAGCATCGAGTTTTTCAAACCTTTAACCCGGAAAAACGAAATATCCACCCAATTGTTTTCTTCGTGGATTCTCCGGCATTTTTCCCAATTCGTGGACTGATGGACAGCGTATCCAATTTGTTACCGGATATATAGGTGGCGAATCGGCAATATGGGGAACAGAAATGGTTGATAAGTGTCGAACATATGAGGAGTTTGAGCACTGTTTCCTCAGCAAATTTTGGAGCGAAGGTGTTCAGAAGCGCCTTCGTAAAGAAGTCTATAATGCAGAACAATTTGACCCCAGGAATAGTAGCCTGAGAAAGTACTTCGAAAAATATCTTGGCAAAATTAGTTATTGGGATAACCCTATCAATATTAAAGATGTAATTATGATTCTCAAGTCTAAATTACCCATTTCGATTCGTGAAAAGCTGATAGCCATACCAGATGATGAACCAGATACCTTTCTGTCGATATTAGATTCCCTAGACCTGACCTATGAGGACATGAGAGCTAACAAACCGCGGAATACTCCGCACAATTCTTGGCCACAACATTACGACAGTAACGGCTATGAAAAGCCAGGGAACGATTCAAAAAATAGTAACGATTGGCAAAACGGAAATAAAGGCAGTGGGTATCCGCACAAAAGGGATAGACATAATCAACACAACCGATTCAATCCCGTGTATAACACGATTGGTAACCAGTACGGCAATCAATCGTACAAGCAGAAGTTTGGAAACGGTTTCAGTCAAAAAGGTTGGGAACAGCAGAGCGGATCGCAATGGAATGCACCGTACTCGCGCAGCCAACACTCAGATTACGGGCAGCAACAAACAGCTCATACCAATACAACTCCGCGCCTAGTAAAAATCAAGCGCAGGGAATGTACAGAAACACACAGTTTAACGGCAAACCACAGTGTGAAGGTGGATTTCACAGTAACAATTCCGGAAATCATAATAGTAATAAAAATCATCAGACCCCGCGAAGGCATTACAATCCCCCTGTATTATTCGCAAACGCGGAAGACAGTAACACGTATTGGACACCAGAACAAACGCCGCAACATTTTGACACAAGGTTTGTGCATAACAGTAATTTTGTTCCTCAGTGTTCTCATAATGTCAGATTGGTCGAACTTTCTAATGATGAAAGCCAATCAAAACCACACAAACAGGAAAACTAAGTTCAGCATCTGAAAGCTCCCTAAGTGATGCTGTGAGACAGAATGGGGGCTACCACTTCGACGGAGAGACTAACCATGACGTACTTGTACTGAGATACAATGACGGGATTGACATGAGACAAGAATTATTACAAGAGGAAGAGACGACTGCCGGTGATGAACCGATAGATGACCAAGTGCAAGCTATGACAAAACTTCCTATAGCCGGAATTATGACGACTGTAATCCTAGATACAGGTGCAAATATTAATGCTATGTCCTTATGTTTCTATAAGCAAATTAGTACATTAATTAAAATTCCAACATTACCCGTCCAAGGATGTTCAATAACAGGATCCATCGGCTCCCAGACACAAAAGGTCAGTATACAAGCTTGGGTACCACTGGAGATTCAATCAATACCCATAAAATGTATTTTCCTCGTTGTCAAGAATTTGGCAATGCCATGTCTCTTGGGAATGGATTTTCTACGACGATATAGAGCCCGAATAGATCTTTATATAGGCATTTGCACATTGTTAGTACAGCAAACAGAAGTTGCACTGGAGTTAGTGAAAGAAAGAGTAAAAAACTTTGGCACTTGTAATAGCATTAGATTACAAAGGATACGCAGAAAACCTCCTTGTCGTAATCATTTCAATTTGTTTTATGGTAACTGTGATACATGTAATGATACAATAACAGTCAGTGACTTACCCTCTCAGTAGGAAATAACCAATAAGACTACAGAATCAACAGAGTTATCCGAACCTCAGCGACAGGAATTATTCAATTTGTTATCACACTATATCAACGCGTTTTCAAAACGACCCGGTATTATAAAAGACTATGAATATACTATGGAAGTGGTGCCGCACCAAACTTTCTGTCGCACGACATATCCCATACCGTATGCAAGAAGGGAAGCAGTTCGTAATGAAATTAAGAAAATGTTGAACTGGAAAGTCATAGAGGATTCTAATTCACCATATAGTAGCCCGTTGTTGACGATTTTGAAACAGGATAACACCGTACGACTCGTACGTGACGCACGAAACATAAATAAAATTGTTGTGACAGTACGAACGAGACCTGAAGCGATTGAAGAACACCTCCAGAGATTTTATGGAATTCAATATTTGAGTAGCATACATTTGAAAATGTCATTTTGGCAAGTGAGACTAAATCCTAACTCACGAAAATATACGGCATTTATCTTCGCCGGCAGATCCTATCAATTTCAGGTCATGCCGTTTGGATTGAATGTTAGTTCTGGAGTATTTATCTCTGCCTTAGATCATGTTCTTGGTCCAGATCTTATTGATGAAGTCACTCTCTACGTTGATGATCTTTTAATTGCCACTAAAACCTGGGAAGGCCACGTTGAACTAATACAGAAAGTGTTTCAGCGATTCCTGGAATACGAAGTCACTGCCAACTTGCAAAAGTCACACTTTGGCCGAGCCGAAATCAAATTCTTAGGACACGTCATTTCATCTGACGGAATCCGTCCTGATCCGGCTAAGCTAAGTGCAATTACAAATTTTCCTATCTCATCTTCAAAACGACAACTTAAAGGTTATCTTGGACTCGCTTCATTCTTCAGAAGATGTTTACCAAAGCAAGTAATGAACAACCCTGATTTATTGAAATTGTTAAAGAAAAATACTTAGTGGAACTGGACTGACGACTGTCAAAAGGCATTCCTCGATATCAAAGAAGCTTTGTTAAATAGCAACATTCTTTATCATCCAGATATGGATAAGGAATTTTGTGTGTCATCTGACGCAAGTTTTCAGGGATTAGGCGCATGTCTCTTCCAGATCCATGAAACCAATGGAAAACCAGACATCAGAGTAATTAGTTTTGCTAGTAGGGTTCTTACAGAAACTGAACGATCCTATTCTGTTACTGAGTTGGAAGCTCTCGCAGTAGATTGGGCCTTCAAGAGATTCAACTACTACATCAATGGCAAGGAAATCAAAGTCTATTCTGATCATCAGGCTCTTAGTTTTCTTCTGACGTGTAAACTCCTACATCCTCGCTTAACGAGGTGGTGTCTTTTCTTACAGGAATATGACTTCGAAATAATCTACATAAAAGGCAAAGATAACATTATTGCGGATGCTCTATCTCGCATGCCTGAAGGCTCTTCGGACAGTACTGAACTTTTGGAACAAATGTCAAATTACAGAATTCTATTGATGAAGGATCCAATACATCGGAAATATTTTCTTGATCTTTGTGACCAGATTGTCCAATTGCAGGATACTGATCCAAAATGGAGAGGTGTGAAACAGATCCTCGAAACTAATCCTACCCATCACATGTGCAAATATTACAAATTGCATAATCAAGTTCTGCCTCGTGATGACTGGGTGTTGTGTGCTGTCCTTAGGTTAGTTAGGTTTAAGTAGTTTTAAGTTCTAGGGGACTGATGACCATAGATGTTAAGTCCCATAGTGTTCAGAGCCATTTGAACCATTTTTTGCATAATCAAGTTCTTTTCCATCGAACATCACTGTCATCAGAAAATTGGCTAGTATGCATTCCGCAGGAATATATAGAACACTTACTCTGGTATACACATATTTCGTGGGGACACTTTGGTCCAGAGAAGTGTAAGCGTAAAGTAGCAAAGTACTGCTACATCCCTAACCTTCATAGCAGAATTCACAAGCTCTTGAAACACTGTATCATTTGTCAAAAGGCAAAACCTTTTAATCTTTCGAAAATACTGCCTTTGAATCCTATTATCACAGAGAAACCTAGACAAACCCTAGGCATAGATTTGGCAGGATCCCTCCCACGAGGTCGTGGAGGACTAAGGTACCTTGTAGCTGTCATTGATCTATTTACCAAACATTTGAGATTGTACGCTATGAGATCTGCAAATACTCAACTAATCATCAATCGTTTAGAACGTGACTACTTTCCTAGATTCAGAAAACCTGAATCAATTTCCTCAGACAATGGGTCTAACTTTGTCTGCAAAAGATGGAGACTTTTCCTTGCTAGTCATCAAATTAGGCAAATCCTTATCTCCAAGTTTAGACCGCAGTCGAACCCGACTGACGGGTGTTAAGGAGTTTAATCGTTTTATTCGTACTTATATACCAAATCAGCAGACTCGCTGGGTTGACTTTGTGTCACCTTTCGAGGAAATTGTGAATAATCTACCACACCTGTCTACTGGTTTCACTCCGAGTGAGTTGATGTCTTCTGACCAAGAGAAAAATGAATGGGTCAATTCAATTCCTAAGTGTAACAACACAAGTGCTAGTTTAGACGCAAGAATAAGACAAGCTCTAACAACGTTGACCACCCAAGCCAATTTACGCAAGAAGGCGTATGACAAACATTTTAATAAGGTGTTAACTTATAAAGTAGGCGAAAAGGTCTTGCTAAAAACACACTTTGAACCATCGTTGCTCTTACACAAAAATCGAAAATGGCAAAGTCTTTTTGAGGGACCTTACGAGATCCTTCGTATACCGCATACAGGTTGTTATCTGGTTTCTGATCCCGCAAATGGAAAAATAAAAGGGTTATACCATCACTCTGATCTTAAAAAATATCATGCTACAGAATAAGTCAAAAGGAAAGCTTTATAATGACAAGAGAATGCTAGCCGCTAGTGACTAAGTGACAACTGATTTGACTTCGTTAAAAATAATGCTTGGAATATATTACATGACAGTGAGTCTATCTTGCTATACAGCAGACAATTTAAAATATGTTATCTTGAGCCATAATTTAAGTACAGACAAGCTGATAAATGAAAAAAAAAAAATTCTTGTTTAACAAAGAAAGTGATCAACTCCAAGAACTCTAGTTTTAAGATTTAGTTTTAAGGAGATAATATTTAAGAGAGAAAAATGAAATATAAAGCGAAGGATGTGCCTAACAAGCCGGCTTCTGCGATATGAAATGCTAAAGAAGTGAAAATAAAACATAGTATGTAACATTTTTTTTTTTTTTTTTTTAGTTCAAGGAGCAATGATCCAGAAACGAAATTTATTTTCGTCAAGGACAAGGGTCGCTTGACAATTATAGGTTCCTGATCCCACTAAAAAGGAAAACAAGTAACTAGTTTCTAAGTCAGCTATGTCTAGATTAAGTTCCAATGTACATAGAAATCTGGAACAGGTTCATCTCTGCATTAAAATAACGTAATGTTTACGAAGCATGTGAGTTACTTGTAAGTACCAACATGACCACGAAAGCGCTATCCTTCAGCTAGATAAACAAAGTAGCATTAATTGTAATTGCAATACGCAGGACAGATACATTCAAAGCCATAAGTAAAATAAATACCAAGTATAAGAGCGTAAGTGGCAAGGACAAAGCAATGATGACTTAGGGTCATATATAGAGGTCAATGCAGTGTAGCGCAAGCAGGCGTCAAGGCGAGAATAAAATGACAATGAAACAGCCGGCAAAACAACGCAACTAGTTCTTATTTGGAGCGCGTACGCAGACGTACGGCGCAAAGGGAAATTAATTTCTAAGTCATAAGGAACAAGGAGTTGTTTGCTAGATTTCTTCTTCTATGTATTATTATACCTATGTCTTTTTTCTGAATTTGTTTAAATACCCTAACCCGCCTAAACCCGTTCCGTAGACTTGACGTCACAGATTGAGAAATGCGGTTGACGTGGAAGGCTGGTTTGGCATACGATTTTCAAAAGGAAACGCGTGAACGAAATCGGGAAAAGCTAGTTTCGAAATGTCTTTATTTTTCCTTTTAAAGTCAATCCGAGACGGAAACCGAGATCGCGATAAGGAATTTGAATATTTTCTTGAATGGTGTTCTGTTCCCATGTGAGAGGGCGATCAAATGTGACTGATTGATCCTCACATCTAGTAAAACGAGAATTTTTGTTGAAATGACAGTGATAACTTTAATGAATCTAATAAATAGAAAGAACGGTTGAAATGAATTAAAATAATAATAATTGCTAACAGATCGGAGAAACTAATGTATTGTGACTGTGAACTAAAAGCATAATTAGTCCTAGAGAAAGATGATGAACAATGTAAAGCGAAATGTTAAAGATAGTTACCAACAAAGTAACAGAAATTGAAATGGACATGATAATCGAAGCTCTGAATTAGCAAATTTCAAAGTGAGACAAACTATTTGATTAAAAACTGTAAAAAAATTGTGTACACAGTAGTGTATAAGTGAAGGCTT
Source organism: Schistocerca serialis cubense (assembly GCF_023864345.2). NCBI lineage: Eukaryota > Metazoa > Arthropoda > Insecta > Orthoptera > Acrididae > Schistocerca > Schistocerca serialis. Next base: position 539,044,075 of record NC_064645.1, read on the forward strand.
AAAATGGTGTGGAAGTCTGCCACAGACACGAAGCAATGCATCGTTGTTATAAGTAAGTGATAATTTCATTCACGATGAAGATAAAAAGTGTTAAACGTGCAGATAGGCCGACGGACAATGATAGTCCGGTTGTGTAACCTGATTACGTGCAGTGCATCGGAAACCAAGTGTGTTAGCTGCTTTGCAAAGTGCGAGCGCTAGCCTACCTTAAAATCTTCAAAATCGGCTGGAAAATGTGGAGACAGGGATGGTTTCAATGGAGTCTCTGTCCCTGGTAATCCTCGTCCCTCCACACCAGCTCAGCAAACCACAACACCATCGACGCAACGTGTTCACTGAACCGTGCGCAGAAAAGCTGAAGTACCGCATAGAGGCTGGTGAGCGCCTCGAGTTGCGATTCAGCTCTAACAATCAGCCTGTGTCAACGTCCATCGACGCAACAAACGCGTTAAATTTAAAGTGATGTACTTGCACAGCACTCCCGTTGCAGTTCGACGAAACGGACTTTCCATGAAAGTCGCTCCCAAAATAAAAGACTCTTATATGAGTTCACAACATATCACATACTATGCTAATGTTATATACCGTGGATGAAATGCGAAAAGCCAAACCACACGCGAATAGTGACAAAGTCAAATTCCTATGAATCCCAAGTCCTAAAATTAGATTTAAGCTTGGTTCTTAGACTAATGGGTATTTATATTTTTTGTTACATGTAACGTGTGTACGTAACGTGCGAGTGAGACTCGCCCGCCAGAGCTGATGAAAAGTTTTCTACTCGGAGACCGCAAAGTAGCGATCCAACTTCTCAAGGCATAAGCTTGACCTGGAGAAGAATCAAATTTTAACTTTCCTGTCAATACACAAACAATGAAAGCGTAAAAATTATAACAACTAGTGAGCGATGAAAAATGGACACGTGTGAGAAATTCCATGTGTGAGAATTGTGTGAGAATTATGTGTGTATAAAAAGATGAATTCTATGTGTTTTCTTTCAGGAGCAAAGAGCCTATGAGCTCTGGACAATAACTTGAGGCCACAAAGATGGTCGGTATGAACTCTATAAAAAAGGACTGTAATGAGTATAATGTATAATGTCCATTGTAAACTTTGTAGATTTACTGTCTTAGTTTTTAAATTTTTTTGTGTATCTTTACCTTAATAACTGACTTTGTCTATGAATGAGAGATCACCATATTTGTGTAATCCTAATAATCAAATGACAGGAATACTGTGTTTGATCAATGTAAATCTGTAAAGTACTCAATCCCATAATGTTAACGGCGACATGTGAATCTTGGTAATCTCCTTGATTTCCAAGCTTCCCATGGAAGCCAATGTAACATTATGTGATTGCCTTATCATTTTAAATCATTCACTAATCGAGCAGTCGCTCGGCAACAGCCACAGTTAGCAAATATTGTTGCGAGAATGTAAAAGGTGAACGATCTGTGACGTAACTTGTTTATTGTCGAAGCGCCGTCAGAGTTGCTGTGAGTTATTGACTTTGAAAACCGCGGCGCGAAAAACGGACAGAAGAAAAACTCTTTTTTACACATTTTTTTTTTTGATGTACGAGATATTCTCGATGAACAGTTACTTATTCTTCTCTTGTCTCCTGTAACTTGTGTCGGACGCGCATGACTTGCCGCCGTATTATTATCGTTAAAAATAATATTGTTTTAGTGTAAAGTAAATGTGTAATACTAAAAGTGCCTAGCAGTAGATTTATTGTGCGACGTGTATGTGAAAACGTCGAAGGAATTGTTTTCATTACGAGAAGTGCCTGTCAAAACGGCATCCATGTTAAATCCTTCATTGCAGTGTAAGTTCGTCTATTAATTGCCGTAAATTCAGACTTAAATGGAACTGGTGTATGGACTATTTATTTAATATAGAATCTATGTCTCACTCCTTCATGAAGTTATTTAATTTTCTTTACGTTTCTTCCAAATAGAGAGTTCACAGTCACGAATTCTTTCGTCGAGTTCGGACGGAAGTTGCATGCGGCGAAATATTTTCTCCGCGCCATATTCTACTGGTAAATGCATGATAAACTACGGTCCCTTAGGAAATTCATGTTGAGCTATCCAAAAATAATTATATTTTGAATAGGCATTTACTCTCTTCCGCAATGCAACTTCCGACTTATCAGACGATCCAACAAGAAACAGCCGCACACGGTCGGCGTTCGCAAATATGTTTCCACCGCTGATTATAGCTATATGTTACAGCACAAAAGTAAACATATTGTTATAATTAGCGGCTACGAACGGGGACATTTATAACTGTATGTTTATGTATACACATTACGTAAACATATCGTTATAAGCTACGTCTATCCACGGCAGCTTCATGTGCCACTGTGCAGAATGGCCTATTGCTAGCTACTCCACAGATATTCATTTCAAACCGGACGAGAAGTACTAGTACAACCATTCACTGAAAACAGCAGTTCCTGTCGGGACAGGAATCTGTGGTCAATGACAAGGCGTCTTCATTGCGTGGGGGGTTAGGAATTTCTTTATGACCACTGTTTCTGCGCCGTGTTACATGGGTGTAGTAGTACACTATTATTTGTAGACACGATGGACACTGCCTTAATGCACCAGCAAATAAGGCAACCAATCACGCTGTGGTCGCGAATACATTCAAACACGGCAGCTCCTTTCTGCCATTCTGTCACGTCCCCTCGTCAACCCAACTGTGTTGATTACTGACAAACGACATACGTATACACAACACTTCAAACTTCATGACTTGCGTCAGAGTGGATCTTCACATGACTTTCTGCCACCAGTTACACATCATCTACAGCACTCGAAGGTCACCAGTGTACTCTTGTAAGGATGTGACTAATATTTGATCTTGTGACTTTAGTAAGGTAGTTCGGGCTGTGTCAGAATATCTCCCAACTCTGCCACCCATAACGCAACTTCTAATTACGCTACATCTGTACTCTCCTCCTTCAACAAAACGATTTTTAGGGATAAAATGGAACGGGTATATGTAAGATGAGAGAAGGAACACATTCCTAGAAGTAAAAAGTGCTGGAAATGTGAAACAGCTTGGTGTACATTAAAGTGAAGACTATTTCAGTTGAAAATGGCAGGAAGTTAAACGTATTATGATAAACCCAAGATGTCTGGAAAACCCAATGTAGAGCATGCATTCGAGATGAGAGATAAACCTCAGTGCAAATAATGTAAAAAATGATAGCTCATGAATGGAAACTGGCTAAGGCATTAACAAAGTCTGAGAACGTCACTTGGGCCAGAGGGAGATCGAGGCTTCACGAAGCCTATTACTTAAAAAAGTACATATTTTGTTTAAGCAACTATTTATCAGATGTACTATCTGCGTCTCCATCCATATTATTCTATTCAATTGGCTACCATCGCACAGCACAAAGTCATCAATATCATCAAGATCGTCACCATCATCAACAACAACAAATCAGGTTCATAATATTATCATTGTCAGGTTTTCGCACCACCATCGCATCATCATTTACCTCGGTACCTCCAACGGCACCTAGTCTCATACCTTGTCATCATCTTATACTCTTCGACGTCTTCCGATGACACCTCTTTGCAAGTTTATGAAAATTTCCGCACAACTACGTGCGTCTGATCCCAAATACCCTCTTCATCAAATTTATCTCTTACATTGTAAGTCAAATGTTTCATTACTTTCCAACTTGCGTGATCGGACTTAAAACATCGATATGTTGTACACACCTCCGTAATTCAGCACTGGTTTTCGAAATTTTTTACTTTTTACAGCACACTGCGATATTAATTTGCCAAGATGAATCAAAAAAATTTGTATAAATCTTAACATACAGATGCAGAGCATAGATCTATGATAATTCACATACCGCTCATCACATTGTATTAACTTTTCCCCTTTTTCAAGACAGTGTCCACTGACAGATACTGTAGACGTTGCAGTTGATCGAAGTTGTGTCATAACACATGCAAGTCATATTACACTACCAGTTTGAACATTCTGTACATAAATATAAATCACCAGTATCTGATCAAAATCTGATCGACAGGTTAGGACTAGCCACTTTTCTGTTTTATAACTTAAAATTAAAACCTTATAAATTTTCGTTGCGACATGGCTTAAGCTGTTTGTTATTTCTTGATGACTCGCGAAAAATGCTTCATACAGATTGCTCGCACAGATATCAACATATAATTGCAATGACCAGCTTTTATTTCCGGTTTTAATGTTACGCCAAGTGCTACTACCGCAGGAGGGCTGTAACGAAAGTAAGCTCCAGTGGGTCGTGAGATGGAAACAACAGTGAAAATACGATGGAAGTTTTGCACACATGTATTGGGCAGAATCACTAGTACGGCCGTCGATCACATTACGTCACTCTTTTCAATTCTGAGCACACAATAAGAACGTAATAGTCTCTCCCGCCAAGTATGAGGGCCTGGTGAGAGATTTCGTGTGATATCATGCAGCTCACATAACGTTATTGTGACGCGTTTCGTTCTACATCACAATTCAAATGTTCAAATGTGTTTGAATTCGTAAGGGACCAAACTGCTGAGTTCATCGGCCAATAGACGTACACACTACTTAAATTAACTTCACTTATGGTAAAAACAACACGCAAACCCATGCCCAAGGGAGGCCTCAACCTCCGGCGGGAGAGGCCGCGCTATCCGGCAAAATTGCGCCCAAAACCGCCTGGCTCATTACCGTTCTCGGCCGCAATTTGCAGGGTCAATGAAGGTGCTCCTGCAGGCGTTCTCAGTGGGGAGTGTTTGATCACCCCCAATACAGCCCATAATGGGGTCTCCCTGAGTTTCATCTCTGTTCACGTGAACCACTGTCTAGTGGTTTACGTGAACCACATCATTTAGGGACAAATAACGAGCTGCATAGCAGCGTAGACAGTTGGTGGAAAGCACAGGCGACTGCCTTCTCTGACGAGCGTATTGGGAAGATGGTACAACGTTGCGATAAATGTCTAAGTATGATAGGCGACCATGTAGAGAAATAGCTGCAAGGTGTAGCCAACTGTTCTAATAAAACATTTTTTGATTTTCACAGTTGTTTCCATTTGGCGATCGATTCGACCTTACTTTCCGAACAGCTCTCGTATATTGACGGCCAGAACAACCTCTTACTCAAAGCGAGAAAGTATGTTTTTGGACTACAACTTCTGTTTCAGAAATTAATAACATAGTTCACAGAAGTTCACACACAGCTAATGATCCTGTTATGATTCTCGTCGTCAGTTGTTATGATGACAGGTGGCCAATGCTAAATAGAAACTCATACTGCAAGTTTGGGAGTGAAGTCGGTAAAAAGCTGCCTGCACAGTCTGTATCTGCAACGACTGAAATACACTACTGGCCATTCAAAATTGCTACATCAAGGAAAAATGCAGATGATAAACAGGTACTCATTGGACAAATATATTATACTAGAACTGACATGTAATTACATTTCCACGCAATTTGGGTGAATAGATCCTGTGAAATCAGTACCCAGAACGACCACATCTGCCCATAATAACGGCCTTGATACGCATGGGCAATGAGTCAAACAGAGCTTGGATGGCGTGTACAGGTACAGCTGGCCATGCATCTTCAACACGATACCACAGTTCATCAACAGTAGTGATTGGCGTATTGTGACGAGCCAGTTACTCGGCCACCATTGACCAGACGTTTTCAATTGGTGAGTGATCTGGAGAATGTGCTGGCTAGGGCAGCAGTCGAACATTTTCTGTATCCAGAAAGGCCCGTACAGGACCTGCAACATGCGGTCGTGCATTATCCTGCTGAAATGTAAGGTTTTGCAGGGATCGAATGAAGGGTAGAGCCACGGGTTGTAACACATCTGAGATGTAACGTCCACTGTTCTAAGTGCCGTCAATGAGAACAAGAGGTGACCGAGGCGTGTAACCAGTGGCCAATGGCACCCCATACCATCACGAAGGGTGATACGAGAGTATGGCGATGACGAATACACGCATCCAATGTGCGTTCACCGCGATGTCGCCAAACACGGATGCGACCACCATGATGCAGTAAACAGAACATGGATTCATACGAAAAAATGACGTTTTGCCATTCGTGCACCCAGGTTCGTCTTTGAGTACACCATCGCCGGCGCTCCTGTCTGTGATGCAGCGTCAAGGGTAACCGCAGCCATGGTCTCCGAGCTGATAGTCCATGCTGCTGCAAACGTCGTCGAACTGATCGTGCAGATGGTTGTTGTCTTGCAAACGTCCTCATCCGTTGACTCAGGGATCGAGACGTGGCCCCACGATAGGTTACAACAATGCGGATAGGATGCCTGTCGTCTCGACTGCTAGTGATACGATGCTGTTGGGATCAGCACGGCGTTCCGTATTACCCTCCTGAACTCACCAATTCCATATTCTGCTAACAGTCATTGGATCTCGACCAACGCGAGCAGAAATGTCGCGATACGATAAACCGCAATCGCGATGAGCTACAATCCGACATTTACCGAAGTCGGAACCGTGATGGTACGCATTTCTCCTCCTTACACGAGGCATCACAACAACGTTTCACCACTCGACGCCTGTCAACTGCTGTTTGTGTATGAGAAATCGGTTGGAAACTTTCCTCATGTCAGCACGTTGTAGGTGTCGCAACCGGCGCCAACCTTGTGTGAATGCTCTGAAAAGCTAATCATTTGCATGTCACAGCATCTTCTTCCTGTTTGTTAAATTTCGCGTCTGTAGCACGTCATCTTCGTGGTGTAGCAATTGTAATGTCTTCTAATGTAATTAGTAGTCGTTGGTAAAAAATAACGAATATTGTACTTAACTTGTGTTACAGCCTTTTTCATATGCTGCATACATATAATTACAAACATATCTAGAGAGGCATTACTTATGCCATACTTGATTAAACGCCTTGTTAGAGGTTTCTTCCTATCAGCTGAGGGCTATGCTACATTCCTAGTTGACGTCCTGAGCAAGAGTGGACGAGAGCTCGCTAGATACTTGTCACAAGCCGCGGAGCGGCGCTAGCTGCGCTAGCCGCGACCCGCGGGTCCAGCGATATCTATTACGGGCCGCGGTCGATAACTGCAACCCCTAACAAGTGTGGTATCGAACGTTGATACCACAGGTTCACAACATAGGATAATTTAACGACGAGTTGTCTAGATCTGTTTTTCCTCTAGTAGCATTTCCTCTCACTGGTACAACAACCAACCACAATTTAATGCTGTATTTGTTTATTTAATTAGCTTCAGGTTGTGAGAATATATACGTCATAAGAACCAGAAATGTCTGGTAAAGAGTCACGTAAGGTATAACAGTAAAACAAATTAATGTGGACTGTACTGTTGCTACACTGTCTTAGTTATACGAGAAATCCGTAATCAGCACTTCCGCTACAGTGATATATTCACGATGCGTAACAACCTACTATAAGCCGTTCAGTCACGCCCTTTGTTTACCAGCCAATTGATTACTTAAATCTCACTGTTCAGATATTTATTTCTGTGTTTCACATTCGGTCAGTTGTCATGCAGTTATTATTAATTTATCTGATGCTACACGTGACTTTCATGAAAGTACGCCGAACAGTTTCGTGACCGGCTGGCTGGTGATATCCCGTCGCGATACACGAACGGGAGTACATCCACTCGCGGCTTTTAAATAGACACAGTATGTAAGTCTCTCTCTGTTACACTGTAGACTGAATTACGATCAAGGCCACGTTTTCCGATTCCGCAACCGTCACGGCACTGCTGATTGTTAGCTGTATTTGGTATCGCAAACGTTGGCATCGTGTCCGGTGCTAACAACGACAAGTCCAGCACGAATTACAGTCACCCTCCGTGCTCTAGGTAGTGGTAGCTATCGATTCTGAAGCGGGCAGGGATACTACAGTATGTTTACGTTCAGCGCTGAAATGTTTTACAATTTCTACGTGACAGCTGAGAGAAACAAGAAAACACCGTTCATTTTTTTTCCATTAACACATCAAACTTTATTACGAACCCGTGACGCTATTGATTACTCTTTTTTCACAAAAATGGCTAGTTTACAATAAAATGACATAAATAAGGTGTCAGATAATTGCAGTCATAAATTACAACATTCATAGAATGAGGACTGGTATTCAGTCTTTATCAGTAGCACACATTTAGCACCTTCACTGTCACTTCAACTGGAGGCAGTTCAGCATGCACATTTTCTTCTTCTGTTGCCTGAGGTTCCTAATCATCATTTCCCAGACCCAAATTAATCAATCAGTAAATCCTTGACGTGTGTTCCTTCCAGGGTAAATTACGTGGACAGAAGATCAGTCTCGAACAGCGACAACGCAAAGTCCTTCACTGCCTTGTTATTTTTGTCAGTTCCAGCCTTCTAAACGTGCCCTTAGGGAGTTCAAAATCTTCCTTTATATCAGACCAGATGTTTGCCGTCATTTTCGTGCATCTGCAGTACTAATGATTTATTTTGCATGTGTGACTTACAGGTGAGGTTAGGTTCAGGAAAGGGATCCAACCCACCCTGTCTCCACGAGGAATCCACGTATTCCTAACCTATGCCCATTCTGTTGAAGACAATTCGGAACATGTTACCATATTCCATATTGTGATTCTGATGCGTAAGTGTTTTCTCGAATTCATTTTCCATATACATCTTGTATTCAATATGTTCATCGCTCCCAATATTGTTAAAAATGTAACTTCCATATTTCCCCATTAACCAAATCACTGCATTACTTTTTGCCTGAGGGTAGTAACTTTCTTCTGGTCTGAAGAAAATGTTAGTCGGTACATTGTTTGCTGAAGTTCTTGCTATTTGAGCAATTTTCTCCCGGGTCCACCTCCAGTTGATAATCCGATCTCCACATGCGTACCGATTTGGCACATTATCAAAGAGCTTCCATTTTCTGCAGAGGTTACTGTCACTTAAACCGATGACAAAGAGATGCTCATTAGCGCTGAAGATGTTATTGACTATCTTGTGCCACGCTGTATTCACGTCAGACGAAAGAACATTACTACTGATGTTTTTCCAGACCACACTCCATGCTATTCCAGCATGTTTAGTTTTATGTTATTTTTTTATTTTTCCATTCATGTTTCCGTCTTTCAGCTAAAATCGCCTCTGCTGTAACGTTTCTGGAGTTTAAAGTTTTTGCTGAGATAGTTTAGTTCAAGAAAATATTTCCTAATGTGTTTTAAAACTTATTTTTTATATTTTTATCGGCGGCTCTACACTTTCTGGATTGACGATGTCGTACAGTTTTGCTCTAATGCAGCCTGGAACGTTACACTTTATGCTCCATGTTCGTTTGACATAAAATGCCATCACTTTAGACTTGATGTCGGTTAGTCCCATTCCTAGGTAAGGGAGGGGGGCGGGTGTAGAGAGGAGTTTGATATTTTGATATCCGGTAGCCACGAATGCAACCGTAGCTGGTAAATAACCACATTGGAATACCACGGAAAATTAGCATTAAAAAAACTGCAAAGCTGCAATTCATGTCAACAGCATTCATACAGGGTGTTATAAAAAGGTACGGCCAAACTTTCAGGAAACATTCCTCTCACACAAAGAAAGAAAATATGTTATGTGTACATGTGTCCGGAAACGCTTACTTTCCATGTTACAGCTCATTTTATTACTTCCCTTCAAATCACATTATTCATGGAATGGAAACACACAGCAACAGAACGTACCAGCGTGACTTCAAACACTTTGTTACGGGAAATGTTCAAAATGTCCTCCGTTAGCGAGGATACATGCATCCACCCTCCGTCGCATGGAATCCCTGATGCGCTGATGCAGCCCTAGAGAGTTCCAGGACAACGAACCTGGAACTGAATTTTTTGACAGTGATCATTAGTGACAAGTTTGTGAATGTACTTGTCGGTCAAAATAAACAGGGTTGTTTAATATGTAGAAATATGGAATTAGGTTCCCGTTTTACAAGCCAAAGCCCTAAAAAGAACATTTTTTCCTTTGTATTATCTATTTGTATATGTATTATTTAATTATGAGTGTTTATAGAAGTAATTCGGATTTGGATAAACATGTTGAATTGATTAAAAGTAATATTCTGCTTCAAAATATACTATTTTTTTAGTTACACAACATTTATGATAAAATTAGCGTTGTTTAAATAAAGAAGGGGATATATCAGTCATTTAATCATACTGTTTTCTATTACTTGCATTTGTTCTATTTTTACAGATTTTGGTATAATATTTTATTCTTCCTGACGAGAATGTGGAAGTAGATATACGGTTTGGGAATAATACTGTTCTAGATTATATAGTTTTCTTTATACAGCTCAAAAGTACTGTTGACTGACGTGTCACTCTTTTGATCTCAACACCTCATTTATTGAAAAACAAAACCGTAAATTTGTTGCAAACAACGGCGTGCAGACAGTTTATTGCACACGTAAACGTCACTACAGATATTTGAATTTAGGTTACGACATGTTCGATATGCCTGTCATCATTGGCGATGTGTGGCGCAGATGATTAGTGAAATTCTGCATGACCCACTGAAGTGTCGGAATATAGATGTTGTCGATGACCTTCTGTTTGGCTGTTTTCAGCTCATCAATGGTTTTGGGGTTATTGCTGTACACCTTGTCTTTAATACAGACCCACGAAAAGGAGTGGCATGTTTTCAGAATATTGCGGCCAATCGAAGCCGGTGCCAGTGGCCTCTGGGTACCCCAGAGCCAGAACGCGGTCCCCAAAGTGCTCTTCCAGCATATCAAAAAAACTCTCCTGCTTTGATGGGGTCGAGCTCCGTCCAGCATGAACCATAACCTGCCGAAATCAGGCTCACTTTGGATGATGGGGATGAAATCATCTTCCAGAACCTTCGAGTACCGTTCGTTAGTCACCATACCATCAACGAATATCCCACCGATTATTCCGTGACTGGACACTGCACACCACACAGTCATCCGTTGAGGGGAAGGGACTTCCCCATTGCGAAATGCGGATTCTCAGTCCTCCAACTGCGCCAATTTTGTTTATTGAGGAACCCATCCAAGTGAAAGCGGGCATCGTCGCTAAATCGAACCATGCTACGCATATTTATTCCCACCATGGTCCTCGGCCAACCGTGCAGCCTGAACATCCTAAAAGAGTTCAAAAGTCATGACGATTTTATTTCATATAGTTCAATAATTGTCACCATGTGTATTGTCATGCAGTTCCATTTAGATCTTTTTGCGTACTCCAATCTGGTACAACGTAACTCGAAGTAGCTCTAATTACGTAGCATGCAGGGTGTCCCAGCTATCTTGTCCACCAAAAATATCTCTGGAACAATAACAGTTATTGGAAAATGACTTTCACCGGTATCAATGTAGGGCTGGGGCCCATGAATGTATATATTTGGAAACATTCTAAAACGAAAGCATATGTGTTTTTTAACACAAACTTATGTTTTTTTAAATGGACCTCCTGTATTTTTTCTTCAGCAATCCATAGGATGACAAAGCACATACACAATGGCGTTGATTGCATTGCAATATTCCCATTACATCCCTAGACATTAAGACGCCAAGTTGTCGCTTGAAACACCCGACATGCGCTGCTAGCGCACGTCCTGAGGCTCAGGCGTGAACTCCATGCTACCCGTAATCGCGATGTGATTGACATGCGTAATCACACTTCCATACTTATCAAGAGGTCCGAAACGAATAATACGGTCTGCTGCCATCCTTAATTAACGTCGTACATAGCAGCAGGTATTTTTCCCATAGGCTGTTGGTGATGCGGTTCTGTAACATATCTGTGTACCGCAACATTAGTCACAAAGTTAACTTCGCTTATCGTTAATCCGTTACTAAAAAGGTAATGCCGTTCAACGTAAAAATTTTACTTTACTGTAGATCTAGCGCAAGTGACAGTTAATCATTCACTCGTAATAGTAAAATTCATGTTGATGGTTTTAGTGAAACGAGCAAGTGGACTAAAAGTTTTACCGTTGTTTAGGTAAAAATGTTTTGATTTGGGAAGTTCGGGTAGGACTTAGAAGATGAATGTAAACATGTTTAACCAATTAGTTTTATTATCACATAATTATCAATGTTATGTTTATCTAAGGCGTTAAATGACAAATTGTTGCAAACAAATGTTTCTTAACATCACTGGGTAAAATGGCCCTTTGTAGAAACTTCCACTGTGATACCAGCACTACATACTAAACATAGCGTTCACATCTCATGCTCAAAGTGATGCCCATTGGTTTGCATACATAGGGTCACTCTGCGGATGAAGGATGCCTTACTTCGTGCTACTGTTTTCTCTTTGATGGCTGTACAAGCATCAATAATGCGTTGCTTCATGTCCTCTGGTGTTGTTGGTTCATGTTGGTAAAGAGCATCCTTCACTGCTCCCCTAAGAAAATAATCCAGCGGTGTAAGGTCCGGAGATCGGGCAAGCCACCTAACTGGGCCACCTCGTCCAATCCACCTACCAGGGAACTTACGGTTCAGAAGTCGTCGTGCTCGTAAGGCGTTATGTGCAGGGCATCCGTCATGCTGATACCACATGACCATTCTCCGGTTCAGAGGTACGGTGTCCAAGAGAACAGGGAGATTGTGTCGTATAAATCTGGAGTATTGTCTGCCATTTTGTATGCCATTTATAAAGAAAGGTCCGATAATGGTATCTCCAATAATCCCACACCAAACATTAACTTTCCACGGACGTTGATGCTCTACTTGAAGGAGCCATTTTGGATTGTCTGCGGACCAATAATGCATATTCCTCATATTGACAATTCCTTTGTTGGAGAATGATGCCTCGTCGGTAAAGAGAACATCTGCAAAAAAGTATGGATTAGTCAGAAGTTTTTGCTGAGCCCACCGACAAAATGTTACCCTACTGCGGAAGTCATTTCCATGAATATCCTGGTGTAAATGAACATGGTAAGGATGAAATTTATGACGTTTAAGAATACGCTGTGCACTTGATTTCGACACACCAACTTCACGTTCAATTTGACGTGTGCTGATTTGAGGATTCACAGCTATGGTAGCGAGCACCGCAACTTCAGCAAGTTCATCTGTGCGTGTTCTAGGACGATGTCGAGGTCTTGGATTTAAGCTTCCCGTTTCACGTAGACGAGATGTGAGACGACCAAACATCCGGCGCGAAGGCGATGGCCTGTCAGGGAATCGTCTTCTGTACAGTCGTTCTGCCTGAACAGCATATCGTCCACCTACAACAGGGTACAGTACAAGTATGTAGAGTAGGGTAGAAAACAGAGATATTAACTTAATAATCATAATGTTCGCTAACAGTACTATCACCAAACAAGCAATCCCATAACGTATTTCCCGTCAACGTACATTCTCCATAGATCAGCAGCATTTCTACCATATCCTCATGTGTGTACATTATAATGTACAGTATAAGTTCCACAACACAACGTTTATTCACAATGTGTACTACCTCCGTGCCGTCACTAGATTACTCTGAGGCACGACTACACTGGCAAGCGGTGTACTGCACACCAAAGCAACAACAAATGGGATGCTCGGAGGGTGGTGAAGTACAGGAGGTTGCATGGGTCGCAAATCATAAAGGCGAGGTGGTAACTGTGGCAGTAGTGGGAACTACGTTGGACACTTGAATGGGTAGAGCCAGGCCCTGCGCGACAGGCACAATGGGTCATATAACGTATTAGATAAACCTTATTTTGGGTGTGCAGGATAAATAAGACAACCTGACGGGTGTACACCGATCGGTACTGGTTCATATTGTGTACGTAGATACGTAAAACGTGCAAGAGGGAAACCATTATGTGCTTATGAGAGTTGATGGCAGCAGACCGTATTATTCGTTTCGGACCTCTTGATAAGTATGGAGGCGTGATTACACATGTCAATCACATCACGATTACTGGCAGCATGGGGTTCACGCCTGAGCCTCAGGACGTGCGCTAGCAGCGCATGTCGGGTGCTTCAAGCGTCAACTTCGCGTCTTAATATCTCGGGATGTAATGGGAATATTGCAATGCAATCAACGCCATTGTGTATGTGCTTTGTCATGCTATGGATTGCTGAAGAAAAAATATAGGAGGTCCATTTAAAAAAACATAAGTTTGTGTTAAAAAACACATGTGCTTTCGTTTTAGAATGTTTCCAAATATGTACATTCATGGGCCCCAGCCCTACATTGATACCGGTGAAAGTCGTTTTCCAATAGCTGTTATTGTTCCAGAGATATTTTGGGTGGACAAGATAGCTGGGACACCCTGTATATCAAGAGAGCTCGCAGAGGAGAACACTGTTACTTAATTTGGCTGATGAAATTCTAATGGCTGAACATTCTTTGAAGGAATATAGCTATGATCCATCTCAACTAAACCAGCTTTCGGATAGAAAATAAAGAAACTACTAAAATCGGACGTTACTTTTGGGAGATACGACGCCACTAACAGATACACAGATACACACCTTAAACTCGCTCTCTTTGCTCTGCAGGTTAAAAAGAAGTGCTGGAATCCGGTATGGATTTTAGACCTTGCCGGTTATGTGGACTTAACTGCACACTATCCATAGCAAGACACTGTAAGGTGTGAGCTTGTTTTAGTATTTGACGCGGATGCGTCTAAACAGAAAATCACACTGCAGAAGCGTCAAATTCTGACAAAGTCACAGTCCACGTCCCAAAACTCACAGGCGTTAAAGAAAACGCGAGGTTTGAAGACTTCATTGAGGTCTTGAGTAACAAGGAAAGTTTTATAAATGTTTTTCAGTTCACTGCCAAACTTATCCTTTTTTTGAACTGTTTTCGAGACCGCCGGCCGTTTCAGTTGAAAGCGCCCCTGCGCATCTGCATCAATGTAATTCCCGTTTTAAAGACAAATGCCTTTGGGTTGAAACTCTACGCGAGGTCTATATTGCTTTCCTCAGTGGTGCTACGCCTCCATGAAGATCAGAATATGTGTGTGAAATGATTTTTGTCGCTTATGAAACTATATGCGTCACGATTACGTGACAGCCGGAGTGAAAAATCCTGTGAAATTGTCTCAGTCTGTTTGTATGCCAACACTTTGTACCAGATAAAAATTATATTACGTCGTCAGCGCGAAAAGTCGGAAGTAGCACTGTAAATTTCTTTCATTTGTGATCCATGTTGTTAAATAATATGAGCTGTGACGCTAAGCCGTATGCAGTGCGACTTCACTGCTATTTAAATGCAACGTGTTCGCCATTTGCACTCTTCCCCTCAGACGAAGTGCGTGCGTGACGTCGCAGTGGTGGA